>NC_073344.2:28005000-29205000 GCF_027580225.2 Misgurnus anguillicaudatus
TTCAGCATTTTATGTTAAAGGTCAAAGAAAATCATTGTGTTTCAATTATAAAATTACAATTTTTGGATTAACTAAACCTGTAATCAGTGTTATACGTATGTATGTTTATAATTTGTGTTCTTTAAAATGTATTACTGCAAATGATTTAAAACGTTTTAAATGTAACCTTTACACAACTTAAAGTATTTGTATTGTTTTAAATAAAGACTTTGGATTAAATGTTAGCAGTATCTGTAGGTTTTCTAAAAATTATAGCTAATTTAAATATAGAAGAAATAAATGTATTAAAAAATGAAAAGAATAGTAGTATAGTATACAGTTGTATGCTGTAAACCTGGGTTTTTACAGTAGCACACTGTATTACACATTTACAGTAGCGTTAAGAAATACAGTTTAGTACTGTAAATCTTATTTACAGTAGCCTACTGTCAACAGTGTTGAAATGAAACAAAACATAAAGCAACCACATATCATTTTACAACGATCTTATAACGCATGCAGAATATCATGTTGTTATTGGTCAACTGGTAACGTCGGTTCTAGATGAAGAAAAGCGTTTGTCAGATATATTGTTATGCCAACAAACATACTTGTAAGCATAAAAAGTACATACAGGGATACAGTATAAAAAGAAAATAACCAGAGATGTTTTAGCAAAAAAGTTTAATCTTTCATTAATGCATATTTACAAATCTGCAAAATAACACAACAATCAATATATACACAATGTATAGACACCAGCCGGCTTATGACAAAAAGTCTGTGAAAAAGATGAAGTGTCTCATCTTGACCTTATTGCGGATTGAAGCTACTTCATTATTTTATCAGAAATTGAATAGAAATCCAAAGCAAAGGTTGAATGAGGAAAGATCTGAGAGTTTGTATCCGTCACATTTCTTTAAACTTCAAAGTCCATTAAAAATGAGGGGGGAGCACACGTTTCCAACTCAAGAGCAACCACAGCACCAGTTTCAGTTTACACATCGACATCAAATATAAATCTATTAAAACACAATCCTGTTTTTACATTTGATGAAGAATGGGTATAAACGCTGCACCCAACATTCATCTGTTCGTGGCTGATCTTCCTCAAACACTTCTCTGGTAATGACTGGCCAAAGCCCAAAGAATGAGAAGATCCTGAGATGTTTGATAAATGTTTAAAGCAAGTTAACTTAAACCTGACCCATTCGAGGTTAAACCACAATTACACGGAGTAAACACATCAATATTACAACAATCTCAGGACGTGTCAAGATCAACTGTGTGTGTGTAATACAGGAACCAATGTGTTGTCATATTAATGCATTTAAAAACAAACGTTAGTAAAACTGTATCATGACTCCAGGCCAGATCCACGCCGATGTCATCAGCTCCGGTGCGGATCCGGTCCAGAGTCGTCTGGGTTGTTTTACATCATATTTGAAACAAATGAAAGCAGATTGGTTTCAAGTAAATTAAAAGCAGATGATGTCACATTATACCGCTTATAAAGTTTAACCTGCATCTGTCCTACAAACTGTATCTTGTCTGAGAAACTGCACTTTTCTGGAAGTGAACAACATGGAAGAACGACACAGAGAAACTAGAGGAAAACCTGCTGAAAGTATCAACGATCATCTTTCATACCTGTTTGTGAGACATTATTGTTTGTTATTGATCCATTATTACAAATGCATTTGTTTGTGAGCGACAGCTCTCAGCTTCAGGAGAAAACAAACACATCAAATCTACACAGCTTTAGAAACCGATCACAGCTCACGGTTTATTCCAGGCAAACAATGAGAGCTGATGTTAACCACAGAAACTCTTTTCTGTTCTCAGATCAGCTGTGATGAATGAGATCTTGATACACAAGAGAAACCCTGACTCATGAAACTCTCTGTTCATTTATCTCACATCAGTCTCAGTATCCGATCAACCTGCAGACAATAATAAAGAGAACAACCTCACGAAAAGTCATCCGGCTCACATTTCACAAGATTATATTTTGCATAAAGAAAATGAGAGTGTGTAATCAAATAGAAAACTATATAATCATATTTATGTATTTGGCAGGCGATTTTATCCAAAGTGACTTGCATTGCATTACAAGGTGTACAGTTTTATCAGCATATGTTTCCTGGGTTCGAACCCATGACCGTTTGCGCCGTTAGCACAATTCACTGAGCTATACATGAGCACATACAGTATAACTTCAGATGTGACTGTATATGAGTTGTATGTCTTCATAAGTGACCTTCACACCATGTGTGGATTTGATCTTGTTAGACTAAAAAGACTGTTTAACTGTTCAGAGATCAGCAGGAGCTGTGACAACTACACGTCTCTCTCTGCTCTTGATTTCATCTTTCACCTCTCTTAACAAAACCTCACCTTTATATCTGCAACTTATTATTAAAATGATTTATTAAGTGTTTACTGAATTTACACTGCAGACAGCAGATGACTTCAGGCCAGATCCATACCGGAACCGCGCCAAAGTCAGTAGCTCCGGTGCAGATCTGGCCCAGAATTGTTTGTCAATCCCATTTCTATAAATAGTCAATGCTTTATTGCATTATTTTGTTTACAATTTCTCATTTTTGTCCGAGTTTCACTTTCAGTAATTCTCATTCGATTCTTAGTGCTGTAATGTATCACCATGTAACACAATAGGCAAAACGCCAGTATATCAAATGCTACACAAACACAATCTCAATCATGATTTTTTTCTCATTACAGTAATAAGAATTTAGTTCCACCTTAAAAATATGCATCATTTTCTTTAAGCAAAATATGAATAATTTCTCTTGTTGAAATGCAAGCACACGTTTCTGGGTGGATTTAGTGACCCAACGCTGCAGATTGAGGATGAACGGTAAACTTTTACAGTACGTGACACCTGATGGCATTTTCATTCTTAAACACTTGAAGTCTTTAGCAAGTTTCTTCTCAATTTTCATCTCATTGCATTTTAAATCCACAACACCACTTCAACACGTTCTCATTAAACAACATTGAAATAAAACATGGCACAGGACAAGCTTTTATTCATATTTTGTTCCTTCTTTTTGTCCTTTTCTTCAATATAAAATTCAACTTCTTCAACACTATGGCAATTAAATGATGAGAGACGCGTGACTGCGCCTCACGTGAACGCGATGGAAGCCGTTTATCTTCGTTTCTGTAAAATGTGCAAATTCAGCTGTAACACAAGTGAGAAGATGGAAAGTTGATACATTTGTACAAAATAATAATAATAATAACAAATAATCGCAAACACACAATCATAATTCGAGTGTCTTTTGATTCCTCATGATCATTGGCTCGTGACACGGTCACATGACTTCATCATCAGAGGTCTGATACGTCCTCAATGTCTCTTCAGAACAGCAAAAAAAGTGTCCGTCTGTCCGTCCATCAGAGTTGTGTAAAACATCCAGCACACTCGACATCACTCCCGATAATCATTATAAACAAACCAAATCTACACCACATACATTCACAAATTTGTGGTTTTGTCCTTTTTAAACACACACACACACACACACGTATACACAGAGACGAGCACGTGTGTGTTTGTGTTTCAGCGGTCCGCTGCGCAGTGTGTGTTTTGTGTGATCAGCTGGACAGAGCCATGGTGTCGATCACCTGCTCCAGTTTAGATCTGAGTCTCTGTCTGCGGGACTGCTCATCTCGCTCCAGAGCCGACAGGATCTACACAAACACAAACACATCAATGAATAAATGAATGAACGTGTAAATGTGATAACGACACGTCAGGTTGTATTTGTGAGCGTGCTCACCTCGTCCTTGTATTTGGTGATGTAGGAGAAGATCTCGTGTAGGGCGCTCATACTGTTGAATTGATTTAAATGCAGTCGAGACTGTTCGGCGAGATACGCGCTCATATCCTGATCACTGATCGCAGACATGCGGGAGATATCTGCGTAATACCTGCACAACACATAGATCAGTCAGAGAAAGAGAGACAGTACACAATCACAACATCCTTAAACTGGATGCAGAAACTACAAAGCTTATTATTATGGATGCACCGATATATCGGCTTATAATCGCTATCGGCAGATAAAAGCAATTCTCCCCACTATTGGACATCGGCTGATTGTTTATAAACAGATGATGATGATGAGGGCAGATTATATTCTGGCAAACAAAAGTCATAAAGTGTGATAATTTTGAAATGGGTAACATGACAACAGAATTGTAGTTTGTACACTCTGCACTTACAACATTTGAAACAAAAAGTAAAAAGCAAAACTATTGGTATCTACTGGTATGTATCGGTAATTTGTATTTATCGACATCTACCTGTTATCTATTGATGTCGATATCTATCGGTATCTAAAGGTATTGGTATCTGCATGCATCTATCGGTATTTACTAGTGTTGGTATTTATTGGTATCGGTATCTATAGGTATTTACATATATTGATATCTATCTACGGTATCTACTGGTATCGGTAATTCAGTTTCTGCCCGTATTTTTTGGTATCACAATCTGTAATTTGGTATCTATCAGTATCGGTATCTACCTGTATCTATTGGTATTGATATCTATCGGTATCCGTAATTTGGTATCTAGTTGTACTGCCGATTCAGTATATCGGTATCGATACCTGTCTGTGCCTATTTGTACCCATCAATTTCTATCAACTGGTATCGGTATCTATAAGTATCTACTGGTACTGATACCTATCGGTATCTCGTTGTGTCAGTATTTCGGTATCTATCTGTGTCAGGGCCTACCTGTATCTATTGGTATCCATCAGTATCTATCTACTGTAATCAGTATCTATCTACATGTATCGATATCGGTACCTACCTACATCTATCCGAACCTTTGTACTGGTATCAGTATGTATATGCATCTTACTTGTATTAGCATCTATTGGTATATATCAGTATCTACTGGTATCGGTGTCTATCGGTATCTGCCGGTATTGGTAGATGTAATTTCAAGTACCGTATTTTTCGGTCTATAAGCCGCAGGTTTTTTCATAACTTGGCTGGTGCTGCGTCTTATAGTCAGGTGCATGGATTCAGTAATGTGGAATGACGAGTATGCGAACTTCACGCTAGTTGGCTTGTTCGGTTAATTTAGACTATTCAACCTTCCAGGTAAGTTCTGTATGTTATGGCTTATCCTTTAAATAACTGATAATATTACTTTTAATGTACAGATATCTATTCAGCCTGCTGTTCTGCCTGCTATTGTTTGGTTGAATGTCTTTCCAGATTAAATGTCTGTTCTTCGGCTTGGATTTTGTGAAATTATTTTCTAAATAAACACAATGTATAGTCCACTGTGACTTATATATGTTATTTCATCTTAATGATGCATTTTTGAATGATGCGGCTTATACACGGGTGTGGCTTATAGTCTGGAAAGTACGGTACTTGAATATTGGTATCGGCACAGAAATGTTGTATCAGTGCATCCCCTACTTATACTAAGTTTCTTACATCACAAAAGATTCAAAGCATTGCTTTCACCACTGTTTTTTACAAACTTCACAAATTGTAGACGTTTTATCCAATAAGTTTCGACTTATGGTCCAAAAGAAGTTCAATAACAGCTGATTGTAAAAATTTCAATCTCACCTCTCTACCCAATTCTTGTAGTTTGGGATGTCTTTAGCATATAGCAGCTTGTTGGACGGTGAATCTTTGCCCAGTTTGTGTTCTGATGTCGAACAGGAATCCATGAAGGTCTGAGCCACCACGGACAGACAGGCGTCTGTGATGCTGTTCTTATGGATGTCAAACACAAACTGAGGGTTCTTGATCACGTTCACCCAGAACCTCAGCGGCAAACTGGACGAGCGAGAGACAGAGAAACACGGTGAAGGACCAGAAACAGAAGATTCGTTTTGTGTCTTCAGTAAAAACACTCACCAGTTGCTCTTCCACGTGTGTCTGACGTCAGGGTCGGATATCATGTGCATGTCCGCCTGCTCGTCTAAGAAGTCAAACATGTATTTGATGGCGAGAGGAAGAGCGCTGCCGCGGTGAGCCGTGCTGAAGATGGTTTCGAACAGATCATCTACAAACTTCTGCAATGTACCCTGAATAAAGATAAGAAAACACGGAGATAAAAATACACAAAACACTCATGCATGAACTTTACATCCTATTATCTGTCTGTGGCACAAGTCACAGCATATTTATATATTTGGTTTTTTTCTGGAGTTTTCAGGCATTTTTTCAGCACCAAGCACCTCAACTCCACCCACTTTTCACCTCTTTGGCCATTTTTGGTTATAAGGAAGTGATGCACAACCAACCAGTTTTTTTTTGCACTTTTAAAGGCACACTTCTACATGTGAATGCCTTCATTTAGTGCCTTAATAAGTGAAACATCTAATTAAAGAAAAATATTTCATTTTTTATCCGATTAGTCAATTAATCAAAAAATAATCTGTCGATTAATCGATTACAAAATAACCGATTAATCGATTATAAAATAATCTGTAGTTGTAGCCATACACTGTATCTCACAAAGTGTTTACTTTTCTCACAAGTACAGTGGAGCTGTTGGGATGTGCATTAGTGTTTCTTGAGGTTAAAGAAGATATCCGTGTACCGTCGGATAGAGATGAGAACACAAGACGGATTAAGACCTAGTTTTTCCCAAACCGCTCAATAAGCAAAGGTCATCGGCCTAATTAAGACGCGACTCTGAACGAGAGAGAGACAGCTGCTAAATGTTAATGAGTGACTATCATTCACATACAAAGGTCAACACAAAGTGTCTAACAACATCAGCTACCAAAATCCTACATGAGCCAATTACAGAAGTTCAAGTGTGTGTGTGAATATCAGCAACAGATTTTAACACTCCTGTTTTGAGTACTACAGTAAAATAAGAGATATACTGATTCATCAGTACAGTAGCATCACAGTTGTTTAGTTTAGTATTCAGCTGATATTAAGTAAGCTATAGTTCGCTAGTTTTGACTTAACACAGGCGGGTCATCTTCTTACCTTGGTAGCGAGCAGGCGAGTCAGGTAGATCTCAGACACCATTTTGCTGCCGCGATCTCCCTCCCTTTGATCTGCGTGGTCGTGGTTCTTCACCAGATGCCAGAGTTTGGTTCCGCTCTCCAGATCTGGAGTTATCATGGGCGTCCGAGAGCGAAGGCTGTCTGGACTGCTTGCGGTTCTGAGCATGCTCTCTGTGGAGTATGAGACGTCATTATTTTATTGTAAAAAATAACGTCTTTATGAAAAGATGATTGGCTGTTAAAGGATTAGTCCATTTTCTTAAAAAAATTAAGAAATGCAATTTTAAACTGCATTAAAACTGTTAAGTGTTGGGGTCCACCAAAATGAGAAAAATACTGTAATGACCTCCTCAAAAAACACAACTTCTTCTCGACCGAACAAAGAAAGACATCAACACCCTGGACGACATGGTGGTGAGTAAATTATCTGGATTTATTTTAAGAAAATGGACTAATCCTTTAAGGAGTTTTTTTCTTTTATACAGTTCTAGCAATATGGAGCGATTCGTTGTCTCAATTCATTTCATCTATGAGCGTGTGTGACACAGATACATTGTAATAAAGAAACAGACATAAAGAAATGAAGTGACACACACACAACACAAGAGAAATGTGAACCGTGAGAGCAAAATTAATAGTCACACGTTCTTTTCAAACACTACAGGAAATAAATATTCAGTGTTAATCGCGAAAAGATGGAAAACGTCTGTCAGCGAGTAATGGAAATCGAAATTGGCCGGAGACTCAAAACGGTTTCTTTTCTCGTTCATAGAGACTCTGGATCTCACATCCATCATTTTCTGTTCATCTGCGCGAGTCGCTCCGGTGTGCAGACGCATGCTGATGTACTCACACTGAGAAGCAGATTATTACAGCACAAACACACGACACACGCTGACAGGACCCTGTGGATGACTGCAGACTTTACTGTCATGTGCCAGGGGCGAGACACGGAGAGAGAGAGACATAGACAGAGAGAGAGAGAGAGAGAGAGAGAGAGAGAGAGAGAGCTCACCGTATCTGCTGAGGGATTTGGTGAACGTTGAGGAGTTGGAAATGTTGTAGGCGGAGTTTTGCTTGGGGACCAATGCGATCACTGACCCATCCGTTACCTAGACAACAGAGACAGAGAGACAATGTCAGTGTCTAATACTCCTATTTACACTTAATGACACTCAGATGATAACTGACCAATAGGAATGCACACTGAGCATATCAATATGCATTTTTTTGAATCGTCTAAACAAGGGGCTACATTTAAAAACAAATATAAAATATTTCCTCGCCATTGCGAAAACATCCGGTTGTAGACTTTTCCGTGAACGTTTCCCCTTAAACCAAAACAAACTCATTATATCGCCTATCGTCCATAAATCTCAAACGTCTCTATCTGTGCTGACCTGCAGTTATGCTTTGTGAGGTGTTGCCACGGTTACCTGCCGCATTCTAGGTGTTAAAATGCGAGTAACATGTTGCAGGGTTGTCATGGTTACCGGGCAGCGGGGTGTAGAGGTATCGCTATAGTAACCTGGCAGAAAGATGCTGTGTTACCGCAGTACCTGATAGTGTGCCAGCGTGTTGAGACGCTTCCAGTCGTTGTCGATTTTGGTGGTCACATCTTCGTCCTGGAGAATAATTCGAGCCATGCGACCCTGCCTCCATTCTGAGGGGAGAAACAAAACATCAGCCTCCTGAGGATCTGGACCGTTTCTGACTGATCATGTAGAAACCCTGATGATAGCTGGTTACTGGTATACTTTATGACTAATCATCTGGACCAGCAGTTGGTCAGGTCAATATCTTTGTGGTAGATCAACCTGTCTTTATCTCACAATGTGACCACGTACCAGCATGATCACCTTAAAGGGACACTTCACTTAAAAAAAAAAAAAAAAATGCTAATTTTCCAGCTCCCCAGAGTCAAACACTTGATTTTCACTGCCCTGGAATCCATTCAGCCGACCTCCGGGTCTGGTGGTACCACTTTTAGCATAGCTTAGCATAATCCATTGAATCTGATTAGATAATTAGCATCATGCTAAAAATGACCAAAGAGTTTCAATATTTTTTTTAATTTAAAACTTGACTCTTCTGTTGTTACATCGTGTAATAAGACTGACGTAAAATTAAAAGTTATGATATATTATGCAGCGCCCGAAAATAGTCCCCTTGGTAACTTTCAATATCAGGGGAGTATTTTCGGGCGCTACGTAATATCATTGCGCCTGCTGCAGCCATGTTACGCCAGCAAAGTCCTTGATTATTACGCCAGAATGAGAGTATAGTTGAAATATCAACTTTTATAGAAAATCGCAACTTTTAATTTTCTGTTGTTCTTATTACACAATGTAACTACAGAAGAATCAAGTTTTAAATAGGGAAAATATCGAAACTCATTGGTTATTTTTGAGCGCGATGCTAATGGTTCAATCAAATTCAATGGATTATGCTAAGCTAAGCTAAAAGAGCTAGCGCCAAACCCGGAGATCAGCTGAATGGATTCCAAAATGGTAAAAAGCAAATATTTAACTCTAGGGGAGCTGGAACATTAGCATTAGCAAGTGGAGTGTCCCTTTAAGGGCTAATTATGTCCTACGCTGTAGCCTCGACGTCCTAGGCTACGCATCTGGTTTTCATAAATACTTCTGCATCGTCAACGTGCAATTAGACATGCAAGACCGCTAGTAGGCAGTATCCACATGTGTAACCTACAGTAGCACTGCAACAGCCAAGGAAGTAGGCGCTTGGCCAGTAAACCCACCAAAGAAGAAGAAACCTACTTTTGTGGCTGCTCGAGTTTATCACTCCTCAACTTTTTTTGTTTAGGTCTATTTTTTGGTCATTGTTGCCTTTATTTAAACAGTGATAGAGGAGAGGACAGGAAAGTACACGGAGGAGAGAGGGTATGGGATTAGCAAATAACCACGAGCCGTGAATCGAATTCGGGTCGCCAAAAGTGCCAATGCACCACATGTCAGAGCGCTGCCCACTACACCATCAGCTCCGACATCACTCTTCAACTTGACTCATCTTTGTTTTTACTGTCATTAGCGAAAATCTGAATAAGGACCTGATTTTTTTAAGTTACTTAAGTTACTTTTGCATTACTTTTCTTGGCTGAGCCTTGATCTCTTTCAGGCCTTGCAGGTGTTAGGGTTTGGCATATTTCATCACAAAAATGTCAACCGTTCCCGTTTGGACTACGTTCAGTTTAATTCAGTACATGTTTTAACTCGCATTACTTTTTTAAAAAAGTAACTCAAATAAGAATGTGTACATTTATAAAGTAATGCATTACTTTACTCGTTACCTCAGAAAAGTAATATTATTACGTAATGCACGTTACTTGTTATGCATTACCCCCAAAACTGCGCACGACTATAATTGTTATGCGTTTATTTTTTTTATTTGTTATCTCATACCAAGGTCCATGTCTCCAAGTTTGGGTCGTTGTGAGTACGGTGTGCCTTTAAACACAGCGTCCAGTATCTTCTCTTTAACCTGTGTGATGGTGTCACAGTTCAGACATTTAACAGTGACCTCAGGGGCGTTGTCATTCTCTGGATTCACACAATGCAGCGTCTGTAAAACAAAAAAAATATACATAAATGATCTGATCATACTGAATTTTTGTTAGGTTTTACTCATGTTTTGGTGTTACTCATAGTTCACCCAAAAATGATCTTATTATTTAGTCACCCTCAGGTTATTACAAACCTGTATGAATGTCTTTGTTCTGCAGAGCACAAATAAAGATATTTGTAATCAATCATAAAACAGGAGCATTGACTTCTATAGCAGGAAAAACAAATACTATGCAAAGCAATTTGTTTTTTACAAACCTTGCTCAAAATATCTCCCATTGTGTTCAGCAGAACAAAGACATTTATACAGATCTGTAACAACTTGAAAAATTATGACATCATTTTCATGTTGGGTGAACTGTCCCTTTAAGATTGTGTGTTGTGTGTCAGTTTTGTGAGTTGAACTGACCAGAGTTTTATAGTCGATCTGCTGTCGGATGAGTTTGTCTTCGCTTAGGGAGTACCGCGCCTCGCCGGTGATCGAGTCTATTGGCCCTTTTTCCATTTGTTGTTTTATAGCACAATAGAGCATAAAGAGAGGCTCGCCGGCACACTCCTGCACACAAAAACAGGACAGAAAACACAAAACAAGATTAATAAACAGAAAAACAGGTGCATGAGTTTTTATCAGATGCTGAAAGAATTGAAAGCAGCACACTAATATTAAACATCTGAATCCCAATGTGCTCAAATCTACAGCTGATCTGCTTTTCCATTTCTTGGGAAAACATTCAAATGGTTTGAAAAAGAAAATACTAACTCTTTTCTGTAAAGGAAATATTAGAACAGGTGATTAGGGACTGCCGTTGGAATTTTTGGAAAACTAATATCCTGCAAACACAATATTAAAAGTAAAATAGTAAAATCTCAGGACATAACACAAATATAACAGTTATAACACCCTAATCTGTCTCTCTAGGGGGCGCTATAACAATAATAAAGGCAGAAGCGTCCAAAAGCATAACATTTTCTAATGTTGCACAACTATTGCACAACATCATCTCTTCATCCCATTTTTGGCAAATCGAGGTTGTTTTTCCCATCTGTTTGGAGTGATAATAGCAGCCTGTGGCTATATGTTTACTCTTCTCACTGCTGCTCCGGTGAAGTGAATGGTCTTCACATTTTTACATTCACAAACTGAGAGAGCCATTAAAACCGCAGCTAAAAGAAAATCTCATAGACTTCAGCCGCAGAAGATAAAAACTCATTGATGGGGTAATTGTAGCCGCTTAAGATCTTTCACACCGTTCTAAGCTTTTACCTTCAACTTCACCTGAACGGCTGCTGAACAAATTATTCTGCCAGGTTGAAACGAGACCGAAATGTCAATCGTTATAGACACAGGAAAGATGGTTGAGTAAATAATAACTGAACTGAATGAATAAAACAAAAACAAAACATATACAAAGACAACAAAATCCACTGTATTACATGCGCCAGGCCAGTAGATGGCGATGTTACCTTGTAAAGAAACACTCCACGCATGTGCACATACGCATTCTTCTACAGACCGATAAATACAAACGATCAAGACGGCAAAAGCATCTAGCAGTTTCATTTAGATGAACGATGAGCTAGATTTATTACTACAAGTGACCTTGGACTATAAAGCCACAAATTTTGTAAACTTTGTTGGAGAAGATTTAATAAACTCCCATAGGACAAAAAAAAATATTTTTAAATATAATTTTAAATACATTTAGAAATATTTAAAAATGGCTAAAAAATATAAATAGATGAAATACGTTTACAAAAATTCATTTTCAACCAATATATTTTTACATATATTTAAAAAAGAAATATGTTTTAAAGGATTTATATTCATGTCACATTGAAAGAAAACTTTGTATGTTACAAACCTGTAATTAAACATAACATAATATAAAATTTAGTATATTTTTAACTGCAAATATATTTTATATATACTTTTAAATTTTTTAATAACACTTTTATGCAAACCTTTATATTTTGGTCAAGAAAAATATTTTTTTTCAGTATGGGTTGTAAAATTATAAATGTATTTGTTGTCTCTGAAATACATTTTATATGAAATATGTTAAAATATGAAGGTTTAAACTAACTATATTTTTAAATCAAAAAATATATGTAATTAATCTTTAATTTCTATAAAATGTATTTAGTATTTATTTAAAACATATTTTTGGTCAAAGAATTATTATTTTTTTTGCCATATGGGCTTGAGTAGCACAAACTCAGTCCTATGTTGTTTTGGTTATACTCAAGTTAACACATAAGGATGACATCACAGTTATCACAAATTCGAGTTTACGATGTTATCGCATAGTTTGCGTTTTCAGGGTCCGTCGTCATGTAAGGGAACAGCCAAACTGCATAATAAGTTTGCAGTTGAAAACGATTACAGTCATGTAAACGGCCCCTGAGGGGTTAATAAAAGAATCATGACTGTGTATAGAGACATGATATGACATCTGAGAGTGATGCGTGTCAAACAACCAATCACACGCCTCGCACTCTCTCTCAATTTCTTCACTTTGAGATCTTCATCGTTCATAACGTCAGCTCTCGCTCATTTCATTCAATCATTCTTCACTCAATGTTAATGTTTCAACACAAACTGCAGTTTAAGTTCTGTATCTGACACAAACAGTAAGAAGTCATCACTACAGTCAAATCTCTAAATACACTCACAGACTAACATGTCAGTGCAAATGAAATCATGAGGAATAAAATCACCTGACATACTGTACTGTATATTCGGTTCCTCTCACAATCACATCATGTTCGTGGCTATTAACTCAATGTAATGATACTCTAGCATATAACAGTGCTGAAAACACTGACTGAATGTCTGTCGCCTTTAATGTCCCTGACTGAGATCCGTAGCACAGCGCTGAGGTTCATCCGTATGCTGCTGGTGTCCCTCAGGTCTCATTAACACAGATGAGAATTAAACACACGGTCTTACAATTAAACCTCTTTATATTGTCGCCAGCCGGGTGCGTTTGTGGATACAAAAGCCATTTAAATTGTTTCAGTTTGTTTTTAAAGGGTTTATCCTGAAAATCCTCTTGTTGATCAAGAGAATATATTTTGCTATCTAACCATATGCCTGAATTAGATTAAAAACACGCTAATAAAACTAGCTTAAAGGGGACATTTCACAAGACTTTTTTAAGATGTAAAATAAACCTTTGGTGTCCCCAGAGTACACATGTGAAGTGTGAAATACAATTTGCCACTTTGTAGGTGTGAGCAAATTATTTTGGGGTGTGTCCCTTTAAATGCAAATGAGCAAATGCAAACACTGATCACCATAATGGTGGTTTGTTGAAATTAAAATTCAATTGAGGCATCAATTCTTTTCTCTCTCTGCACTAAATGTCGGTGCCGTAGTTGGATAGTGCAGATTAATGGGCGGTATTATTACTATAATAAGATCCCCTTCTGACATCACAAGGGGAGACAAATTTCAATGAGCTATTTTTCACATGCTTGCCAAGGATGGTTTACCAAAACTAAGTTACTGGGTTGATCTTTTTCACATTTTCTGGGTTGATACAAAGACTGGGAAACCAATTCTAACACTTAAACATGTAAAAAAGTCAGATTTTCATGATATGTCCCCTTTAAACTGACTGTTTAGTTGCTGGTTTAGCTGATCTCCAAACCTGAGCAGATGGTTTAGTTGTTCAGCCAGCTAGTCTGACGAGCTGCTTGATCAAACCAGATCAAGTTAAAGGCTGTAAACCACATTATTAGCAATACATCTCGAGGTTGCATTAAAACACTGTTTCCACTTACCTTAAGAAACTTATAGAGAAGAAAAGTAAACCAGTTTGTTAGCATCTTCTCAGCTACTGACTCCGTCCTGAGGGGAAAACAGCAAAAAAAAATCTAAGTAAGGATTTATTTTAGAGAGAGCGAGAGAGAGAAAGAGAGAGAGAGAGATGTTTGAAGTGGTCTTGCATTTCCTAATTTTCAGTGCCCCTGAAGAAAACAGTGATTTTGATAACCAACATCTTGGGGTTGTTTCATTAAAGTCCCATTTGACATCAAAGCTGTGCAGTGAAATCATTCGGCCAGCGGCGCTGAACGCCGCTCAGGGAAAAAAACTTCAAAGAAGCCACGCGCTGATAATTCTGCATTAATAACAAAGCCGAGCGCAAAGCAAACCACTAATCTTCATTAAGAAAACGCCAATTAAACACATTCAGTATCTCGTGTCATTAAACAGAAAGCTGGCGTACAATAACAGCAAAGACCCTCAGAATGAAGCCAATTACTTTATTAGTGTTAATCTGCTCACAGCGCCAGAGAATCCACTGAAACATGTTTGTTTATATCATCTCTGTTCAATCCTTCAATCTCATTCACAAGGTAAATAATAAAAGATTTACATTAAATAATAATAGTGTGAGATTTCTGACAGCTCGTGTGTGTTTGATCTTTAGATGATGTTTGTCTGTTGTGTCAGAGACACAAAAGTGAAACACTGATGTCACCGATGACGAGAAACAAATTAGATTACATCTAATGCTCTGTTCACATCGCACAAAATAAGATTTTGAAGATTGACCGTACACACTTCTCTTTGTAAGTGATAAAACTGAATCAGAAGATGAGTTCACCCTGCTCAGACATCACTACTAAATGATACTGTCTCGTGTATTTTTCATCCTAATGGTGCTTTGACACCAGACACGAATGAAGTGTTAAACGCGAGTGATTTATATGTTAAGTTAATGCAAAGACGTGATAGACATCCTGCGGTGCATTTCATGCAAATGAGGCGAAGCAAATGACGCATTTTGCGCAAATTGAGCATTACAGACATTTTATGCGTGATTCGAGCAATTGAAAAATCTGAACTTTGGAAAATTTCATGTGCGAAAGACGCAAATTTCATGCGTCAATTACGCAAATTTCATGCGGCAATGACGCAAATTTTGCACAAAATAAGATTGTGAAGATTGACTGTACGCAAATGTAATGTGCGAATGACGCAAATTTCATGCGCAAATGACGCAAATTTCACACGTCGATAACTTGAATGATGCAAAATTCATGCGCGAATACCGCAAATTTAACACACAAATGACTCAAATGTCATGCTTGAATGACGCAAATTTCGCACGTGAATGACTCAAATGATTCGAATGACCAAATTTTACACAAATGACTAAAATCACGCAAATTTCATGCTTGAATGACACAAATTTCATGCTCACAACACAAATTTCACACGCGAATAACGCAAATTTCACAAGTGAATGACTCGAATGTCGAAAAGTTTAAACACAAATTACTCAAATGACACAAATTTCATGCTCGAATGACGCAAATTTCACACGCGAATGACTCAAATGATTCGAATGACCAAATTTTACACAAATGACTAAAATCACGCAAATTTCATGCTCGAATGACACAAATTTCATGCTCACATAACACAAATTTCACACGCGAATGACGCAAATTTCACAAGTGAATGACTTGAATGATGCAAATTTCACACAAATTACTAAAATCACGCAAATTTCATGCTCAAATGACACAAATTTCATGCTGACATGACACAAATTTCACATGCGAATGACTCGAATGCCGCAAATATCAAACACGAATTACTCAAATGACACAAATTCCATGTGCGAATGACGCAAATTTAATGTGCGAATTTCACGCACGAATGACACAAGTTAACTCAAAATGTTCAAGCATCCAACTATTCGCAAATAGCGCAATTTTTCATGATAATCAAAGTCAGATAGTGAATCAAAGTCTGTTTGTTGAGTTCTACGCAGATGCATCAGGAACACTTTAAGAAATTTGGTAAAGTCCTGATTTGTATTTTTTGTGATATTGCTTTGGGACTCAACACCCCCACAGTCTCCATCAATCTCTCATCCCATTCTTCATGTCATTTGTTCAGCAGTATCTCACTATGAGCTTTATCTCTCATGCCTTCTCTCCACAGGGGGATATACTGTATGTGTATGCACTCAGGTGTGTAATATCACCTGACAGAAAGAGATGAACCAATGCGAAACAGCCATGAAAGGCCACATCGAGAATACAGAAAAAAACGATTTTTACATTTCTTGGTCTATGCAAATCTGTTGCCATACATGAAGCACCAGCATTTATACCCCACAGTTTAATATATACATCACTAAAGAGCTGATTATAGTTGTGCGTGGTCCTACGACGTAGCTACACGTTGGTTTTCACATATACGTCTGCGTCGTCGTCCTCAATGTGCAACTACACATGCGCACCACTAGTAGGCAGATATCCACGCGTGTGTATAAGAACCAGTAGGAGATGCCGAACCGTAACACCTTTCAGTCTCATTGCTGTCAAAGATTATAAAAAACCTCAGTGGACGTACCGTCTGAGCAGGAGTTTGGGGTGGTTCTTGCTCTCCAGGTTCTTTTCGATGAGGTCAGATAGGAGCTGTTTAAGAACACCGGTGGCGTACTCCATCTCCCCCTGCAGGGCGCTCATGATGAGAGACGCCACATTCCCGCGGTCCCGCATGGAAAACGAGCGCTGAGCCTCCAGTGTCCGGATGAACGTCAACAGAAAGTGTTTCTTATTCAAGAGCTGACCGAACAGTGTCAGAGCTTTTTCAACATTAGCTGGAACCTAAGAAAGATACAGACATGATAGGTTAAGACAAATAGAGAGAGAGACATGAAAAGGATGAGGGAGAGAGTCTTTTATAAAAATCATTTAAATATTTGCCAGCTTGAGTTAGTGAACTGGTTGTTTTGGGTACGATATCACTGTGGTTAACAGATACTCAACCAATAACTGTGACTTAAATTTGGCTAGTGTCCAGTCCAGTATGACTCATTCTAGCATATCAGTTTAATCAGAATTCAATTAACTAAAAGCAGATTTAACTCTCTCTCTGCCATTGACGAGTTATCTTTTCAATTAAGAGAAAACGCTTCCCTGCCAATGATGAGTTTTTACGACAATCCATATTTTCGCTATTATCCACCAGGTGCTGCTCCTACCCAACGTATAAAACACTGAAGCATCCACTGATCCAAAAATAGTAAAAACTGTGTATGTTTTGATCATTTCTCTAAATCTAATCTCTAACAAAACTCCTATCACATGCATTTTAAAAATGTTGTGTGTACCTCCATCTCCTTCAGCACAGGATGATCCTCTATTCCAGGGAAAAGGACTCTCATCGCGTACGTACGATAATCCAGGAATGGAATACCAGCTCCATCCAGATCCTGAGTCAACTCATGGATATCAGTCTGGAGCTCGGCAAACGCTGGAGAAAAGAGACACAGACAAAGAGAGAGGGTTAATCGACGTGTCGTTTCTACAGGTTTGACTACAGACATGGAGGTTGGTCTACATAGCTGCTTAAAAGAAATGATATAAAGAGACAAACTTATAGTTAACTAGTTTTATGCTTCGGAATGAGAACATCGGAAATCAATGAGACCACAATAAATTTGTGTTCAATAAAGACTGCAGGATTCTCTGCATTTTTATGTGGAATATCAGGAATATTCTGCACCGCTCTCCTTTCCAAACATCTTATCTAATCTTATGAAGCGTCTGCTTCGGCCGCCGCTCACCTAATCAATTTAGATGTTGTGGTTATTTATCGGCACGCTTTATTCTTTCTGGATTACATTTTATCATCTATCCGTGATGTGTCACTCGCACCTCGTGCGATCCATCTCTCTTATCCTCTCTATTCCGGCACTCATTCCTCTCTGTGTCTAAAGACAGACAAGGTCGTCACCTCGAGCTCGACTGAGACAGATAATGGGCGGCACGTCTCTCGCCCTTGTGACCGCAGGAATGAGAAGACGTTCGGTGCATGTGTACGTGTGATAAACGATGTTTGAATCGTGATGGGTGAGGAGTAGAAACCAAAACAAAGACAATCAGAGACTAAACCAGAGGTTTTCATGGTTGATTGTTCAGAAAACACATTCGTTTAGTGCAACACCTCTCTTCTCAATGAATCTCAAGTGCTTTGTTATATCTCCTGTCTTTCCCTTTGGAAATGCTTAGTGTACTCCAATTGGTCAAGCTGGCTCAGTCTGTTATGATTGGTCGCTTAGAGCACGTTTCTCGCCCCTTAACATAACAGTGAGTCTGAAGTAAACAACAAATGAAACAGTACACAAACAAATGTTTTACCTTCTTTACACTCCAGGGCGACTCTTGACTCCAGGTTGTGCATCTGTAACTGCAGGCGCTTCAGCGTGCGGTCAGCATCACGCGACTTGCGCTTGTAAGCGATGAGGATGATGATGATGACCAGGAGAAGAAGACCACCTCCTCCCCCGATGCCAATGATAGCGGGAAGCGTCAGCAGACTGTCGGAGTAAATCTGAAGAGTACCAGGAGAATACCGAAACCCTCCGGCAAGCACCTACACACACACACACACACACACACACACACACACACACGCACACATTTTGTGTTCATAATTACTGAAAATACAATATCTTTTACAATAAAAATTAATCACACAATTCCTTGCTGACAATAGCAAATAAGTAAAATTGCACCTGTCAGCATTTTTTTTTTAAATAGACAAAGCTTAATATATAACTAAAAATGCATTCAGAAAGTTTACAGAGGTTAAACGGGGATATAAAGTTTTATACAGCCCCTCCAGAATTTTTTTTGTCTCTAATTAAAATACCAATGCTTGTCTAATATTAAATTATTATTTAATCACGTCTTAATAATAAAGTAAACAGTCAGTGATATAATCAGAACAGAAAAACAAAACAAAAATATAACAAATAAATACAACTTCAAGATACAGATACACTGTTTTTTAATGAACATAGACAGCTGTCACACAGTGGTTTTAAAAACTGGGTCGCCAGGATGATTTAAGGGAAAATGTTATTAAATAATTAACTGCTTCAGCCAAAATAAATGTTTGATATTAATAAGAAAATATTAATCAATCCTTATCACCAATACTGACCCAATGGTTCATATACCACCAGACACGCCAAAAAGTGCAATTTCGCGCGTAGTTGGACGCTTGAACATTTTGAGTTAACTCGCGACATCCCCGCATGAAATTCATGCAAATACACTCAATTTGCCAGCTTTAACTAACTTGTTGTCTCAATATGTATATGTAGCTCCAATTAAGAAAATAGAGTTTTTTTAACAAACCACATTGTCCGACACTTTCTTACAAACAAGATGCTTTCATTCCCATTTCTATAAAAGTACGAAGATGTGTCGTACAGATACAGCAACGATGATTTTGTTCTCCATTGTTGTTTCGCATTTCTGCCTTCCCTTCACTACGTCCTAATCACAGCAAGCTCCTGATTGGGTACTAGTTCAGATTTTTTTACTCGTGCAATTTCACATCAAACGCCCGAAACGCTCAATTCACAGCACGTCATTCGCACCGCCATTCGTGCGAATCACACCGCAGGATGTCTATGGCGTCTATGCATTGACTTAAAATGTAAATCACTGGTGCTTAACGCTTCTTTCGTGTTTGTTATGTATGCACCATGAAAGATGTGAGTCATGTAATCTTTCTTAATTTTAGGGTCGCTGTTTATCAAATATAGTCCAAGTCCTAAACTATCTTTTCCCTAAACTGTGTGTTTACTTTGTGTGTTTTTATTATGTTTGTATGTGACCGTTCACGTGCAAAGCCTGAAATGGGATCAGTTCGGTCCTCACGCGCTGATATGTGGCATGCACACATGTTTGCAAACAATAAGATGAGATGATAGTGGACAGATGCCTTTCCTTTGTGTACCAAGTTTCCGACAACTTTATTTAAGGACTACAAAACATTACATTGAAATGTATTATAACTAGGGCTGTCAATAGATTAAAAAAATTAATCTAGATTAATCGCATGATTTCATGAGTTAACTCGCGATTAATCGCAAATTAATCGCACATTTTTATCCGTTCTAAATTAACCCTAATTTTACACTTTTCAGGTTTTTAATACTCTGATCATATATATAGATGCTTTATGCAAATGCATGTTAACAACAGCCTGTTTACATTTTTAACAGAACCATCAAGCCATTGCTTTGTATATGCATTTTCCTTTAAGAAGAATTTTCTTTTTCTTAATTTTTATTTGATGCTACATCATTTGTGACATGTGCTGTACAAAATTAGCAAATTTTCAAAAAAAATAGTTGTTCATATTTTGACATTCTCTATTAAAACATAGAACAATGCATGATTTGGTGGAATATAACAAAATATGACAGAACTACACCTGTTTGAAGTTGAAAGAGTCAGCAAAGTTAAATTACCAGAAAAATTACCACATCCATACATTATATTACCACATCAATACCTTAAAATCACTGATAAAACTATAAGATTTAGCACACACAAAGCAAAAACATCATCAATGTATGTTCAACTTTTTTTCCTTATGTTTGATTGACATTGAGACAGACTGCTTAAAATCTAAGTGATCTAATATAATGTTACACATCAGATAGTTTTACCCAACAGTTAACCAAACATTTACTTAAAACATAACAGATTATAGAGCCTACCTGCGTGAATTCTTATCAAAACAGATATTTGTAAAACTGTAATTTTGTGTAGATGTCTATATATCCGGGTCTCGCACTCGCGCGTCTGTGTGCACGCGCTTCAGATATCAGTCAGTCAGCGTGAGGGGATCGCTTTTGAGTCTTGTCGCTCTTAATAACTCTTTAACAATAATCAGATACCGAACTTTATCTCTCTTAATGACTCTTTTAACATCAAGCAAGTCCTGCAGTCTATTTTCTAAGTCATGCATAAAAGCGAAACCAAAATGAATTGAGACGCATCTTTGTATTAGATTAAGCATTAGGAGGACGGGAACGTTACACCTCTCAGACGTATAAATAAAGATCATATCAGATGTCCAACGAGCATTTAGAGCATTGGATTTGCTAGACGATTTGGTTAATGTTCTTATTTCTATGAAAACCTTTTACTCATTTAGAGAGAGTCACATTTGTCTGCGTCTCTGTTCATTCAACTATGGGCTGGACCAAGGGTCAAACAGAAATTGCGCGTTGCGTTTATCGGCGTTAATGAAATTAGTTGCGTTAAAAGGAATTTGCGTTAACGCGTTATTAAAGCGTTAATTTTGACAGCCCTAATTATAACATTGCTTTTCACATTTTTTTTTTTTGCAGGTGTGCCACACAGGTTTCACACAGACCTTTCACGCATGTACCCTCATGAAAATAATGCATTGTACTAGCTTACATTTAAAAATTTTAGTCAAGAGATTGACTGTACTGTGCAGCGTACTGGAGAGAAAGATGTGTGTTAGTAAAAGAAAGCCAGAAATATTGGCCAAGTTGTCTATTGTGTATCATGACAGAATATTAGATCATTTTATAAAAAATAATATGAGACATTTTTAGTGTTTGCAATTATTTTGCAATGAAATAAGTTATGCAGGATAACGCAACGTTTTGTAAATTTTGCGTTGTGTGATCTCAGAATTGCAAAAAACTGTAGGGACTGAGTATAGAGTGAAAAATGTGAGCGTGATAGAGAAGCAAAGCCAGATGATCAGTTTATATATAGGTCAGAAGATATAGGTCAAAGACAAACATGTGGGTCTCTGTCTGTATCAAAGAAAATGAGGGCAGATCGCTTGGGAAACACACACGAGTTACATTACATACATAATATAAACTGATGTAACAATATAAGAAAAGCTATTTAGAGATGTAAATGCAGATCTGATTGTCAGACGATGTAAATAAATCCACCAAACCCTGGAGAAAAAGCCAACAGAAACTCAGTAACATGATGCTGAGAAACACAAGAGAGACACAGATGAGATCAGATGAAAGTCGTGGGAAAGAGGAAGACTTACAGTGACTTTATGCTGTCCGGTGAGATTGGGCCACTCGCACACCAGTTGTGTGTCAGAGACGGTCAACACACAGGGTTTGTCACCGATCAGAACGGTGTAGTTTAACCTGTAGTTACCAGCAGCTGAAGGAATCAGATTCTTCCCCTGAAACAAACAAACACAGACACAAACGTGTATTATTTCTTCAGTTTTTCCTATTTATTTATATGACATACGAAGTGTGTTTGCTCTGGTATACACCACCAGATTTCCAACACACAGTAAATCTCTGTCTGCCCAAGGGCCTTATGGGAAATCTTTCTCAAATGTTTGCATGTTTCATTCAGAGACGTGTGTTACCGGAGGGATTCGTTTAACACGTAGATGAAACTCATCTCATGTCCCAGAGCAAGAAAACTAAACAGATAAGCTGATGCATGTTTGTTTATAAACATTTTCTGTCAAAAATCACCTGACAGTGAGTATGGCTACAAAAAAACATCACACATGATAACTTACATTTGCATAACTAGATTTGCATTCGTTAAAGAAAACAGAATTATACTGGGTTAAAGTTTAAGGGACCGTTTACACCTGAACGTTTTTATTCAGTTTGCTTGATTTTTTGGGGTTCTGAAAATGCAAACTTTTAAAGATGGGTTTAATATTGCGAGTTTTTGATAATGAAGCCTTGTCGTCTCCGTGTAACCTACCTAAACGTGAATCTGTGATGACGGTGACATCATATGCATGTGTTAATTCAGTCTATAGGCATAAACGAGTTGAATTAAAACAACAATGGCGGCCTAAACTGTAGTTTGTGATTCCCCAAATGCTTAGTTTGTCATTTATTAATAACAATTAATAAAATAATAATTAATAAATTATTAGTTTTTTTTATTAACGCGTCTCCAAAACATTTTACAAAATATATAGTCCAGGATCACTTTCCTTACGAAAATTAACCATGGTTTTACTACATTAAAAAAAACATGGTTACTGTAGTAAAAACACGGTTACCACAAAATAACCATGGATTTGCTAATAGTAATCAATACATCAAAAACACAGTACACTATTACCACAAAAATGGTAAATGGTTAATTTTCATAAGGGTTGTAGTAGTAAATCTACCTCGTCCTCCATATAAACAAAACTGTTTGATGCTTTCTTCATCTTGACTCTTTGAAATTATCGCTCTGTGTACGTGCATGGCACACGTAATACAGCGTTTATTGTCGTTTTTGCAGATCCGTGAAAATACAAATTTTTTGTAAGCATTGTCGTGTGTATGTGAAATATTTCAAAAACGCAAAGTAAAAACATTTATATTTTTTACTACATTGTTGTTGTCTAAATATTTGCCTAAATGAGATGCTGCATTAGAATCAACACAACAATAACACAACACCACGTGTGCAGTATAAAGACATACATGAAGTTATGTCTTTAGAAGAAATCAGTAGCTGCGTTTTCATTAAAGATTTGCGCAAAACGTTAGTGTTATTTTCCAAATGTCAATCAAAACTATTGTGAAATGACAGATTTCCTATTAACCAATGTTATGCAACTAAAACGCAATTTTGTTGTTTCGCGATAAATTATTCCAAAAACCATGGTGAAGAGTGTGTTCGACTTAATAAAGCATTGCGCAGACCAACATGCGCATAACATCAAAATATTGCGATAGTAATAACACAACACCACGTGTGCAGTATAAAGACATACATGAAGTTATACAGATGAGATAAAAGTATCAGTAACTGCGTTTCCATTAAAGATTTGCGCAAAACGTTAGCGTTATTTTCTAAATGTCAACCAAAACTATTGCGAAATGACGGATTTTCTATTAACCGATGTTATGCAACTAAAACATAACTTTGTTGTGTCGCGATAAGTCATTCCAAAAACCATGGTGAAGAGTGTGTTCGACTTAATAAAGCATTGCGCAGACCAACATGCGCATAACATCAAAATATTGCGATAGTAATAACACAACACCACGTGTGCAGTATAAAGACATACATGAAGTTATACAGATGAGATAAAAGTATCAGTAACTGCGTTTCCATTAAAGATTTGCGCAAAACGTTAGCGTTATTTTCTAAATGTCAACCAAAACTATTGCGAAATGACGGATTTTCTATTAACCGATGTTATGCAACTAAAACATAACTGTTGTGTCGCGATAAGTTTTTCCAAAACGAGGGTGTGCTCGACTTCGTACTGCGACGCGCAGACCAACATGCGCATGACATTAAAATATTGCGAGAGCGACTCAAAACCATACATAGCATTCGACTCCTGAATCCCTCTCAATGTATTTTTGTGTCATGTGCTTGTCGGTTCTTTCCACCGCATAAAGTCAAACACACTTCTTCTCACCAAAAATACCGCAGCATATTTAAAAACCAATCATGTTAACTTTACGTACATCAGGTGATTTGTAAATGTGGAAAAACTCCAATGTTTCCATAGCAGTTTTGCGATATATATATTTTTTATTGCATAAAAATGAGCGTAAAATGTTTTTGCGATATATAATCGTTTATTTAAAATAGCCGTGTTTCATTATATAACATTTTCAATTTGTGCAATTATAACGATAATGGAAACACAGCTAGTGTGCATTACCACAAAGATTGATTGTGTTTAGTCTTTCAGTGAATGTCAATGGATGTTTATCAAGCAATAATGTTCAATTTTATTTTTTTTATCTTAAATTTCTAAGGTATAAATTAAATATATAATAAAAGTATTCCTGTAGCTCAATTGCGCAAAATGTCATGCGTTTGATTCCTAGTGAACACACAAACCGTAAAATTGCTTCGGATGAAACCATCTGCCAAATGCATCAATGTAAGTAGACGGAAACTATAAATGGGTATTATTTGAATTAAGTCGGATTAAGCTGTTCAGGATAAATTAAATGCAGATAAATTGTCAAAGTAAATCAGGCTTTGAGCAATATATGAAAACAGTGACATGCTTTGCTCCGACTTTTATTATACTACAAATGAAAACACAAACATTAGATTTATTTTTCTCACCTTCAGTATCAGTGGAGATCCAGGTTTGAGCTCCAGCGTTGACGGGCTGAAAGACTCGAACACAGGGTCGGGATAGAAACTGAAGCTCTCGTTAACCACCATTAGCGACTGAACGCTATCCATGATAAATCCGATCTCATCCGGACCGATTCCCACCTCTGAGAAACCTCTCTCTGATCCAGCCACAGACGGGACCAGACAGACCATCACGGTGTTGTTCACTACAGTACAGTTCTGTGAACGAGATTTAAACATCACGCTGAACAATTACAATTGAAAACAATGAAAACAAAGAGACCTCTGACACTGACAGCGAGAGAAAGAGATGTTCAGGTGAGCAGGGTGAAGGTGGAGAAAAGGTTACACAGACCCTGCGGGAGTTTTTCACTGCTTTATAGAGATGTTTTATGGTCTAGATGCTGTCGGCCGTTGACATTTTAAAGGTTAAACTGAGAAAAGGTGAGCACATACACACAGAAAAACATACACAGGTGTGCGGATGTATCATTAAAACACGACTGGACCACTGAAGATTTGTGCCACTCTTTCTTCTAAAGCATTTATGAAGTAATACGCTGTTATCAATGATCGTGTTTAAAATCTTAAAGGAAAGATCAAAATAGTCACTGTAAACCTTACATCACTAAAACATATTGACAGTTCATAAATGTCCTGAATGGTTGCTGTCAAATGCATGCATGAAAACTTGTTGACTGAATGATGTTGAGGAAATAATGACAGTATTTCATATCGACTAAAGTTTTTTTTTGGAGAGAAGAAATTGAATCTGAATTGTTGAATTATGACAATAAAAGACTTACGTTGACCGATTCAACGCTGCCGTATTTGGCTCTCATCTTCGGCTCTCTGACGGTGGCGAGATTTGTACCGATGACCGTCATCAGGGTTCCACCACTAAGAGACAAAAATACACTTTTTTAAAAAACTCCAGCAGATGCACATGCTCATCTGTTTCTCTTCATGTAAACCTCATTCATGATACCAAGAAAGGGTTAAACTAATCCATCCGTCGACTGACCTGGCGATGCTCCAGTCAGGATCCATCTTCAGTACTGTGGGATCATCCGTGTAGTTGAACTTGACCTCTGGGTTTCTCAGTTCGGCTGCGTTTATATCCACCATCACCGGTGTCCCGCCAGGACCCAAACCCGCCGGAGTCACGCACACGATCTCACGAGCGCTTCGTCTGAAGAACAAAAATCTCTTTTAACAATATCTGTTATGACATCACAACCATGAGCTAATTTACATACAAATATACATTTAGTGTTTAGCAACATACTGTATCCCATACTGATAAATGAAAGTGTGAACCGGCAGCCATAGAAAAAAACCGTCATAGACGTCTTAAATGTAATCTAGCGGAGACTCTATTGATTTTGTATTCACCAAACCAAATATTGGCCAACTAGCAGGTCAGCTTGACCAATAATAAATGTATTTGTATGAAAACATTTTAAATTCATAATATTTTTTTTCATTAACATTTCATATCTTACATGGGGCTTAACATGTTGAAACCCAAAAAAAAGAAGTTAAACAATTAATATTTTGGAATAAATATATTGCAGATATGCCGGCATGTCGATAACCTCGTCTCATTGGTTCTTGTCTGTCTCACGCATGATGAAACACGCATGACAACTAGTCACAAGACATGCAAGAACCAAATTAACATAGAGATTCAATGTTATCAATGTGCCGCCATATTTGATGTGCTATGCTCATTGTGTTTCTATTGATACATGTAGGGTGTGATTTGCTGGGGGTGGATTACCCCCCTCTGGTTTTATCCCTGTCTCTGATTAATCATTTTTCATCCCTGGCGAGGACAACATTTATTCGCTCATGATTAATAATCATCAAATGGCCTAAAATAAAGATAATTTAATATAAGTAAAAACGCTGCCACACAATAGTGCAAACAACAGTAAAATCAGGAATGGATTGTGAAAATATGTTACAGCGTGTGTAGGTTGTGTAATTACGGCTGTCACAATGATTAAATAATCGATTGTTTGACCTCATCGCGATGATTTCAGATCACCACAATGATTGCACATCTCTCTGAAAAACACAAGGGGGAGCTGCAGTGCCTGCATAAATGAGAAATTATCAGATTACTTTCAAATATGTGTTGTGTATTAATATTTATTGCCAGGGAAACCTTGCAAAATATTTGAATAATCACAACAATGTGTGAAAATTCTCTCATAAACAAACCATTTTTTTTTTATGAGAATTAAATGTCAAAAACAATAAACAGACAATTAATTGTCATAATCGTCAAAGCACTAAAACAGGCAATTAATCGTCATAATCGTCACAATTTATTAGACAATTAACCGTCAGCCAAATTTCATAACTGTGACAGCTCTATGCGTAATGATCCTTTTTTAATCCATGCCCGAAGTCTCCAAATGTCACCAAGCACCAATAGTCTATTTCAACGCGAAAACAGCCAAATAATAAATAAAAAGGCTTCCTAAGCAGCATATCATTGTATTTTACAGCATAAACTACCATCGTTGGAATTGAAGGGAACTCCCAGGATGATAAAGGAGAGCAAAAAAGAAGTCAAAAGTGCAACTATTTTCTTAGTCTGATGTCTTGTCCAAGTAGGCATATATAGCCTTTTTATTGTTATATTAAGAGTTCGTTGTGCATTGCACATTTTTTCTATTAAATATTATGATTATAAACAAATGCTTTGGCATGTCTGTATATTTTTGTCATAAATAAACATCCCCCCTCTGATTTTTTCACAAAACGCACCCTAAATAAGCTCAAAATATTCCCAGACAGCAGACGACTCCGGGCCGGATCCGTGCCAAAGTCATCAGCTCCGGTGCGGATCCGGCCTGGAGTCATCTGCTGTCTGGGTTATTTGTTTTCTCTCACAAGCTTATTATTCACTTCCTTATGAGAAGATAACATGACAGCATTGTAATATAAATGTATTTGTCTTTGCTAAAGTGAAGAAAGGAAATCATACATCCGAGATGGCATGAGGGTGCATAAATTGTGTGTGTAAACTATTTCTTTTAATATCAGAATAAGATGACAGCACAGATCTCTCGACCTGACAGTGATGGAGTTCAAACGCTGTATAACAGTGAGCGTGTGTCAGGTTGTTGACTGACACGCTCAGAGATCACTAAAGAGCGACTGCTTTGATCATGAACGACACGAACAGAGATGAGATCCAGTCTACAGATATGTCCAGACGTGCGTGTGCGTGTCCATCGCGTGTATGTGTGAAATTCTGTCCTTCAACACGTCTCGTGTTACCATGGTAACCGTGTTCACAACATGCAGTGAAGAAACCTGCTGAGATCTGGACGTATTTTGACAAGACTGTCGTCACGAGTGGAGAACGACGGCCTAAACCGACACCGCACGTATCAATCGTGATTTAATCCTGACTGACACTCATCTTTCATTTTTATATACTTAAACTGCTTTATAATCTGATAAGATATAATAAGATCTAATATTATCCACGAGGCAATAACAACATCAGAGTATTAAAGCCCTCTTTATAATTACTGTAATGAAAAACATTGAGTTTATGCCACCTATGAGAATAATTAAGAAAAACCTCGAAAGAAAAACATCTGGATGCATTACAGTAATGGGAATTCGGGGAGAAATTGAGCTTAACGGTCATAAACATAACATCATAATGCAAAAAATTGGCTTTATATTCTTTATGCAAATAACATTTGTCTTTGAATGTAAGGGTGAATATTCACTCATATATATAAAACCGCATTGATGCGTGCAATGAAAATGTCGTTGTGTAGTGGGGTGGTCACAAGCGTTATTTTGCGCACGCGTCAAGTATACTTTGTGCAAGCCTCCACATCTAAAAAAATGACCAACCTGACCACATATTAGTTCACCCTGTTATTTAATAATAATTAAAGTGTTGAATCATGATGAAGGTGTGATCATTACCTCTCAAAGCGGCAGGTGTTGAGTCCGATCTTGATGGAGACGCCACTGCCCGCGTTCAGATGACTGCCATGGATGGTGATTCGGGTACCTCCGGATATTGGGCCGTACGAGGGAAGCACACGTGTGAAGTATGGAGACTGAACAGACATGACAGAAATGATTAAATCTTTAACACAAACTCTCTAGTAGACTTTATTTAGGAGTGACACATGACCCGGGCGTAACTCACCACAAATGTAAAGGCTTTAGGAGACACGGCCCGATAGTCGGGTAGACAATCCCTGACACACACCTCAACCTGAGCCTCCTGAACCCGATAACCTGTGGCATCAGCCAGACGACACACGATCCTGAGAGAGAAAGACAGAAAGGTTTGGCTTTGGCCGCTGGCACTCAAATAAAAATCCGTCAAATGAAAATCTGTTTCAACACCGATCGAGTGTCTGAACATGAAATGACAAACAGGTTAATGCTTCACCACAGGCAGGTGTGTGTCTGCGGTTATTAATGGCACGGACACTCAACCTTCCCATCATGCCCCGGGGCGGACACACCACTGCCTGTAGTACGATATTAACTGTCCTGTCCTGCTTCAGCGGTGTCCAGGGTTTTTATGGTTCACATAAAAGCTAATATGGCAATCATTTTGTGAATAGTTGTTTGTGGAAAACCAAAACTGTTGCTGTTCATTTACTGTCAATGTGAAAGTCTGCTACGGTCTATTAATAAACCATGAAGTCACTGACACGCTGCCAAAGTGTTTTAGCACCAGGAATGAAAACGATCTAAAAACAAGCGTTAGAAAGTGTTCAAGTTTGCAGAAAGCTTAAAGTGTGCATGTAAAAAAACGATTTATGATGCATATTTCTCAAAAGAGTATGATGAAATGTGATTAGCTGGCTTTGCAGGATTTCCACAGGAGTCTTGTTTGGAAATAAAGTTGGGTTCAGGACGCTACAAAGAGGAAAAACAGATTTGATTTTATAAAGTTTGTGCCGTTAATCTTATCCATCATTTATTAAGCATTGCAGAATTACACATTTTCAGAGGGACACTTTTCTATGTTTATGTGTATTTGTTGTAAACTATTTGTTAACACTTTACTTGAAGGGGTGTTCATAAGACTGACACAACACCTTCATAATCATGACATGACACGTGTAATTATGTCATTTTTAATGCAAAGATGACATTGTTTGAGATGTCTTTGACATTAACCAATACATCATAACTTGTCATAAATCTGTCATAAACATGACATAGCAAAATAATTATCAAACTTAAAAAATCTACCTAGCATTTAGTCAATTAAATATTATTATTATTAAATAATATTACTTCAAAAGATTATACTTAACTTTATGTATGTGTACAATACATAAAAAACTGACGACTAACAGAACTTGTTCTTCCTCACACAGAGCGTTCTGACATTTTCTGACATAGAAGAGAAAATTAATAAAACATTTAATCAATTTAATTTAAAGTAATTAACCTTGCGGCAATATGGACCCAACACTGCATGGCTTAACCCATAATTGTAAAATTTTCATTTAATTTTAGGTGAATCGGTCTCCAAATGCAATAAAATATTATTTTATTTAAATTATTATTATTATTATTATTATTATTGAATGATTGATTTTATTTGTTAAACACGTAGAGGAAACTTAAAAACATTATGAACGGAAGAATATTCATGATGTTGTTATAAAACTATTTGACAGAGTATTAACACTTAATGACATTTAAATGACAAATTATATTTGTACCACTGTAGTTGAGGTCAAGAAAAATATTAATGACGCTGTTATAAAACTATATGACAGATTATTAACACTTAATGATACTTTAATGACAAATACAATTTGTATCACTGGTAAAAAAGTGGTCAGTTATGATGTATTGGTTTATGTCAAGTTGTCATAACAAAGACATCTTAAACAATTTCATCTTTGCATTAAAAATTATGTAATTTAACGAATGACAAGTAGGCTACATTTACACGGAAGCGATCTGAAGAGAAAACACAAAAGTGGGGTTGCATTATCACTTTTTATTCGGTGTTTATACGAGCGTTTTGGGGGGAATCTGCGTGCATATGGTGATGCAAAAGTGTGTGATATAAGATGTAGTATGCACTCCAGGCAGCTAGGTGGCAATGTGAAGCACTGACATACAACAACACCAAGTCCACGCGCCTGCATACAAGCTTCTTCCTTGTTCTCCCAGGTCTCACCCAGTTTGATAGAGGTAATTAATGCACCTTCTCTGATCAGTAATACTAGCTGTGAATATTTTATACAACTGCTGGAAAGACCCTTGTATATTTATCAGAGCTGCTATGCCAACTTGAAGGTCCGACATGGTTGTTATTTTCCTGAACTGGCGCATGCCTGTGACACAAACGCATACGTGACAAGAGCCACTGTGAGCAGACTTTTGCGTTTTTACCATTTAGACAGAAACGCGACGATGGAGCGTTTTTAAGATTTCCACTCTGGAGGGTTGGTTTCACTTTTTTTGCATTTTTAAGCCCCAAAAACACAGCTGCTGTGTAAACGAAAGGCACATCCGATAAAATATTTTTACGTTTTCACCCTTGAGCGTTCTCGTGTAAACAGGGCCTTAATGACAGAACATGTCATGTCATGATTATGAAGGTGTCATGTCAGTCTTATGAACACCCCTTCAAGTAAAGTGTTATCTAGTTGGACACACTGTGATGTTGACCAGACTTCATGCACACTGACAGATGTCTGAATACATGACATTAAATATGGATTACAAGCCTGTTTTTGGACAGAATGGATGTATTTTATGCATAGACTGTATAAAACTTGGCCTTAGTGTCCATGGCGTTGGTGCATTTTTGAAGCCCATTGTTGTCGTAGTCAATCTTTTCAGCGCGTCACTTGCGATTAACCAAAAATGGACAAAGAGGCGGAACGTGGGTGGAGCTGAAGTCTAGTCTAGTTTGGCCTGTCTAGTTTGACAGTAGTGATACCAGTGGCAGTTCACCCGTCACTCAAGTGGTCACGCCCTTAATTATGCAAAACTTTAAGGCTTAATATAATTTAAACGGATGAGTAGCAAAAACAGTTGTCATGAAGGGCAAAATGAGCTATATAGTCCAAAAACTTAGCAGGCTGTAAACAAATGTATTACTGTTGTAAATTGGGGGTCTATGGGATTGACTCCCTTTTGAAGCCTGTCTCTAGTGGCCAGTCAATGAATTGCAGTTTAAGTCACATCTGTGTTGGATTCACGATAGGTTGCACCTTGGTAATAATAAATAACGAAGTATCAGATGAGTTTTGTAACAAACACTCACTGTTCAGCGCTGATGTATTCCTCCTCGATGGGCTGACAGGACACTTTTCCAATCCGAACGCCATTCTGGATGTCTTTGAACTGAAGGCCCAGATTTTCTCCGGTGATGGTGAGTCTGGTTCCACCCTGTCGTGGACCTGTTTCAGGAGACAACTGGACCAAAAAACAAAAGCACAAATACATTTTTGAAAGTGTGTCTTACTACAAACACGTTATACGTCTATAACAAACAACACAACGATGAATGGTCTCACAGGTTTAGGAGTCTAACCGTACCCTGCCGACCGTACACTTTCAATTTATAGAGAAAATAATTGTCAACATTCGGCAAAACATCTCCCGTGCTCTATGGAAATAAACTCATGCTGGCTTCAAACAACAGAAAGGCGTGAGAATAATGACAGGGGTTTCATTTAACCCTCGAAAACGGCAGTCAAAACACAAACAGCACAATCACTCGCTGTTCAAACTGAGAGAGAATACAGAATACGAGTAATTGGTTTCCGAGGGACCGTCTTCATTTGACATTCACACATTTCTACAGATAGATAAAAATTGAAAACCAGAGCCTGTGTGAAGACAAAGCAAAAGAAAGATGGGAAGAGAAAGAGAGAGAGAAAATAGGTGTACATCTTCTCAACAGATGGCTTTCAAAGCACCCACAGTGAGCTAATAATCCATGTGATAAATTCATTCTTTCCCAAATTAAATTAACACCTAATCTAATAAAACGACAGCAGCGCTGGAGAAAGAGAGAGAGACAGAGAGTGAGAGAGAGAGAAAGATGGACAGATCGCAGGATGAGAACACAGGAGAACTTTAATTAACATGAGATGTAATTTTAGTAACTGGATGATCTAAAACTTTTATTCAATTGCTAGGGCAGAATTTGGCAATCCTCTTAATGCGGAGAGAAGATCATTTTCATAACAGATCCGTCTGTGCTGTTTGATTCATTGAGTTTGTGTGAAATCTGAACACTGTTAGACATTAAAGATCTGCACCCAGGTCCATCTGAAATGATATGGAGTTTGGAGCATGCAAATAAGAAAAACAATCTGGTTTAATCTACAAAAGTGAACACTTATTAGTGATGCATTGTACCAAATGTGGACACAATTGACTAATGCCGATTTTCCAATGTGTGCCATGACACGGCTTGGCACAACTCGGCTCACTTTGCTTTTAGTACCGCTTCAAAGTGGGTGGGATTTATTGTTAAGGGCGTGTGCACCAAACCGTTTAAACGCAGCTGAAAACGACAAGGCAAACGCCGACTGAACGATGCGTCATTGGACGATGCGCCGGTTGCAACTGATCTTTGTCCCGCCCCTTCTCCATCTTATGAAGTTAAAGATAGTCCAAATGTTTGACTTCTAAATTATCTGTAATGTTCTGACTGTAGATCAGTCATCAGGAGGTGTTAGGTGTACTGCATGATCTGACCATAGATCAGTATGTCAATGTGCATTTGTTCACCTTGGTGATGCGAGGATGTGTGCAGCGGCTGTTGCCGGCGGTGACGTGCATCCAGGTTTGTTCGGGTTGTGCACATTCCTGACGGAGAGAACACTTCTTGTCCTGAACACACCATCCACACTCGAAGCTCGGGTCCGATTTCAGACACAAACCACAGCTCTCCCTTAACGCATAACACTTGTACAGGTGAGCTAGAGAGAGAAAGAGAGACTCAGATATTGCCTTAGAAATTATTTGTGATGTCATACTAGAAATCTTACTTTAGTATTCAATATATTAGCATTAACTTTTAAAATAATCTTCATCAGCAGCTACACGATACCACAGCAGTGATGGACATAAATCATTCTTTCAAACATAACACTAACATTGTTAAGAATGAGAAAGCTCATTTGATTACATAAGCAGAAACTCTTTTAAAACATTTATAAACACTGCGACGGCACGCTCTCTCGTCCTGCAGCATCCTCTGAATGTTGCTAGGTTACCGCATACAGCCCACTGCAGCGGTTGCTATGGTGAGCTTGTATATTGTGGGGGTTGTCAATGATGAAGTTTCCATTCCACGCCACAGACAGATCAACAGGAAGGTCACTGATGTCACTTCCTTCATAGTTGTACTGAAACAAAAGTGAAGAAGAACATCATCATCATCCTCTTGTTGCTGTGGTCTCGGCTGATAAAATTAAATCAGCAATGTGCTATCTATAAGTATATCTATCCCTCTATCTATCTAGCATGTGATAGTTCACCGTCTGAATGTCGATAAACACTGTGCCACAGTTAGACACGAGTTACTACTGGTCTCAGCATGTTGGTCTTGACATAGTTTAATAGAAGAAATAAAGTTCCTGTAGTTAAGGGGATTTTACCCTGCTTCACATTATCCCCAAGAAGTGTTTAGATTTAGTAAAACCACTGTTATAAGATACTCACTGCTTTAATATGATCAAACTCGACTGATATTGACCCTCAACACTGAGTAACTTTCAGATACATTTGAGCTACAGAATCTTCTGAGGTGATATAGGATTTTTTCCAACCCTTACTCTGTTATTTTACTCTATTATTAATAGGATATCATTTATTTAAGAGTTCTTAACCAAGACCTTCAGCGTGTAACGCACTACATAGAAATACTGCGAGCACACACACACACCACACAATCCAGGACAGTGAAGGACATCTACTGAAGTCTTTCCAAAGCATGAAAAAAGATCAAACAAAATCTCCAGTAACAACCCGTGTATACATGGATCCTACATACATCTTCCTCTTAGAAGCTCTTCATCATCTCTCTCTTATTGAAGTTTGTTTATACAGGATTATTATATATACAGGATTTGAATTTTTTTCATAAAATGTCATTAACTATTCAGAGTAAAACACAGTAAGAATATAAATGGTGAAGGAAACGTTTTTACATGTGCTGAAACTTTAACACTCCAGGCTTCAATGACAGATCTACTCTCAGAGAGGGACTGTATAAATAACTGAAGAGAGATTAATGAAGGAGTGCTACAACACTTCATCTGAGAGAGAGCAGCAAGTGTACAACAGACACACACAATACCACAAAACAGTTCAAGTGACAAACAGAGAGAAAGAGAGATATGGGATTGCTATAGCATTGTTACAGCATGAACACATTTGCTAGGGCATTGCTACAGCACACATGTGGTTGATAGGGCATTGATAAAGCATGCACGTGGTTGCTAGGGGATTGCTACAGCATGCACACGGTTGCTAGGGCATTGCTACAGCACACATGTGGTTGCTAGGGCATTGAAAAAGCATGCACCCGTTTGCTAGGCCATTGATAAAGCATGCACACGTATGCTAGAGCATTGATAAAGCATGCACACTTTGCTAGGGCATTGATAAAGCATGCACACGGTTGCTAGGGCATTGCTACAGCATGCACACGGTTGCTAGAGCTTTGCTACAGCACACATGTGGTTGCTAGGGCATTGAAAAAGCATGCACCCATTTGCTAGGCCATTGATAAAGCATGCACACGTATGCTAGAGCATTGATAAAGCATGCACACTTTGCTAGGGCATTGCTACAGCGTGCACACGTTTGCTAGGGCATTGCTATAGGGTGCACACGTTTGCTAGGGCATTGCTACAGCACACATGTGGTTGCTAGGGCATTGCTACAGCGTGCACACGTTTGCTAGGGCATTGCTACAGCACACATGTGGTTGCTAGAGCATTGATAGAGCATGCACGTGGTTGCTAGGGGATTGCTAAAGCGTGCACATGGATGCTAGGGCATTGCTACAGCATGCACACGGTTGCTAGGGCATTGCTACAGCATGCACACATTTGCTAGGGCATTGCTACAGCGTGCACACCTTTGCTAGGGCATTGATTAAGCATGCACACGTTTGCTAGGGCATTGATAAAGCATGCACACGGTTGCTAGGGCATTGCTACAGCATGCACACAGTTGCTAGGGCATTGCTACAGCGTGCACATGTTTGCAAGGGTCCTAGGGCAATGCTAGGGCATTGCTACAGCATGCATGCAGTTGCGAGGGCATTGCTACAGCATGCATGCAGTTGCTAGGTTTTTGCTAGATTTAAAAAAAAAAAAGTTTCTTTCTATTTGTCTTGTTTTGCAGTAAAATAAAATAACTTTAATAGAAATGCTTCTCTTTTAGCTCTTTTTGTTATGTGCTCTGACAACCATCATGAGACACAGATAATGTCTCTGGGCACAGAGGGCTGGCTTAGAAATTAAACATAATTTATGATGTTAACATGAGCCATCTTCTGTCTGAAGGCAGCTGTCATACATGTATTGTATGGTAATTTATTCACCCTGCAGGCTGGAGACCACCATGTGATTCAGACCACGCGAGACGTCGTTCCTAAGCAGGCAGGCAGTTAACCTCTGACCGGCGTAGGAAGACGAACGCTCGCGTAATTTAATCAACGAGAAATGACGTGATGGAGCTAAAGAGGACGGCGAGTGGAAACCGCCTGCAGGTTCAGTCTACTGATATGATAAATACTGAAGATTGTTTGATTTCATTTACTGATATACACTTTCTATATTAAGAGAAAGCAGATCTCCGTTCTGACTGTGTGCCGGTCTGATCTGTGCACTATTACAGCCGTCATTACAGGGCTGCCGGTTCAAACCCCATCTGGGATGTGAAGGATGTTGATTTAGTGCCGGACAACTCATGGTTTAATGACCCTGGCCTTCCTCTGACCTCAGCTATTGTGTCCTGAAGGACGAGTCCTGCTGCTCCAGGAAAACTTTCAACACAGACTTCATACGGGCCACATCGCTTCATCTCACAAGGATAAACAAATAAACACGATAAGTATTAACAGATATTGAGCTTGTGTGTGTGTCTCAATCATGCATTAAAGCCTTTGTTTTCCAGTGGCATTAACTGATTTTAGCTGATAAAGCTCATTTTATGGTATGTTATGTGACTTTTCTATAACACAGTACAAGCACAGTAAAGAATAAAAATGAATTTATTGCAGATAAAGAGTCAGAGAAATCTTATTTTAATAACTAGCAGTGCTGTTTATTTGTGTCTTGTCTATAGTCTGTAAAAAAGCATTCAAGAAAGGTTTCTCATGGTACTTTGTACACAGTACTCATAACACATAACAACAAAAGACTTTGACTTTTAAGAAAGTATGAGAACGAGATAACATCACTATGACTCATCTACTTCTATATCAATATGATACTGGTACTACTCTTTTACAGATGAATGATCTTAACTAATACTCTCTCTCTCTCTCTCTCTCTCTCTCTCTCGGGTACATTGAGTTTCAAGAAGGCTCTTCTGTCCCCAAATGGCCCTCAGCTTCTGTCTCTCTATCACTCTCGGCAAATTTGCTCTCACCTTCATTGTTCTTTACTGTACTCTCTATTACGCCTTTCTCTCTCTCTCTCTCTCTCTCTCTCTCTCTCTCTTTCAGTAATTTATCATCATTTTTATCTGTCTCTCCTCTAATTGGTTCTCATCAGAACTCATGGTTGAATCTCTCCCTCTCTCTCTCTTCTTCGGCTTGTCGTCTGTCTTCGAACAGTCAGAAAAAGCTTCATACAGGATGATGAATTAAACTACGAGCGTCTGCTCTGATACTGTACATCTATTCTTACTCTTCTTGACAATTAAAAAAGAAATCCACTGGGATTCACATTTTAACTTATGAAAGTAATAAAAGAATGGAGTTTATTTTATGCATTTAATGCAGTTTATCCAATTCAATGTTAAAGGGACAATCCACTTTTTTTGAAAAATATGCTCATTTTTCAGGTCCCCTAGAGTTAAACATGTAATATTTACCATTTTGGAATCCATTCAGCCGATCTCTGGGTCTTGCACTTTCACTTTTAGCATAGCTTAGCATAATCCATTGAATTTGATTAGTCCATTAGCATCGTGCTAAAAAAATAACCAAAACAGTTTTGATATTTTTCCTGTTTAAGACTTGAATGTTCTGTAGTTACATCATGTACTAAAACCGACAAAAAAAATTAAAAGTTGCAATTTTCTAGGCAGATATGGCTAGGATCTATAGACTGTTTCATTGGGCGCACATGCGGTGACGCAAAAAGCGTCTGGTCCGAACTTTATTTCCGGTTTCTGTTTGTTTAATGGTGTGACTAGTTGCTGAAACTGAACTCTTAACTCTTTCGCCGCCAGCGTTTTTTTTTTAAAGTTGCCAGCCAGCGCCAGCGTTTTTCATGATTTTCATAAAAGTTTAATGCCTTCCAGAAAATGTTTTTCTTTAAATATATAAACAAACAATATACCAAATGAAAGAACAGACCCTCTGCTTTCAAACAAAAAAAAAAACCATTTCATCCTACCTTCAGTAGTTCTTTTGTAATCAGCTTTTGAATATGGGTAAGTTTCTGCAAAAACACCACATTTTGAGCAAAAAGCAGAGATAATTCCATTTTTGTGAAGGACTTTTCATAGAGATCCCATTCAGAGTGATCTTTAAAACAGACACTGACATGCAGCTGCTTGCCATAGGGCAATACTTCCGGGTTTAAAAAGTTGCGGAAGGGCACCGCCTAGTGGATAATAGCAGTATTTCTCTTGATTGACGAGATATCTCGTCAATGGCGGCGAAAGAGTTAAACACATAACTAGTCAAAAATAACAAATGTTTTGGGTTCCCATGTAATCTAGACGTTGTTTATTTTGCTTGTTATATAAATAAACTACTTTAAAAGGACTTTGTTGTTATTTATTCTTCACAGAGTTTACCGTAAGTTACGTGATGACCACGAAAGCCGCTTGTTAATGTTGTTACTGCTGAAACTGTCTATACTCTCATTCTGGCGTAATAATCAAGGACTTTGCTGCTGTAACATGGCTGCAGGAGGAGCAATGATATTACGCAATGCCCGAAAATAGTCCCCTGCCACTGAAAGTTACTAAGGGGACTATTTTCAGCTGCTGCATAATATCACTACGCCTCCTCCAATCATGGTACAGCAGCTACACCATGTTACACTGTCCCTTTAAAGAGCAAGTATGGTCCGATTCACAAATTTACATTTATTTTGGTGTGTGTGTGTGTATTAGTTCATGTTAACGATATGCAAAAAGTACAAACCCCAAAAGTAACCGATGACGCCAGTTATCATTTCCAACTTAAATCTCTTTTCTTGGATTACAACAAACACACGGATTGTAGGGAACAGTTTACTTCCTGGGATTGGTGATGTAGACAAGACCGACATTATCATAATTCCTCCCGCTTCAGACTCACAGCCTGTAAGTTAACTCCTGTTAGCATTGCATTGTGAGCGAATCTTTCAAACATGGTAAGGAGCGTCACATTTCCGGCTGACGTCAGAGGTATTTATGCTAGGGATGCACCGATATGAAAATTTTTTGGCGATACCGATAACCGATAACTCTTTATATTTGGGGGCCGATAACCGATATATATATATATATATATATATATATATATAGGCCGATAAATATTCATATTAATTTCACAATGAAAAACTCCCAGACCGCGGGCATCTTGTCTTTGCGCTAGACTAGCATACTCTTCTTAAGCCCGCAACACGTGTCATCTTCGTGCTATGTCACAGAAAGCACCAATCAAAACTCCACATGGCCAGCAATGAGCAAGTGAAGTGGTTCAACAAACCAAAATAATCCATCATTTATCGGCTTTCATTTATCGGCCTAATTTTGCTATCAGACCGATAACCGATAATATTAAAAATAAGCAGTTATCGGCTGATAACGATATGTCGGCCGATATATCGTGCATCCCTAATTTATGCCAATCACAACATACAGATTAGCTGGCCAATCAGGAACACAGAGCTTTCAAATCCGAAATCCGTGCGCTTCAGAAAGGGAGTGAAATCTGAAGCCACAAAAATGTACGGTATGTGGGAAATAATGTGTTTTTTGAACCACCAACCACACAAACACATTGTATTATATAAAATACACAAAATAACGTTGTTTTAGCAATGAAATACGTGCCCTTTAATACAGCACCCAAGTTTAGCACACAGACCAAACTGTCAGTAAGTGATTTAGATTTTGAGGTTAACAAAAAATGAGATCAGTCATGATGATCTGAATTTACAGACAGCCCTAAAACACATTTCCCATGAACATCTCGGACTTCCAGCTGGATTCAATGAAATGTCAGCTGTGGTTTTCCCATGCAGCCGGATCACAGATGTCTGTCTGCTTGTCTGAAAGAGGAGAAATGTGTGTTTGTATGTAAACACGTCAGCAGATTTGGCCACTTTTCTGGACCACTAGAGTATAAAAAACAACCTTCCAACCAAAATCATAATAAACCGAAATCATTTCGAAACTGAGAAATAAAAACACAGAAAGAAAAAGAAAAACAAGAGTCTGACGTCCAAAAATACACATTACTGCTAATGTGAGCCACACATCCGGACATTTCCAAACTGTTTATATTGTTCAGACTCTTCCAAACAGGCCGACAGACAGCAGGACTGATACTCAACCATCTGTACTGTGTTATAACACTGTTTACAACAATCACACGCACGCACACATGCACACACGTTTGATATCATCATGTGACATCATCAAACTGCACCAATCCGCATTTATCTGACCAAAGCGCTCTTCTCTGGATACGCTTTCATTTTCATTTCTTTATTATTGATTAATCTAACAATGAATATATGCAATGATCTGTATCTGATCTCTCACGGTGTAAGTTACATTAAATCCTAAAAAAATAGAGTCATTACCTTTTCATGGGCTTTATGTGAAGGGCATATTATTTAGTTTTAATCCATGTACACTACCCTTTATAGTAGACAATATAAGCCAACAACACATTTCAGATTTTCCATCTCATGTCATGCCCAGCTAAAAAACAAATACAGTTACATCAGATCAAGCATTTAAGACCTTCAGACTGAAGGAATATTGAACATCGTTTTGTATAAACGCAAGTTATGCAAGTAAGTTACAACTTTAGAAGTTTTAAATGTTTATCCTCTATAAGTGCTGTTTGCTGTAAACAGGAGATTTTTCCAGGATATTCCCAGAGTTTTCCAGTAAGATGGTGTTTGTACTCACCGTGGTTTTCTGGCATTGAATGCTGGAGCTGTTGAATCGAAGTGCCGTCACGCTGTGCGTCTCGCCCTGGATGTGGAAGATGCACTCGTAGTTCCTCTGACCGGACTGAGGCTGTGGAAGATTCCGGGCGGACAGCGTGATCGGCTTCGGAATGCCGACAGGAATGTAGATCTGTGTGGAGGGCAGAATCTGAGGACAATCCTGCAAAGCAAAAACAGCGCTCTTATTTAAAAACCACCTTCACACAATGTCTGAACAGATCGGGTCATGAACTCATTACCAGGGCAGTCCCGCTGGACTAACCCGGTTAACCAGAGGTTAAGTGTTTCACTCGGGACTGAAGCAACCTTCTGGTTACATCACAATGCTAACTTTCTAACTAGCACTCATGTACAGCATTGAGCACATCTGACGCTTGGTTAAACATCTGTGATGGGACACATATGGAGCAGAAATATCCAACAAACTGAGACAGAAATGAGCCGGATAGTGATGTTATCCCAGAACATCGACTCTGTGTGTATGTGTGCTGCCTCGGGGAATAAATGATGATTATTTGAGCATTTGTTTCTGAATTGTTTGAACATTATGTTCTGAATATCAGCACTGGGATTTGACTGCAGGTAATGACAACGGTTGTCAGTCATATTTAAAGGGGGGGTCTAAAGCCATTTCACGCATTCTGACTTATTAACACAGTTTAACAGTATTTCTGTGCCAAATGCACTTCGCCGGGGTTCGTATGCGTTTCAAAATGTAAAAAAAAAACATTCAACAAACTTTATTTTTTATGGGCAATTTCAGTGCAGAAAGTACAGTGGAAGTCCTTATATGGGCATTTCACCCAGAATAGTGAAAAATCAACAAAATCATCAAAAAAATCAACATCACTAGAGAAGTGTGTTTTTGTTTGAGAGGGAAATTTGAGCTTGTTCAGCTTCCCAAAGAACGCAGCATTATGCAAACAATGGATATAGTTTGTTTAATCTGAGTAGTAGCGGAATTGTGCATGTGTTTGTTTATCGCTGGTTTTGTTAAAATGGGGCGGTCCCAAACAGCTCAATAGTCGCAGGCGGTATGTAAAACTGCATCAAATGTCTGCTTTGTTGGCAATGGTCTTGTAAGTGCATATAATGTAAACAACATGAACATGCAGGAGCTCGGCTTTATTCGGGTAAGTAGCAATAGAGCTGATCTGTCTTTTATAAATCGGATAAAATTAAAGACTCTTCAGAGATATGAAGGATGCAATACTACTCAATAGGTACTTAATATTAACATAAGAAGTACATTGGCTGAAGGGCACTTGAAAAATTATGAAAATTATTACTGAAATAAGAGATTGTACGACATCTCATTTACACCGTCTTAAGGCTTGTTTTTTAAAAAAATCTGACATGTGTTCATTTTTTATTAATGTATTTTAGTATTAAACTTGCTGCTTACATTTCTCCTGAACGTCGCCAAGTGTGCCTTTTTTGTGTGCTTGTATGATTACTGTGTGTCAATGTAGATTGCAGTACTGATTGGTATTTGTTTTTTGCTATTTGTTTTGTGTTCAGATTTGTTTTTACTTGTTGGGTTATAAAACATCTTGCCAAAAGACTGCAGTAGAGATTATGCTGGCTGGCTAACACTGGCACATTTACAGTAATGTTGATTATTGTGTTTTGTCCTTATAAATAAAATAAACAAATGAAACAAACAAAATCCATGCTTACATTACAAAATACAATGGCTGACACATAAAGTGCAACAAAAATAACAATCATCTTGATGTGGTAAATGTAACATCACCACCATTGACCAATTAGCATCCAGGACACATCTGTTCTCCAAACAATAATAATAATATACAATAACACTTCTGACAAACATGGCCAGCAATAAAAATACACTCTTCAAAATAAAGATCTGCTCTCTCTCTCTCTGGTTTAATTATTTAAAGTGGATTAGATCTGAGCTTCCAGCTGCCCAATGCATCCCTGTATGAATATTACATAAAGACAGAGTGAGAGAGAAACAGTGTGGAAAGATAAAACAGGGTTGACGGTTATGAACTCAGAAATTAATAAGAGAGCAGAATGAATAAAACTCAGGAACAAAGCAGAAGCATGAATAGTGGGTAATTGGGTCAGAGGGGGATACCAAAGGCCACGTGACCTCTTTTCAATGTCCCACTGGATAGTAGATGCTCATGTTCAGATCCTCAGAAACATGCACATAAAAAACCTCCTCATCTGCAGTTTAAACACATCTGACAGTCACGGTTCATTTTGCTATCAACTAAAGACCTTACTGTCATCCTCACAGTTTATTTCTTTCGTTTAAAAACAAATGTTCAACAGAGAGACAAAATGTACACTCCCCAAACCTCAAATCTGAGCTAAATTTGGCATTGAGAAATTAATGAATCGGCAGTTGGTTGGTAAATTGATTAGCAAAAAAAGACGTTAGCGCATAGTGAGCTGTCTTGCGCAATAGTGAGCACGGCAAAAAAGACGTTATTGGAGAGTGGGCTGTCTTGCACAATGGTGTGCACGGCAAAAAAAGACGTTAATGCAAAGTGAGCGCTCTTGCACAATGGTGTGCGTGGCAAAAAAAGACGTTAATGCAAAGTGAGCGGTCTTGCACAATGGTGTGCGTGGCAAAAAAAGACGTTAACGCAAAGTGGTCTGTCTTGCGCATTGGTACGTGCAGTAAAAAGATGTTAACGAAGAGTGGGCTGTCTTGCACGTTGGTGCATGCGGCAAAAAGACGTTAACACAGAGTGGGCTGTCTTGTGCATGGTGCATGTAGCAAAAAAGACGTTAAAGCAGAGTGGGCTATCTTGCGAGTTGGTGCGCGCGGCAAAAAAGACGTTAATCCAGAGTGGGCTATCTTGCGTGGGTGCGCGCGGCAAAAAACGTTAACGCAGTGTGGGCTGTCTTGCGCATGGTGCACACAGCAAAAAAGACAATAACGCAGAGTGGGCTCTTGAGCGTTGGTGCATGCGGCAAAAAAGACATTAATGCAGAGTGGGCTGTCTTGTACGTTGGTGCACACGGCAAAAAGACATTAACGCAGAGTGGGCTGTCTTGTGCATGGTGCACGTGGCTAAATAGACGTTAACGCAGTGTTGACTATCTTGCGCATTGGTGCGCACAGCAAAAAGACGTTAACGCAGAGTGGGCAGTCTTGCGCGTTGGTGCACACAGCAAAAAGACGTTAACGCAGAGCGGGCTGTCTTGCACAATGGTGTGCGTAGCAAAAAAGACGTTAACGCAGAGTGGGCTGTCTTGCGCGTTGGTGCGCACAGCAAAAAGATGTTAACGCAGAGTGGGCTGTCTTGCGCGTTGGTGCACACAGCAAAAAGACGTTAACGCAGAGCGGGCTGTCTTGCACAATGGTGTGCGTAGCAAAAAAGACGTTAACGCAGAGTGGGCTGTCTTGCGCGTTGGTGCGCACAGCAAAAAGATGTTAACGCAGAGTGGGCTGTCTTGCGCGTTGGTGCGCACAGCAAAAAGACGTTAACGCAGAGCGGGCTGTCTTGCACAATGGTGTGCGTAGCAAAAAAGACGTTAACGCAGAGTGGGCTGTCTTGCGCGTTGGTGCGCACAGCAAAAAGATGTTAACGCAGAGTGGGCTGTCTTGCGCGTTGGTGCACACAGCAAAAAGACGTTAACGCAGAGCGGGCTGTCTTGCACAATGGTGTGCGTGGCAAAAAAGTCGTTAACGCAGAGTGGGCTGTCTTGTGGGTTGGTGCACACAGCAAAAAAGTTGTTAACGCAGAGTGAGCCGTCTTGCGCATTGGTGCGCGCGGCAAAAAAAACGTTAATGCAGTGTGGACTATCTTGTGCGTTGGTGCGCGCAGCAAAAAGACGTTAACGTAGAGGGGGCTGTGTTGCATGTTGGTGCACGCGGTCTTGCGCATCATTTTATATTAAAGAGAATAGTGGAGAACTCCACTATTCTCTTTAATATAAAATGATTTTTAAAACTATATTTTTGATAGTTATCGTTATAATGTGAACGGCCCTTTACTGTGGAAACCTTCTAGAATCTCACTGTCCTCACGGTTTCCTCCTAACATTCAGGAAACACCAGTATGACTGCCGCCCAGCTGACAAAGACAGAGGCGGTTAAACACGCCAACGCCTTTTCTGTCCTGTCCCTCACATTTTATTCTCCTCCTCTCCCCCTAACATTTCTTCCCAGCTCTGGAAATCTCTCTCACTCTTCTCTCTCTCCTTCTCCCTCCATCTCTTTGTCTGTTTGTGAAATAAATGGTGTCAGGACTATAATGTAAACACTCCAGTTACCGCCTGATCTCTCTCACTCCTCCTTAAACTCGTTTTTTGCTCACACTTTCTCTCACACACATCTGGAGTCTATTAGAGAAAACAATCTGCTCGTCCACAGGCTTTGAAAACACAAAATTATGGGAGATTCCCAGTGGACTCCCACGTAGCCAATGAGAGAAGAGATCCATCGACATGATGACCAAATCCACTCAACTCTTATCTCCCTCTATTCAGTCAAACAGATCGAGTTACTCGCGATGATACCGAGGACAGACATGGGGAGGTTACATGAGAAAGAGAAACTACTGACAAACAGACGTGATTCATCAAATGCTCATTTTTTTCTTCTCGCAGCAGAATTGTGTGTGAAACGACTAAATCACTAAAGTCAAGGCATATTAAAAGTTTCTTTTAAAACTGACTGATTGCCTCTGCGTCTATTAAAGTCTTTATGAAGACACCTGAGGCCGAGCTATATTGTAAATATAATTACGCTGCTGCACGTTAACAGTAAGAAGCCTTTTTAACTTTAACACTTAAATATCCAGCTGTGAAAAACAGGATTTGACATCAATGAGATTTTACTGTAAGTGATGCTACTACCCAACAACACTTTGATGCTGTGAACCGGGTGACTAATACAGAAACTGTGATAATCGCAGAAAGAAAGTGATGCGTTTCTTACCTCCGACATGTTCACGCGGCCTTCCTGGAAAGAGCAGTCGTTGGCGTTCTGCGTGCACATATGACGGTATTTACACCAGTGACACGGGAACGAGCCGTTCACACATGACAGACACCTGAAAATAACAGAGAGACAGGTGAGATATAAAGAAACACAAACACACAACAAATATACTGTTAGAGATCGACTGATGATAACACCGCTTTCTTCACTGCTTCATGAGGTGACTCCAGTTTAGGAATTGATGAGAAAAAGAGGGTAATGAGAAAAAGACGGATTTAACATTAACACATGATGTGAGAGACAGACAGAGACCAGCTTTATTTAAAAATCTAGTTTGTTGTCTTGATGTCTAGTGCTTTAAAAGTAAACCATTTAGAGCTCAAGGTGGCTCGTGAGTCACACAAAACAACTCTTTACTAAGCTAATACACTAATAAACATAGCAGATATTGACGTGACCATGGACCACAAAACCATAAGGGTCAAATTTGAAATTTATAAATAAATAAGCTTTCCATTAATGTATGGTTTGTTAGGAGAGGACAATACTTGGTCGAGATACAACTATTTGAAAATACTGAGGTGGCAAAAAAGTAAAATATTGAGAAAATCGCCTTTGACTCTTTTCCCGCCATTGACAAGTTATCACGTCAATTAAAAAAAAAACGCTTCTCTGGCAATGACGACTTTTCCTGGCAATCCTTATTTCCGCTATTATCCACCAGGTGGTGCTCTTACACAACTTCTAAAACCCAGGAGCAACCCCTGACTGTGGGTTCACACCAGACGTGTTTGAGGCGTCAAATTCGCATCTACCGTGTAAAATTCTAGTCATCGAGACATTCACGCGGAAATTCGCATCATGGGAGGGGCTTCTGCCACTCCGCTGGCTTCCTGTAATCACGTCACTACTACAGCAAGCTCTTGATTGGTTAACGTGGCGCGTTTTTCCGCCAAAGTTTACATTTTTCAACTCGCGCATTTCCTGCAACAATAGCCAACTAGACGCGCAAATAAGGCAAAAATCGCGTCTACAGATTTGCTAAACGCCTCGTTCGCACCGCAAGACCTCCAGACACGCGTCAACAAGTGTTCACATTGACTTAACACTGAAACCACTCGCGCTATTATCCACCAGGTGGTGCTCTTACACAACTTCTAAAACCCGGGAGCAACCCCTGACTGTGGGTTCACATCAGCCGTGTTTCAGACGTCAAATTCGCGTCTACCGCGTCTTGTTTGCCGCTTGAACATTTTGAGTTTACTCGCTTCAATCACGCGTAAAATTCTAGTCATCGAGACATTCACGCGAAAATATGCGTCATGGGAGGGGCTTCTGTGACTCTGCTTGCTTCCTGTAATCACGTCACTACTACAGCAAGCTCCTCATTGGTTAACGTGGCGCGTTTTTTCAGCCAAAGTTCAAATTTTTCAACTCACGCTTTTTCTGCGACAACAGCAAACTAGACGTGAAAATGAGGCAAAATCGCATCTACAGAATTGCTAAACGCCTCGTTCGCACCGCGAGACCTCCAGACGCACGTCAACGCGTCTTCACATTGACTAAACATTGAAATCACTCGTGCTTGACGCCTCTACCGCGGCTGGTGTGAACGCAGAATTAGGGCAAACAGTAATCACTCTGTGTATGTTTTGATCATCGCTCTAAATTTGATCAAAAGTCCTTCACAAAAACGTAATTATCTCAGCTTTTTGCTCAAAATTGGGTATTTTTTGAAGAAACCTACCCATATTGGTGATAAAAAAGAACAAATTAGGGCAGGATGAAACTTTTTTTTTGAAAGCAGAGGGTCTGTTCTTTCATTTGATATATTGTATGTTTAGATTTAAAAAAGAATGTCTGAAAGGCATTAAACTTTTGTGAAAATCATAAAAATGCTGCCACTGGTTGGCAAATTTTTCTAAAAATGCTGGCAGGGAAAGAGTTCAAGTTGTCCAAATGAAGTCCATTGCAACACATATTACTAATGATAAATCAAGTTTTGATAAATTTACAGTAGGAAATATACAAAATATCTTCATTAAACATGACCTTTACTTAATATCCCAATTTTGCCATACAAAAATTGCTAATTTTGAGCCATACAATATATTGTTGGCTATTGCTACAAATATACCGGTGCGACTTATGGTTTTGTGGTCCAGGGTTACATAAATGAAATTTTTACAATTTAATCTTATTTTACAAATATTTTAGTACTGTATGTGAACTGTTTAGGCTTTATTAAGCAGTGTTGAATATATGCCTTATGAATGCATTGCAGCAATTTAAGTGAAAAGATGATTAAGTCTGAAAAAATGTTGACCTGTATTTCAATATTCTGCCTTTATGGTACATTAACTTCAGCAATTGATCTCAAAGTGTCCAGAGAGGTTGTGATGCCACTGCAGCAGCCATACATGTTTATGGATGTGTGTTTGTCTATGTAATGATCTCCCATCGAGTCACCATTTGTCTGTTTGTTAATTCTGTATCTCTAGAGAGATTTAATCTGTTCATCAGCAGGACGAGTCGAGCGGGGGGTGAGCCGCTACATAAACACACAACATATCTCAGACATGGAAGCTTAACTTATTATAACAGATAAACAACATGCAGTAAAGATCGGTTAGCTTTAAATAACATAATCCAACAGATTGCAACAAATACAACATTTCATTTATTTATGGGGAACAAAAAGAGAAATATTCAATATAGGAAAATATGTGTGCTCTCTCCTGAGTATAAATTATTTATTAATAAATAAATCAATACATCCCAAAGTGTTAAAGAATCAAGTTTATAAAGTTTGTCGGCTTTAACATAACAAAAAATTATTTCCCGTAAACAAAAATGCCACCAGATTTCACCATGTCATGATTTTCTTTAAGCCACTCAATTCTGGTCAAATTAGATTTTTAAAAAGTGGCAAGACGATAATAAATGCGACCTTATTTTTTCCTCCTGACTGCTCCTCCAATCCCAAGAGAGGATTAAATCCCTCCTTCTGTCGTCCTACCCCCTCATCTTACCCTCGGCCCGTCTGGAGTGGGGGTAACTTCAGGATATCCCCTGGATTTACCCTCATGTTAAGCCCCTCATGCTGAGCTCCATCTCTCACAGACGGGCGTCCCACATCCATAATCAACATAAACCCCTCGCATGCAGGAAGAGTTGGACTCATTTAACTCTCCGATAACAAATCCACATCTCATCTGAAGCCTGCAGCAGAAAACTACAGAGCATCTTTAATATCCCTCATCACGGGGATGAAACTTAAAGAAATTTCCTGGTCATATTTAACCCCAAAATATGGAAAATAATCAAATGAATGCCATTAAAGAGAGTTCACCCAAAAATGAATTTCTCACTCTCATGTTTTTACAAACCTGTATAAATGTCTTTGTTCTGATGAACACAAATGAAGATATCTCGAGGTATGTTTGAAACCATACCGATCATGTGCCCCATTCACTTCCATTGTATTCTATTCTCCTACTATGGAAGTAAATGTGACTCATGATCGGTTTGGTTCAATTTGAGGAAATTATGACAGAATTTTCATTTTTGGGTGAACTATCCCTTTAAGATGTTTTGCATTGTAAAAAAAATACTGTAATTACAATGCATAAAACTAAAGGGACACTCCACTTTTTTTTAAAATAGGCTCATTATCCAGCTCTCTAGAGTTAAATATTTTATTTTTACAATTTTGGAATCCATTCAGCCGATATCATGGTTATGGGGGTAACACTTTTAGCATAGCTAAGCACAATCTATTGAATCTGATTAGACCATTAGAATCATGTTCAAAAATGACCAAAGAGTTTTTTCCTATTTAAAACTTGACTCTACTGTAGTTACATTGTGTACTAAGACCGACAGAAAATTAAAATTTGCGATTTTCTAGACAGATATGTCTAGGAACTATACTCTCATTACGCCGTAATAATCAAGGACTTTGCTGCCGTAACATAGCTGCAGCAGGCGCAATGATATTACGAAAATAGCCCCCTGCTGGGGATGGGTATTGTTTGGGGTTTTTTCGATACCGGTGCCAAATCGATATTTTTAAAACGTTTCCGGTGCCTAAACCGATACTTTGAAAAAAAGAGTCACAAAAAGATGGTAGATGAAAGTACAGCATAACACAATGAAATTTCTTCTCTGTTTGTCATAATTTGTTTATTAATAATTTGCCTAAAGCACCATCATCTTTAAAGACCTGCATTCTTGATTTCTTTTTTATGAGATTTTTGATGCGTGAATTAAATAAAATCTTTAAAATTAGATTATTTAATATTTCCATTTATTAATAAAATTAATTTTAAAATGTTTGTTCATTATTACTCTTAACGAAAAACTCAACCCCAATTAAATAGTAGCTCCAATGACAAACTTGCTTATATAAGACAGCTTGTTAATTAATAAAACGAATTCAATGGATAGTATCTGCATTAAAACACAAATAAATGAAAGACATAATTTTTCATCACTACGAATGCTTATTTGTTCATTATAATTTTTTATTAAAACAGAACAACAATAAATGAGTAAACTGACTCGCTTATATTAAACAGAACGTTTAACAAAAACGAATAGACGGAAAACATTTTACCCGCCCTATAACATAAATAAATCTAAAGATCCTTAGATTTTTCAAAATAAATGAATTGTTTCAGTTTTTTTTAATCAATATAAAACTACAACAATGTAAAATATGAACAAACTTACCTAAGTTAAGCTAAGAAATCAAACTTGAATCCTATGTATTATCAAAGCTTTCCGACTTTCACATTCACGTGAATTTTGTAAGTCAGGAAATTATTTGCACCATGTGAGTGCAGTACAATTTAACTAGCGATTGTGCTGTGCTTGTGTGATTATGCTTTTTGCGCTACAGAAAGCAAAATATTTCAGTCAACCGTTCATGCATTTGAGAGGCACCGAAATCTGTGTTCTGATTCGGTCCGGTAGGTACCCGCCATATAGGCATTGGTGCCATAATGGCACAGAGTTTCGGTACCCAACCCTATCCCCTCCTATTGAAAATTATCATTGGGTCTGCTGCAGCCATGGTACGGCAGCAAAGTCTTTGATTATTACACCAGAAAGAGAGAATAGTTCCTAGCCTAGTAGTTTTAAATAGGAAAAATATCAAAAGTCTTTGGTTATTTTTGAGCGTGATGCTAATGGTCTAATCAGATTCAATGGATTATGCTAAGCTATGCTAAAAGTGCTAGCGCCAGACCTGGAGATCAGCTGAATGGATTCCAAAATGGTAAAAATAAAATATTTAACTCTATGGGAGCCTATTTTCAAAAAAAAGTGGAGTGTCCCTTTAAATATCACAATAACATGAAGAAAAATCTTTGTATTATGGTAAGGAAGTTTAATTGTCATGAAAATGTCATAATGTCATGTTCTTGCCGACAAGTTTTGGGAATTTCTCTCTCTCTCTCTCTCTCTCTCGCTTTAATCTACATAAAGCTTTAACAATGTCTATTGAAACACTTTTATTAAAGAAGAGAAAGACCCTTGAAATGATGGCTTTGCCTTCAGAGAAGACGATGCATTGAATTGAGAGTCAATCATGACTGTATGCGATTATCCAATTATAATAATATTCATATGAAGGACAAATTTTAAAGAACACAATTCTTGTGTTATCGAGGAAAGAGCCGTGTGACCCAGTTTTAAAGCACACTGCGCGCGTGTGTGTGTGTGTGTGTGTGTGTGTGTGTGTGTGTGTGTGTGTGTGTGTGAGTGAGTGTGTGTGTGTGTGTGTGTAAGGGTTGGTATTGTATATCTGAGATGCTGCCACTCTGGAGAGCTGTGTGTATATGTGTGTGTGTCTCTCTAGAGAATCCGTAGGGCTCATCTTTCCTGCAATAAGACACTACACACACCTCTCAAATGAGCCGAACCCATCTGGAGTGTCTTACACACGCTATCAGTTTAGTGCATTCATTGAAATGCTTAGGTGGAGTCCACTATCTGTAGGATTTTAACCACAGCCTGTTTTCGAAAGAATAAGTGTCAATCAACACTCCAGCGGTTGCCATGGCAACAGAAACACGACCCACCCCGCAGCGCTGCTGCACCCCCTCGACATGTAAGAGCATCGGGGTAAAAGCACAGATAAGGGGAACTCACGATCTGTGGATGCTGCAGTTGTAGAAAGTGAAATCCACGCTGGCGAATTTCTGTCCCGTTTCCCGTGATTTTAAATAGAGCTTCACAACGTGTGTGTCTCCTTTAGAAATGACAAATAAACACAAAAAAACTCTTAGTAAGTGCTTTAAAGAAAAATGTGATATTTACATATTTTGTATAATCATCCAATCAGAATTCAGAGTCTGTTTAAAACATGATAGTAAACACAACATTGGAATAAAACAAAGGGGCCATTTACACGACAATGTTTGGAACCACAAACCGTAAAGTTTTTATGTGATTTGGCTGTTCATTTACACGACAACAGCATTTTGTGTTTCTGACATAAAAATTTTTTTAGTTTGTATTTTTAAGTCAAAAGTTTGTGTAAACTACGAAAGAGTAAATATATGTATAATAGACTTTATTAACGTTTCTTCAACAAAGTTGACCAAATTTTGCTTTAAGTTTAGAGTCATTTGTAGTAATAAATCTACCTCATCGTTCATCTCAACAAAACTGCTCGATGCTTTCTCCTTGATCTTTATTGTTTGTATTTATGGCTCTGTAGAATGCATATGTGTGCAGGTGCGTAGTGTTTCTTTCCAAAGTAACATCGCCATCTACTAGCCTCACACACAACAAAGCATAAATAGTCATCTTCACGGATCCGCGAAAAAGTAGATATTTCTTACAGCGTTGTTTCATGTACGTGACATTTAAAAAAAAACGCGAAAGAAAAACGTTTCAGTTTTTTACTAATTGCGTTCGTGTAAAAATAGCCTAATGGGGTGTACACACCAAACACTATTTCAACGATTTGCGCAAGTAGATTACATACAAAGTCAACGTGAATAGATGCAAATAAATGGGCAATGCGAATTGGGTGGCGCAAATTGCCATAAAAACAAGCACTTTTTGTCTCAAATGCATCTTAGCGCAAGTTGAAAATATTCAACTCAAGCAAAAAGACGACGCGCTGGGCAATGGGAATTGGGTAGGGCGAATTGGGCAGCGCGATTGCCACAAAAACAAGCGCTATTCGTCTCAAATGCATCTTAGCGCAAGTTGAAAATATTCAACTCGAGAAAAAAAATGCGCGGGGCAATGCGAATTGGGCAGCACAATTGCCACAAAAACAAGCGCTATTCGTCTCAAACGCATCTTAGTGCAAGTTGACAATATTCAACTCAGGCAAAAAAAAAAAATCGCATGACTCAAAGTTAAATCCCGCAAGTAATCTAGAGCGAGGACCACGATGCTTCGCATTTGGTGTGTACATAAGCATAAAACTCTATCCACAAAAAAGCGTATATAGTCATCTTCGCAGATCAGTGTAAAAGCGGATATTTCTTACAACGATGTTTCATGTACGTTACATTTTTAAAAACGTGAAAGAAAAACTTTTCAGTTTTTTACGAAATCGCTGTTGTGTAAAAAAGGCCTAATGGGGCGTACACACCAAACACTATTCGCCCAACTTTTTTTACATACAAATTCGTTTTTTCAACAATTTGCGCGAGTAGATTACATACAAATTCAACGCAAATAGACGCGACTAGATGCAAGGGAAAATGCTAATTGGGCAACACGAATTGGGCAGCACAATTGCCACGAAAACAAGCAATTTTAGTCTCAAATGCGTCTTCATGCAAGTTGAAAATATTCAACTCAAGCTAAAAATTTAAATGACACAAAGTTAAATCGCGCAAGCAATCTAGAGCGAGGACCATGATGTTTCGCGTTTGGTGTGTACACTGCATACGACTCTATCCTAATTCACTGAACCCTATATAAAACATTAATCCTAATCCAAATAAAATAATACAAATCACTGACTGAATCACTGATACAAGATATGATGTGAAATCCATCCTAAATCTGTCATTAATATAAACTAAACTCAGCCAAGCAGTGAGTATATAAACAAACACACATGTGCATACTTACTCTGTTGGTGTGTGATCGTGAGAAGTTCTTTTGCTGATGGTGACTGGCAGTAGATGTTTGATCCATGTATCATTCCTTCAGTCTCAGTGTAATCCTCGAAGGAGCAGTCAACTCCTGCGGAAAGATCCGGAACGTTCCTGGCCTGAAGAACCAGCTGAAAGACCGATGGAGAAAACAGATCAAATGAAAAGTCTGGCTCACGTCTGAGTATTTCGTCTCTTACAACACGTTGGTCAAACTCACCTGGACTTCAGCCATGGTGACAGATATGTTGTTTGGTTGGACGGTCAGATCTACACACTGATCGACTCTGGAGGCGAATCGCTGAGGTTCATCTGCCCTCTCACAACGATCACGACGTGAACAACTGCAGACAGACACATAAAATACAATCAAAGCCTGCACAGAACGTCTCTTTATAAATAATATAACACTTGTTTGCAACCAATTCTGCTTAAGCATTTGTGTGCAAAAACAAGACATTAGACATTAACAAAACATGGACCCCTTGAAAATTCTAACGAAATATGGACGCTACATACTAGAATGTGTGAGAAATATATGGTATGAAACTGAAGTAAAGAATTTAGCTACGGTTTTGATCACAAAGATTACAAAAAAATCAAGCACAATTAAACCATGTATGTGAATAAATTACATGTCAAATTTACTTTGACTTTAAAGTCCCCGTGAAACAGGAAGTCAAGATCGACTTTACTTCCATATTGTGAGGTATTTCCAAGTGAAATAGAATATGACACGTTGTGGGCGTGGCTCATGGTTTCCACAAATAGTGGGTGTGGCTTATGTTTTTTCAACTGTGAATAGATTCAGAAATGTAACTTGAGTCACAGCAGACTTATTACAGTTGGAGGGGGCGGGGTTAAAGGAATAGTCTACTCATTTTCAATATTAAAATATGTTATTACCTTAACTAAGAATTGTTGATACATCCCTCTCTTATCTGTGTGCGTGCACGTAAGAGCTGGAGCGCGCTGCGACGCTTCGATAGCATTTAGCTTAGCCCCATTCATTCAATGGTACCATTTAGAGATAAAGTTAGAAGTGACCAAACACATCAACGTTTTTCCTGTTTGGGACGAGTGGTTGTGCGAGCAAGTTTGGTGGTACAAAATAAAACGTAGCGCTTTTCTAAGCGGATTTAAAAGAGAAACTATATTTTATGGCGTAATAGCACTTTTGGGAGTACTTCGACTCGACGCAGTAACACCCTCCCTCTCCCATTATGAGAGTGAGAAGGGGAGCGGACTTTTCAGGCGAGTCGAAGTACTCCCAAAAGTGCTATTACGCCATAAAATATAGTTCCTCTTTTAAATCCGCTTAGAAAAGCGCTACGTTTTATTTTGTACAATCAAACTTGCTCGTATAACTACTCGTCTTAAATAGGAAAAGCGTTGATGTGTTTGGTCACTTCTAGCTTTATCTCTGGATGGAGCCATTGAATGAGTGGGGCTAAGCTAAATGCTATCGTAGCGTCGCAGCGCGCTCCAGCGCTTACGTGCACGCACACAGATGATAGAGGGATGTATCAACAATTCTTAGTTAAGGTAATAACATATTTTAATATTGAAAATGAGTAGACTATTCCTTTAACAGATGCTCCGCCCAAACTGTCCAGCTGATGTCATAAGAGAACGATTGCCACAAGAGAGCACATGAATTATGAGTTTTTTAAATGGAGTTGTGTTTTAATGGAGGACATCAATTGTCAGAAAAGTTTTAGCAAAGTTTTTAAGTAAAATGGGTTTGTAGTGAGTGTTTAATGGAAAAAAACAATTAACACTCTGAGCAAAACAGTTTATTAGCTGTAAATCTGGGAAATGTGACAGAGTTCATCCCAAATGTTTGCCAGAGGGTTTGGTAAAAAACTAATTTTCAATGAGAAGATGAGTTTACTGCCATTATCAAAATCCTAAGCTTAATAACACTAATGGATTTGTTAATATACAACAGACGAACAATCTCTTCAACATAAAACCAGACAAACTTCACAAATTCCCAAAGGATAAATTTATACATATAGCTGAGCTCTAAATCTTCAAGAAGAAGTACAAGATGAGTTATTGCAGAAGATGGGATGATGATGGGATTGTTTTAATAATTTTTAACCCAGAGTTCATCTCTATAGTGAAATCCTGCTAATATTTCTCCCACGAGTCAAGTCAGAGAAATTAGTCAATGACCCACTTGTGTGAATTTTAATGAATTTTCCACACCGAACACACATGCAGACATTTGCATTCAGCTCATTGAAATTATTAGTCAAACCGAAACCCCGAAACCCGTGGATGTTACGAGACGTCCGGCTTCAAAAACGTTATAAGTTGGGTTTCGTTCAAAAAGACTAAAATTAATATAAAATGTTTTGTGACAAACATGTTTGGGTGTTGTCTTACATGTTGTGAAGGACACACCATCCGCAGTGAGGATCTCTGGAGCTCAAACATTCAGTACATGTTGAGTATTGAGCGCAGCTCTCCACCGGTACACGCGTGACCTGAGATAAACACACACATTATCACTACATCATACACATACACACACATACAGAAGAGACATGACGCAGTAATGTCACACATCTGTGATGTAAATGTGCACTGGAGCATGTAAACACAATGTGATGTGTGTGTGCCCGCATACGACCAGCACCAAACCACATTATCACACGCTGTGCCATCTGACAGCTACCACGGAGATCAACGTTTGATTGACAGGACGTGAGAGAGAAAAAGAGAGAGAGAGATATGAAGAACAGATGGAGAGATTGTGTAGATTAAAGATTCAGGTGTACGTGTGTGTGTTTAGCATACATGATGATTTTAACACGCTCTAAAATACATTTACCATATGTTGTGTGCGTGTGTGTAAACTGTTAGATAAATCATGCAGTTATAAAAACATAATTTAATGTTTAGTATTAATATTGGTCCATTTAATATCTCATAGCACTACACTCTTTAATACACACACACACACACACAGAGTATATCTGAGCTCTTGCTGAAGCATTTATCTGATATTCAGAGTTTTAAACGGCAGCCCGCAGCCATAACAAACACAAATAAAGTGAAGATGAATGACATGTATCACAAACCACCACCTGATAACTGTGTGTGTTTGTGTGCGTCTGTGTTAAAATAAACACACACTCCAACTCCAGCGATTTAGAGGAAAAAACATAATTCAACGCCTGAGGTATGAACTGTCAATCAAATTTAAAGCAATGTGAAACACAAGAATGATGTTCACAATCTGTGAGTCACAGCCAATAGGGACGAAAATGATAAACACAAAGAATAAAATGCAACTAACCATAAAATCAGGTGTAGTAGTCAGAATAGCCAAATGAAAGTTTTAAATTGTAACAGCCTACAGCCATACTGAAAAGACAATCTATAACTACACTGTAAAAAATAAATTGTTGGCTCAATGAATTATTTTTTAGTAACTAGTTCCACAGAAATTTTACGTTCACTCAATTTCTGTCTCCAAAGTGTTACCTGGATTGATGTTTTTTAGTTGGCCCAAATTTGACTCAAATATAAAAAAGTATGTTGGCTCAATTAGCTTTATAGTTCATTCAACTAAAATGTTTTAATCAGTTGAATCTTTAAAAACTTACAGCAAAGACTCTGTCAATTAAAATTTAAGTATTCACTCAATGTTTTATGTGTTACTTCAATTAATATTTATTATTTGGGATTTTTTTAATAACATTTTTAAATTATTTATCAAATAATTTATGCTGGTGTTGTAAACAAAATAATTAACTTCAGTCACATAAAAACAAAAGCTTTTTATTCACTTATTCACTTATCATACAGACTGAACATACAGAATTAAGTCTTCTTTAAAAAGAGGGCATAAAACAGTCCAAAAAGCCTCCAAAGTCAGTCAGAACATCTCCAGGGCCATTTAGGAGACTTTCCTCAGCCAGTCCAAGCGGAGACTGTCTCGCTATGTATTCTTCTGGTCTGCCTCTGACATCATCTCCGCTCTGGTTTGATAAACAGAGGAATATAAACACACACATATATAAATAACATGTTTAATATAATAAAGTTTGACGGTGAAAGACTTTATTCCCTAAATAACGTTAATGTTAGGCCAAATTTCCCTCAGACATCACACATAATTAAACACTATTGGGCGGTTTTCTCGGACAGGGCTTTTCACTGACTAAAATAACTTACTGACATCTCTTAACATATGAGTGCTATTGTTTTGTCTCAAAATGCACGCCAGTATTGTATTCTATAAGGTTTGTTTGTAAAAATGTCCCAATTATAATAAAGACCGAGTTCTAAACTCTGTATCCCTATATCCAGGCTTTTTATCTTAACTAAAATAGCTCCACTTTACTTCGGTCACATAACATAACACACTTCTAATATATCTTTACTAAAATATAATTACAAAAACGTCGAGTATTTGCGTCTTTGCCAATTAATATATTCTAAAATTAACATTTAATTGCAAACACTTACCTGACGTGAACTTGAGGAAACGGCTGACTTGTGTGTCCTTCCGTGTGTGAAACAGTAAGTGATTCCAGCTGTTGCGTGCGGATTGATCTCAGAAGAAATGACCTGTTATCCAGATCCTTCCGAGTTAAAACATTTTAAATTCAAAATACACAGACGCACGCGCATACATACATACGCGCGAGCACGCGCGCACGCACGCACACACGCACGCACACGGGTACACACACGGGTATATTTAGAAGTTTTAAGATTGTTATGATATTGGGACTATTTCTCCACTCGCACCTTCAGCTCTGAAGTTCAAATTCGCAGGCAGTACGCAGCCCAGTTATAACAAATGTGAAAGATATGAAATATCATTCAAGAGCGATATCATTTAAGTGCAATCCTAAAATATGATTTAAAACATACCGGTAAACCTTTTATTATTAAGTATAAGAAATTAAAATGAATTAAATCGCATGTTTAAACGCCACAGAGATATCAGAGCCAGCAGTCGATTTCTGATGGGCTTGCCGAGGCTAGGCTGCGCTGGGCGGGGTGTGAGCTCTTAAGTGTCTGTGATTTTCTGGAGCTCTTCTGGAGCTCATCTCCGTCCGAAAGTGTCCGAGCACATTTTTAAATAGACGCTATCTATATTAACCGACCGCATATTTAAACTTAAAGCACATACATTCACGCCTGAACAACTCTTAAAATTACATTTTGTTACCAAATAACAGTAATATTATGAGCATTTTGATGTCAGGAAACATAGCTGTCATAAGTCCACATATTTACCTGATTTGTCTTAATTAGTTCAGTCAACATAGCCATTCTGAATGTTGACTGAATTTGAAAATAACCATTCATTTAATGTTTTAAACACAGATTTATCTAGACTTAAAATAATATGTCTACTCAACTAAGCCCAAACAAGAAAATTGGTTTAACTTATATATTTTTGCCCTTCCAACATTTCATTAATTGGATTTTTTACAGTGTAACCTAAGATGATTGGTTGGTTTTACTTGGTCCCCCAAGCCTAGCTTTACCTGATTAAACTGGTTTTTAAGAAGAGTTTTGGCCAATTTTTTAGCCGGTCAAGCTGGTTTGCCAGGCTTGGAAGACCATCTTAAACCAGCAAAGACCAGCCAACCAGCTTTGCCAAGGTTCCAATCTGATCAAAACCCCCCTAAATCCAGCCTGCTACACCAGCTGATCCAGTAAAAACCAGGCTGGGACACCAACTAAAACCAGCCAATCAGCTTACAGCAGATCTTTTCAGTAGGAAGGGAGAAAATACAATAACATTCAATATCTTTTGTTGTTAAACTCAGAAGCTGTGAGTCAAACTAAAGTCAAATTTATTTATATAGCTTTTTTTTTACAATCTAATAAGAGCTTTCACAACGATTAAATAATCGTCTCATTGTGATTGTTTGACCTCATCGCAATGATTTCAGATCACCGCAATGATTGCAAATCTCTATAAAAAACACAAGGGGGAGCTGCAGCGCTTGTATAAACGAGACAGTATCAGATAGGTGTTATGTGTATTAATATTTACTGAAGATTTAAAGATATAAAGATTTAATTTAAATAATCACAACAATGTGTGAAAATTATTTCATAAACAAACAAACAAAATGTATGAGAATTAAATATCAAAGCAATAAAACAGGCAATTAATCGCCACAATTTATTAGACAATTAACCGTCAGACAAATTTCATAAACGTGACGGCCCTAAATGTAATGATAATTTAATATATTTCGAATTTAATATGTAAAGAATACGTAAAATCCTTAAAGTAATAGCTCACCCAAAAATAAAGGCCATGTTTTTACCCAAACAGTTCTAAGGCACCATTGACTTCCATAGTATTTTCTTTGCCTACTATGGAAGTCAATGGTTCTCATGTTTTCTGCTTGATTACAAATATCTTTCTTTGTGTTCAGCAGAACCAAAAAATGCATACAAGTTTAAAACAACTTGAGGGTGAGGAAATCACAATGTTTTTATTTTGGGGTGAATTATTAGTTTAAAACATGTGATATCTCAGACACTAGCATTACAAAACACGATTGCACAAATTATTTTTTAAACTCAGAAGACGTAAGTCAAACTAATTTATATAACTTTTTTACAATGTTGCATTGTTTCAAAGCAGCTTTAGAAAAGAGATGAAGAAAAGAAAAGAAAAGGGAAAATTATTAAATATATAAATGTATAGAGTATAATATATATATATTATATATTATTTTAATATAAGATGGAAAGATACACTCTCAAAATGGCTGGGTTATTTTGACCCATAATGGGTAAATATTGGACAGAACACACGCTGGGTTAAAAATTACCCAATGTTGGGTTGTTGTTATGCAACCATGGGGTATATTAACCCATCAGTTGGGTTAAAATAACCCAGCATTGGGTCAATTTTTCACCCAGCACGTGTTCTGTCCAATATTTACCCATTATGGGTCAAAAATAACCCAGCCATTTTGAGAGTGTATTAAACTAGACATCTCTTTCCATCTTATATTAAAATGACCCTTAAAATGGAAAAAAAACATGTAAGGACATAACAAAGAATAACTGTGAATTCAGCTTTAGCATGTAAATACATTTCAATCAATGAAGAATCTTTAATACAGACCTCACACATACAATAAGTAAGTGAAGCTGGACTGAATGATGCTGATATGAAGGATTATGGGATTAACTTTGCTCTGAATGATCAATGATTTGATTAGAAAGAACAAAAAGGTTAAGACTTCAAAACCAAGGAGCTTAAACACGCTCTTCTTCAAGATAACCTCTTCATCCTCACACAAGCACAGTAGATACCCAAAACACTTCATTAAGTGATTCGTGGCCATCTACACCCCCTACTCTGACCCTGGTACTGTACCTTTAAGATTTCTGTATGTAAATGACCTCTGTTCTGCACAGATCATGCATCATAAATGCTTTTCATGAGAGAGCTACCCTAAAATTTAATCATCATGTACACTACAATTGTGAGATCAAACACAGACGAGTCTCAGCTGGATTTTATCTGGGGAGTTCTGGGTTTTAGGGTCGCCCGATCACCCGAGGCTCAGCAGACGGGGTGGGCACACAGACACTTTTTAATTAAATGCTAAAAAAATGGGAGCTCATGTTACATCAATTATTTGTGCTATTCTCAGACCTTGAGCGTTTTATTATTCAGAGAAAAGGAATACAACTTACACAAGAAATAAAATTTAAGAAATAATGCGAATAAAGACGTCAGATGTTAGAGAAAAGGTTTTGATAACGTAATGAAGATGTAAAATCCTTAAAGTGATAGTTCACCCAAAAATGAAAGCAAAAGCACCATTGACTTCCTTAGTATTTTATTTTCCTACTATGGAAGTCAATGGTGCTCCTGTTTCCTGCTTGATTACAAATATCTTCCTTTGTGTTCAGCAGAACCAAAAAATGCATACAAGTAAAAAAAACACAATTTTCTTTAAAGCAGAGGTCTCCAACGTGGTGCCCGGGGGCACCAGGTTGCCCGCACAGAGTCTGTGAGGTGCCCGCCAAAGCACATTCTATTAATAATTTCAATTGTAATATTTACTTATTACATATTTTTTAGGGCTGTCAAAATTAACGCGTCAATAACGCATTAACGCAAATTCATTTTAACGCCACTAATTTTATTAACGGAGATGAACGCAACGCGCAATTTCTGTTTGACCCTTGGTCCAGCCCATAGTTGAATGAACAGAGACGCAGACAAATGTGACTCTCTCTAAATGAGTAAAAGGTTTTTATAGAAATAAGAACATTAAGCAAATCGCCTACCAAATCCAACGCTCTAAATGCTCGTTAAACATCTGATATGATCTTTATTTATACGTCTGAGAGGTGTAACGTTACCGTCCTCCTAATGCTTAATCTAATACAAAAATGCGTCTCAATTCATTTTGGTTTCGCTTTTATGCATGACTTATAAAATAGACTGCAGGACTTGCTTGATGTTAAAATAGTCATTAAGAGAGATAAAGTTCGGTACCTGATTAATGTTAAAGAGTTATTAAGAGCGACAAGACTCAAAAGCGATCCCCTCACGCTGACTGACTAATATCTGAAGCGCGTGCACACAGACGCGCGAGTGCGCGACCCGGATATATAGACATCTACACAAAATTACAGTTTTACAAATATCTGTTTTGATAAGAATTCACGCAGGTAGGCTCTATAATCTGTTATGTTTTAAGTAAATGTTTGGTTAACTGTTGGGTAAAACTTTCTGATGTGTAACATTATATTAGATCACTTAGATTTTAAGCAGTCTGTCTCAATGTCAATCAAACAAAAGGAAAAAAAGTTGAACATACATTGATGATGTTTTTGCTTTGTGTGTGCTAAATCTATTAGTTTTACCAGTGATTTTAAGCTATTGATGTGGTAATATAATGTATGGATGTGGAAATGTTTGTGGTAATTTGACTCTTTCAACTTCAAACACGTGTAGTTCTGTCATATTTTGTTATATTTCAACAAATCATGCATTGTTCTATGTTTTAATAGAGAATGTCAAAATATGAACAACTATTTTTTTTTTAAATTTGCTAATTCCGACTCAATTTGCCAGCACAGGTCACAAATGATGCAGCAGCAAACAAAAATGGAGAAAGAAAAATCTTCTGAAAGGAAAATTCATATACAAAACAATGGCTGGTGATTCTGTTAAAATGTAAACAGGCTGTTGTTAACATACATTTGCATAAAGCATCTATATATGTATATATGATTAGAATATTAAAAACCTGAAAAGTGTTAAATTAGGGTAAATTTAGAATGGATAAAAATGTGCGATTAATTTGCGATTAATCGCAGTTAACTCATGAAATCATGCGATTAATCTAGATTAATTTTTTTAATCTATTGACAGCCCTAATATTTTTATATTAGCTTGGCTTGGTTTACGTATGTTAACGTTTTAAACAATACTAAAACAAATAAAATAAATAAAATCAACAAGTAAAAGAAAAAACTTTTTGAGTAAACTATATCAAAAAGTAGCCCTCCAGATTGTTTTATCCATTGTGGTTGGAGACCCCTGCTTTAAAACATGTGATATCTGAGACACTAGCATTACAAAACACTACTGCACAAATTATTTTTTGCAGATTTTGCAAAAATGTTGACTATTTGCCCTTTTTATCTTTATTTGAGGCGAACATAGAGACCCATAAAAATAACACGGCAGCTGTTGGAGTCAGAAGTTCACACGTCAGGCTCCTCGGGTTGTGTGATATCACAGACTGGCAATGTTTACATTCCTCAAGATGACCAGCGGTTTACCTACAGCTCCTGCTGAAAGTGTTTTAACAGCTAATAAATTACACACAGATCCTTAAATAAGAAGAAATATTACACAGGTGGAGAAAAACAGACCTAAAAGATGTATTTTTAAGTGCAACATTTCACCACAGCTCAATCTAGATCAACCAGGCCAAAGTTTCAGATGTTTTGTCTTTTTTTTTAAGTGGGACTTCTTAAAACGGATAGTCATGTACGTTTTTCGTGCGCTCACCTGTTTGTCTGTCAGCGTGTAGATGAACTGCAGGTCTGGACTGAAGATCATGTCACGGAGAACCGGAGATCCCTCGCTCACGGGAAGGCTCTCGTAAAGCAGCGCCGGTCTGGACGGACTCACCGAATTAATCAGAATCTGACAAAACAAGAGTCAACACGAGACCATTAACATCTCATTAATATCACATAACAAAGCAGAACGATCTAACACAGACATGAAGCCAAGCGCTTCTCATCATCACAGTAATAACATCTGACTGTGTCAGGAGGACTGAAACCAACGCTAATCGTTCAGAATAAAATCATCCTCTCTCAAGAGAAAAACCCTCGACCCGACAGTACCAGGATCAAACTCGTGTACGTCTACCAAAGCATCCAGACACATTAGCCACTAATTCAATAACACGTGAAGACAGACACACCATTACACTGACAGCAAACACACAACTGACCAAAAACACAAACCCTTGACAATAATAGCTGCCAGAAAAGTAGCTCATACGATTATTATAGGCAAGGAGACACCCATGTGAAAATTAAACATGTTTTTGCCATTTTGATTAATATGCACAAACATGTTTTTCTTGTGGCAAACATACCATGATTATAGTATAGTAATCATGTTTTAAGCCATGGTTAATTTTCGTAAGCCATTCAAAAAATGTATTTGCTGACAATCTTTATATTTAAATTCAGGGTTCCTTGAAATCCTTGAATGTTTGTCAATCTGGGGGAAATAATTCAAGACTCTGGGAAGTTTTTGAAAATATACATACATAGATAGAGGTCATTGAAAGTGCTTAAATCTATTTTATGCAGAAATTTTCTGAAAAAAAAAAATCCATATTATTTCCCGTGTAGTGTAGGAAAAATTTTTAATACACGTACTAAACTGTTTGCTTTAAATGCTTATATCTTCTGTATGCGAGTGTTGATTCATACCAAAATGCTTTTTTGCATAGTTGTGTTTGACACATGAAAACATCTCAGGTTACGTATGTAGCTGTTGTTCCCTGAGAAGTGAACGAGACGCTGCGTCTCCCTTGCCATACTTCCTGCGTCCCTGTAACACCATCTTTGGCAATATTTTAGATAGCGATATACTTCCTGGCTCCCGCGTCACCCTGTCTTTGTCGTTAAGCCTCACCTTTGGTTGAATTTGATATACACATTCTGACGCACTTACCCCTGGAGACATCCCCAAAGTGTCACCGCAGTGACGCAGCGCGAGTTCCCTCGAAAGGAAACTGTAACGATGTATCTTAAAAAGGTAACACGATGTAACCTTGCTCTCACTTGAAATGTGTCCCCACATTTATGCTGAGTTTACGCCAACCGCGTCTACCGCGCCTAGTTTGCCGCTTTAACAGTTTGAATGCATTCGCGCGTGTAGAGCTGACTAGACGCGCGGAAAAAGCAAGCATTTGACGCGCGTCAGAGGCAAAATCTGCTTCTTGTGGGAGGGGCAAGTGATGTGGTTGTCTGTTTGCAAGATGACTTATGTTGATTGTGCATTTATCAAGAGAGTTACCAGTTTGTATTTGGTAACCTTACTATAGGGGGGAAATAAATGGCACGGGTCGATAAACGTCACGTGACTCAAAAGTGAAATGTGTCTTACAACTTACCAGGTTGCCCAAAGTCTTTACTGGCATTCTTCCAAGCGATCGTCCTTTTTATTCTCTATATCCTCTATAGAAATAAGAACTTGTGTCGTATAGCTCCAGGTGACTGCTTACGGACAATATCAAGCGTTGGTTGAGTAAGTGACTCTGGGCAGGGCTGCCACCACAGCAGCAAGCAGGCTCCTGATTGGTTAACGCGGCGCGAAATTCCGGCAAAGTAAAAATGTTTCAACCTGGGCGTCAGCCACAACTTTGCGTGAACCGCAAAATGCACAAAAAGCACCATTTGCGCGTACCGCGCACAGCGCTCAATTCGCGCCTTTCGCGCAAGTTTCACGTGCGAATGAGGCGGAAACGCGTCTTCTGCGCCGCGCCGAACGCCTCTTCCGTTGCGCCGGACCTCCTGACGCGCGTCAACGCGTCTGCACATTGACTTAACATTGAAATCACTCGCGCTTCACGCCTCTACCGCGGTTGGTGTAAACGCACCATTAGTCCTTGAATTTGAGGGTATTGGACCTGGAAAGACCTTGAAAGGTGCTTGAATTTGAAGTTAACTAAGATGTGGGAACCCTGTAAACATTTATGCATTTGGCAGATAGTTTTATCCAAAGCGACTTATCCTGCATTAGAAGGTACACGTCTTTCATGTTCGACTTCGAACCCATTACTTTTGCACTGCTTTTGCAATGCATCTTTATATCTGGAACGCCTTTACAAGTCAATCAGTTGTTAGGTAGTAAACAATAAATGCAACTTTGAGCGAACAATTCCTTTACATGACATTTTTAGATATAGATTTGTATCTTACAGATCTTCTGGGAGCTTATATTAGTATTGAGACGCGGGGGATAGCATGTACTGTATATTACTTATGTAAATATGATCCAGCGAGAAGGCGTCTGCTGTTCTTTCATGTTGAACACATCCATCACCTCTATTGCTCCCAATAAACGTGGACCATTAGCTGAGCAACATCTCAGACTGTGGAGGAATAATCTCTCTCCTGCGAACACGTTTATATGCTTCAGCTAACACCAGATGAGTATAGAGTATCTATAATGCACCCGGCCTGATAATATACTCATATTTTATCTTAAAATCACTTACGTACACCCAGCTTACACAAGTCAAATTGAGTTTTATTGCTACTGTTTCCATTACACGGAAAGAGATGCAAATATAGCAGATGTAACCCCGCCGAAACCTCTCTTTGATATATGCGCTTTCATCTGGATGTTTTAATATCGCAAACACCTTTTGCAGATGTTAAGACGACATGAAGATGTCTTCCTAGCGTTTATGGGTTTTAATCTGCTTTCTAAGATGTTTATGAGATGTCTGAACACAAATATGATGCTTTAAATAGATGATCATGTGCACATGTTTCAGTGACGGGAAAATAAAACCATGAAAATGCAAACACCACTGCCTGTACTCTTTATTTTACATTTAAAATCTGACATTTACTATGTACATAAACGTGTTTAACGGTGGGAGCTTCCCTTTTTTAACACAATGGATCACACATACAACACATTACTGGAGACACAAATAAACCCAGGAAGTGTGTGTATGTGTGTTAGTGTTGTATATGATAAGACCTCCTTTCTTGGACGTTCCCAAATATAAAAAAAATGTTTTCTTTATGTGCATCATGTGGTCTTTATAATTAGTTTCACATAAAAAACAAAGTTTTCAGTGTATTATCTCTACGACAGTGAGATGTAATCTTTAATCTACGAGCAGCAGAAAACCGAGCTTTTCCTTTGGGAATAACGGCCGATTACCAAACCACTGACGCCTAAAATCACTGGCAGAAATAATTAAACATCCAGATTTTCCTCTTCCCGTCCCATGACAATACTGCAGTGCCCACCCAGACACGAACAATGCTGAAGTCTCTAAAACCCTACAGTCACATACACACAAACACATTTGTTTTACTTTATTAGTGAGGACGATTCCTAGACCTTTATTGTTTTTATATCAGACTAATGATATTTTATGTCCTCCTCAGCCAACCCCTAAAGTAAACCTTCACAAACTGAGCACATCGTTAGATTTAAAGACGTCTTCTGGACATCGTCTGGGACATTTATGAGCATTTTTAACTAGCAGGGTCCTGCTCACAAGACACTGTTCATACAAACACATTTTTACACACACACACACAGCAGTGGCATGTGGCAGCAGCATGCTGACAGCTGGGTGGTCGCCAGGCAACCAGGTGGGAAACAGATGCTGCAGCTGCGGTCTGGCCTGTTGCCACGGTAACACAGAGGGCATCGACCCCCGGAGGCAGCGTGTGTGTGTGTGTGTGTGTGAAATGTAATCTAGAGGAAAGTGAGACAGTTTAAAAGTTCATCTGAGCAGACCGCAACAGTACGCAAACGCTGCCAATTACACGTGATGTGTGTATCGATCAGATGGTGTCATTGTGTGTGTGTGTGTGTGTGTGTGCGTGTGTGTGCACGTGCATGCATCTGTGTGTATGCCTAGGGCATCTGGAAGGAAGTTCTTTAGGTCATAAAGGAAGTGAAGATCATTTCAGTGAGAGCAAATGAGGTTCAGTCTTTGCACTTGCTGATGCATTGATCAGATTACAGTTAAATAGCAGAAAATATGTTTTGCTGGCAGGAAAAGATGAGTTTTGACAGTCAACTTTTAAGTATTGACAGAATTTAATGCAACTCATGACACACAGACCGACGTATATTCAATAAACTGTAGGTCAGCAGATCTTCTCCTCGAGGGTTCTTCACAAGATATTTACAATTATTCACTTCTTGAATCAGAGCCATGTTGTGGTTATTTTATGCATTTTATGCATTTTGATACCAGGTATAGTCATGTGGCAAGGCTAAAAATTTACTTTTTTAGTCATTAGCTCTGTTTTTATTTTGTGTAGTTCACCGTCTAGCACAGTGGTCCTGTCTCATTTCACCACGTATTGCACTGCTATTGTGGAAATGATAATAAAGCTTTTCTTGATCTCAATGTTTCTCCTGTGCATGCTGTCAACTCAACGCTATCTCTTGGCAATGAGTCAGCTAATTTCATACCACCACATTCGTACATCTTTGTACGATTTTGTTTTGCCCATGACGTTGGGGTTAGGCAGGGCTCCAGACTGCCACCAAAATTTGAGATTGTGCCACTGAATTTTTACATCCAGTCGCACGTGCGACCAGTAAATTTTACCTTTTTTTGTGATGTGACACTGAATTTGAAACAGCACATTGTACTTTCTGGATCTATCATTAAAGTATTTATTAGTAATACAGTGGAAATTAGTAGAAATGTGAATATTTGGTTAGCCTGTTGATTTACAGTGTGTGCCCCTAAATTTTCTGGTTGCGCCCCTAAATTTGTCAGTTGGGGACTACTGTGCTCCTAGTAAAAAAGTTAGTCTGGAGCCCTGTTAGGGATGCGGTTTCATTATTGTTTTTTATGTTAATAGTACATTTTTGTACGATTAACTTTGCACAAATTAATACGAATTAGCCAACTCATAAAATACGCAGGAATTCACGTAAGGTCAGGCTGGTCAAGCGCCCCCACCACAAACCAACTACTGAAGCATGACTGACGCTCCACAGCCTAATCAAATACACAAAAATTAAACAAAAATAAACAAAATAAAATGGGCATTGTAATGATGATTAGGGCTGTCACGATTATGCAATTTGGCTGATGGTTAATTGTCTAATAAATTTTGACGTTATGACGATTAATTGCCTGTTTTATGACTTTGATGATTAATTGTCTTTTTTATTGCTTTGACATGTAATTATCATACTTTTTTTGTTGGTTCATGAAATTATTTTTTTGTTTTGTTTGACAATTTTATTGATTTTCTATTATGAAATAATTTTTTACACAAACATCTCTTTCAAAAACTGAAATTTTTTCATAAGAAATAAACACAAAGTGTCTGAAAATGTATCTGATAGGAGACATCTGATACGGTCCTGTTTATACAGGCGCTGCAGCTCCCCCTTGTGTTTTATAAAGAGATGTGCAATCATTGCGGTGATCTGAAATCATCCGGATGAGGTCAAACAACAGCGATGAGACGATTATTTAATCATTGTGACAGCCCTAAAAATGATCATATCAACAGTTATGAACACACTTGCTATGATCTACAACCTAAGTGAGATATTTCATCATAAGATTCAGCTAAAACCTGCAGTAACACACTATGAATCCTTCACAAATAATCCAAAACGTATATTCAGTCTAACAAGCTAAAACTAAAATTGATTATAAAACAGACAGATATACAATATTTGTGAGTGTTGTGTAATGTCATTGTGTTTACCAGTAAATCATGTTTATCATCTTCCAGTCCTTCAGATGCCAGTGACAGCAAAATCTCAAGTCATTTCTCAGTTTACATACGCACATGTTTGATTGACAGGTGTATGTGTGTGTGTGTGTGTAGAAAGTGTGTGTGTGTGTGTGTGTGTGTTAGAAATGGAGCAACAGGTTGCTATGGTAATCTCTCAGAAGTGTTAAGTGGTTTTGTGTCAGACAGAGTTGCTGATATCTGCAGAACACAGGCGATGAACCGATCAATCAAAATGATTAGCTGGAGCGCAGCAGGATATCACAGTTAATACACGCGATCGGTGATTGATCACCAGCTCGCATCCGCAACAATTACACAGCAGAAACGCGGCCGGGATGAGCGATCGGCCAATTACTGATGAATACACAAACACCACCAGCGTACACACGCACACTTCTCAAGTCATCTCATGAAGTCACCCAGTATTTCTCCTATCGCTATATATACGTTGCCGAAAATAAGCCCTGCAATGTCAGTTTGTCCCTACTAGTGTCAGGCGGGGATAATTTCATAAGATTTATACTGCAGGTACTATAATGTACTTACTGTAAAGCTGCTTTGCTATGATGCACGATTGTGAAAAGTGCTATAAGAATACATTTGTTTTGCATTAAATTGAATATATCTGGCATGAGATGTATACACACACAAGATAAACACGTCTAACACACGTGTTAGATTGTGTCCACTGGAGATTTATACAGTCTAAATGACACATCAGTCTCCTGGCAACAGTGTCTATTAGCTAATTAACTGCTTTAATGAGAATGGGCTTATTTTTAGCATTAGCAAACACACACATGCAAGATTAAAGGTACAGTTCATGCAAACATGAATATTTTGTGATAATGCTGACTTGTAGACTATCCATCTACACATTTCTGATTTGCACACAACAGAAGAGATTTAAGGGATAACAAACTTTAATCATGTATAATACATCTACATTTATACATTTGGCGTGTGTGTTCACTGGGAATCAAACCCATGATACTTTGCAATGGTCTACAAACTGAGCAACAACAAAAAATAAATCTGTATCCGTTTCTTACATATGAAGATTGCCATACAAATCTACAGTTAGATGGATGACATTATCTTACAGATCTATTAGTTTGGTAGCCTGGGTTTCCCCATGCCGCCTTGCGCGCAAATGTATTTAGGCTGCAAGTCTAGCATGGAAACTATGGACCAATTTTGCCCCTGAAATAGGGAACCAATCACAGAACAGGAAGGACGCAGCAAGACGATGACGACGTCTATGCGACACACAGAGCAGTTTTGTTTATCGAACACGGCAGCAGACGCGAAGTTACTTTCAATGCAGCCTTAGATAGTGTTCGAAGTAGTTTTGAACGCAAGTTTATTAAAAAAAGAGAAACTTTTGGCGTTACACAATTTCATATCCAAGAAGGATGTTTGGATATGGCAAGACATGATTAGCCTGGTGCAACCAGACTCTCGTACATTCATTTCATTTGTACAGAGAGTCTGGCCACGCTCCATTGCAAAGCGTTACTTTCGTTAAGGAGGGTCCTCTGTTGAAGTTTAAAACTATTGGATCTGCCCAGAGTCACTCTGAATCTGCCATAACCAATCGCTAATGTTTGGTCGTGACGTATGTCACTCAGTTTGGCACACGACCTCAACGTCGTCATTCTTAGCTACCCCCCTCTGTTCGGTGATTGGACCTGCAGATTTTTGCCGGAGAAAACGAAACTCTACAGAGCAGTCCCAGACGTTCTTCTGAAGTGAAATGAAAATTAAGCGGAAGAACGTAGGAGGGCGGAGCCAGGCTAAGACATGATAACCACTGAGTTTTATAGGACCAACCTGCTAGGCATCGTCGTCGACGAACTACAATTATGGTAAGTGTTATTTATTAATATCATATTGTCATTGTTTCTGTACTGTGGTTGTCACAGTGCCACTAAGTTGTGCGTTTTGTTATGTCACTCAACATAAGTCATCTGGTATAATTGAAACGATTGGCTATGAACTACGTAAAGTCGCATTTGATAGACCTTCATAGCACCCAATAAACGGCTCTGGGCATTCGTAAACCACGCCTCAAATACGAGAAAATGACTGTATGATTTCCAGACCACGTCTCATTCTCTATGAGACTGGTTTGGTGTTAGCCATGCTATCAGTTTGGTGCTTTTTGTTATTTGAATGTTTTGTGTTACACAGACAAATGAGGTTTGTATGAATGAGTGTTATATGAGAAATGTTCATTCTTGGGTGAAGTATTGCTTTAAAACTAATCCGACAGCAGATGGTTGTATTTGCTGTATATAACCCTCGATCAATCCGCACAGTACAGACAGCGTAACAATCTGTTTCATTGAATTATACAGATAAAATACAGCAGATTATTCATATCAGTTTGTCACTTCTATCTGCTCGGTGTCATTATTTGAGATTTAAGTGGGTTTTTTATGGGTGGTATCCCTCGGTGTTCAGAATGCTCCAGACTGATTCCAGCTAAAACATTCTCATTGTTTTGCTGAATGACAAACACTTCCTTTAGCTTTAACTAAATATCTCAAAAAAAGACAAACCAAAGAAGAAAAAGAGGAGGTCTGTCTGTCACCTCTGAACAATGAAATTAGAGTAAAGTCTGATTTTAGTCTGTGAGTGAACTTTCTTGCCATCTCAAACTGTTTGTTTATGTTCACATACATATCCGTCAGTTAAACCTCTGTTAAAGTTTGTTCTTGTTGTGCAATATGTACCTGTAGTGTCAATGACATCACTGTTTGATTGACAGCAGTCAGAATGGAAAATAGCATTCGCTGAAATCTCACACTGTATTCCACAATGCAATGTACTTGACTTTCCATTCCTTGTGTGATGAATTAAAGTGGATGAATTGAGTAGATGTGCTGTATTGAAATTCATGTTTAAGACACGTGTAGAACAAGAGCCGGCAAACACGCTGCTGGTGAATGTAATAACCGCACACATGTGTTGTGTGTGTTGTGTTGCCTCTGAAGGATCTGACCTCGCCTGATGGAGAGGCCACATGCGATTACAAGCCCTTCTCTGCTAAGTGCAGAGCAATTGAAAATCCATTCACCCGACACACACACACACACACACACACACACACAACTCCATCTGCAGTTATACACACATTGAACAACGATCAAAGCTAAACAACAGCACTGACACAGTAATTATGACACAGAAGGTCAAGTGTGTGCATGAGGGAGCAGTCCCTATAATGGCTTAAACTACACACACAGCAGAGTACAGTAGAGTAGGGAACAATTGAGTACAGTGGAGAACAGTAAAGCAGAGTACAGCAGAGCAAAGTACAGTAAAGTGGAGTACAGCGGAGAACAGTGGACAGCAGAGTTCAGTTGAACACAGTACAGCACAGTAGAACACAGGGGAGCACAGCGGAGTTGAGCACAGTTGAGCACAGTTGAGCACAGTAGAGCACAGCGGACTACAGTAGAGCACAGCGGAGCACAGCAGAGTACAGTAGAGCACAGGGGAGCACAAGGGAGCACAGCGGACTACAGTAGAGCACAGTAGAGCACAGCAGAGTACAGTTGAGCACAGTGGAGCACAGTAGAGCACAGGTGAGCACAGCGGAGCTCAGTGGACAGCAGAGTTCAGTTGAACACAGTACAGCACAGTAGAACACAGGGGAGCACAGTTAAGCACAGCAGAGTTGAGCACAGTTGAGCACAGCCGAGCACAGTAGAGCACAGCGGACTACAGTAGAGCACAGCGGAGCACAGCAGAGTACAGTAGAGCACAGCGGACTACAGTAGAGCACAGGGGAGCACAAGGGAGCACAGCGGACTACAGTAGAGCACAGTAGAGCACAGCAGAGTACAGTTGAGCACAGCGGAGCACAGTAGAGCACAGCGGAGCACAGTAGAGCACAAGGGAGCACAGGAGAGCACAGTTGAGTACAGCCGAGCACAGTAGAGCACAGTAGAGCACAGCGGAGCACAGTAGAGCACAGTAGAGCACAGTAGAGCACAGGGGAGCACAGCGGACTACAGTAGAGCACAGGGGAGCACAGCAGACTACAGTGGAGCACAAAAGAGCATAGCGGAGCACAGCAGAGTACAGTTGAGCACAGCGGAGCACAGTAGAGCACAGCGGAGCACAGTAGAGCACAGTAGAGCACAGCGGAGCACAGGGGAGCACAGCGGACTACAGTAGAGCACAGAGGAGCACAAGGAGCACAGCTGACTACAGTAGAGCACAGCGGACTACAGTAGAGCACAGCAGAGTACAGTTGAGCACAGCGGAGCACAGTGGAGCTCAGTAGAGCACAGCAGAGCACAGCAGAGTTCAGTAGAGCTCAGCAGAGCACAGTAGAGCACAGCAGAGCACAGTAGAGCACAGCAGAGCACAGTGGAGTACATAGGATTACAGTAGGGCACACAGCGAAACTTTGTTTTCTGTCAAAAATGAGCTATTGATATTTTGGTACAATCAAGTCCCCCTTTATCATGTGGATTAGTATCTTTTAGTAAACTTCATTGAATGAATGTCATCAGAGATGTTTAATCCAAAACAATTCACAAAACAATTTTGAAATGTGGAAGTTGCTGCCTTTTATCTTGGTGTGACATCTCACTTTTTACAAACAATACAAAGACAGAGTACAGTAACTTCAGAGTCAAAAACTCAAAATTTTTTCATTATTAAAACATCCAATTGCCAAATTCGAACAAAAAGACATTTTTCTCAGATCCACACTTGAGTGAGTTAAGGTCTTTTGCCTTTATGGGACAAAATACAGTATACTGAACAAAGCAGTAGTTATTTTAGAGAAGAGTAAATTGATAATTCGATATCGTAAGGAACAAACTGAAATCAAGTTTTTATTTACTGTCAAAGCTCTGAAACATAATTGAAGCATTGTTTTAAACATTTAAAGAGCTGTGACTGGTTACAAAACACAAAGAAACCAATAGCGTGTTCTTTTTAAGCTGATCTTCTAGTGTCCTACAGAAAAAAAACATTATATGAGTCAATGACAGTTCACTTATGTTTAGGTGAACTGTTGCAAAATCTCTGTCTTTAAAATGAAGATTTTACACTGCACACACCCCACTTCTCTTTTAATCTGACTACATTCACTCTTATGTGGTCGTGAACGTCAGACGAAGGTTTGAGGTCTGATGGGCCGCAGTCGGTACAGACCACTGAGCTCTAATAGATTTAACATTCAGTGAGTGACAAGCGTGCTCCTCCACAGCGTTTAGAGAGCATCAGTCCCTATCAGAGAGAGACCCTTTATAAATGAGACCGGCATACAGCGTTTGAACGAGTTAAGAGTACTTATACAGTCCTTCATGTGATGTACTTCTCACATACTACATGAAGTACACAAGAGGGTTTTCATCAAACTCAACCTAAAATCATGCAGATAAAAAAAACAGTACAAATTTGATGAATGCACAGCCAGTTGTGCCATATTAATGAATAATCTATATAACTACACAAACGTCATAGTGAAATATAAAGTGTGTGGTGTTATGTGACTGTGGTTCTGGCATCAGATTCAGATATTGATTGGTCTGAGAGACTCGGTAACAAGCATACATCAGCATTAATATTTCATTAGGGTTAATCCTGTAACATAAGACACATTCATTATAATTACATTCGATTCGTTTAACCGTCCGATAGCTGAGAGTGCAGTAATACTGATAACACATCTGTCTGTTTATATCACATTAGCTCACGGGCCAGATTTAATACTGGACTTTAAGTGATGACCAAAAACACAAGCAGAATTATTTACTGTACAAAAGTTACAAATATAGCTGTTTAAGATAAGGATACTCTTCAGCAGAAAACGCCTCCTATAAGAATATAACATGTAAATGAGAAGTCAAAAGTACCAGGTCTTCGGTACTGGAACCACCGCAGAACCGGATCCGCCTGGAACTGATGTATTGTTGGACAGGTTGTTAGTGAAAACTTTTAATAGATGCAACAAGACGACCACTGATTCGGGGTCACTGAACACATTTTGATTTTTATCTTTATCAATTAAATAGTGTGTTGTCTAGGTAGCATGTTTTTGTGTTTTGCTTTGGTACCAAAATTGGTACTGAAAACCGTGAATTTTTATTGGTATTGGTACTGACTAGGGACGCACCAATTGGTTGCGATTGCCGCATCAAAGCTCATTACCATTAAGTTGGCCAGATTTTGCCGTCCAAGATGTGCTTTGCTCTGCTGCTGCTCACTTCTCGCCGACCTTTTAAAATGAATAACTTTTGCCAACTTGGATGCTCTCGCCACCGGCAACATTTAAACGGGGTGTCAGCGGTAACGCTTCTTATGTACATTGAATGGGTGACGTCATGCGTTGCTGAACTGAATTGTGGATCCATCACGTCACTGATGTTGCTTGCGGCAGAAGTTGAACATTTCTCAACTTTAAGCGTCAACGCGCGCATCAGCCAATCAGATTGCCTTATGAAAACAACCTAGTGCAGAGCCAGCCAATTATATTTATGCAAGACCATGCGGCCAGTGTGATTGGCTGATGGCAACGCTTCAGACACTCCTTCCGTCAAGCGTTAACGCCAAGGGGCAACCATCCGATCTCTCTGATGAAGCCAATTTACGGAAGTGACTTCATCAACTGGCCACTAGAGGCTTCAAAAGAGAGTCAATTCCCATAGTTCCTCATGTTAAAATCATGGCCATCTTTAGAGCAGAAAATAATATGTTTACAGTCTGGTACAAAAAGAGTTTTGGTCTATAAAGCTAATTTTGCAATTCATGACAACTGCAAGGGGGTGAATTTTATTTGTAACTCATCAGTTTAAATTATATTAAGCCTTAAACGTTCTGCATAATTAAAGGCGGAGTCCATGATGTTTGAAAGCCAATGTTGATATTTGAAATCACCTAAACAAACACGCCCCTACCCCAATAGAATCTGGACCTTCTGTTGATAGACCCGCCCGACACATACGCAACCCGGCATTTGATTTGATTTGATTTGATTGGCTATAAGTGTGTTTTGGTAGTCGGCCTGTCTCCTTTTCCAAAGCGTTTTTCAAACATCGTGGACTCCGCCTTTAAGGGCGTGGCTACTTAAGTGGGTGACGGGTGAACTGGCAATGCTGTCACTAGAATCGAGCTAGGTGGGCGTGGTTTCAGCAACCAGCCACTTCAGCTTCACCCACATCCCGCCTCTTTACCCGTTGTCGGATATCCGCAAGTGATGCGCGCAGCCAAGATAGCGACGGCAGGCGATGCCTACTATTGGCTTCACAAACGATCTTCACAAACCTGTGGGTGACGTCACAGACACTATGTCCAGATTTTTTACAGTCTATAGTTAACGATTACAACCCGTGTGAACGTAAAGGTCCGATCAAGCACATCATTCCCAAAATAACCATATATAATAAAGCTTTTTTTACTGTGAAAGTTTTGCGCAATTAAGGAAAATATATTTAGCATATTTATTTGCTCAAACTTACCCATTATGTGTTCTCCTAAACACCGCTATGATTAATAATTACTAATGTTCATGTAGATGTAGCAGAAAGTACAACGCTTTACATGTTCTGTGTGTATGTGCACGTGTGTGCGTGCAATTTTAAATTGTTCAAGAAAATACAGTAATACAGAATGAAGTACGACTGCAGCATAATCTGCCCAACAAAACACACACACACACACACACACACAAAACATGAGCTGGTAAGTTTATAAAAACATGCAGCATGCTTTGATGCTGCAGCATTTCCCCTCTTAACCCACAACACACACACATACACACACACACACACACACACACACACACACACACACACACACACACACAGCTAATTACAGCGGTATAAAGTTGCTGTTCATGCACTTCTGTAGCTCTCACCCAATCCAGCATTTTCATTCTGACACAATAACATCACAACGTTTGTGTGAACCCTTACATATACTGTTGTGTATGCGTGTTATAAAGCTTGAGGCATGTTAGTGAGTATTAAAAGCAGCAGTGTTATCATGAATATTTAAAAACACACACACGACAAACACACACTGAAGAACTGAATGCATTTAAAGGTCAAAGAGAAAGAAGTGTGCGTGTGCATGTGTGTGTGTTTAAAACTCATCCTGACACGTCACAGTACAACACACACACAGATGCATTATTGTGCTTGCCCTCGTGTTTGAGCGCATGTGTGTGTTTGTGTAAAGACAGAAACACAGCGGTCTTTGTCAGATGTGTGTGTGTGTGTGTGTGTGTGTGTGTGTGTGTGTGTGTGTGTGTGTGTGTGTGTGTGTGTGTGTGTGTGTGTGTGTGTGTGTGTGTGTGTGTGTGTGTGTGTGTGTGTGTGTGTGTGTGTGTGTGTGTGTGCGCGTGCCGTGGGAACGTACTAACATGAGCATCCATATGATCGCCATGTGGCATCTGCCTATAAATCAGACAACAAACACACAGACACACACGCACAACTCTTTTTCTGTCATGATGTTACAATTTAAACAAATGTGTGTACTATAAACTCTTGTGTGTTAATTTATGTGTATTCATGTGACATTACACACTACTGCCTTAAAAGCCAACACATTAAATTCACCTTTCAGGATCACTGAAACCTCACACACAACATCAGTCAAATAAACAGAAACCTTACACACAAACAGCATGTGAAAGCTTGATTCTGATTGGCTCGTTTTATTCAGCACACAAGGTTTACATCCATTGGCTCAGAAACAACACAAAGCCAACAGTGTCTGGTTTCTTTTCAACTATGATATCAGATCCTGAACAGTTTAAGTGGATGAGACTTTATGCTCATAGACAATGGTCCGGTTATATCAGATTATTTGCATTACGACTCAAATATCTGTATGATGCTTTTATTTAATATTAACCGGTTCTCACAGTCATGTGGACTTTATCAAGAATAAAACAAAGTTGTGTGTGTGTGTGTGTGTGTGTGTGTGTGTGTGTGTGTGTGTGTGTGTGTGTTTAAACCGGAAAAAAAACATCATCTGCCCTTGGAAAACAAGTCCAGAGTCATTTATTTGTAATTTGCACAATTACACTGGCGAAACTGGACTTGAAATGCTTGTGGTGAGACTCACAGTAACATTTACACAACCACACATAAATTTAGTAACAAGACCATACATAAAATTAAAACACAAGTGGAGGGCGCTGGGATATTTAAAGTGTCATGATCATTAAAGTGTAATGTGCTATTACACAGGCATGACAATAACGGCTGATAGGTGGCCGCAACTGTAGAAATATAAAACACGCACACGTGCACACACAATCTGATAGTGACTCTGTGTCTGTGCGATAAACATCTGATAAAACCTCTACTCTGTTTTGGGGTTGCATTAGGGTTACAGGATATTCAGAAATTATGTGATTCTACTGCTCTGATGTTGCAATAACAATATTTATTGCGATATATGAGAAATGACATTTTTATTAGCTTTTTTATAATTTAGATATGCGATTACCATAATGAAATAAACAGGTAATAAATAATATTCATCTGGTGAAATTAAATCTAACTCAGGCTAAAAATAACTATTCTTTACAGGCATAAGTTCGTCGCTGTCGTTTACTTTGCTCGTCTCTACTTCTGCCATCTTTATTTTCTGCTCTCTGTTTTGAGGTTCACATTTGGGCCCACAGTCTAGCCAATAGTATAACAGTATAAGATTTGCCTAATTTTGACATTCTAAGCATGCAACACACAAATGATAGACACATAAAATAAAGTTAAGTTATCGCAACTCTGTGATATGAATATCGCATTGGCATATACAGTTATCACGGTAGCAATAATGTTTTCTGTATGTTGTGCAGCTCTAAACGGTTAATCGCAACTAAATATATATATAATTTCCACCAGATGATGTAGCCAAGTATTGAATTCATACAAAGAAATCAGAACATTTAAGTATACAAGTTGAGTCATAATAAATAAAGTGAAATGACACAGTATATGGGTGATTCTCACGAAACCATTGAAACTCCACTAATGATTTTAGCTTTAAAATGTGTAATAGAGTAACATTAAAAGCATCAGAATTAACACAATACTGTGTTCTACCTTGCACAATGTGTGATTTCAACATAAGAATTTATAATTGTAAATTTGATCTCATTTTCTGCTGAAATTCTCATTACCGCAATGTGTCCGGCTGTGTTTGAACATGTGTTATGTTGTAATTTAATCAAATTAACACAAAAATATTAAGAAAAAATAAATAAATGGATGTTTTGCTAGACTACTTTAGATGACAGAAAAAATATTTACTGAATATTCATGTATAATAATAATGAAGAAACATTAGGAAAATGATGTGTCCATGCCTGATGTTCTCATCCTCCGCAACACTTTTTGAGAACAGTTTAAGCACACATACAGAATTTTAATAAAGTTTGATTTTGAGTGACCAAGAACATGGACCAGTTACTTCAAGATGGCTACCAGGTAAGATCATTTTTTACAGTTAATTTGAAATATTGTCTTGTCAGAATGCTTACACGACATTTTGATCATCATTACCGCAACAGATGCTTATTAAATGTTAATTTAATTAATAGAAGCATAATACTTTGATTTTAAATGCATGTGTAGAATCTCCAAATTATGTTCTTTCAGGTTTGTCATGTCATTTTGAAAATATGTCAGTGTTGATGTTTTCTGACTGTTGCGGTAATGAGATTTTTTAGGACTCATTTTTTAAATTATGTTACAAAAAGTGTTAAATGATAAGTAAAAGTTTTTAAATTAATGTTCTCATTTACTCCAGACTTTGTTTTTCAATGTCTGGTGGGAAAAAAGTAAATTTAAGCAATTTTTACATTTTCATGCTTGACATTTTTAAAACCAAGTTTTCGTGAGAATCACCCATATAGTGAAATATATATATATATATATATATACACACACACATGCACACACACACACACAATTTTAAGAAAATAAGTATTTATATATGAAGTATTCATGAATGTATATACACATGTAAATGTATAATAAACATATTTTCTGGACTACAAGTCGCTCCAGAGTATAAGTCACATCAGTCAAAAATGCATCATGAAGACGAAAAACAAATATAAAAGTCGCAGTGGACTATAAATTGGATTTATTTAAAAAATGATTTCACAAAATCCAAGCCAAAGAACAGACATAAATCTGGAAAGGCAAGTACTCAACTAAACAATAGCACACAGAACAGCAGACAGAATAGGTGTCCGTACGTTAACGTAACATTATCAGTTATTTACACGATACACAACAGCATACAGAACATACCTGGAAGGCCGAATAGGCTAAATTAACACGACCAAATCAAGTTCACAAAGCTCCAAGAGTCATTCCGCATCACTGAATCCATTGAATTACATCAATAAAGGAGCAGCACATAGCAGACTTTTGCGGCTGTTGGTTCATTTTAGTAAGTATGAATTAATTTTGACATAAGTCACACCTGACTATAAGTCACAAGACCAGCCAAACTATGAAAAAAGTGTTACTTACAGTCCGGAAAATTATGGTACATGCATGTGTGTGTATTTATATAAACATAATTATTACACTTTTATTCTGCAAACGATTAGTTGCGATTAATCGCTATTCAGCCCTATTCTGTTTTGCTCAGTTTTTCATCCATGTATTCATCCATCTGTTGTTGATTTGTTCAGACTGACTCTGTCTAGCGTGTTGAGTCCAGACGGAGTGAGCTCAAGAAAGGGCTTTGGTCGCTAGACGTGCTGAGACGCTTCAGATCCGCAGGATTACTCTGGGTTGACCCGGGCCAGCACACTTAAGACTGGACTCAATCCACCAGTCCACAACACATTTACTAACAGAAACAAACAAATATGCACAGTGCTGTCTCTCTCAAATTATCTCCGCCTGTTAGTGGGATTCACCCCTTAAGACGCCCTGTCACAGCTGTGAATGACAGAACGGTGACACTTCCACACATCTGATCCAGAGCGGCTGGATATTTCATTCAGATCCTCTCTCTCTCTCTCTCTCTCTCTCTCTCTCTCTCTCTCTCTCTCTCTCTCTCTCTCTCTCTCTCTGGAATGGACAGAGTCTCCATTTCACATCTCACTGAGTCCATCATGTGACGCCCCAATAACTTTGTCTGCTCCTGTGAGACTCACAATGAAGCGTTGATAACACCAACCTTCACAATTCACACCTTCAGTCGAAACGGCACAAAAGAGCAACCTTTTACATTTTGAGCATCATTTAAAGGGTTTTCACAGTCAATACACACAGCTCAACATTCTGTGCATTCACAAACACACTGCAACCGGGGTGCAATGGTATAAAACAACAAAAAACAACAACAAAATCATGAATATCAGTTCAATAAGCATAACATGCAGCATCGTCTTTGTCAGTTTCTTTCTAATACCTGGACGACCAATAAACCCCAAATTTATATTCATTCATTTAATAGCTACTTATCCAAAGAGACGTATGAGAATACAACGGGAGATTAATTCTGCAAAGAAAACATTATAGACAACAGATTAACACAATAATCTAATTCCTCAAAATGTCTGGTGTAGCTTTTAAAGAAACACAAAGCAATGTTTAGCAAGCGGTGTCAGCTTTTCTAGTGCACTGTGCATACTTCTGGCAAATGCGTCTTGTTGCCTCAAAATGTTTAGTGAATTATTAAATAGCCAATTTATTTATTCTTATTTATAAAAAGACAAAAAAACAATACTAATCAAATTTTGATTAAAAAAAGAGAAATTTCCTAGAGGTGTAACAATACCTCGATATGGATCGATAAATTGAAAACATATACGATATATCCATGTCACTGGTAAAATATCAATGGGAGGTACCTTTATTTTGATACTCTTCACACGTTCACGTGTCCGTCTACATATTTCATCAAAGTGCATTTATTAATTAATTTACTGAAAATACGAAATTTGAAGTCTAAAATTCTACACACAGATATCTTTGTCAAAATATTTGTCTTAACACCAATGAACCGTATCAAAATCGTAACACAGTAGACGTTTTTGTAGGTATTATATCGCTGGCTGGGATAATCGATAATATATCATACTGTGACGATATATCCAAATTACACCCCTAAAATTGACCATAACCTACTTAACGAATTCAACAACTTACATATAGCTCAGGAAGACAAATCACATTTCCTACAGTTTCCCACAATCCTCTATTATCGACAGCCAAAACTCCTTAAAATGACTTTAAAATGTTAAAAGGACAGGACAAATACAGCACAAAGGTTTTTAATAAAAATTGTGATTTCTTACCTTCTTCATTCTTCCATTACGCGTTCCTGCGAACACCACAGTGTTACCGCGATAATCATACGCAGCGACTGAAGTCATTCCTTCATCTTTGTCTATAAAAAGCGGGATTCCCTCGATAGTGCGAGTGCCCCCTAGAGGCTGATTAAAATCCTGCCCGCAGAAATGATCATCAATCTGAAGAGGCTGAAACAAAGCAAAACATACAGAATTAGAAAGAGTGACTCCTTCCAACGTTAATCGAGTACTCGTTTTTCATACCTATGGATTAATCGAAATAAAATAAAAAACAATACACACACGCACATCCCGAACCTTGGGTTCACACCAGCCGCATTTGAGGCGTCAACTTCGCGTCTACCGCGCCTAGTTTGCCGCTTGAACATTTTGAGATTACCCGCATGAAATTCTAGTCATTCACGTGGAAATTCGCGTCATGGGAGGGGCTTCTGCAACTCCGCTGAAAATCCACTCGCTTCCTATAATCACGTCACTACTAGAGCAAGCTCCTGATTGGTTAACACGGCGAGTTTTTCCACCAAAGTTCACATTTTTCAACTCGCGTGTTAGACACGCAAATGAGGCAGAATCGTGTCTACCGCGCCATGCTAAATGCCTCATTTGCGCTGCGATACCACCAGACGCACGTCAACGCGTCTTCACATTGACTTAACATTGAAATCACTCGCGCTTGACGCCTCTACCGCGGGTGGTGTGAACGCAGCATACAAATAAAACAAATCCCAATAATTAAAAATAGAGAACATACTAAAATAAAAAAACTTTAAGTGCATTAGTGCAGAATACCTTCTCGACTATAAAAATTATAGTGCTTTGTTTTAACAGAATGTTACTTTAATATAACAATCATTCATTTCACATGACCTGGAATTCTGGTATTTAAACTAATTGATAAACCTGTTTAAAATGTTATATTTAAAACTTACTAAAGAAACCTGGTATAATTTTTGGGGGGGATATTTTACTTTATTTTGTTTTAGATGTGTGAGTGTATGTCTATGCGTGAGTGTTTCGCGGGGCGAAACCTTCTCTTGTTCACAGCAGGAAGGTGACTGAAGAAAGACAGAAAGACAGACAGACAGACAACAAATGCTTTGGGCAGCAGAGGAGTAAATCTGACTTCATTTTATCTTCAGTAAATGGTGCCTGGCAGGAAATATGAACTCATACAGTGTGAAGAATTCAGAAGTGGGGAGGTAATGGGCAGAATAAATACAAAACTGCACCAGACAACTGCACAACACTGAACCTAACACACACACACACAAACAGACATATGGCTATCCAAGGCTATGTTGCAGTTATATGACAACAATGTAGTTAAAAAAGGGGAAAAATCTGTTTGGTTTTTGAGTAATTTAACATACACGTGACACGTGACATCTTCATCGTTTACATGGTTTTGTAAAATTGACTAGTATTAAAGCTGTAATACGTATGCCAGGCCAGTAGTTGGCGACGTTACTTCTACAAAGCCATAATTATAAACAATCAAGATGGCAAAATCATTGAGCAGTTATGTTTAGAAAAACAATGAAGTACATCTATTACTAAAGTGCCCTGGACTATAAATTTTGTTGGAGAAGAATTAATAAATTGTTCAAATTGCAGTTTCAATGGAGCTTAAAAAATCTCCAAATGCTACCAACCGAGGCATAAGGGTCTTATCTAGCGAAACGATGGCAATTTTCGCCAAAAAAAATTTGCACTAGCCGTGTGACGCACCAGCGTGATTACATAATACTTTAGTTCAAAATAGCGCGTCACATGGCTAGTGCAAGACAAGAAGTTTTGGTTAAAAAGTAAAAAAAATTTGGGCGAAAATGACAATTGTTTTGCTAGATAAGACCCTTATGTTTCGGTTGGGATTTGAAAAACATTGAAATAGCAAACTGTTGAGGTCCAATAAAGTTACTATATGAAGAAAAATCCTGGAATGTTTTCCTCAAAAAACTTTGAGGAAAGAGACTAGAGAAAAAAGACCTAAACATCTTGATGACATGGGGGTGAGTGAATTATGGGGATTTTTTTATGAAAGTTGAGTAATCCTTTAAGTACTCGCACATGTAGACTGAACATGTGCTACGCATACACAAGAAGTCACAGATTTACATTTTCAGTTTACATCGAAATGACAACACAACCGTTTTCAAAAGCATTGAAAATCATTTTCAAAGTTTGCATTTTCATTTCTAAAACACTGCTGTCATTTAAAACACATAAAAGGTTTCCCACTTTTGGTTGAAAACATTGTCATGTAAAACAGATTCATGACAGAGTAAGAGAACAACAGATGAAGACAGAGAGAGAGAGAGATCTGGGTGACGAAAGAGAAGATGAGTTTTACATTTACATGTGTGTATAATTACACAAACATTCACATACACACACACATTCACACATTACTGCTAAGGTGAGAACTAATGCAGGACTAAACATGCTGCACAGGGACGCACACACACCCACAATGTAATAGACATCTGTGTGTGTGTGTGTGTGTGTGTGTGTTGTTGTTGATTATGTCACACTTCATCTCACACAAAAACTTGGTTTAAATCTATACACTATACAGTTGTAATGTTAGTTATAAAGTATTACACAAATGAATACCTGGCCTGATCTAATAATAATAATTAGTGTGAATAATTCAAGTTTTAAGGGGTCATATGATGCAAAAGTTTTTCTTTGTCTGTGGAGTGTTAAAGGAATATTCCATTTTCTTAAAAGAAAAATCCAGATAATTTACTCACCACCATGTCATGCAAATTGTTGATGTCTTTCTTTGTTCAGTCCAGAAGAAATTATGTTTTTTGAGGAAAACATTGGAGGATTTTTCTCATTTTAATGGACTTTAATAGACACCAACATTTAATACTTAACTCAACACTAAACAGTTTTTTCAACGGAGTTTCAAAGGTCTATAAACGATCCCAAACAAGGCATAAGGGTCTTATCTAGCGAAACGATTGTCATTTTTGACAAGAAAAATAAAAAATATGTACTTTTAAACCACAACTTTTCGTCTAGGTCCGGTCCAGCGCGACCTAACGTAAATGCATAGTGATGTAGGGAGGTCACGTGTTACATATATAAAACGCACATTTGCGGACCATTTTAAACAATAAACTGACACAAAGACATTAATTAGTATCAGTTGACATACAACAACGTAGGAACGGTCCTCTTTCAACACACTTGTAAACACTGGGGCGGAGTTTCGCGTTCGTCCTCTGTGACCTCTTGACGTCATGACGTATTGCGTGGGGTCACCTGGCGCATCACGAACAGATCTACATGACGAGAAGTTGTGCTTTAAAAGTGTATATTTGTTATTTTTATTGTCAAAAATGACAATCGTTTTGCTAGATAAGACCCTTATGCCTCGTTTGGGATCGTTTATAGTCCTTTGAAACTCCGTTGAATAACACTGTTAAGTGTTGAATTAAGTATTAAATGTTGGGCTCTATTAAAGTCCATTAAAATGAGAAAAATCCTGCAATGTTTTCTTCAAAAAACATAATTTCTTCTGGACTGAACAAAGAAAGACATCAACATTTTGGATGACATGGTGGTGAGTAAATTATCTGAATTTTTCTTTTAAGAAAATGGACTAATCCTTTAAAAGCTGTTTGTGTGTAAACAAGATCTGTCGCAAAGATTAAAGAGATAGTTCACCTTAAAATGAAAATTCTGTCATCATTTACTCATCCTCATGTTGTTCTAAACATGTATGAATTTCTGTTTTCTGATGAACACAAAAAAAGATATTTTGGGAAATGATGGTAAACACACAGCAGATAGTGACCATTGACTTCCATAGTAGGAATAAAAAATATGGAATATGGAATTTAATGCGTACCGTCAACTGTAGTTTCTTCATCAACTGTAGTTACTTCCAAAATATGTATTCTTTCTATGGAAGTCAATGGTCACTATCAGCTGTGTGTAGGGATGGGCAATATAAACGATATGCAATATAAACGATAGAAAATTAGCATACGATAGAGATTTTAAATCTATTGCACTATCGCGATAATGCGTGTTGATGACACAGTCTACCCGCAAACTTTAGAGCCACGAGCTGCAGCCGAATAAACATGGATGAAAGTGTCAGGGAAACAGAGGAACTCATGAAAAAGACAGATGCAACACTAATCTGGCCATAACGGTTTACTCTTACTTTTTTAGCAGTTTGGCTTTTGTAAGGGTCTATATAACCTGTTCTGAAACGAGTCTATTAAAATTATTATATCGCAATACATATCGCTATCGCAAGAGGCTGCAATGTATAATGCAATATGGATTTTAGGCCATATCGCCCATCCCTAGCTGTGTGTTTACCATCATTTCTCAAAATATCTTCTTTTGTGTTCATCAGATAAAAAGAAATTCATACAGGTTTAAAACAACATGAGGATGAGAAAAATATTTAAATGATCCTTTAAAGGGATAGTTTGGCCAAAAATGAAAATAAACCTGTGATTTACTCCCCCTCAAGCCATCTGAGATGCACATGTCCATCATTTTACAGACTATCACATCTTTTTTTAGAAAATGTCTTGGCTCTTCCAATTTTTATGATGTATGAATATGGGGTCCACTTCCTTCAAACCCAAAGATTTTGCATCACAAAAGTAAACCAAACAGCTCCATGAGGATAAACAAAAGGTCTTCTGCGGGTAATTCATGCGGTTTTGTTGTAGAAAATCCAAATTTAAAATTTTACAAACAAAAATAACTAGCTTTCCATAACACACAGGAGTTTAAGATCGCGGCGTTACCGGAAGCTAGTTATTTTCGTTTGTAAAGTTTTGAATATGGATTTTTTAGTTTATCCCTTTGGAGCCGTTGGATTACTTTTGTGAAGAAAGGATGCACAATCGTTGGACTTTGAAGGAGGTGGACCACATATTCATACATTATAAAAATTGGAAAAGCTAGGACATTTTCTAAAAAAAGAAAAAAAACTAAAAATGTGATCGTCTGGAAAATGAAGGACATATGCATCTCGGATGACTTGAGGGTGAGTACATCATGGGTTTATTGTCATTTTTGGCCAAACGATCCCTTTAAAGTCTCAAACCCAAAGAGATATTCTCCCTAAAAGTGAAGGCACAGCCATGCAGCTTCCTAAAATGCCTCATTCAAACACACCCCCATATATCTACATCACTGTGTGTGAAGATTGGCATAACACCGCCTAAATGAACATGCAAAGAAAGGCGGCGTAACTTTTATTCTCGCTGTAGTATTGTTCACGCTGCCGCCATGTCGCGGACACGCTGTGTTTTAGCAAGCGACGTAACATTTATTTCACATGCTTAAGGTATTCGGCCAATCACACGCACTGGATAGCTGGCCAATCCGAGCATACAGTGTTTTTCAAAATAAAGAGTTTTGTAAAAATCAAACGCGTTTAAAAAAGAAATAATGTTCGGTATGTGGACAATAATGTGTTTTTAACCTTACACCAGATACACAAAATAATGTTCTTTTTAGCAACATCATATGACACACATGTACGCTTTAAACAGGTGACACGGGTGTCTTGCAATTTATTAAGAGAGAGATTTATTAAAAGAGCTTCTGATCTCAACCTTACAGCTCTCATAATAACTCAATACTGATCTAAAACCTACAGCAGAAACTCAATTCATTAACATTCATCAGGACAATTGAAGTGAGAGTTTAGTCACTGCTTATGAAATCAAATCCTTCATCTTTATCCGCTAATATGAAAATATATCTCTTTTATCAAATAAAAAGGGTCTTTATGATATAGCTTATATGATATTAATATAAAACATTGTTAAATTCAACAGCAGCAGACAGGGTGAGTACGTGCTGAATCTCTACACATCTACAGTATGACAGCTAACTTTACATTAGAGTTTGTTTATGTTCTGCAGGTGTGCAAGACCATCATCAAGTGAAAAACCAAACACGTCATCTCACTCCATAAGAATGAATGAGGGCTGGGGCCTACCCATATCATTTTGTAAGGGTGCGGTCACGATAGACTTTAAGCATGCAAATATGGTTTCGGAAATTGCTGCGGGGAGCGCTTCTTAATGTTAGCTTTTCAGTAGGTAACGGTCAAAACATGACGTAACAATTTTTTACAGGTCACGTGACTTAACGAAATATCAATTCGCTGGTCAGAGTTCACCAGACTTGAACTTTGGGACAGAGCAAAATATCTTTGCATGAGCTGAATTATTGGGCGAAAGCTAAAGGTTATTCAAATACACTGACCAAACATTTATGCATAGAAAAAGACAATCAATGTGTCTAGTGAAAATCATAATTGCTTAAATGTGTCTTGGTGCCAAACTTGATTGCTGACATTTCGATTTTAACATACGGTCAATGAGCTCCATCTCCAGCGGTGAATTGTTTATTAAATAATATTAAAAAGGTCACTTTAAAAAGTAAATGTGGAATTGGCTTGATAAAAACAGCATGGAGCATTCAACTCAAGCACATCTGCACAGGATATCAATTTATAAATAGTACCAAGGTGAAAATTTCCTGTTGATGTTAAGTAACTAATATTCACGAAGCAACATCAATGAGAGCTTGTTAATATTTATAAGCTCAGTCATTATCTTCACATCTATTGGAGACTGAATAGAGTAAATGCTTGGCAGAATATTTGCATTGCCCTTTTTTATACAATGATAGTAGATGGGGACCAAGAAACAGATGTGGTTACCATTCACTTTTAATGGACTGCACATTTATCTCCATTTTATATTTTGATTAAGTCTATGAAAATGTTTCGGTTGTCACAGATTCATTTCTGTTACACCACAAAACATCCCTTCCCTTTTCTTAGTACACCCACTTAAAGTTCTCCTGATAGATTTTGAACAAAAAGAGATAGAAAAAGATCAAGCCGATCTGGAACGAGACGGAAAAATAAAAATGGGCATCTTTATCTAAGTGCTTGGTTAAATGAAAGCCATTCTTTGCCATTGAAAGCCCAGAGAAAGAAAGAGTGAGTGAGATGAACAGAGATGAATGAGGAGAGAGCGATTAAGAGGGTGAGCGAAACAGGACGAAAAGCAAGCCCTGGTCCCAGAGGACCCTGATGGCGGAGAAGATGGGATCAGGACTCGCTAAACGAATTAGATAGCATGAGCAAGAGACTAACTCATGAAATTTACTCAACTCGGCTAATGATGTTCCTGTCCGACTGAATAATGGAAGCACTCGAGAGAACGACAGTGAGAGAGAAAGACCGGACAAAAGCAACAGGAGATGGGAGACAAAAAGAGTTCCTGGCCATGATATCTAAATTCTTAAACATTTAAATGTAGTCGCAAAGTAATATTGATACTTCATCTAAGAGGCGCAATTTTTTTTTTCAAAGCCCCTCATTTAAGCCCAACAAGTATGAAGGTCCCCCAATACATTCAAGTTTAGGTCTCTATGAACAAAGGAGAACTCCATAAACAAACTGAAATGCATGTCAGATTGAAAAGAGTGACATTTTAAAACCCAAAAAAATAAAAAATGTTCTCTCTATACAATTTTCCCACTTAAAACTCAGAATCACTATTTGCACCAAGATAATAAAAGCTAAACTCTTTCAGGGGACATAATCAAAGCACGCCCATCCATCTACCTCAACAAATCAATCGTTGTAGCCCTGCACTGTTTCTTAATGGCCTGCCATCAGCAGGTGGACTTACCGAGTTGATGCATGGCAGTTCCTTGTTGAGTAGCCAGGGCAAGGACAACTTGCCCTCTCCCTTATAGCATGATTGAATCCTTTCTTTAATCTTCTCCTTTATTCTTGTCAGGGTAAACAGGCAGAGTGCAGATTCTTTAGGGGGTTTGGCCCGGTTCTTCTGGCCTTGCGAGAAGACCGTAAACAAGATGTCCTCTTGCTCTGACACTCCCAGAGAGTTTGCAAGCTGCCTTCCAGGTTTGCTTAAGTAGGCATCTTGGATCAAACGATATTCCACACCGTCCTTGGTGCATCCGATAGGGAATTCCACGTAGGAGTAGAACCTGGGATCATCAACACAGAGTCGGACGATCTTAGAAGTGAAGAACTGCTCCCCACTAGCGTCAGGAGAAGTTAGTTGGGTATCCAGCTGCAAGGTCAGGTAGTAGACAAATTGTTCACTGTTGAAGCTGTATATGTAGTAGATGTCAAACGCTGGAAATTTGGACAGGGTATCCGAAGGAATCTTCAACTGGGAAGAGACAAACTCATCTTGGTGGACAAAGCTGAACATGTCAGCATCTTCCTCGTTGGTCATCAACTTACGGCTGGAAAGAGTTGGGAAGTACTCCGATTTCCCATCAATAGGAGTGCCAATGAAAAGCTTGCTGGTCTGGCCTTCGGAGATGATGACCCCAGACATGGTTCCGGACTCAGTGACACTCGAGAGGTAGTGCTCCTTGCGATGGTGTGGTTCACCAAGTTTAAAAAGATCATCCAGACGCAGGAATTGACAAATGCCTTGCGAGGTGCTTCCACAAGCAATCAGACGGTTATGGGGGTAGTCTATTAGCAGCAGCTTGTTCACATTGCTGTTTAGGGTAAGTTCATGGGGGCACGACTGTACATCTGGCGGTGGATAGCATTTCTCGTTGTCCTCCCCCGGACCAGTCATGTGACTTCTCAACTTGGTCAAGTTGCTAGAGAGCTTATAGATCCAGTTTACTGCACCAACATACACATCTCCTGTCTTGTTATGAATGGCTAAATGTGTCAGACCCCAGTAAGGAGGAGAAAAGTATCTTAATGGTTCTGGGGCTCCTAAAGAAAGGTGAGGGGATATGGAGACTGTCAGCAGCCCAAGAAGCACGCATGTCCCTGGCCCCTGCAGAGGCCACATATCTGCACTGGTCCTCACAAGCAAGGTGTCGGTTGGTCCACGCTATCAGTCTTTAGTCAGAGACTTTTAGTAAACCAAACAAACAGTAGAGGAAAGCAAAACAGCCCCAACTGATCCAATGATTCCTTGCTTTCTCTTAAAACAGTCATCCACCTCAATTCTGCGTCCAGGGCTCCTGCAGGAAAAAACGAAAACACATTATGAGTGCAAATGATACACATTCAATTATGCATCAATTCTCAAAGCCAAACAGTAGAGTAAAGAGTTCAGACAGTATCATTTTGTCCGCTACAACAAATGATTTAGACTCGTATTTAGTGTGGTCAGATGAGCTGAACCCTGTCAACTTTTAATTACCAAGACTGAGAGCTATAAGGATGAAGATGGATTGAAGATGCACCGTACAGATACAGTAAGTGACAACACAGCTGTGGACTCAGAACAGGCATAACATCCATCATCACAAATTGTCTGACAGCATTTTTGTGAAGATGAAGTGTGCATGTACATAACAGTGAAGCTTTAAAAAAAGAGCTGATGATAAACAAGCAAGTCTTGCTGATTGAAATTTTACATTTTATAATGCCTAAAATTAGAGTATTAATACCTTGTTATTACTGCAAAACCCAAAAAACTTCCACAACAACATTATAACAATACATAATTTTACTTATAATGGAAAACTCAAACCAAGTTCACCTTCACCATTTCTAATGAAAAGCCAAAAAATGGAGCCAAAACAACAAAAACAGGGAACCTTGAGCAATCGGAGAGGGCTGGAGGCGAGCAAAAACTGTTCAAGATAAAAGAAATCATAAAGTGGAGATAGAAGTGGGAAGGAGGAGAAAGAATGTTTTTCTTTCTCTGTCCTTTTCTTTGCCCATTTCTTATCTCCATTGCTCTTTTCCTGAGTGGGTGATTGAAGGCTTTCTTATCTGTCCATCATCCCCAGAGGACCAGATGATGGAAAGTGGCGTCATTCTGGAGATCTCCAGAAGCGTGTGAGAAAAACAAAAGTATTAATTTGCCCATTAGCCGAGCATTAGTCAATCCGAACCATTTTGCTTCTGAGATGAGTGACTATCAGAAAATTTATAATTAAAGGTTTAGATAAATATTATGCAGTACTCGGGCAGACTCCCTTTTCCGAAGCGTTTATCAAAAATTGTGCACCTCGCCTTTAAGATGGCTAATACCATTTTAATGTTGCTATGTAGTGAGAACAAATGTAGTACCCATGGTATTTGGCAGAAACTTTAATTACGGTAGTAAATGTTTGTATTTTATGGAGTATTTTAATACACTGGGAAAAAACATTTGTAGGAGCCGTGACTGTGAGGTCAGCTTCGACTCGAGTTCAAGTCTGCCTGATGTCCTATTGTTTTTTAGAAATGAAAACAGAGACAACGTACAATTCCATCATGCTGTGTTCTTCATCCAGAGCTGTTTGTAGAGACAATATTTAACACTAAAGAATTTATTTTATTGTCTGTCTTTAATGTCTCAGAAATGATTGACAGTTAAACAAAATTGTCAATCTCATCTAGAATTCTTTTCTTACATTCTTTGAAAGATTTTTTTCATCTTAAGTTTTCATCTTCCATTCTTAGATTTTGTGATTTCCCTCGAGTCGACATGTTTGACACGATCAACGCGCTGTTCGATGACATCAGTCCATGAATCCATAAGGTGCAAAATGAGATGCAGAATATTTGTCATTCTGTCTGCATGCTGCATGGGTTTATTAATATGACGGATCTCGGCACCGCTCAATGCAATCTTGGCTCCACGGCTCCACCTCAATCGAAGGATCGTAGGTGAAACGTTTTTTGACAGGTTTCATGACATTCAATCCAGAAACGGATGTAGAAACCTGGAGGCTGAAGTACATTTCAGCATAAGGAACAGAAGACGAGTTAATATGGAACTCAATTCATTCGCCGTTCTTCCCACAACTGCCCGAGGAGGAGACGGTTATTTGTGAATCTTCTCACAAGCCCTCTGCTTTAAGAACACAGCATAAATTCCTATCGACTGCGGGCGGACCTCTAAACCTGTCTCTTCAGATAATAGCAAGCGGTGGCATAAAGATTTAACCAGTTTACTGTGGCTTGAATAAACATAGGAATTATGGTATTTTTGTAGAAACCATTGTTACCATATTAAATTCTTCCACAACACACAAAATAACACACAGTCGCACAATTACACACATCGAAAAATGCTCAGGTTCTAAGAATCAACATGTTTTCCATTCACAAGTACACAACAACAAAACATCCTTGAGAATGCAGAAGCAAAAACTCTGAACGACGGCCGACAGGAGCGGACACAAGCGAAGTGTCCAGTCAGCAATGACACCTGGTTTACAGCTCATTTACATACTAATTAAACACAGAAAACACATCTCAGACCAAACTAATTGCTGTCATAAACACGGTACACAGCTGAAACGACACTAAAGAAACCTTAGTGCCCTACAAAAATACTACGGTAAAACTCTACCAACCATAACATCACATGCAGACACTTAGATGAGCCAACAATAAGTGTAGTATATAATAATAATAATAATAACTAGGGATGCACCGATATGGAAATTTTGGCCGATACCGATAACTCTTTAAATTTGGGGGGCGATAACCGATATCTATAGGACGATAAATATTCGTATTATTTTCACAATGAAAAACTTGCAGACCGCGGACATCTTGTCTTTGCGCTAGACTAGCATAATCTTCTTAAGCCCGCAACACGTGTCATCTTCATGCTATGTCACAGAAAGCACCAATCAAAACTCCACATGGCCAGCAATGAGCAAGTGAAGTGGTTCAACAAACCAAAATAATCTATAATTTATCGGCTTTCATTTATCGGCCTCATTTTGCTATCAGACCGATAACCGATAATATTAAAAATATGCAGTTATCGGCCGATAACGATATGTCGGCCGATATATCGTGCATCCCTAATAATTACTGAAATCCGTTTCTGTAATGACAATGGTATCTGATACCAATGGACTGTTAACATGACATGGTTTTCAAACAATAACCAAAAACTTTTTTTGGCCTTTCGTTTATACAACAACAGCATTTTGGCGCATGAAAACACAAACTTTTGAAAACGGTGCATGGTTTTGAGCATGGTTATTGTCTCTGTGTAACTACAAAAATGCAAATGAATGTGTTTAGTATGTGTAGTATGTGTTTAGATATGTTAGCAGCGTTTTTAGTCATTTTCGTGGATACGTGTGAACAAAGACTTTTTTATGATAATGTTGTCATCTTTGCGCGAAAAAGCAAAGAAAAAACATTTCCTTTTTTTAGTATGTTGTTGTCATGTAAACATGTCCCAAGTTTTACTCATTTCACTATGTTTTGAAATATTGTGGTATTTTTTACTAATGACTTATCTGTGAGCTTCATTATTTTTTTTTTATTCATGTGCCCTCACAATGTTAATCAAAAACGCAAATCTCTTCCCCTCTTCGAAATGATCTCTCTTTACTTCCGGTCATATGGTATTGCAGGTGGGCGGGGTCTAGGAAAAGATTGCAGCGATTAGCAAATAGCAACGTGAACCAACTTCCAACGATCCAATCAGTTTTTGAGGGACGAAGTCCAGCCTACCTTTTTCCATTTCAGAAGTCGTTCACTTGGATATACGTCACCACCAGACCATCGCTACTTCTGTTTCACAGCGACTTTAAAGGTGCATTATGTAACTTTTATAAGGATTTCTTGACAGCAACGCAATTTAATATACATAACTATATTATTACTAGTGATGCTCCGATCAATGCCGATCTCCACTAAAAATACGTGGCCGATCACTATTCTGTATCGGACAGCAGATTTATTCACAGCTATTTCATGTACTACGGCTTTTATTCAGTAAGTCCTTATCAATCTAAAATCATTGTTAGTTTGAGTCGATTATAACATGCATTTGAAAAAGGAACACTCGTCAAACATAATTATTATTAAACATATTCTTTATTATGAAAATACCTGAAAAGGTTTTAAGAACAGCAATATAAATATAACCTTAAAACATTTCCTGGTGAGCTGCGTGTCATTATAGCTGCGTGTGTATTGTTCTTCGTCTACAGTGCATTTTGAGTTTTTGCACGAGAGCGCCCCCTGGCTTTTGGATGTAGTGGCATTTCGCCGTAATTCATTGAGAAGCATAGCAAGCATTATCGGCCGATTGATCGGAGCATCCCTAATTATTACTAATGTATAAAGACCTGAACTATATTGTTTTTATTATCTTAGAATGAGCCGTTTTTATCTACATTGACGTGGAAGTCAGTGTCATGTTTTTACAGTAGCCCTAAACAGACAAACTGTTCTACGTCTCAGACAACGACATGTTTGTCCTGTGGCAGCTACCGTAGCTTCTCACTGCGTTTCAAAATTGTGATTGGTTGCAATTTGCAATGTCACCACTAGATGCCACAAAAAACACATTGAACCTTTAACTCTTGACTAGAGGTCTTCACGGGTCCACTTAGATCCGAAAACCCGAGGTCCGACCCGAGACCCGATCGGGTTCGGGTCTAAAAGTTTCACATGTGCCTCGGACACAGGTCGGGTTCAATAATAGCGGCATCGGGTCTCGGGTAATTTAAAAATGAATGTGTTTTTTCTGAACGGACCCGAGAAGACCCGAACTCTCTCGCCTGTGTGCGTCAATGTCCTTTACAAACCTCTCATCTGTTTGCCAAGAGCGCTTGCGACATTGTGTGGTTGTTGGAAGGTTCATTTTCGTTGAGACAAACATGTTAGTCAATTATAAATGTACATTTTAGCGGTTACGTTGGTGTCGTCGTCAGATAACAAAGTAAAACGAATGGAGCAGCTCGCCAAATTAGCTGCAAGGCCACCGGAGTTTCTTTCTGTCTGACTGCTGCCCGTGGGTCTGCAGAATGCACACACGTCAGTGCCGTTTACATTCGGTTCCAGTCGGTTTAAAAATTTTTTTTGCTAGTTTGGGTCGGACTCTGGTCTAATTTTCTCGGGTTTGTCTCGGGTCGGGTCTTTCTTTAAAAAAAATTTATTTATTCACGTCGGGTTCGGGTATGAAGTGATTCGGGTCATTTCGGGTCAGGTACATTTCTTTGGACCCGAGAAGACCTCTACTCTTGACTCTTTCCAACTCCTCTTAACCAATAAAGAGGTGCAAATACCCCAAACTCCAGCTACAGAAGCATCTATAAACACAATTTTGTGCAGATTACTGACCTTCATATGCAAACATGAACAAAGCAAAGACTTGTGGAAGCTACACAAACAAGAAAACAAGCCATCTACACAACCTGTCAAGTGTGCGTGTGTGTGTTATATTGCTTCAACCCATTTGCCCCCGATGATGCGCGCCGAAACATTACATCTATTACTTTTATTTCATGTTTCAAAGTGCTACAGAGGCTTAGATATTAAGTTTTTGGTAGACGTTGACAATTCTTAGTATTTTTTCTGAAAACCCTCAGGAGATAAGGGTATTTATCCTAGAATAAAATAGGTTTTAGGCTTTTTAGGAGTAAATGGGTTAACACTGGAGATTAAATTATGTACTGTCTGTCTATGTACCCCATCCTTTAAAATGTGATATTCTTTAACAAAACCAAGCATGTACTGTAAATGTTATAAAAGCAAACTTTATTTTGACTCTCTTATTTAAATACGTAAATGATGACACACCATCAAAGTGATATTTCAATCTGACATTGTTTAAGATGATACAGCTGCTCATTGTTGCTTGCCAGTAAAAACAATGTGTTTTTAATGTGATGACACACAGAACTGGATTCTTACACAGCGGATCGAGACAAGAGTCACATAAACACCGACGTCCCAGCACTGTTATACTAAATATCACACCGGTCCAATGAAACGTCTGAAATGTTACACTTACACTCAATTCTGTCATAGAAAGCATTTTATTGTTTTAAATCACAAAAACAAACCTTCAACCTAATATCCCTCAGCTTTAATTTATTAGTTTGACTTGACAGTCAAAGGTCTCCATTCTTCACAGTAAAGAGATTCATCTTGAAAATGTGTTTATGATACTGAAGACTGCTATTCATTCAGTCTATTTCAAAACATTCAAAACAAAACCAGATCATCTTCTGTCGCGTCAGCTAAACTACTTGGATTACGGGAAACACTTTTGGTTACCCACAATCCTCTGTTTCGGTGACTCGTGCCGTTTAGGTTCAGCCTGTTCACATTCCAGAGGAAAGAGAAGAAAACAGGAGGGGAAACGACTTGGTCTGCTCTTTCTGTGCGTTTCCTCATTTCCATGAGTGACTACTACTACACACACACACACACACACACACACACACACACACACACACACAAACACGTGTGTGTGTGTGTGTGTGTGTGAGAATGAAAACAAACACACCAGACGTGTGACAGAAATGTTGTGTGAGGCTCTTTCAGTAAAACAGACACATCACCGTTAACAGCAGAGGAACAAAGGAATGACATCATCACACACACGTGTGCATATGAAGAGTTTGGCTCCAAAACGCAATAAATCCATTTTGACTAATTTGGGTAAAAATGTGTTTTCTATTCCAAGAAAGTGACAAGATGAAAACCACTATTTTCTCTTACAAACTTTCACATGGCATCTTTAGGTAATAAAAACATTAAAAAGTCCACATCCATAACTTGATTTTCAAAGATGTATTATAAAAACTGATTATTGTTCCACAAAATACAATAAATCCATGACAAGTTATTTTTTTCAAAATGCTATAAATCTATTGAATCAATATATAAATGTGCATTCATCTTTGCCATGTTATATTAATTTAGTTGACTAGTGGTATACACTGATTAAAAATATAAACATTAATGTCATTAATCAAAACACTTACTTTGTCAAATTAAGTACACTGTCATTGCTGCGGTTATACTTGACGTCGTCGCTTAACGTTTTTCAGAGTGATCAGCTGTAAAATGTTTTGGTCCTGCACGATTGAGTAAAATAATATAAAGTTATTCATAAGATCCCCTGAGGTCAATGTGTTAGCACGAGGGAAGCTAGATGCTGTCCGGAGAACAAGCACTCGTCTCCTGAGTGCCTCTCGCGTAAATTATTAGATGTTGATGGCTTAAATTTGTTTCCCGTCACAGAAAACCATCACAGGTTTATCAATGCTATTAAAGTATTATTTTGTTTTTGTTTGTTTGTTAATCAAGAAGTACAAAGTAGATGAGGAAAAGTAAGATTCTGTGTACTCAACGTGCCGCCAATGTTTGTTTACAGTGCGTGGAATGGTGCGCTGTAATTTGTGGAGCGGATTTATTGCATACTGTAAAAAAAGGAGGAGTGGCGTTTATTGCGTTTTGGGAAAAGAGGGAGAAAAGATGACAGAATAACACGGCAGATATTGGATTTTGCGTAAAATTAAGAATTTTACTTTTAAATACTGACCTGATTGTAATACTTATTTTGGCAGTAACTCATTTAAAAAAGGTGTTTATCGCATTTTGGAACCAAACTCTTCATATTAACATGCTTGCACACACATCACACATGTGTTATTCACCGACTCCGTCTTATGTTTTAATATTTTTAGTTTTTTTTATCTCTGTTACTTGAAGCTTTTTCAGCACAGAGCTGTACAAAATTTATTTTAAAAATAATAAATAACACACGCAATAAAATTATCATAACAATAAGACTCTTATTCATTATTGCTTGTTTTGCTTGTCTATCTATTTCCTGTCTTCCTTTCACTGAACTCCTAGTCTTTGTATTTCCTCTCTCTCTCTCTTTGGCTCTCTCTCTCTCTCTCTCTCTTTGGCTCTCTCGGTCTCTCTCTCTCTCTCTCTCTCTCTCTCTCTCTTTCTGTCCCTGGTTGAGTTAGAACAGGAGAGATTTTCCATCTGATTTGTTGTGTTGCCTCTCACTGCGTTTCGACTCTCATTTTCTGACCTTTACACACAGATAATTCAATTTCTCCTACGTCTCATTTACTGTGCACGTGTGTGTGTGTGTGTGTGTGTGTGTGTGTGTGTGTGTGTGTGTGTGTGTGTGTGTGTGTGTGTGTGTGTGTGCATGATTACTCAGAGTTAATGAATGAATGAGTGTGTGAGCTCCGGAGTCCTCGGCTCTGTTTAGCATTCTCATTATCAGAAAAGCTACATTTGCATCTTAAACACAAATTAAACTGTTGAAAATTGAATTGCAGATTTGTGGGAGAGAGAGAGAAAGCGAAAAAGAGAGATTTACTGCAGACAGTGTGACTCGCCTGTACAAACTTCACAACTCAACAGTCATTATGAGCTTCTCAGTTTTTGTGATCATTGTTTTACAGATGCTGGTCTTTTGTCTGGTTATTTAGCTGGTAACATCTTATTCACAGGTGAAAATGATTCAAGTCTGATTCTTAGGATAGTATGTATCATCATGATCTTCAATTAGGGTTGCATAACGATTAATCACGATTAATCTATAGCAGAATAAAAGTTTTGTTTACATCATATATGCGTGTGTGTGAACTGTGTATAATAACTTTGTATAGATAAATGCACACACATGCATGTATATATTTAAGAAATGTTTGCATGTGTATATACATTTGTATATTTATATATAATTTATATTATATATAAATACTTAATATGAGAATATTTATTTTCTTAAAATTGTACATGCATGTGTGTTTATATATAAATAATTATTATACACAATACACACACATACATGATGCAAACAAAAACTTTTATTTTGCTATAGATTAATCGCGAATAATCGTTTTTTATCCCTATCTCCAATAATCATCTCCCCAACACACCATCATCATTAATAACTATACCAGCACAAACACTGCTGGATGAGACTGCTGGTGTTTAACAGGACTGGTGTTTGTATCACTAACTGCACGTATTAACAGGCAGTGTGGACTAATAGTGAAATTTGATTTAAAAAGATTCTGTCATCATTTACTCCCTCTCATGTTGTTACAAACCTGTATATATTTCACTGTTCTGAAGAACACGATATTTTGAGAAATGTTTGTAGCCAAACCGATCATGAGCCCCATTTACGTCTATAGTATTTGTTTATCCTACTGTGAAAGTCAATGGGTACCGTCAACTGCGTGGCTACAGTGTTTTATCGGAATATCTTCCTTTGTGTTTAACAGAATAAAGAAACTCATACAGGTTTAGATCAACATGTGTGTGAGTAAATGATGACAATTTTCATTTTTGGGTGAACTCATTAACACAAAACACCAGCAGTAATAAACCAAACCAACTGGGATCTCCAAACCAGACAGACCTGCCTGACTGACACACACACCTCAAACCTCAATATTTACATGAAAAACAACTACAGGTAACCAAACAGTCAAGTGTGAGATCAACTATGTCAACTAACTGATCCACAAGAGAAACACAAGGTTGGAAGATGTTGAGATATAAAATAATTAAATAGGATAATGAGTCACAGCTAATTGTAATGCAATATATTTATTGATTATCTGTGGTATGGGATTAGATCTTAAATTAAAAGAAACAAAATAATTTGATTATTTAGTTCTGCGTGTCAAATGAATAACCAATACATGAAGACAACATAAATGGGACAAATTCATAATTTTGTAGCCTTTATCCCATCATTTTCACCGTCTCTCTGTGCTGAATGAGACCTGATGTATCTTTGAGAAGAACCTGTGTTGGGTAATCTGTACATTCAATCTTTACCTCCTCCGCAGAAACACAACACACTGAGCAGATCATCTCTGAACCTTCAGCTATCAGCTGATTGAAACATAAAAACATAATCAAGGCACTGATTTCAGATCTGAACCTCCAGCCGCGAAATCAAACCAGACAGACGCGATGTGATTGGATGGCACCCTGCGATCATCAAAACACAATGAGACTAAATGCAGACAGACAAGAGAAACTGTAAAGAGATGGAGTGAACTTGCAAAGAAAAATAGACGGACGGGGGGACTGACAGACAGACAAACAGAGGCAGACAAAATGGAAACAAAGGGACAGGCAGACAGATAGAGACTGATAGACAGACAAAGATGGACGGACGAACAGACAGAGATGGACAAACAGAGACAGACAGACAGACAGACAGACAGACGGATAGAGACAGACAGACATACAGGGACAGACAGACAGACAGACAGACAGAGGAGGACAGACAGACAGAGATGAACGGACAAAGACAGACACGAACAGATAGAGACAGACAGACGGACAAACGGACAGACAGACAGACAGACAGACAAAGATGGACATACAGGGACAGGCAGACAGACAGACAGATAGAGGAAAGACAGACCGACAGAGACAAACTGACAGACACAAACAGACACAGACATGGACAGACACAGATGGACAGAGGAGCAGACAGAGACAGACAGACAGACAGAAAAACAGAGAAAGACAAAGATGGACATACAGGGACAGGCAGACAGACGGATAGAGAAAGACAGATCAACAGAGACGAACTAACAGACACAAACAGACAGATAGAGACTGACAGACTGACATGGACAGACACAGACAGGCAGAGGAGCAGCAGACAGAGACAGACAGACAGACAGACAGACAGACAGAGACAGACAAACGGACGGACAGACAGAGACAAACAGATATGGACAAACAGGGACAGACAGACAGACATGGACATACAGGGACAGGCAGACAGACAGACAGACATAGATGGATAGATGGAGACAGACAGAGACGGATGGACGAAGACAGACAGAGACGGATGGACAGAGACAGACAGAGATGGACGTCGGACAAATAGAGACAGACAGACAGACAGACACAGAGAGCAGACAAACAAAAACAGACAGACATAAACAGACAGATGGAGACAGACAGATAGACAGACAAACAGAGACAGAAAGACAACAGATAGAGACAGGCGGACCGACAAATGGACAGACAGACAGCCAGACATTTTATTAAACCCCTCTGAGAACATTGGTTTGCATGAGAAGCCAAACATTGACATTTATGTTTGTGTCTTTGGCATCTAGAAGGCTGCAAAGTGAGGCAGAAATAGTTGATGTGACTAAAACGTGCGTCATAACGTTCGTAGCAAGAAAAAACTTCAAAGATAAAGCAGACGTTGTGCCCGTGGTCAAACGTCAAGATAAGCCGATCACTTTAATTCACTTCTCTCCATCCTTTTCATTATCTTAATCTGCAGGTGCCACACACATGTAACTGAAACGCATACAATTCTTTCCTTCTCACTTATGAATCACTCAGCGACGGCTTTGAAGCATTCAGACATTAATGCGTGCTTTCCTGTAAATCAGCTTTGAAATAATATGTATTGTGTAAAGTGCTACCCAAACACTGACTCAACAGCTGGCCGTTTTCTCTCTCACCACCCTCTTTACTTTCATCTCATTCCTTATCCACATCTTCTCTCTCTGACAGGAAAAACCAAGGTTTCGCTCAGTTAAAAATCCTCATTATCGGTCTTCAGAGCTGAACGCCGTTGCTTTGATGTGACTCTCATGTCACTCCTGCCAAAGTCCACACATGTTTGACTCCTGATGGCAGGTGCAGGAGCTCAGCACCTCCGGCTATAGAGATCCCTGAGCTACATACTAAACACATGCTGTGTTATGACTGCCATCACTGTCACTTGTGTAAGTGGTTTAGGGATTAAACCTATGAACGGGTGTGTGTGTGTTATCTGTGATAAATCTCACATACATTGAGTTTGGCAGCGTGAGGCATTTGGCACAGGATGTAAAGTTTAATATTAATTATTAAAGGAACGGTTTTAATTTGCAATAAAGCATTGATTAGAAAAGCACCCTTCGGAGCACTGTTACACCATATGCATTGTAACTGTCACGGCACAAAACTACATTAATATTAAACGTCAGCGTGTAACTCATCCTGCACGGTTCTGCTCTAGACCTTTAAGGGCTCGTTAGTCGTGCGTAGGTCCTAAGGCGTAGCCGAGGCGGCGTAGGTTCCGCGTCGGTTTTCATTTATACTTTTGCGTCGTTGTCCGTGTCGACGTGCAAACACGCGTGCAGGCCGCTGGTAGGCAGTAACCACGCGTTTAACCACAGTAGCAGCGCGAACGCCAAAGAAGCAGCAGCTTTGCAAGTTAAGCCACAAACGAAGAAGAAACAGCAACTTGTTGTGTATAATTTAAGAAGACCAGCAATGATGGATGTAAATAAACTGCGACTTTTGTTGCAGTTTGAGTTAAATCACTCCTCAACTTGGCCATTCTTTGTTTTCACCGTCACAAACGGAAATACCTATGACGCAGTTTTTTTACCTGACGGGAGGGGTTCTGTTGGACCAATAACAGCGCTTGCGGTCCGCGTAGAACTGACGCGCTGTTAAAAATTTTGCGAGGTGCGCGTCAGGCTACACAGAGCTACGGCGTAGAACCTACGCACGACTATAAATCGCCCTTTAGGCTACACTCACACAACAAATATGTAGTAAAAACAAATTTTTCAAAATTTGAATTTTTGTCTGCACGAATCTGTAAAAACTTAATATTATAAAGTATGTCAGCCAGGCCAGTAGATGGCGATGTTACCTTGTAAAGAAACACTTCACGACTGCGCACATTCGCAGTCTTTTACAGATTGATAAATACAAACAATCAACATGCCAAAAGCATATAGCAGTTTTGTTTAGACAGATGATGAGTTCAGTGACCCCATTACAATTAAACAAAAAACTTTTCTTTAAATAATTGTTTTTACTGTGGGTTCACACCGGATGCATTTGAGGCATCAAATTTGCATGTACCGCACGTAGTGAAAATCTTCCTTCGCGAGTGAAATTCTAGTCATCGAGACATTCACGCAGAAATTCTGCGACTCCGCTTGCTTCCTGTAATCATGTCACTACTAGAGAAAGTTCCTGATTGGTTAACGCGGCGCGTTTTTCCGCCAAAGTTCAAATTTTTCAACTCGAAAACTAGATGCGCAAATGAAGCGGAATCGAGTCTACAGTGCCGTGCTAAACGCCTAATTCGCATCGCGAGACCTCCAGACGTGCATCAACCTGTCTTTACATTGACTTAACATTGAAATCACTCATGCTTGACACCTCTACCGCGGCTGGTGTGAACGCAGCATAAGAAGTCATTTCAGCTTTTGGCCGAGTGCATCCAAAAGTTTCAGTTTCGTCCCAGAATTTTTATTTCGGTGCATCACAAACAAATACTTATCAATAGACTTTTATGGATATGTCAGATGCTTTTCTCCAAAGTGACCTAACATTTAACATTTATGCATTTGGCAGACACTTTTATGTAATGTATAAAGTAGTGATGCACCGATGTATCGGCCGCCGATATTTATCGGCCAATTTTTTGATGAATTTGAAACCATCAGCATATCGCCAATAGCACGAGAAAGGCCGATACCGATTGTTTATTAATTAATTGCATAAAGAAATCCATTATATGTAAAAAATGAGTTAATGTTGTTATAAAATAAATGTTATTTAAAAAACCTTTGAAGGTTGTCATGCTGTCTTATTATATTTGTTTTGGCTTAATTTGTGCCTCTATTATTATGTTGGTCAGTTGAATGTTAATTAGATCCAATCCATATTCAGTAAAAATAATTTGATGCAGAAATAAACTAGCTAATAGACCAACTGTATAGTATTGTATACAAGTATAATATCGGTATCGGCCAGAAGTTGTCTGTTTAAATCGGTATCGGCCCAAAATAATCCTATCGGTGCATCCCTAGTATAAAGCGGCAAAGTTTTATAAACTTCACTGGAGAAAAAACAGAGTATCTTGAGCAGACCAAACTCAGTCCTTTAGGCCGTCATTGTTGCATTCCCTACTTAAAAATCCAGCTAAGACCAGCATAAGCTGGTGAGCTGGTTTTAGCTGGTCTCCCAGCTTGGTTTTAGCTGGTTTTGATGTTGTAGCAAGCTGGTCTAGCTGTGTTTTGGTCCATTTTTAAGATGGTCTAGCTGGACTTAGCTGGTCAGGCTGGAAGACCAGCTGACCCACCAGCGTGACCAGCTTTGTCAGGCTGGGAGGACCAGCGTAGACCAGCTAATGCCACCTTAAACCAGCTACCAGCTTATGCTGGATTTTTCAGTAGGGTTACTATAGACTGAATTAAATCATACGCATGACGTCACTGTTATCACAGATTCACATAAACATAGTTTACACGGAGACAAACTTGGCGTCATTCTTAAAAACTTGCAATTTGAAAGTCAGATTACTTCATCAAAAAAATACTAAACAAAGACCACAGGTTTCCTAGACACGCCCTTGTCCCGCCCTCTTATACCAAAGCCCCGCCCTAAACTCAAAACAAAGGTCAGACGCTGACATGTCCAAACAGTGCAATGTTATAAAAACCACATTGTTTACACACTTCAGGAAGTCAAACCCTGAATTACTGACTTCTGCTACGTTAAACTGGGACGAGGCGGTATTTAAGCATCTTAAACTTGACCCTATATTACAACTACAGTTTATTCTGTCTAGACAGGACTAAACTTCAGACAAAGTTAGTTTATATAGAATCAATAAACTCAATTCTTCTCAGTATATATAAACACCCACCTGACTGACTGAAGATCAGCCGTTAAACTGGTTTCACATCTCTACAAATGAACTGACTTCTCTTCTGTGGGTGTCTATGTGTGTGTGTGTGTGTGTGCACAGCAGTCGATGACGGAGAGATTTGGCTCGGTTCTTTTGTTTCTGTCTGTCTGGCACAACCTGTTCATCCACTCGTTGAGCCAAGCAGCCAACAGTGAGAAATCTCCTGTACCGCAGCCAGCCGGCAGCCCAGAAACTCATCTCATGAGAGCTGAAGGTCTCCAGAGGGAGTGACCAAGTCACGGGGAGAGAAATATGTACCGCTGTAATCTAGGACAATCCTACATCTTTCAACCGGATATACGACATTCCCTGGCCGTGAGAAGCGCTTGAGAAACGGCGGAGCTCAGGGTGGAACTTTATGTAATTAAAACATTCATTACTTCATGCATTGCATCTGTGAGATGTGCAGAATGGAATTCATCAGAGATTAAAAATACAATTGTTAAAAATGTCTCATTGGGAAGACCAAAACCTATGTGTCAGATATATTCAGCACACCTTCATATCATCTTCATGACTCGGACAGATCGGTCACACCGAGCAACAGCATGTTGATGGGTCAAAGAGCACTTAAGGAACCATAAAAATGCAATGACGCGTGAGGTTCGTTTTTCTACCAAGATCATGGTTGTGATATGATTGTACCTGAACTCTATTAACTTACAAAGGAAAAGTGTTACTCTAAAGTAAAACTAAAGTTTGTTTTATCAAGATATCTTCCCCTTTAAAGCAACCAATATGGTTAAACCATTAACCACAAATTAAAAATAGTTTATCTACACTAAACATAGTTTAATCTAAAGTAAATGGTTTAAACACATCAATAATTATAACTAATGATGTGTTAAAATTTTAAGTGCAGCCAATTTTTGGCTGAAAATAGCATTATTGGTTTCCAGCTAAAAGAAGGAATGGCCAAAAATATAAACCGAAATGATTAATAATCAATAATCTCAGTTCTTCTCTGTATATACAAACAATTTTGGATGACAGAAGGAATGTCCGAAAATATAAACTGAAACTATCAATAATCTCAATTCTTTTCAGTATAAATACGCATTTACATTTAGGCATTTAGCAGACGCTTTTATCCAAAGCTCCTTACAAAGATAAGGAAACAATCAAGCCATTTGTCATAGGGAGGCAATAATACAAGTGGTGCTTATACCAAGATACAAGTTTTCACAATTCCAAAACAATACCTGTTGAGAGAGATTTTTTTAGATAGAAAAGGCGTGTCTACGTCAGTATTAATTTGGAAAGGATGAGTTTTTAGTTGCTTTTAGAATGTAGCAATAAAAATATATAATATTTCATCCGAAAATAGCATTATCAGTTTTCAGACGAAAGAAGGAACGACCAAAAATATTAACTGAAACTATCAATAATCTATAGTCTCAATTTTTCTCAGTATATAAACAATTTTTAGACGAAAATTGGAACGGCCAAAAATATAATTTTTTTACTCCACATAAGTATCTGGCAAACTTTTATCATTAACCCCTTCGAAGCGTCTGCAGCAGGAATGTAATTTTGACATGACACGTGATGCGAATAACTTCGTGCACCCTACAAAAATAAGTCACTGGCTGCCACTGATCATTCATTTTTGAGTCATTACTTTTCACATAGTTTTGAATGCTCAAATGTGTTGTTGAAACACCGATCCACAATATTTAGCCAATATAACTCTTAGAAGGAACCTCCGAAAATTGCAGTTCTTGTGTAGTTGTATCTCGACCAAATATTGTCTTATATCCTAACAAACCATACATTAATGAAAAGCTTATTTAAAAACCTTTATGACTGGTTGAATGTGTTACTCTCTAAGCTATTTTCCCGTTTCTAGTGACAGAAAAATTCACAACTTACTAAACACAAAAAATAAACAAAACCTTTTTAAATAGCCAAGTCCTGAATGTATTCGGACCTCATTAAATGTTATAAAGAACATCCCACCAAGATCCCCAGATATTTCTTACAAAAACAACCACAAAGCAAACAAATTTCCATGAATTTCTTTGACAAGATGAGTAGGCCGTGACACATTTAAACGGTTTAGCCTGAATAAACGCTGTTGTAGGTCGACCTTTGAATATTCATTTGCCTCAGCCGCTCGCGTGGGATAAAGCTCTTCCTTTCAGCGTGCGGCTCGGGTCGACCCCTGAAGAAAACCACGGCTGCATTTCACCAGCAACAAACAATTCAGCGCGCTGCATCATCAGTGACTCTCTGAACCTTTGACAAACACAAAAGCCACAAAGACAAAGAGACCGAGAGAGAATGAAGGGCAGATATAAAGATGAATGAAGGGGTCAGGGGCGGGGAGGGTGGATGGGTGGTGGCATGCCCGTGTGGGTGATGTCGCATTCCTGAGGGTCATGCATTGCTCGCCGGCGCTATGGTAACACATACATGCTTGTTTCTGCATTTCAGGATGTGCATAATAACGTGATCAAACACATCTGTTATAAATAAGCATCATTTATCGATGTCAAATCAAAACGAGCCGCACGTCATATGTAATGTCAATAAAGCAAGAGCACTCTACAAGCACTTAGTATAATTAAACAAGACAAACACAGTGTATTGGGTCTGAAGTCACTGCTGATAATGCTGAAGGGAGGAAAAATTGTGCCATGCCCATGCCATAAATCTCCCAGATGAAATAAATCTTTCACCTAAACCTGAAAACGGTACGAAGGATTACACGCCAACATTCAGATCCACACAGAAAGTTTACATTTTACCAAACCCTAAAGCCCTGTATTTCACATATCGCAATGCACGCCGCACCCATAAACATATTTTAAAGATGATGTAAATGAAATGCAGCTTTTAAATCTCATCACTAAAACTAAAGCATTGTGTTAGTTTAGCAGCACAAATGATCATTGGTTCGAACCTCGTGAACACACATAGTGATAAATTATGTATAGCTTGTAAGTCGCTTTGGATAAAAGCATCTGCCAAATGCATAAATGTAAACATAAAACAACTCTTAATGTTCTCACAGATTGAGAGACAGGATGGATATTGAAACTAGTGTAACAACACGCCTTCCAAAGCACATTACGACTAGAAAGAAACCGATTCATTTATAATCAAAACCAACATTCAGAAAACTTAAAATCACAGATGTGTGACAGAAGCGTTCATGTTAAGTAAGTTTGTTTTACACGTTGTGTAAAGATGTATTGTGTTGTTTTAAACATGCACTATAAAGCTGCAGTGTTTGTGTGTCTGCTTTATTTACAAGCTGAGCTTAAAGTACTGAATTATTTAAATCTCTACACAGTTAAACTGCTGGAAAACAGCACACAGCGCTGAAATAACATGCGTGTTTGAATGAATGCGTGTGTACAACACTGCAGCACTGTGTGAAATCATAGATGAGATGCTGAAAAACATTGATCCTTAAAATGGTTTTAGTTTTAATATGCATCAGTTCCGAAAACAACAACCGGCTGGACGGTTTATCGAGTTTTGGTCCTAGGGTCTATATCAGTATGGTCTGATATGACCCTCCTTCTTCGCAACAGAAGTTTTACCAGAAACGTACACGTAAGATTACCAACTATGTAACTTGTGCAGCTGTATATTTTTTAAACAGGGAGGAAACCCCCATCTTTGAATTTTATTTTCATTGCACACTGCTTTAATAATAGTGATCATGACATCTCGCAGGAGGTTTGACTTGCACATAAACATCTATCACACTTCATAGAAAATATTGAGACATTTATTGTATAATCATCTTGACTCATCACTGTCTTGACTAATATGTTTTTACTCTAAAACAGCTTTGCAACAATGAAAATCTGTGAAATGTGCTATAGAAGTAAACTTAAAACGAATAAATCACAAAAAAAAAGATTAACTAGGGCTGCGCAATATTGATGGGAAATGATGTGTGCAATAACCTCCTATATTGTGCAATGGGCGGTATTCTGTACGATACTGCTTTGGGTTTATAAAATCAAATTGAACTTATTAAAATGGTTAAATATCGAAAATCATATAACATTCAAACAGGTGATTCTCACGAAATCCTGACTTAGAAGGTGTCCAGCATCAACATTTTTTAAAAAGCCATTGAAGCCAATTCTTCTAAACTTACTATAACCATTATTTTTAGAGGATTTAAAAAATATTTCCTATAGGATTATTTACTTTTTAGATTATTATTATCAAAAATTATCATTACCACAACATGATATCACATTAAATATATGCATTTACAAACTCATGTTTCGGTAATGAGAACTAAAAAGTTGTCTAGGTATTATTTCAACTTTTATCTGAAGAAAAAAAATAAGAACTGCTTACCTGGTAGCCATCTTGAGTGTCACAGTCAATTATGTTCCCTCCAACAATTTTTTTTAAATGTTAGTTCATTGATGGCTTAAACAATGATTGAAAATTGTTGCAGAGGATGAGAAAATTGGTCTTGTACACATTTATATTCCTTATTATTGTCTCTACATTTACCAATGATCACCAAATACCACGTTTCTTTACTGTAAATGTTTATAGTAGAACATAAACTGAAGCTTTTAATTTTTTAGATTTTTTAATTATAAATTTTCCATGTCAAAGAACCCAAATTCAGTCATGGACACGTTGCGGTAATGACAATTTTTCCCTTAAATGTGAAAAACAACAAAATGGGTTTGTATGATGTCATTTGAAATGATCTGCAAAATAGTACATGAAGAGATGTTTGTTACTATATGCTTCTTATTTTGATACTCTTACTTTTTTTATCAAAATGTTTGATGACACCTCATTAGTCTAATTTGGCGAGAATCACCCAAACGTGTTTCACATACCCTTTCTGATTGTTGATCATCTTCCACACCTCAAAGCACACACAAAATTATTCAGTCAAACTACGTAATTCTGTACGCATATTGCCATTTGCGATATTTCACTAATTTCGATATATAGCGCAGCTCTAATTCTAACCATCAAGGCTTCGCTCTAGATATCTGTACAAGCCATTAAAAAGCTCACATTGGTCAACCACTAATTCACATGTGGCTTTTAAACATTGATGATCTTATGCCTCACAGTAAGTTCCTCTAATCTCGGTAGCATCAAATGTGAAACTCTCATAAGGTTTTCAGAATATAGAGAGGTGAAAGAGATCATCCATCTGAAAGTGACTTTTGGGTCCAAAACCGACCAAAACTCACCATAACTCTCAATTACATACAGCAGGAAAGAAAAAGAATGATGTTTTAGAGAAATCTGCACTTAAGAGGCATAATGCTGACAAGAATAAATAGACTAATAAAGTCAGAGTAGAAGATTGAGTAAAAAAGGGAAATAAAAAGCTTGGAGAGGTCAGTGCTTAGGATTGTAGATCGCTCGGCTTTCCGTTGACCGCATTTAGGGAAAAAACCCATCTGAGATTGAGGCTGGAGCGAGTCCATTTACCAGAAATCCTTACAAACACGGACACACACACACACACAAACGGCGGAGATGAGCAATGTGAGGGAACGGAAGAGAAAACAGGAAAGCAGGAGTGATGAGAGAGGTGGAGTTAAGAAAACACGTAGGATGGATGCCCAGTTTGTTTAACCGTGTAACCTCAAAAAAGACAACCTGTAGATTTGGGGAGGACCATAAAACCCCATGAACACAGAACTTTACGTAAAATTGTCTGAGAGGCTTCTGTGTGAACACAAACCTACCAAGTGCAGGACTTTAAATCCATAACATGTCTTTACGGTGTGTGTGAATGCACGCACAGATTCCAGTAAATCATTGGCAGTGTGAATGAACCAAAAATCAAACGATCTTGGACAAATCCCAAAAGCAGTATTTTCCATAATCTCCGTGTCAAAAGGGCTTTAGAAGCGACTGAGTTTTAGTTATTGAAACTCTAACACACTGAAAGTAGGTAGTAGTATGATAGTTTTTAAGCTTATTTCTAGCAAACGTGAACACTGACAACAATCAAAAGTGTAGTAATGAAAGCCAAACAAAACCAACTGCTTGAAGGTGCAGCTATCAGCTCAGCTGCCTACAGGAGCGTTTTTGCTTCACCGTTTTTGTTGGCTACAATCAGTTTGTACGTTTTTGATATGGCATGAAAAGTGCACACTATAAAGTCTTTAAATCTTCTAAAGACTTTAGAAATCCGTCAAAAGATAGAAGAGCTCCTCTTTAGTGTTCATTTGTGTGTTCAAGAATAATCAGGACAAAGTTTTGCTCTCAGGGTGTAACCGCATTCATTGTCGTCCATTCCTGAGAAACAACTCATCCTAATAACAGATGTCATGAAGAAGAGAGAGAATGTTAAAGGGCCTCTTTTCTTTCTCAAAGTTAAAAATGTAATGGATGAAAATTAAACTAAAAAAGCTGGACATTAATAATGCAAAACTTCCGACTCCGAGATGACATGCCTTCTATAGGAAAACCAAACCCCCTTAACACAAACAGTTCAGCTGAGAGTTGCAGAGAGTTTTAAAAAATAAGTCTTAAATAAACATTTATGTTATCAACCTTTGGATAAAGGGCTTATTACAATTGTGCGTAGGTCCTACGGAGTAGCCTTGACGCCTACACCTCAGTTTTCATATGAAGAGTTTGGTTCCAAAACGCAATAAATCCATTTTGACTTTTCTATACCAAGAAAGTGACGAGATGAAAACCACTTTTTCTGTTACAAACTTTCACATAGCATCTTTAGGTTATAATAACTTAAATTAAATTAAAATCTATTAAAATCTGCAAAAGAACAACTTTGTAGACACCTCAGTACAGAAGGCAGGGATAAGTGGATTCTCAGGATGCCTGGAACATACAAATGTCATCTGGCACCAAATACAGACAGCCAAGAAGGAGAAGAAAGACTTGCATGTGGTTTTCTTGGATCTTGCCAATGCCTTTGGGTCAGTGCCGCATGAAATTCTATGGACTGCGTTCAAGTTCTTCCATGTACCAGAGGGTATCACAAGGTTGGTCAAAGCCTATTTCCAGGACCTTCAGTTCTGTGTGACAGCACAGACCAGTACAACTGCCTGGCAGCACCTCGAGATAGGCATAATGGCGGGCTGCACAATCTCTCCACTGGCGTTTACCATGGCGATGGAGCTCATTATTCGGGCATCCCGATGGGTAGTAGGAGGCGAGCGGTTGAAGAGTGGGCTGCGTCTTCCTCCAATCAGGGCGTATATGGACGACATGACGACAATAACAACAACAAATGCATGCACTAAACGCCTGTTGGACAAACTCCAGGGAAACATCAAATGGGCAAGAATGGAGATTAAACCCAGCAAATCCCGCAGTATCTCCATTGTCAAGGGCCAGCTTACCAACGAGAGGTTCCAGATTAACAACGAGCCAATACCAACAATTCTGGAGAAGCCCATCAAAAGCCTCGGCCGCTGGTATAGCGCAGAACTCAAAGACTTGAAGCAGGTGGAACAACTCAGACAGGATACAATCAGCGGCCTCAAGAAGATCAACAACACTGCTCTTCCAGGGAAGCTGAAGCTGTGGTGCTTTCAGTTTGGGCTGTTGCCCCGAATCATGTGGCCAATTTCTATCTATGAGGTCACACTATCCCATGCCATTCGACTGGAGAGATTAGTGAATGCACAAGTGAGGAAGTGGCTTGGACTGCCAAGATGCCTTACCAGCATTGGCCTGTACGGCAACGGAGCCCTCTCCCTGCCAATCTCAAGCCTGGTGGAGGAGTACAAATGTGCCAAAGCAAGGCTGGAAATGACTCTGACCGAATCCCGGGATCCAGTCGTCAGAGGCGCTGCTCCTACCCTGGCAACGGGGAGGCAATGGAAGCCGGCAGCAGCGGTTGCGGCGGCAAAGGCTGCCCTCAGACACCGGGATATAGTGGGGCATGTCCAATATGGCAGAGCAGGCCTTGGATTGGAAGCAGCAACACCCACGTGGCAAAAGGCTACTCCAAGCGAGCGGCGGCACATGGTGGTGGAGGAGGTGCGCCACCAGGAGGAAGCAACCAGGTGTGCCAAGGCTGTCTCCCAAGTCCAGCAAGGTTGTTGGATGAAGTGGGATGGCGTGGAGAGGAGGAAAATCACATGGAGTGAGATGTGGGGCATGGAGGCTAATAGGATAAGTTTCATCATCAGAGCCACCTATGATGTCCTGCCATCCCCAACCAAACTACATCTTTGGTATGGAGAGGACCCAGCTTGTCCCCTGTGTGCAGCCCCAGCAACCCTCAAACACATCTTGGTGGGATGTAAAACCAGCCTAACTCAAGGAAGGTACACCTGGCGCCACAACCAAGTACTGAGGTGCTTGGCGGCCAAACTTGAGAACAAGAGGGTAACCACCAATACCATGCCTCTAAATGCCCAGACTGCCATTCCACAGAGAATAACTTTCATGCGGGAAGGGGAGAAACAGTGGACTAAGCCATCACCCCCAAACTCTGGCCCCCTGAACGCAGCCCGGGATTGGGAAATGCGGGTAGACCTTAATCAGAGGCTCACCTTCCCACCCGAAATAGCAACAACCAACCTGCGCCCAGACCTTGTCCTCTGGTCCAAGTCCTGCCGGCGTGTTTTCATTGTTGAAATGACTGTCCCATGGGAGGATGCCATCGATGAGGCATTCGAACGGAAGAGGCTGCGATATGCCAACTTAGCAGCTGAAGCAGAGGGGCGGAACTGGAATGTGAAGGTGTGGCCAGTGGAGGTGGGGTGCAGAGGTTTTGTAGCCAGCTCTACCACAAGGCTTTTAAAGGAAGTAGGGATCAGAGGGCAGTCCCAACGGAAGGCAGTCAAAGAACTTGCCACTGCAGCGGAACGGAGCAGCCACTGGCTGTGGCTGAAACGAAGGGATGCAACATGGACTGCCAAATGATCGCTTGGTGCCACCATCGTGCGACACACACCCGGGTCTGATCAACCCGTGGTGGGCCAACCCCGGCAGAGGGTGTCTTGTGATAAGTGGCCGAAACACCCAATGAGGTCGGGCACACAACTGAAGATGTGTCGCACTGGTGACACCATGAGTTCTGTGAAAATTCCACTCCACCCAATATGACATCAATTTTGTGCTGAAAGTTAGGGATTTTAACAACCAGTCCTAGTAAGAATCATTATTTAAATTATTATAGAAACTTTTCGTTGACTTCGAGTAAAATAAAGTTTTTCATAAGATCCCCTGGGGTCAATGTGTTAGCATGACAGAAACTTGATGCTGTCGAGAGAACAAGCAACAGCCGGCATTTTTCCGCCTCCCGAGTGCCTCTTGTGTAAATTATTAGATTTTGATGGCTTACATTTCATCCCCATCACAGAAAACCACCACAGGTTTTTCAATGCCATCAAAGTATAACTTTGTTTTTGTTTGTTTGTTGATCACGAAGTACAAAGTAGATGAGGAAAACTAGGATTGTGTGTGTATTCAACGCACCGCCATTATTGTTTACAATGCATGGAATGGTGTGCTGTAGGGATGCACCGATAGGATTTTTTTGGGCCGATACCGATTCCGATTTAAACAGACAACTTCTGGCCGATACCGATGCCGATACCGATATTAAACACTTGTATACAATACTATACAGTTGGTCTATTAGCTAGTTTATTTCTGCATCAAATTATTTTTACTGAACATGGATTGGATCTAATTAACATTCAACTGACCAACATAATAAGAGAGGCACAAATTAAGCTAAAACAAATATAATAAGACAGCATGACAACCTTCAAAGGTGGTTTTTGCTATTCAGCATTTATTTTATTAACAACATCAACTCATTTTTTACATATAATGGATTTCTTTATGCAGTTAATTAATAAACAATCGGTATCGGCCTTTCTCCTGCTATTGCCGATATGCCGATGGTTTCAAATTCATCAAAAATCGGCCGATAAATATTGGTGGCCGATACATCGGTGCATCACTAGTGTGCTGTGATTTGTTGAGAGGATTTATTGCATTCTGCAGAGGAAGAGGACTAGCGTTTATAGTGTTTTGCAAAAAAACGGAGAAAAGATGCCAGAATAACACGGCGGATATCGGATTTTGCATAAAATGAAGAATTTACTTTTTAATACTGACCAGACACAATTCTGATTTTGGTGGTAACACATTTTTTTTAAATGGCGTTTATCGCGTTTTGGAAACAAACTCTTCATATAAACTTCTGCGTCGATGTCCGCGTCGACGTGTAATTACACATGCACACCACTTGTAGGCAGTATCCACGCGTGAAACCCACAGTAGCAGCGGAACAGCCAAAGAAAAAGCAGCTTCACCAGTAAACCAACAAACGAAGAAGCAGCAGTTTGTTGTATATGATTTAAGAAGACCCGCAGTGATGGAGGTAGATAGACAGAGAGTTTGAGTTAAATCACTCCTTCCATCTTTATTCTTACTGTCACAAGCGGAAATGCCTACGAAGAAATGCGACGCAGGTTTTTTTAAAGGTTACAAGAAAGGGTTATAGTGGACCAATCACAGCACTTACGGTCCGCGTAGAACGGAAATTTTGGTGAGGTGCGCGTCAGGCTACGCAGAGCTATGCATCCCAAAGCTTGACAATATGTATTTAAGTGAGCAAATTTATTTAACCAATGAAAATCAAAACAGTCGAATTCCAAGCAAACTGTATCACAACAATACAATACACATTGTGATGCAAACAGGTCCCAATTTAATACAACACAATATCATAATTGTCATTTTTGGAGGGGTGAACATCAAAGGCAAAGACTACCAACATTATTGGCATAGTTAGACAGCGCCCGTGGTGTAGGCTTGAAACTAAAGTCCTTAAGTGTGTAGAAGACCTCTTGCTGTTTGCTCTTTAACAAATACTGTAACAGCCAGACCTCTTAACTGCTTTTTAATATCACCACTGGCTTCAGGACAAAAAGGGGGGAGCGTTGGGAGAGCGAGAGAGCCAAGGCACAGCAGGTGAATTTAAGGAAAATGGAAAATCACATGTCTCCCTACATGTACACAGGTACCACATGTGACGTGCTGTGTATGTAATCCTGTCGTATACACAATTTAAACACTGAAAATATCAACCGTGCAGAGCTTCTGATCGTGACTAGAAATTTAACAGCTAGAGTTTATTCGACAGAGTCTCTGGAGTCACATCCTCCGAGAAGAGATAATATTTTTACAGCACACTAACGCACCTTATACCTTTTCTATAATAGAGGGACCAATCGATCATAAAGGGCCCATAGGGGCCCCTTGAAATTGTCCTGGGTCAGGTTTTAGGCCTTGAAACCTTTACGTGATAGATTAATAGGGCAGCACACAAGAGTTTACTGAATACAGAAAGCCAGACAGAGGACACGAAGTAAAATTATAAATAGCAGTCAAACACAGGGCGAGCTACGAGCTGCAGAATGCAACAATTATGAGCTCTGAAGCTGCTGTCTGAGGTGGTGAAAAGCACAAAATATAGAATAAAAGACACCTAAGTGTAAAGAGAATGGAAAAAAAACTAAGAGAAACGCCAAACAACATTTATTTTGCCAATTAGTCCTGAACTGTAACCTTTAAGTACATGCAAATACACTGGAAAATGAATATGGTATTAATCAAGTACCCCTTATAAAAATCAACTATGGTTTTACTACAGCTAAATAAAACCAACATGGTACAATAGTTAAATCATGGATACCACAAATTAACCATGGTTTGCTAAGGTAACCATTATTTAAGGATGGTTTTTACTAATGGTATGCCAAAAAAACAAGGTTACTACAATTTTACTATAATAAACCCTGGCAGCGTCTCTATTAAACCATAAATAAAGTAAGAAATATTTTTAGTGGCTGCTTGTGACTTCTTTTCCAAGGAGGCACGAATCGAAAACTCGTCAAAACACCATCTTGGGGGCGTCATGTGAACCTATATGCATTGCGCGTCATGTCAAAATCAGGGTTCCCACACCTTAGTTAACTTCAAATTCAAAAGTCTATGTGTGGGGACACATTTCAAGTGAGAAATGTGAGAGCAAGGTTACATTGTGTTACCTTTTAAGATACATTGTTACAGTTCCCTTTAAAGGAACTCGAGCTGCATCACTGTGGTGACACTTTGGGGACGCCTCCAGGGGTAAGTGCGTCTGAATGCGTATATCAAATTCAACCAATGGTGAGGCTTAACAACAAAGACAGGGTGACGCGGGATCCAGGAAGTATATCGCTATCTGAAATATTGCCAAAGATGGCGTTACAGGGACGCAGGAAGTATGACAAGAGAGACGCAGTGTCTCGTTCCCTTCTCAGGAAACAAGTGTTACATACGTAACCAGAGACGTTTTCATGTGTCAAACACAACTATGCAAAAAAGCATTTTGGTATGAATCAACATTCGCATACAGAAAATATAAGCATTTAAAGCCAACAGTTTAGCATGTGTGCTTTTTATGATATTATCCTACACTACACAGGAAATAATATGGATTTTTTCCCCAGAAAACTTCTTGAATAAATAGATTCAAGCACTTTCAATGACCTGTATATTTTCAAAAACTTCCAAGGGCCTTGAATTTTTTTTCCTAGATTCACAAACTTTCAAGGACCTTTTGGAACCCTGCAAAATATGTGCCCATTACAGACGCTTCGTAAGGGTTTATGATAAAAGAGACACTCATGTTTGCTAGATACTCAATTAATCTTATGTGTAATCGAAGTTTAGTGTTAAGTGAGCGTTTTGCAAGATGCGATTGTCTCTTTTATCATAAACCTTTTCGATGGATATGCAGCAGGCACACATTTTGACATGACGGGTGATGCACATAGGTTCCCATGACGCACCGAACACATATTTTGACATGAAGAGCCACACACATTAAACCTCGAACACATGCTTCATCGGCCACCACTGCATCTTTTTCTTATACATAGTTTAGTAGCCTACTACTTTTTCACAGAATTTAACTTAATTATTAACTTAACTTTAAGGCTGGGCAAAAAAAGATTTTTCGATTAATCAGGGTTTTTTACATGGTCGATTTTAAATTGATTCTTAAAGCCCACGAATCCATTTTTTTTTCATATTTATTTCCGCAAACATTGAACGTAATCTAATTACTAGTCTTCTCCACTAGATGTCACCCTCTTTTTTTCCCTTGCACGATGTTACCAAAGAACGAGAGGCGAGCCTGTGATTCATTCATTCAGTCTTTATTCTAACATATTCTAATATATTCTAATGAGTTGAATCGAAAATCAAGTATAAAAATCGAAAATCAATTCGATTGATACCTTGTGAATCGAAATCAAATCGATCTGGAACATCTGAATCGAAACCCAGCCCTACTTAACTTAGTTCCTGGATTATGTATCACTCACCATAGTCCATAAACAAATATAAAAAAAGGGATTCCAATCGAAAAGATTTTACCTCATTTTGTGCCCCCGCAACTTCTCAAACCAAAGTTACACCCTTGCTGTAGCCTAACATGGTACAACCATAAGGGACCACTAATATGGTCAGAGTAATTTAACTCTCCTTCAATCCACACACAAACATTTCTTACACATTCATTATTCTTTCATTTGGCCCCATTTATTTCACTCCTAATAAACTAAAATAAAAAAACAGTAAGCCTAATTCACTCCCTTTGTGCCCAATTTATTCCAGTGCGCCTATCTTTTGCTTCACAGTCATGACATTCTCTCATGCAATTTATTCCCAATTATTTTTGGCTTGCCAAGACCAATAATTTTAAAACAGAAGTTAATCTTGGTCATTAGTTTCGCTGTGGGTCAAACCTGTCGCTCGAGTGAGGTGAAGCCGCCTGTGCGCATGCTCACATCTCCCGGTCTGTTCACATTCCATACCCGCGCGACACCGTTAAACGAGTGAAAACAGACACTTCCAACGGTTACATGTCTTACTTTTGCCTTGAGGTAAAGTTGGCTTAAAATTACTTCCTGTTTGTCAACAAACTCGATCACATCAATGTTAGTTTGCTTGGAATCTGAGGGACCTCATTCAAATCCATAAAATTAAAAACATTAGATAGTTATTGACCTTAGCTAATTTCACGGGAATTGGTCATACAAGTTTCAAAAGACATCCATGAAATCCATTAGTTTATGGTCTATTTTTGGAGAGTGCTATAAAAAAAGAGAAATATTGTTTATAGACCACAGCTCTGAGGTAATGAGAGCGATATCATCTCCGACACGAGGTCAGTTCTGTCAATCTAACAGTAGCCTATTAATATTCATAATTTCAGAAGACATAAAAACAGGGAGGTGGCGTTAACTTGCTGACCCACGAGGCCTGTACTAGTTTTTGTTAACAGAGTCGAGTCGTGAGATTATTCCCGATAGGATTGCGTTGGGAGTCGAGCCTCCTTACAAACAAACGATTCCCTCACGCCTCAGGAAACATTCCCAATTTACATGTGAATGTCCGTCACGCTCTTAACCGTCACGCAGCGATAACAATGGATAAGACAGGGCTCGTGAATAGTCGTCTGAGATGTCGAGACCAATCGTTTTTCTAGGGTCCATTTCTAAACCGACGCAGAACCGCCAGTCACCACGATCCCACCAGCGCAAGCTCACCGGTCCCGTAGGGGCAGTCGATTCAGTTCACGTCCGTCAACTTTTACGCATATAAAATTGTTTCTGTAAGTCTTTTCAGACTGCAGTGGATCTCATTCATGCCGTGAAAATGAAAACACACCCACGGACGGGCAGAAACCCCTGGACGCACCACAGTAACAGTCGAGCATGTTAATGCCATAACCAGTTCTGCTGTTAACGCCCTTTAAACAAAACGCATCACGACCCACAATTTATAAATCAATTAGAGCCCATTGATTTTTTTTTACCGAAGCAACATGTGGTCCCGTGAGACGGGGGTGCCACTGGATGGTTAGAGAGGAAGGGTGGTTTAAAATAGCCCCTAAAATAACAAATGGATCCCAACGTGTTTAGCGTCCACACAAACTAGCGTTCACAAAGATTTCTTCTTACATGCAATAATCCCGAAACGACTCTCTTAAATTTACGACTTGTGTGCGCGTTTCTTAAACGACTCAAGAATGTCAGTTTCTCATCTATCTCTTTAACTTTGATCTTACCGATCGAACCAGCACGTATTTGAGCTTCAACTGATTTGACACAAGCGGTCAACCACGACAAGAGTTTGTTTAACTTTAAATGTATTTGGTTACCGTAAATATAAATCTGATGAAGTGTACGCGATCGGATACATTTGATACTTTAAAGCTGCCGCCGGGTCGGGCATTCGAAGACATAAAATCGGTAATAAAACACCCAGCGTTCCGTCCCTGTACGCGTTCGTGTGGAAAGGGCTGGGATACCTCCAGATGCCAGCGAGGTCTCGCTCTCCACAAGGATTTACTCATATTTAAAAGGTTAAACACACTCAAGTCGAGTCTCTTAAAAACCAACCCTTAAGGTCTTGAAGTTTTACGCACAAGAACCGGTGGGATTTCCATAGTGCGCTCGTTTTTCATATTTTAAAACCACGCCAGTGCCTAAATTAAACACAACAAGAGTCCAGTTTAACGCTTCGAGATCCAGACTACCAAACTACAACCATGAACACGCTCTCTTACTCAAAGGTATTCCAACAATGAATGCAGTTCCTGCACCTATAGTATATTGAAAGAAATACTTTACGGTACTTACACGTCCGAGTGATCCTTGGATCGCATGTCCTGCTCATAGTTAAATTCCAAAACTGGCAGAAATATCCCGTTTGGTGGCGAGACTGGAATGCGGCTCTGCGCTGGGAACGCGAGCAGCCTCGACGTTGTGAGCAGCGCGAGCACTGACTGCACTGAAAACGATCAATCACGCGCTCGATGCGCGCTCCTGCTTACTCCTGAGCGCCACCGCGCGGCACCGTGAACGTGCATTTGAAGTTAAAGTTGATTGGGCAAATTGTAATGGAGGAATTTGTTTCAGTTCATCGCTCCAGCAACAAACAAAACGCAGTACACAATGCAATTTAAAATGTTGTAGTGTATACAATACTGCTAATGCAGTTAAAGGGATAGTTCACCCACAAATGAAAATTCTGTCATCATTTACTCACTCTCAGGTTGTTACAAACCTGTATAAATTTCTTTGTTCTTATGAACACTATGAAAGATATTTTGAGAAATGTCTGTAACCAAACCGATCATGAGCCCCATTCACTTCCATAGTAGGAAAAAGAGAAGTGAATGGTGCTCATGAATGGTTTCTCAAACATTTCTCAAAATATCTTCCATCATCAGAACAAAGAAATTTATACAGGTTTGTAACAACATGAGAGTGAGTAAATGATGGCATAATTTTCATTTTTGGGTGATCTATTCCTTTAATCTTATACCATATATCCTACATATGTAATACACATCTTTTGTTATATTTATACGTGTACTATGTACAGTATTGACTGTAAAGCTGCTTTGCTACATTGCAAAATTGTGGAGAAATACATGTAAATTAAATTGAACAACAAAAATAAAATAAATACAACAATTAATACACAACACTGTGAATAATTATGCATAATTTAGTTGCTAGATCATTGCGTTAGCATTGCAAAAGGTTGTGGGTTCGACTCCAGGGAGACACGCATACTGATACAATGTATACCTTGTAATGCACTGTACTGAAAGTCGCTTTGGATAAATGCACATTCGGGTAATTCTTACAAAACCCAGACTTAGGTGGTATCCAGCATCAGATTTTTTTACAAAGCCATTGAAGCCAATTTTTTGCACATATAAGATTAAGGTCTGAACTGACTATACCCATTATTTTTAGAGGATTTAAAAAATATTTCCTATAGAATAATTAACTTTTTTTAGATTATCATTATCAAAAATTATCATTACCGCAACATGATATTACATTAAATATATGCATTTACGAACTCATGTTTCGGTAATGAGAACTAAAAAGTTGTCTACTACGACAAACAAAATTTAAACTTTTATCTGGAGAGAAAAAATAAGAATTGCTTACCTGGTAGCCATCTTATGTGTCACAGTCAATTATGACCCTTCCAACAAGTTTTTTTTTTTTTTTTTAAATTTTAGTCCCTTGTGGGCTTAAACAGTGATTGAAAATTGTTGCGGAGGATGAGAACATTTTTCTTGGACACATTTATATCCCTTATTATTGTCTCTACATTTACCAATGATCACCAAATACCACATGTTTCTTTACTGTAAATGTTTATAGTATAACATGCACTGAAGCGTTTTATTTTTTGATATTTTTTCAATGTAAATATTTCCATGTCAAAGAACCAAAATTCAGTCATGGACACATTGCGGTAATGAAATTTTTCCCCTTAAATGTGGAACAAAAACAAAAATGGTTTGTATGATGTCATTTGAAAAGTACATGAAGAGATGTTTGTAACTGTATGCTTCTTATTTTGATACTCTTTCTTTGCATTTACTTTTTTATCATAATGTTTCATGACACCTCATAAGTCTAATTTCGCGAGAATCACCCATTCGGGCTCATTTTCCTTTACTTCTCCCGCTGGTGTAATGATCTTCCTATTGCAATCCCGTCAGCCACATCTCTTGCAACATTCAAAAAACAATTAAAAATCTTTTACAAAAATACTTGATATAGATATTGACCACATTTCTATATATTTTTTATATAAAAAAACGTTTTCTCTCTCAACAGGTAGTGTTTCGAAATAGTGAAAACTAGTGATAGAGCGATATATTGTGTACCGGTATATTGACCGATATTTGTATGCATATTTTATTTTTACTATCATTATTATTGGCCGATAAATCTTTTCAATCGGGCAGTAAATATCTCCATTACTTGATTACTTAAGTTTGTAATGAAAAGACATTCAGTGTCACTCAATGAAAAGCCAAAGTCTGACAGAAAGTAAAATGAGCAATCATTATTCACTTTTTAACAAGACGTTATGTTTTATCACACACAACAACGCACTGGTTTAACACTTATTCAAACAGTACCGTGAGATGTCAGATTCACATTAATTATGTCTTATTATATAAATGATTAATTATGTAAATATGTTTAAGTACTTTAAAAGGATATATTTATAAATGCATAACAAATGTTTATGTAGTTTCACCAATTTTCTGTTTTCTTGTCTCTTATTTGTTATATCACCCCCATATCGGCCATACATTTTTCTTAATATTGGCATCAGCCATTAAAAAACCCATATCGGTCGACTACTAATCTTGGCATAAGCACTTTTTGTACTATTGCCTCCCTATTGTTTCATAATCTTTGGAAGTCACTTTGAAAAAAAAAATGTCTGCTAAATGTAAATGTAAAATATTATTACCCATAGGCTCCAAATCCCCACAACCTTGCTGAGGATAAGTGGATTCAACGGATGGATGGATGGAATATTAACCAAATGCAACACATGCAGGTACAAAGATATAGATATACATTTTAAACTTGTGTATATATTTTTCTTTCCACACTTATGAGTGGAACTTAACTTGTGACTATATTAATACAGAACAATAGCCCTCGATTGATAAGCTTCAGGCCACTGGTAGCCACCTCTCTTTACACACACACAAACATCAGCTCTACACACATGCGCGCACACACAAACATTATTGTGTGAATGCACCCAAGCATGCAAAAATAAGCATGCGTCGATACAAACTATGTTAATGCAATCCCAATACTATGTAACACAAAAGGGCTGGGGCTGCAACGACGCCAGATCTTGATAGATAGTTCAATATTGCATTTCATATGATTAATGTCTTCCTGACAGTCATTCATACATTGAATCTCTCTTTTCTGTAACAGCAAGCCAAACCACATCAAAGCCTCTTTGTTTTGTATTGGTCAGGAAAAGGAAGTCCTTTAATGACCTGGCTCGCTATTCAGGTCATAACCGGCCAGCAACCCACATGCTTATATTAGGATAATCACAAGTGCATACTACCCTATACATATGTGGTTAATTGATTCAAATCACAAGATGAACACGATCCCATCAACAGGTCTTTTGTAAACGAATTTACCTCCGAACGTACACACATTGGCTGGTCATCGCTCAATAAAGTGTGCACACTGTCCAGCTGAATCCTGTTAGAGGCAATGCCACATGGCAAGGATTGTCCACCCTGCTGGGAGGAGATTAGACAAGCTATTAAAACACAAACACACACACAGCAGATCGTGTTAGTATCGCCACCACATTCCACAACTTAAAGACTAAAGACTCCTGCAGTCATAGGAAGATTAACAACTGTGTTTCTGCGCAGGTGTGACATGACATGAAGGCGTCCACACACCAGCAGAACCCTCAGTCCTGTCGTATCTCATCATCTCTTACCGTAGTAACCCACACACCTGTTTCTGGTGATTTCAGGTCTGAGCTGCTAAATATTTTGCATAGTTTTGTTGCGCGCTGTGAAGTCTGGTATGGATTCATTGCAATATGAAACCTTCTTTACTGGCTTCAAGGTTGAACGATGTGTTTGTTCTCGCGTCTGGTCTCGGATTACATTTAGTCTGTGTCTCGCTGGAATTTGAATCAACTATTTTGGTTTTGACCTTGGATACTTTGCAGTTTACAGTCTTTGCATGAGTTTAAGAAATGAATGTTAAGAAATGCATTGCAATAATTATTGCTCATATTTAGGGAAGTATCTTCTTAATCATATGCTACTTGAATGTACACTTGTCATGCATGGTTATATTGGCATAATATTGGCTTGTTTGATAAGGATGTGCTGTTTTAGTGAACAGTTCTGACCTGTGCTTACGGGGATTTGCTCTTATCGTAAAGGATACAATTTCTTTGTCCAAGTCTCCACACGCTCCATTTTAAACTACAATCTCAACAGCAATTTATGAGCGTTATTTATCCCACATTTAAGATATATTTTACTTGCGATGTACAGTACATTCTCCAAGCTCACAATGTCCCAGATGACAATACTTGAACAATTCATAAAAGATTCATTAGTTTAGTAAAGATTTCAGTATGGAGATGAAGGTTAGGGTCGCTATTTTTCTGTAGTTTTATACTGCACTGTGTGTGTGTATATTAGTTTAGTTTGTTGTTTGTTAAAGGTGCCAAAGAATGCATTAAAATAATCTGTTAAATTGTTCTCTGATATCTACATAGAAGGTTTGTGGCTTTATTAAAGGTGCAGTGTGTAATTTTTAGAATGATCTCTTGACAGAAATGCAAAATAATATACAAAACTATATTATCAGGGGTGTAAAAAGACCTTACATAATGAACCGTTATGTGTTTATTAACTTAGAGCGAGACCTTTTTATCTACATACACAGAGGGTCCCCTAACATGGAAGTCGCCATTTTGTGCTGCCATTTTTCTACAGAAGCCCTTAACGGACAATTTTTTTACCAAGTTGTCTCCGACGATGATATGTTTGTCCAGTGGCGGCTACCATAGCTTTCCTACGTGTTTCAAAAGCGAGGGGTGAGCAGTGGACCAAGCTGTTGGTTGCAATTCGCAACCTCACCGCTAGATGCCGCTAAAATTTACACACTGCACTTTTAAGTGCAAACATTAAGTGCATGATGGATACATGTCTATTTACAACCCTAGAATTTGTTTTTAGAATGAAATGGTCTATTATTACTTTATTTGAAAGGGTCATAAATAATAATGTTGAGCTCTGCTCTGATTGGCTGTTTCTCAGAGCAGCTCTTTCAGTGGCTCTCTGTGTGTGTAAACAGATATGTTTAAGTCTGTATCAGATGAAGATACAGATTTTGGGGACCAATCAATTGTTTGAAGATTGTTAATAGACGTTTCTGAGTGGTAAGTTTGTGTTTTTTCAGTATATGGACCTGCAAAACGTAACTGTAACATCAATACTAGAACTTCAGTCTAAATGCTAGCATATAGCATTAACTAGCATATAGCACTAACTCAGCATTATAACATCATTGTAATTAATTTAATGTTGGGGCGTACATCTCGACTCTGACATCACAGTTGTTGTTATGCTGAGATTGGTTTGTTTTCCAGCTGTCTTTTGTATGCATGCAGTTTACATAAGAAGGAGGAAACAATCATGTTTGAGGCTCACCATATGTCATTACAATGTCACATGCATTTTTGGTTCCTCAAAGAACCATTTAGTCAAAGATTCCTAGAAGAAGAATTTCTTTTAAACCTTTTTATGATGTGAAGAATTGGTTTTCATAACAATAAACATTTGTGAAACAGAAAGCTTCTTCAGATGATAAAGGTTCCTTATGGAACCATTCAACCAAAAATGGTTCTTCTAAGGCATCGTGAATCACCTTTATTTTAAGCAACTGCCTAGTAATGCAATTAATATTAATTCTTTGACAACTACCATTGTGGCGCTGACATTCGCACAGTCCAGCACCACTTTTCCTTAGAAAATGTAAACATGCACTTTATTTTTTGATGTAAAAAATCACTCAGAGTTCAGTTCAGATCCATACACATACATTAGTAAATGCTGAATCACTGCTGGCTGAGACTTGAATTGTTTTGACATGTAAACGTCAGTTATTGAATGTAAATCTGTAATGGCTTCCTTTGAGACTTTATAATCACATCTAATTCCATCAGTTCAGTTATGGAGTAAAACATCCTCCACTTACAGAGCTACAGTCGGTCAATGTTTCACTCTCATGGTGTATTGTTTTTCCTAACGGCTTATGTTTTGTGTCTTTATATCAAAGAAGAGAACAGGCGTCCACTTTAGACTAAGATTTTATAAAATTAACATCTGTCTGGACATAAAAAACATGAAATGAAACTCATCCGCAGGTGCCATGCATGCCGATTGTGTGTTTCTAATATTAGGTGGTGTCTATTAGAGCACTTGCATTTTAAAATGAAAACAATCCTCTTGTATACTGGTATTTCAGAAACAATCTTCATCCACACTATAAACGACTATAAACACATGAAACATGACCATTCACGCACACTGAGCATGTGCATAAAAGTGTTAAAGAACTTGTCTTGATAATACCTATTTTGTCGATAACAATAAGAGACGGTTTGGATCCTTCAAAATTGTGTTTGTGAAAGTCTTATATTGTTCTAGTCCTACAACATTTTAATATGATTGACAGGTTAATGTTGATGTTATTAACTAAACAAAAAGGTCTTTATGATTTAAAACGGAAACATTTAAATAAACAGTACTAACAGTAGCTTACCTGAAAGAAAAATAACATTGTAATATTCTGGGAACCAAAATCTGAAGAAAAAAAAACAGCACAAGGTTGATGAGGATTTCTGGTTTCCAGAATGCTTTATTCTGTAAATATAAAGACTTGTTCATGTTTCATGTTTATTTAACTTTAACATACATTTAAATCTACATTAAGTTACTGGCAAACCACTGCAAAACTACAACAAATCTTTACAGTGCACGCCACAATCTTAATCTTAAAGTTTTTTTTAAAAAAGGACTTCTCTTATTTTCCAACTTCATGGTAAAATCTGCTTTTCAATCATTACTTTCTGATCAATGTTGGTTTCGGCAGCATTTCTCACAATAATTGCTGGAGTCTGTTTATAATGGTGGCCGAGGATGGGTACCTCCATGAGATTTTGTTCCTCACGAAGTTTCATTTTAGTTTTAATAGTTTCGACAACACCACAAAGTGCTATTCCCAGGAGGTTGTGCTCACATCTCTGTAAACCTGTGAAACCATTTCTATAATGTAGGAAATATTATGAAGTTAATAAATCTGTCATCAACGCAGTATTTGACTCCATTTTAATTTAATTGATTTCATCTCTTGGTAACTCCATATGTTTCACAGCAGAATAGGTATAAAACTATGACAATGATTTTTATTGATTAAGAAATCTACTTTTAACTCAATTTATATGTTAAGTCTGTTTCTAAAGTTGCTATAATCAGTTCATCTCATTTTTTTGTAGTTATTCATATGAGAAGTTCTCAATAAGTAACTGCAATGATGACAAAAGCATGAGAAATGTAAATGTTGTTTTTACACCAGCATGTGTACGAGTTTAAAACAGTGCTGAATGAATGGTTACCGTTTTCTCTCTAATAATCTTTCAATAACCCATCTTAAAATACTCGCCCGACTAACTGGAGAGTGAAACTGAGACAAACAAAGTGGAAGCGTGTGGCTTTAGTAATGCCAACTACACATGTGATGTGATGATGTGTGTGTTTTTTAAACAATCAGATTCAGTCACTGGATTTACCATAAGTTGTTAATGGCATCAATCTTTGAAAAATTCAGAGTTTTGTTGATGTACTTTGTTGCAAATAAAATAGATGATTATAAGCTATATACTTTCAGTCATGTCTGTAAAATAATATTTCAATAATTTACAGTCAGTATACATTATAGTATGTATGTTATATGTTTTTGTTTAGCTGGTCACTGACAAGGGGCCTTATTTATAAAATGCTGTGTCAAAACCATCCTACATTTGATCTTAAGATCATTTATCAAAAATACTTACGCGTGATTGATTAAACGAACATATACGCACAGAAAACACGCATAGCCCTTTTATTCGCATGTGAAATCTATAAAATGCAAATTCATCTTGAACTTGTGCGCAGCTGAGCAGTTTCAGATCTCCGCCTTTAAACGACACCTAATTAATGTCAAAGACATATAAAAGAGCGCTTGTCAATGTTTAAACCTTTTTAAGCAGCAGAAATGGCTTATATTTCCAAAAACCTGCAGCAATCAGACAAGCAAAAGTGCGCACATCTGCTTAGACCCTGAAGTGGCGCTAAGCACTTTTTCACGTCAAGTTTTAATAAATATGGACTTTGCCGTGGATTTTTGAGTATGCACACTTCACGATCAAATTTGCGCGTACGCACACTTTATAAATGAGGACTGCAGGACCGTATTTGTCTGTCATTTTCTGTGGCTCAATCCATTTCAGATTTCTTGCTCCTTAACCACATAAAACAAAAACTGTAGTTTATCCAACATCAACCTCCTGTCTAAGGGGGCATTCGTAGCCATATAAAGCGCCAAAGACTAAACTTTATATACACTCACCTAAAGGATTATTAGGAACACCTGTTTAATTTCTCATTAATGCAATTATCTAATCAACCAATCACATGGCAGTTGCTTCAATGCATTTAGGGGTATGGTCCTGGTCAAGGCAATCTCCTGAACTCCAAACTGAATGTCAGAATGGGAAAGAAAGGTGATTTAAGTAATTTTGAGCATGGCATGGTTGTTGGTGCCAGACGGGCCGGTCTGAGTATTTCACAATCTGCTCAGTTACTGGGATTTTCACGCACAATCATTCCTAGTGTTTACAAAGAATGGTGTGAAAAGGAAAAAACATCTAGTATGCGGCAGTGGGCAAAAATGTCTTGTTGATGCTAGAGGTCAGAGGAGAATGAGCCAACTGATTTAAGCTGATAGAAGAGCAACTTTGACTTAAATAAACACTTGTTACAATCGAGGTATGCAGCAAAGCATTTGTGAAGCCACAACATGCACAACCTTGAGGCGGATGAGCTACAACAGCAGAAGAGCCCACCGGGTACCACTCATCACCACTACAAATAGGAAAAAGAGGCTACAATTTGCACAAGCTCACCAAAATTGGACAGTTGAAGACTGGAAAAATGTTGCCTGTCTGATGAGTCTCGATTTCTGTTGAGACATTCAGATGGTAGAGTCAGAATTTGGCGTAAACAGAATGAGAACATGGATCCATCATGCCTTGTTAGCACTGTGCAGGCTGGTGGTGGTGGTGTAATGGTGTGGGGGATGTATTCTTGGCTCACTTTAGTGCCAATTGGGCATCGTTTAAATGCCACGGCCTACCTGAGCATTGTTTCTGACCATGTCCATCCCTTTATGACCACCATGTACTCATCCTCTGATGGCTACTTCCAGCAGGATAATGCACCATGTCACAAAGCTCGAATCATTTTAAATTGGTTTCTTGAACATGAGAATGAGTTCACTGTACTAAAATGGTCCCAACAGTCACCAGATATCAACCCAATAGAGCATCTTTGGAATGTGGTGGAACGGGAGCTTCGTGCCCTGGATGTGCATCCCACAAATCTCCATCAACTGCAAGATGCTGTTCTATCAATATGGGCCAACATTTCTAAAGAATGCTTTTAGCACCTTGTTGAATCAACGCCACGTAGAATTAAGGCAGTTCTGAAAGCGAAAGGGGGTCAAACACAGTATTAGTATGGTGTTCCTAATAATCCTTTAGGTGAGTGTATATCAATTCAATATCGGTCTACACAAAATCTATTTCACATCAAACTTTAAATTTGATCATTTGAGATTGCATATGTGGTGTATCTTTGTGTCTTAGCCCCACCACACACACCGCCTGCTGTCAAGTTTCATACAGCGACTATACAGAATAAAAACTGTGTGGCTTTGCGTTTGTCTGTATGTGTTTAGTATTAGATTTACCTATTTTCATTCAGTGTTTGACAGCTGTGGTTATGATAGATGAGTATTTGATCTGATCTGAGCTAAAGATACATACTGAAGAAGCCGAGCATCTTTCACACAATGAATGTTCATTAACACTTATCCTCTGCTTGCCAAAGCATCACACATCCTCAACGAGGCATAGCATCACTTTAACCTTTTAGTCCTACATACACCACACGAACCCAACACATTCACTTCTTCACAAACAAAGAGATTCATGTCTGTCTCATAACATTGAAGATGAAATTTAATCTAGAGAGTAGCAGAGAGCAATTTCATCCATCACACACACATATATACAAACACAAGCTTTACACCGATCTGTCACTGTCCATGTGCTTTTAATAATCTTTCATACCTCGTATCGGCTGAGGGTGTATTTTAGGATGAAGTGATGGGTGATTTCCTTCCGGGCAGCAAAAGAGAGAGTCGAGGGACCGTCGGTTGCTTACATCTGTGTTTTATCTGAGCTTCAGAGCTGTGAAGTGCATGTGTTTATACCTGGAGGTATAAAGTTGATCCTCTAATATTGTTAAAGCGATAAGTGCAGTGTTGAAAGATCTGGTTGCAGCAGTATTTGTATTTAAAAGAGTTTCATAGTCCTGAGGCTGTGTAATTATGACCACTAGAGAGTTAGATGTAGAAAGCTAAAGGGAAAATGATGAATTATTACTCTAATATTTGAATATTGTGCAAATGAAGGCTGCAGACATTACAAACACAACACACAAATATAGCTATTGCACCGACTAGGTTTTTTTGTCTATTTTTACACACACACAGCAGTGACAGGTAAACCTGTTTTCCACGCTTCTCATCTCCGCCCCAGAGCTCTTCGTGTAAAATGACACTCAATCTCAAATGATGCCCTCGGGCCACCGTACAACTGCATCCTCGGCTTGAATTTATGTAGTTTAGTTTACTCCTGTGGTATTTGATTGTTCTGTAGTATCTGTCTGTTTGTTTGTATAAACTTTTTAAACTATTTAACCCTTTTTGAATCGGATGGTGAAAAGGATATGTGCACTTTCAAATTAAAATATCTAAGGGATTTGTTTGGTCTAGACACCTAATCTTGGTCTTGTTTTAAAGAAGACACTTTAAAGTTTTTCACTGAGGTGTCTGGAGTTGAAAATATTAAATAAAAAAAGTTATAGCAGTTTACATTTATTGTAATAAATAAAAATAATGTATATTTTACATAAAATTATCACAAGATGTGAGGTTTGTGTTAAACTTTTAGTGGTTTTACCAACAACGGCCACTAGGTGTCAACAGTTTGCTGCATACTCCTGTCACAAATTAATAAATTATTATTACTGCTAAAATGTTTTGAAATATGAAAACTATATTCTTTCCAACGATATATAGTTTGTCATAATACACTCAAAACAAAATTCATTCAATTTACTCAATTTTTTAAGGTAAGGGGTTGCAATCAATTTATTTAAGCTACATTTAAACAAAAACAATAAAAAATAATAAAATAAAAAACTTTTGTTTAAATGTATTGAATAAATTGATTGCAACCACTTAACTTTCAAAAATTGAGTAAATTAAATGAATAATTTTTTTCAATGTAGATTAAAATTTACATGCAAAATATTGAAGTAAACTCAGATGTCCCGCTCACGAGACAGTGGCAGTTAAGGGTAAACTTTCACAAGGTCAAATTAATATAACTTTGGCATTTTTTTTATTTTAGAAGGCTAATCTTTGTTTTGTTTTATAGAAGACACTTTACAGTTTTTTACAGAAGTGTCTGGAGTTGAAAATGTTAAATTAAAAAAGTTATAGCAGTTTACATTTATTGTAATAAATAAAAATAATATATATTTTACATAAAATTATCACAAGATGTGAGGTTTGTGTTACACTTTTAGTGGTTTTACCAACAACAGCCACTAGGTGTCAACAGTTTGCTGCATACTGTCACAAATTAATAAATTACTGCTAAAATGTTTTGAAATATGAAAACTATATTCTTTCCAACGATATATAGTTTGTTACTGAAAAAAATGATTCATTCAATTTACTCAATTTTTTAAAGGTAAGTGGTTGCAATCAATTTATTTAATCTACATTTAAACAAAAAATAGAAAAAATTGTAAAATAAAAATCTTTTGTTTAACTGTAGCTTAAATAAATTGATTTCAACCACTTACCTTAAAAAAATGAGTAAATTGAATATTTTTTTTTTCTATGTAGATTAAAATTTACTTGCAAAATATTGAAGTTAACTCAGGTGTCCCGCTCACGGGTTAAACTTTCATAAGGTGTCAGGCCAGCATTTAAAGTTTGTCTGAAACTTTCTAGCTGGTTGTATCTCTGCATATTTTGTTGCTTTTTTTTACAGTATAGCTCAATAGTAGAGCATCGTGCAAAGGTCACGGGTTTGAATCCAGTGTACACAGAGGCTGATAAAAATGTATAGCTTGTAATGCGCCGTAAGTCGCTTTAGATAAAGTGCATAAATGTGATTATGACTAGAACAGGACTGTAATGCATTAAATGAGATAACAGATTGTAGGAGATATTGGACGACCTAATGATGTTACAGAAAGAAAAACAGACTCATTTTTATCTTTTTGTGAGTCACTTACTGCAGTTGGTGAAGCAGTGGAGTAATTATTATTATTCATTATTATTTCTAATTATATCTGAGCTTTTTTATATCACATTTAGGATCACAGAGTGAACTATACAAGATTAATCAGAGATCATATACTGGCTGATATGATGTTAATAATTAACTCAGTATGACTCCCTCTAGAAATAAAATCCTCAGTCTATTCCTGAACCCAAAGCAATGGACCCGAGGCTCGTCTGAGGTTGTGTTACATACAGAGATCTGCTTCCTCCCTCTCTATAGAGAAAGTCTATGATCTCTATTGATTCATGAGCTTTACATGACAACAGGAATCTATTGTTGGCCTTTGACCCTGAAACATTCAGCCTTTGAACAAGTAACAAAGGTTAAACATTAGTATTTGTGGTGAATGATAAATCTAGATGACCAATTCGTGATGTCATAAATTACTTTACATTTACATTTGTCATACACACTTCATGCAAACACACATTGTGTACAAGCTCTGTTTATATAAGCTAACCTCCACATACCTGCATGCATGGTTTACACTGTTGTTCATTTGCCTTTACATGTTTTTACTTTGTCTTGAATGGACATTCGTTCTGTCAACACAGCTGTTGAAATGCTACCAGGATTTATTGCTGTGTCACAATAGATGTAAAATCCGAATGCCCTTTAAAGGGCACCTATAATGCGAAAAAGTTTGGACATAAATGTGTGTTGGCAGTGCGTGAACACAACCACCTTACATTGAACAAAATTCACCCATTACTTCTTTTTAATCCCCATTAAACAAACCAGTCTCAGAAATGCTGTTTTGATTCTTTTATTAATGTGATGTCACACTGATAAAGCCCCACCCAATGCATTAACATAGTTTCCGCCCTCAGCAAGTTGTACACTGTCCGCCATATCTCAATAGTAAGATTGTCTGTATTCACAGAAATCAGATCTATTTAGCTGAAAGTGATCAGTGTCTGTTGGTAAGGAAGTAAGGAGCTGTAGCTCATTTGCATTTAAAGGTACACACACAAAAATAGCACATTTTTGCTACCACCCAAATATGGGCATTAATAAATGATAAGTTGTATATTTTTTCAGCTAAAACTTCACAGACACATTTGGGCACACCTGAGACCTATATTACATCTTGTAAAAATGAGCATACTAGATGCCCTTTAAACAACCAAAATCACTTTCAGCAATGTCATTTCTTATGCTTGAATACAATTTCTGTGACTTTCTAACCAATTCTACACCTGCTACTTGTGTTTATCCTTTGAATTTTTATGTGAGCAGTTTAAGATTTTTATAAAGTACACTATTAAAATAATGAGATAATTACAGGCTGGCTATCATATTCTGCATAATAATTATCATAAAATAATGTTTGTTGGCATCCGTGCATTACGTGGTTTGGCATCTGTAATCTTAACTAGAAAAGTGCGATTAAGGATAATTTTCTGTAGATTACAGTTCAATGAGTCTATTAAACTGTGTTTTCTTCCCGTAGGGTAACTCGTACTATTTACTATCAGATACTCATTATTGTAACAAGTTGATTCAAATTATTTTACATTATACTGAGCACCGAACCCGGAGCTGAATGGAAATTACAGCAGAAAGGTTTTTCTTTTTCGGTATTATGCTTCCACACATGTTAAATGAGCTGTGAAATGAGATCCTAACACACACACACGCATGTACACACAAACAGTGTTTAATACTTTTTAAAGTAAGATTAAAAGAAAGAAGCTCATTTTGCTTTCAAGAGGATATTTGTGATCATTACATTGGCATTTTCAAGCCATTTGTGGAATTGGATTTCCTAATGGTATAATGACACCAGCATGAAGTAAACACATGCTTACAAGCATGCAACACACACACACACACACACACACGCAAGCTGACGCACACACATGCATGCAGACACACACACACACACACACACACACACACACGTATGCAGACACACGCACGTAGACACACAGACACACACACATGCATGCAGACACACAGACACATGCATGCATACACACAGACACAAGCATATAGACACACATGCACGCATGCAGACACACATGCACGCATGCAGACACACAGACACATGCATGCAGAAACACTCCCACACACACACACACACACACACACACACACACACACACACACACACACGCATGCAGACACACAGACACATGCATGCAGACACACATGCAGACACACACATGCATGCAAACTCACACAGACATGCACGCATGCAGACACACATACACACATGCAGACTTGCACGGAGACCCCCACACACACAGACATGCCCGAAACACACACAAGTAGAAACACTCACACCCGTGCAGACTTACGCACGCCAACACACACGTTGACTTACACACACGCAGATTTACACACAGACACACACACACCTGGTACTGTCATTCTGAGCTGATCTCAAAGTGCCTGAGAGATGCATGCATACACAAACACAGAAAAATACACACTAACAGATTTACACAACAGTCTCTCTATCTCTGGTCTCTCTATGTGTGTGTGTGTGTGTGTGTGTGTGTGTGTGTGTGTGTGTGTGTGTGTAATTGTGTGTACATGCAACTGTAACAATTCAAATTCTGCACGTTGCCAGAGTTTGAAGGCATTCTGCACCTGCTGTGGGGAAACTTTCATGTTGTGCATTTGCATTCCCTCACTCTGTGTTTGTGAGCTTCAGGCTGTGAATAAAGTTTCAAAGAGAGAGAAAGCAGCTCTGAGCAGTAACACATTAGAGAGATCTCAACTACTGCCCACATCTCCAAATAAACATCCAAAATCTTTCATTACTAACTTCAGCCTCTCCCTATAACACTACATTGTGTTCAATTCCAACATACGTTGGGATTCATATACTTACAATTTTAGTTGGCTCAGTTTCAGTTTTTTGGGGGAAATGAAAATACTTTATATGCAAAATACCTCATAACAGCTGTAAACCTCTTCACAGCACATTATTCACAGAGAATATGTTTATACTTTGTGTAAAGAAAAACAAAACGTAGACCTTTCTTTATCTTTAACCAACTTTGAATAATTGTGTTTTAAAATGTAAAATGTCAGAAACTGCACATATAATAAGCTTTAAAGACAAAATAATATTGATAATTAGGGACTTATTGTGTGTCTGAAATACTAGTCATAATGCATTACTCACTAAACAGAGTAAATACAAGTAAGGCCCTGTTTACACCTGGTATTAAGATGCATTTTGGTCGTTCAGATCACAAATACAGGTGAAAACAAGATGTAAAATGTTTTAAGCTAGTCCACTTTTGACCACATTCAAAAGTGAAAATGACACAAAAACCGCCTACTCCCCGCCTATTGATCTAATGTACGAGCGCAATGTTTCTTTAGGCTATCATTGATAAATCTCTCCGCCTCGTTCAGTTTTGTTTCATTCTGCGAGCGTGTGAAAGTTACTGTATGTGATCTTATTACATCATTTACTCTGAAAAAAGCCCTTTCATATACATGTACAAAACCCTTTAAGTGTGTCTGACTCTTATGTTACGCATCATAAGGCTCTTATGGGTCAGTCATTTCACTTTAATGCCCATGAAAAGATTATTGAAATGCCTTATTTTCATAAATGTCACTTTAGTCATTTCAATGGTATTTAACAAACTTGACTGTGTTTTGCTTGTGGTGTCTGAGCCCCTCAGAGTGCACAAAAGACCGTGGATCACATTCAGACATGGGTCCATTGGGTCTCATTCACTAATAATTGTGCAAGTTTTTCATATTTAAATGCACACTTGAACTTCTCACAAAAATGTTCACCTAATTCACAATACGTGCTTACGCAAATACATTTATTCTTATACGTGTTCGTACGTTAGTGAATTTGACATGAGTAAAACACGCCCAAACCAGCTCCATATAAAGGCTTTCCACAATGTTCCACAGAAAATCTTTGAGCAGTTTGGCATGATAATATTTATTCCCGGTAATATTCTGTTTTGCTTTGTTGATCCAGATAATTTACTCACCACCATGTCATCCAAAATGTTGATGTCTTTCTTTGTTCAGTCGAGAAGAATAGTTTTAATGCAGTTTAAAATAGCAGTTTCAAAGGACTCTAAATGATCTCAAACGAGGCATAAGGGTCTTATTTAGCGAAACGATTGTCTTTTTTGACAAGAATTTTTTTTACCTTTAAACCACAACTTCTCGTCCATCTCCGGTCCCGCGACAAGCCAGCGCGACCTCACGCAATTGCGTAATGCCGCGGAAACGTCACGTGTTACATATATGAAACGCACATTTGCGGAGCATTTTAAACAATAAACTGACACAAAGACCTTAATTAGTATCATTCAACATAAATCAACGTCGGAACGGTCCTCTTTCTCCACACTGGGGCGTAGTTTCGCATTCGTCATCTGTGACCTCTTGACGTGATGATGTATTGCGTGAGGTCGCGCAGGTGCGTCACAGGACCGGAGATAGACGAGAAGTTGTGGTTTAAAAGTGCATATATTTTATTTTTCTTATCAAAAATGTCCTTTAAAATGAGAAAAATCCTTTAATGCTTTCCTCAAAAAACATAAATTTCTTCTCGACTGAACAAAGAAAGACATCAACATTTTGGATGACAAATCGACTAATGCTTAATCCTTACATAAAAACGTCAAATGTGTTTCCAGATCAAAGCGATTCATTTTAATGAAGCAGGTGACAAACAGCGCGAGTTAATTCAGAATCTGTACTTCTGTTAGAAAGTGATAATGGGGAAATAAATAACAGCACTTTCTAAAAATAAGCCACATTTGTTTCACTCGAGAACAACAAATGAGTGTTAAGCTCAGTGACTTTTAAATCGAAATCATATTTAAATAACACAGCCTTTCATATGCTGGTATGATTTTAAATCAACTGTTTATTTATTTGATCAGCAACGTTACATTTCTTTTGGTTCGACGTGTAGAAAACATAACACGTTACAGTGTTCAGTCAGACACAGAGTTAGCAGAGATGCTGAGCTCACACGTGACAGCCGGTTTAAATCAATGTTTAACACTCTCTCTATGATTCATACACAGCTGCAGTGATGTTTGGTGATGAAAGATCAATACGGCACATTGAGGACGCAAGATTCCATTTTCGGACCCCTTATCTTCATCTGCCTCCACCAGTGTTGCCATGACTACAGCCACCCTGGCCATCTTCCTCCCTGCGCTTCAGCTTTTCATAAAAACATGTGAGAAACAAATCCAGCATCAACAACACTAACACCACACAAGAATTATTATTGCACCTTTGATATCAAGATGGAAAGAGATTATATTGATCCCGAGGGAAACAGTCCAGCGAGTTTCCACACAGATCAAGCGTTTCTCACAGTAAATAAATCTATTTTTAAATTGCATGCAACACTTCATTATCAAAGCGCACGGCTGTGTTAAATCTCATTAGTTTTCTTTATATTCTCAATAAAACTAAATGAATAATCAGCTGTTAGTTGGAAAATTAATCAGATTATCACTTTTGTTTGTTCTTAACCCAAATCTGGGCATTTATTTTTTTTTGTCCGCTTTAAAAATAATGACCAACCAGCAGTACTCGGATCAGAACGAAACTAGATATAAATGTTCATTAAACTTCAAATGAAAATATAGAAAGCAGTTTTTGAGGTTTATACAATAAAATATTATCAGATAAATATTCACATGTTAATTTTTTAAACATTTAGTAGATGGTAAAGAGATGCGCTTTATTTCTTAAAGATGTGCCTGATTTACTCGTCTATTAACATTATTCTCATGACCAAAGCTGTAATGTGAACCAGATCTTATCAGATCAATGATCTATGTGACACTACAATGCCCCGGTTACAGATGTTTATGGTATCATTTCTGGGTTTTCCGGAGCATGCTGCCATCTTTAAAATTGATATATTATATTTATATGTATATGAGCCCATTTTAGACAGATGAATACTCTTCTTTACATTTAATGACAGACACGTCAGTTTACTTCATACAGAATTTATTGGCTTACAGTAAAATCAGGATCATCTGATCAATCCAGCACAGACACACAAATGCATCCACTGCATTCATGCAAACACACAAACACACATGTTGTGTATTGATGAACAATATCTTCCTGCTATGTTCTTCATCATTATTAAGCATCATCTTCATCCATCGTTCACCAGTACGTTCTGCACAGAAGACAAACACACAGATGAACATGTCAAGAGTTGTTCTTTTATCTCTGTACTGTATATGTGACGCACAGAATAACTGAATCTTTAATAACATTGTAGTCAGTCAGCTATAATATATCAACTGGGTATAAAACATATCTTCAGTGTATCACTGAAAACAAACTTAAAGCCACAATATGTAAGATTTTTGTAATAAAATATAAAAAACAAACAAAACAAAAAAACCACTTGCACAGTGGGATATATATTATCACAAAAGTTCCCAAGGATTTGTAAAAATTTATTGACTTAATATCCGTGCTATCATCAGTTTTTGGTTGTAGAAACTTTAGGCAACATAAGTGGACCAACACCGTGTGGTGGCTATACAGCATCTAACTCGCAGCTGTTGTGCCTTGCAGCTAATTTAATACAAAACATTAATTTATTACCTCATCCCTAAACATGATTAGTGAATTTCATACATCTCTGAAACAACATCTCCCATCATTCCATCGTTCTTCATAACGGCATTAAAGGCGACATATCATGAAAATCTGAATTTGTCCATGTTTAAGTGCTATAATTGGGTCCCCACTCCCAGTGATTCTATCAACGTAAAAAGATCAACCCAGTAACTTAATTTTGGTAAACCATTCTCTGCCAGCATGTGAAAAAATAGGACTTGAAATTTGGCTCACCTTGTGATGTCAGAAGGGGATCTTATTATAATAATACCGCCCCTTAATCTGCACTATCCAACCACGGCACTGCCATTTAGTGCAAATATCAGCTCATTTGCACTTAAATGTACACACCCAAAAACACACCCATTTTTGCTCACACCTACAAAGTGGCAATTTTAACATGCTATAATAAATTGTCTGTATAGTATTTTCAGCTAAAACTTCACAAATGTACTCTGGGGACACCAAAGATTTATTTGACATCTTAAAAAAGTCTTAAAGTGAAAAGCTTCGCCTTTGTTATTGTGAAATAGTGACCTCTAGTGTTAAAAGTCCTACATATTGTGGCTTTAAAGGAATATTCTACATTCATAAAAAAGTCCTGATATATAATTCACTCACCCCATGTCATCCAAGATGTTTATGTCTTTCTTTGTTCAGCTGAGAAGAAATGAAACTATTTCAGGATATTTGAAAAGGACTTTGGTGGACCTCAACAGTTTACAGTTTCAATGCAGCTTTAAAGGACCAAAAATGATCCCAACCGACACACAAGGGTCCCATCCAGAGAAACCATCATAATTCTCACAAAAAAAGTACTTTTAAACCAAAACGTTTCATCTTGCAATAGCCATGTGACGGGCCAGTGCGACCTTACGTATTACGCAATCACATCGAAAGGTCATGCATTACATATGTGAAACGCACACTTGTGGACCGTTTTAAACAATATACTGAGTCTGTCACAAAGACATTAATTAGTATTATTATACATACAACAACGTATAAACGGTCCACTTTCTCCACACTTGTAAACACCGGAATTGACGTAATACGTAAGGTCACGCTGGCGTGTCGCACGGCTTGTGAAAGACGAGACGTTGTGGTTTAAAAGTTTGGGTTTTCTTTGGGAAAATGAGGATGGTTTGGCTAGATGAGACCCTTATGACTCGGCTGTCACCGTTTAGAGACCTTTGAAGATGCACTGAAACTGTAAACTGTCGAGGTCCACTAAAGTCCACTATATGGAGAAAAATCCTGGAATATTTTCCTCAAAAAACTGAATTTCTTCTTGAATGAACAAAGACACTAACATTTTGGATGAGTAAATTATCTGGATTTTTTTAAGAAAGTGGAGTATGTAAATTAAGTAATTCATATGCACAGAATAAACCCAAACCTCAAAGTGTAGATTGTTAAAATGTAAGATTTACCGAAACCTGTATCATTTGGACCTCTTTTTGTCCAAAAATATTTTTTTTGTCATGTCAAAAAAAAATCGAATGAAATAATACACACATATGTTTTCTCAATTCATTAACTATTGGCAGATATTGCGTGTGTTGGTGAGTCTCTAGGCCGACAATAATTTCAGCGGCTCTCTAGTTTTCTCAATATTGGACAATTTCTTGCTGTGGAAAGCTGTTGCTAAGGATTTAAAATCTAATAATCGGATCATCATCAGTCTTAATGACATTTCACCCAAACAAACATGCTGGAACACACAGACAGTGAAGGTGTGATCTTCATATTTGATGGGTGGAGACTTAACCTTCCGTCACACCATTTTCTTCTGATCTTGCCTTAACGCACATTCATAGTGGTGACTTTTCAATTAGCCTACTTCTGTTGTTAACTTCTAATACCAACACAGACATAAACGCGTCTATTTTCTATACAGACTAAAGGGGCGGTCACACTAGACGTTGAGCATGCAAATATTTTTTAACATTGCTGCGAATATAAGCGGGGAGCGTCCATCTTTGCTTTTCAGGAGAGAGAACGGTCACGCCGTGATGTACCAGTTTTCTACTGGTCACATATTTTCACATGATATGAATAAGCAGGTCAGTACTTTGGTACTCAGTGAAACACATTTTCGCATGAACTTGCGTTTCTGGTCTGGTGCATTTGCATGAATTGCATGGAGGAGCGAAAACTCTTTACCTAAACTCTTCATTAGATTCAAGACTTGCTTTCAGAGAATTTATCAGCCTAGTTTATCTGTCATCATTAGCAGATTTAAACAACACTAAATGTGTTATATTTCTTTTATAAACTGCTATGTTGTGCAGCATTCAGAAAACAGACACGATTTCACACAAATACAAACACCTGAGCTTCACACAGGTGAAGAAATGAGATCTTATTTTCCCCAAAACCTGTTCAATCATGGACAGCAGATGACAACACGACCCCTTAAGCCAAACAGGCCACAGCTGGAATGTGACATCACAATCAAGCCAGATAGGTTTAAAATGAAGACACCAGCATCACCGCCGGTGTCAGAGACCATGAACCCTTCCTCCTCCTCTCCTGATCCTCAGATTGTGTCGTAGATTAATGACTCACCCCGAAGCTTTATCAATGACCAGCTGTCCTCCTTCAAACCTCAATACCTCTCCCTCTTTATCCGACACCTGCACCAACCCCACTGTCACGGCAGACATCTTTTAAATGTTATTTACTTAAATTAAAACAACACTTTTCAATACATTTATAATCTTATAAAATAAATACTATAATATTATTTTATTTAAATAATATTATATTCATAATATTGATTGTGTCTATTCGTGTTTATCTTAAAGAATTTTAAAAGAAACATCTGAGACAAAGCAAACACTTAACTGCTGAGCTATACACTGCAATGCATTCTGGGAAACACCAGAAAAGAAGGGGGTGAGAATGAAAAGAAAAAAAAATAAATGCTTAATTCACATGACATTTCTATTCTTGTACAATGTGTGTGTGTCTGACAGCCAATAGGAAAGCAGGAATATCCGGATTGAGGCGTTTGTGTGCCATTTTTAGCTTTAGATGTCAAAGGTTCATTGTGACACCCTTACAAATATGAATGTCAGAGGACGTCTACTGTCTGCTCCTCACAGATATAAACGGGATACAGCGTCTCAGCTTCCACAGATATCACGTCGGGATTACATTTCTATACTTCTGGAGGAAGGAAATGTAAACATTGACTGTCGGCTTCATTTTATAAATCAGTCAAACAAACGAACGGCTCGAAAAATGATCTCAAAATCTGACATGTCTTATTGTATTGTCAGTGTTTAATCGCTGTACAGTGTGAATGTTTCTCTGTTTCTAAAACTGAGCTGGTGACAACTTTTTTAATCATAGTTTTTTTATCTTAAATGGGTCATATGATGTTGCTAAAAGAACATTATTTATGTATCTGCTGTAATGCAATGCGTTTACACCGTGTAAGGTTCAAAAAACACATTATTTTCCACATACCTTACGTTATTGTTGCTTCTCTATGTCCCACCTTTCTTAAACGCATAAATGTTTACAAACCTTATTGCTCTGAGAAGCAAGTGTTTGCTATGATTGGCCAGCTCGATGCAGAGCATTGTGATTGGCTGAATACCTTACGCATGTGATGGAAATGATACACCCCATACCATATTTAGAATATTAGCTGTTTCCACGACATGGCGGCAAAAATAATATACAGCAAGAAAAAAGTTATGCGCTTCTTTGAATATACATTTGGGCGGAGTTATGCAAATCTTCCCACACAAGTGGCGTAGATATGTGGAGCGTGTTTAATGGGAAATTTTAGGAAGGCATGAATGAAAGATTTGTGGGATTTGTGCACCCTCAGTTTATTTTTGGTATTTATGGCAAGGTTTGTTTACAAGGTGTTTAGGCATCTCATGTAACGCAGCTCAGTGTGTAAGGCCAGAGTGACTTGCGTGAATTGCGCCACAGGATGTCTATTGCATCTTTGCATTGACTTAACATGTAAGTAGCTTGTGTTTAACGCTTCATTCGTGTCTGGTGTGAACGCACCATTATGATATGCGCTATTAGTTTGGCAAGTTTGAGCTACACTGCGTGTTTAGAAATGCAAAGACAAATCAAAAAGATTAGCTTTTCTAAAAAACGGTAAGATGTTATTAACTCTTTCCCTGCCATTGACAAGTTAACTCGTCAATAAAACAGAAAATGCTTCTTTGCCAATGACGAGTATTTCCGGCAATCCATAATACTGCTCTTCCACAACTTATAAAACCCGAACTATCGCCCTAGGGCAAACAGCTATATGTCCATGTATGTTTTGAAGATCGCTCTTCATCTGATCTCCATCAAAAGTCCTTCACAAAAACGCAATTATCTCAGCTTTTTGCTCAAAATGTAGTATTTTGGAGTATGCTGGCACTGGCTGGCAACTTTTTTTAAAAACGCTGGCGGAGAAAAAGTAAAACTCATGGTTATTTTTTCCTAATTAAAAATTAAAGTTATAATGTTATTAGTTTTGTCTGTTTGGTTAGCTGTGCAATATTGTGCAAAAATTGTGTTTAAGGGAACGCTGCCAAAAGCAAGTAATCTGTGTTTTTAAAGTTAAGCCCCCTTAAAAATTTTACGTGCCCCCTCGTTAATTTCATTCTGCAGCCGGGGATGGTTGAACATGAATATTCTCTTTAGTTCGCTGGAAGCTTTGGTTGGTCTTTTATTTGCAGATTATTTGTTCAAATGTAAATGTCGGTCATTTGCACTGTGTTACACTTCAGTAGTCGTGTGGCACAGAGCCCGCTCTAGTTGGCAAACTTCCACTGTGGATGCCAACATCACCCACCCCCATTTATTGAGACCAACAAGAATGTGTGCATGTGTGTGTGTGTGTGTGTAGCACTGATGTTCTCTCTAATACACACACACACACACACACAATCATACATAATAAATGTTGTTGTTGTTATCTCTCTCTCTCTCTCTCTCTCTCTTACACACACACACACACACACACACACACACACACACACACACAAACAAACCTAAACCTCACAGAAAGCTTTCTACTATTTAAGATGTAAAAAAACATCATTATGTTTGATTTGTGAGCTTGGTTCCTCATGGGGACCAAAAAATATCCCCACAAGGTCAAAAATGACTGGTATTACACTGGTATTTTTACACCATAGTGATTACCAGGTACACACACACACACATATATATATATATATATATCTCAGACGCTGTTGCTTTTGATTTCCTGCAGAGAAAATCACTCTTGCATGTTTCACACAATGTTCGAGCTCTTTACAATAGAGGAGAATGAATAAGACGGATGTGTTTTATATTAGTGACTGTATCAGTATCATAAGAGCTTATAACATCAGGTTTTTATATCGGCATAGGCTGAAAATAAAATAAAAGAAATAAAATCTCTAACATTAAACATTCATTACAAACTCTTTTCATATGGCTCATGCATCTACACGATTATTATTCATCTCTCTTTATTCTGACAGCATTGTGTAGTTAAATATTGAGTACTGATGCTGTACTGTATAATTAATGCTTGTCTAAATGTAATTTCCTCAATCTTAAAGATGATTCATGTCATCATAACGTGTGCTGTCATTAAAACAAAGAAATTTGTCCTTTTGTACAAAGTAGTTATAGTCACTGTCAAAAATGTGCTCATGTTTGTAAGTGAGGCAGAAATAATGCTTCTTTACTTCATTAAAAAATGATTTCCACACTAATAAAATAAACACACAAACCTTCTTGGATGAGTTGATGCAGTCGATGTATTGTCTGGCCAGCTGTGAACAGTGAAGGGTTTGATGTTTGTTTTCTCTGTAGCAGTTTAACACCTCAGACTGAAGCTCAGAGCAGATGGGACTGATGTTACAAGACCTGAAAAAACACAACAACTAATAAACTATTACTTTATTTAACACTCATATTACAATCATTCAACATATTTAAAGAATCCTATCATAGCACAGGCATAACAAAAGAAACTACAGTGACACCTGGAGGATTACAGTAGAAATTGTACAACGAAAGAATGGTAATAGTAAATATTGATAATATCAGTGATAATATCTGTGCAGTCAGAGCAGGGTTTGTTAGTCTCGCGTCCACTGAAAGTCTGGGAACCAAGGCTGCTTTGAATGGCCACGGACCATGTAAAGCAACCAATCACGTTCACTTTGTGCCGCGTCATGTTTTGGGGCGAGGAAATGTCTCCACAATAACAGACTGGTCTACAACCAGTAAATCATTCATTCACAAACATCTCTGAAGTTTATAAGAACAATGGCAAACACATTAAAATGTCTCTTTTAGATGCCATTAACTGCTTTAAGTAAAACTCCTGGAAATCCTGTTTAATTCAACCAGAGGAAGTTCAAAGCTGCCGTATGCACGACTACTAAGCTGAGACGAGGATTTTTTTACCTTTTTGTTGGTCGAACCCCCTTGACCTAATGTATTTACTTGAATTATTGACTAAGATTGTAAGTAAATATTTTAACAAAGGGCCCTATTTACAGTGCATTGAAAATGCTAACCATGCTAACATCATGCTAGCTTCATGCTAGCTTCATGGTAAATCATGCTAGCTTCATGGTAAATCATGCTAGTTTCATGGTAAATCATGCTAACTTCATGTTAAATCATGCTAATGTCATGTTAAATCATGCTAGCTTCATGCTAAATCATGCTAGCTTCATGCTAAATCATGTTAACTCATGCTAGCTTCATATTTCATCATGATAACTTTTTTAAATCATGCTAGCTTCACACTAAAACATGTCAACAGCCAGGTAAACTACTAGACTAAATTTCTTTTACATTTCTGTCAATCAACTTTTTTGCATTTTCATGCACTGGTAATTCCTTGGGAATTGCATTTCTAGTTTAACAATCTAATCGCATGGTCAAAAGTGCACGGTCTAAATGGGCGTGTCCAAACCCACTTTTGCTAATTTAATGATGGGAAAAATGGTTTATGCGCCAAGCACACGGCCTAAAAGGGTTGTTCCTATTTTCGTAATGAGTAATGGGTGTGTTTTGGGAGTAACGTGCAATAAACCAATTAGAGTCTTATCCCTCATCCCCTTTAAAAGCCAGACATAGCGCCAGCACAAAGTCTAATCCCTATTTAGATGCTGGATTTTGTAAACTGAAAAACGGAGGAAGAAGACCGCCAGTTTAAGATTAATGTTAAAATAATTTGTTGCTTTTATTTGAATTGAAATTATAAGTTTTTTCATTAAAACCTTTAAATGCTGTTTTCTTCAGTCATGGAAGTAAAATAGCAGGCTTTTAATTGCTGTAACTGTATTGATATCCTACATAATCATTGTAATCTCAAAAAATAATTTGCAAATATGCAAGAAAAGGTTTGTACTCTAAAAATACAAACAGGAGATAAAGAATTTACAAACGTGCGGAGAGCCTTCAGCACTTGGACAGCGCCATGGGATTTTTAAAGCATTACTTAAAAATTATTCTCATCTCATCATATCCACAGGAACAGAGTCATTATATACAATAAATCTGTGGGGAAGCATTTAAAAAAACATTTAAAAATAGATGCATTTGTTTAAAGAAACATTTATTTACCAGGCTACAGGTGAAGCCTTTTAACATCTTATAATCGCTCCTCATTTATGTCCAAGAGACTCAATAATAATCTTTAACATTTAGATCCTTTAATTTTTCATATCTGAAAGCTTTTTGTGCTGCTGGGTATCCAAGTGTGTGATAAGCAAACTCGCGTTGTTTTCCCGGTTATAGGCGCATAATTTACTGCGCTCTTTAAATAACAAAAACAATACTGCGCCATAGACTTTAAACCAGGTTTTTGGTGGTAAAAGGGGTAGTTTATTTAATTTGCCTCAAAATAGCAACGCACCAACAATGCGCCTGAACACACCTCGTTTTCACCCCAGAACACCCATGGGCGCAAATGCATTTGCTATTTAAACAACGTGGCGCTAAATGTCAGAATAATAATTACGCCAGGTTAAAACTAGCAAAACACACTTCCGTTGCGCATTGCGCCGGGTGTATGATAGGGGTATGAACGGGGTATTTATCTGGTTGGGTCTGTAATGCTTTAGAAGCTTCCTAAAAACCTCTCTCAGAAAGCTATATTAGGATGGGGGATTTTAAAGGGGAGGGAATTGAATGAGAGTGCGGGGGGGAGTGAGATGCATTTTACAAAATATGTATCCGTTGTTCAGATTGGGCCATTTTCTGGCGGACATTTCTAAAGGAGGAATTTCTATGAAACGGAGATGTTCAGAATGTCTAGCACTTTCCAATGTTTGTGAATGCGAAAAATCGGAGCTTTTCAAATCATGTGTTTCGGGAAGAGAGTGAAATCTGGAGCTACAAAAATGTACGGTGTGTGGAAAATAACGTGTTTTTATAACCATAAACCATGCACGCGAACACATTGTATTATACCAGCAAATGAAATGGGTGCTCTTTAATGAGGACTACTGATATTAATCATTAACGAAAATTGTCTAGTGTGTCCCAAAACTTATCAACACAAGCACACACAAACACGCACACATTTTTTATCATATTTATACTCACCTAACAGTGCTCTCTGTTTTAACTGCGTCTTGGCTGTACATCTGTAGACTCTGCTGGTAGAAATCTGAATTCTACAACAAAGAGAGAGAGAGATAAAGAGAGAAAAACACACAAACATATAAACAAAAAGAGAGAGAGAGAGACAGGCAGAGTTATATGATACACAGTTAAACTAATTATATTTATATAAAATATTTAACGTGTTAAATATTTTACTTGCTGTTTACTTTAACTTTTACATTAGTAATCATCAAATGTTTATCTCTTGACAGTCATAATTTATTCTTGTTATGATAAATCAATAATTTCGTTTTTTATCCATAACTTCTATTCCAGGTTTGTGTTGTAGATTCATTTAAACAGATGGAAACCTCCATCAGATGCGTCTGTGCTGCAGATTCACTTAAACACTTTGATTCTTTTATCAGCACATAAAGAAACCGTCCACCGCTTCAGACTGTGAGAAATGTCATAAAGTTTGATTTGACGACTTTAATGGACATTTATGCCGCAATTACCGCAAGTGTTATTAGAAAACTGTGGTGCAGAACGTTCAACCTCGACTCTCTCACTGTTTCTAATACTGAGTTAATACTCAAACAACACAAATATTAAGGACACTAATTTTCCCAAATTTCTGAGTGGCTTCCTTCTGTCGAGAGAATTCAGCCTCAAGACACAAAAACAATTACTTGAAGATGATTATAATCCATCAATGTAATTACAATCTCATAGTCTGTATTCATCACACAGCTGGACAAAATCACTCTCTGATATCTTATTACATCTACAATTACCCACTGAAAGAGAGAAAAAGCGTGTAATTATAATCTGTGAGAAAATAACAACATCAGAAATCATTCAGCTTCAGACCTCACTGATAAACTCACACAATTATAATCAACCTCATCCATACATTATCATCATCTCACTGATTCTCTCTCATATCATCTTGAGTGTTTCCTCATCCAATATTCAAGTCGTATAGGATGTGTAGGAGTGTAATGGCGCGAATGAAGTGTTAACCGCGAGTGATTTACATGTTAAGTCAATGCAAAGACCCAATAAACTTCCTGCTGCACGAATTGAGTGTTTTAGGCGGTTGACGCGCTTAACCTGTGATTCATGCGAATCACGCGTGTTGAAAATGTTGAACTTTGGCAGATATTTACACCGTGTCAACCAATCAGGTGCTTGCTCTAGTTGTGACATTATTACAACCTAGAATGTAGGCAGAAATATGAAACAATAATGGAGGACAAAATCATCATCGCTGTATGTGGACACCTGTAGCTGTATGACACATCTTTGTACTTTTATAGAAACAGGAATAAAAAGGATCTTGAAGAAAGTGAGTAAGGAGGAGGTCAGACAATCTGGTAAGTTGTAAAAAACGCTCTTTACTCAATTTGAGTATTCACATCTGAATTTCACGCGCAAATTTTATGCACAAATGCCGCAAATGTTTTTCGCACAAATGACACGAATTTCATGCTTAAATAACGTGAATTTTATGCACAAATGGCGAAAATGTTTTTTGCACAAATGACACGAATTTCATGCTTAAATAACGAGAATTTTATGCACAAATGGCGCAAATGTTTTTCGCACAAATGACACGAATTTCATGCTTAAATAACATGAATTTTATGCACAAATGGCGAAAATGTTTTTTGCACAAATGACACGAATTTCATGCTTAAATAATGAGAATTTTATGCACAAATGGCGCAAATGTTTTTCGCACAAATGACACGAATTTCATGCTTAAATGATGAGAATTTTATGCACAAATGGCGAAAATGTTTTTCGCACAAATGACACGAATTTCATGCTTAAATGACAAGAATTTTATGCACAAATGGCGCAAATGTTTTTTGCACAAATGACACGAATTTCATGCTTAAAAAATAAGAATTTTATGCACAAATGGCGCAAATGTTTTTCGCACAAATGACACGAATTTCATGCTTAAATAATGAGAATTTTATGCACAAATGGCGCAAATGTTTTTCCCACAAATGACACGAATTTCATGCTTAAATAACATGAATTTTATGCACAAATGGCGAAAATGTTTTTTGCACAAATGAAACGAATATCATGCTTAAATAATGAGAATTTTATGCACAAATGGCGCAAATGTTTTTCGCACAAATGACACGAATTTCATGCTTAAATGATGAGAATTTTATGCACAAATGGCGAAAATGTTTTTCGCACAAATGACACGAATTTCATGCTTAAATAACATGAATTTTATGCACAAATGGCGAAAATGTTTTTTGCACAAATGAAACGAATATCATGCTTAAATAATGAGAATTTTATGCACAAATGGCGAAAATGTTTTTCGCACAAATGACACGAATTTCATGCTTAAATAACATGAATTTTATGCACAAATGGCGAAAATGTTTTTTGCACAAATGAAACGAATATCATGCTTAAATAATGAGAATTTTATGCACAAATGGCGCAAATGTTTTTCCCACAAATGACACGAATTTCATGCTTAAATAACGAGAATTTTATGCACAAATGGCGCAAATGTTTTTCGCACAAATGACACGAATTTCATGCTTAAATAATGAGAATTTTATGCACAAATGGCGCAAATGTTTTTCGCACAAATGACACGAATTTCATGCTTAAATGATGAGAATTTTCTGCACAAATGGCGCAAATTTCATGCTTAAATAACGAGAATTTTATGCACAAATGGCGCAAATTTCATGCTTAAAAAACGAGAATTTTATGCACAAATTACGCGAATTTCACTCGTAAATAATGCAAATTTCAGGCGGAAATAAAACGATTTAACTCAAAAATGTTCCAACTACGTGCAACTAGCGCGATTTATTTGCTTCATTTGCATCTGCTGTGAACGCACAGTAAGGGTGTGTGTGTGCATTTGTTTTTGTGTTACACACCTTTTTATCCATCAGTTGTAGCTGCTCCTTGTAATATTCTGCCAGATGTTGTAATTCATCTTCTTTCTTTCTCAGCTGTCGGGCCTGACAGAGACAAAGACATTAAGCTTGTAAATATCATGTGATTCAGGAAATGATTGGCACCTGTCAGTCATCACTGATCACAGATGTGACACTAAAGCTGCCACATACAACAGACAGAGTTGCTAAAGGTTCCACCTTTAAATCCATACAAACTGACCAAATAATGTTCAATAATAAATGACACACTAAACAATGACAAGCATACTACCAACACATCTACAGTAAATAAAATATAAAGTATGTCAATTAGGCGCATTTTTAAAGTGACTTTTTTCCCTCATATGGCACAGATCGGATATGACTCGAAAAAAAATGCGCATAGATTCCGATATTGTGTAATTAGTTTCTGGCTTCATTCATGTGGAAATATATCGGATATGAATCACATACATGCATTCGCTCACAGCAAGGGCTGTGTTTGACTCCACTTCATGTCGTGCCTAACATCACCCTTCATTCACGATACAACACAGCCCCTCGTACCTTATAGGTCACATATAACATGACCTACGAAAAGCCCTGCTTACCCGAAAACACAACTCTGCTGGCTGACAGAAGAGACATAAAGAGAAAAGAAGAAATGAGAGGAGTTAAAATCACTATGTTCTGAAAGAGACAGATGGTTATTAACCAGAAATAAGACGTATTTAACATTTATACAACATGAAAGTAAATCTCACAAAATGTTCAAGAAATGAAAGTAATTTCGATTACATAATTGTTTGCCATGATGATATAGTAATAGAACTATTTTTTAACTGATTCCCCGCCATTGACGAGTCATATTTCCGCTATTATCCACTAGGTGGGGCTCTTACCCAACACATAAAACACTGAAGCATCCACTGATCCAAAAACAGTAAAAACTCTTGTGTATGTTTGATCATTGCTCTGAATTTGATCTTTAATAAAAGTCCTTTACAAAAATGCAATTATCTCAGCTTTTTGCTCAAAATTTTGTATTTTTAAAGAAACTACCCATATTTGAGAGGTGATAAAAAGAGAACAAATGAAGAGATGATGAAACCTTTTTTGTTTGAAAGCAGAGGGTCTGTTTTTTCATTTGATATATTGTATGTTTATATATTTAAAGAAGAAATTTGATAGAATTTTTTTGGAAGGCGTTACATTTTTGTAAAAAATAATTTTTAAATTCACTTTTAATAGGTGATGTCATGCGTTGCCAAACTGAATTTTGGATCCGTCTGCGCCGCGTCACTACCGTTGCTTGCGGGAGAAGTTGAACATTTCTCAACTTTTCAAGCGACGTGTGCGTCAGCCAATCAAATTGCCTTATACAAATAACCTAGGCAGAGCTAGCCAATTACGTTTATGGAAGAGTGGCGCATGTGTTGCGGCCAATGTGATGGTGCTGTTTGCCACGCTTCAGACAAGCCTTCCGTCAAGCGTTAACGCTTTCGCCCTAGCAACCACTCAGATCACCCTAGCAACTGCATCATTTAAAAACAAGTGACCACATATCAATAACTCTAAAAACTTTGTTTTGGACCGGGAATCAGCACTCAGTGCCTACTGGATATACTGTGCATGTGTACACATCATATTTGACATTTTTTAAGTTTATTTAATATTTGATTTATCTGATAAAGATATCAGTAAAAGTGCAGCGCTCTCTCGCTCTCTCTTTTTTCTTGAATCGGTTTCCATGCTGAAATCTATTCTGGATGTTTTCTTATTATGATCTCTGGGCCCTCGCTTCTCACAGTCGGTGCTGGCGGCAGGATTTTTGGCATCGCCACAGTCACGCCTCTTACAGAAGTGACGCAAACATGAGCAGAGGAGCAAACAGGTTGATATTTTGGGAACATCAAAATTCACAAATCGGGTTCTGTTTTTGGATAAGCAGTGGGAGTTGTTTATTTGTGTTGTATGAACCTCAGGTTGCTAATATGGCTCTAGCGTTTGTTTTGATATTTTATATATATGTACAGAGAAAGAGAGAGCGAGTGAGAGAGACAGCTTTTATGCAATGTTTTATACAATTATTTTTCAATGCAGCTTTATATGAAAGATAAACAAAAGAAATCACAGTAAACAGGAAAATTATTAAATATATAGTATAAAAATATATGGTATTATTGCAAATTTTATAGTCCTCATAAATAGACTATAATCTAATAAAATGGTATATACTTTATCTTCAACTATCAAACATTTTGTCAATGAATATGTTAAATAACAGCCATCATATTAAACTAGACATGCCTTTCCATCCACATCATTCACCATGCTATTTAACATGCTCAACTGTATTTTAACACTACACAAGCTTTTTTACCTTTATAACCTCCTCTTGTGAGAGTTCTGCATTTAATGCTTATGTAATGATCATTTATCTTACATGCTTCTTTATAATTAACCCCAAACACACGACGCGTGTACAATCAGTGCTGCTGTTCAAAGATCACATCAGATGACAGAGAAAAATACAGATAAAGAACCCATGTGTGTGTCTGTAAACATGACAGCTTTACATGCAAAACAGGGTCATTATAATTAACCATAAAATCACTTTACTCGCTGTCATTTAATTCACTGAGAGAGAGAGAGAGAGAGAGAGAGAGAGAGAGAGAGAGAGAGAGAGAGAGAGAGAGAGAGAGAGAGAGAGAGAGAGAGATTAAACTGCAACTCAAAGTGAAATGCTGCCCTCTAGTGTTAACATCAATGAAATATTTGATTAAAGTTCTGACACAAATGTGATCATTATTAAATAACTAAATAAATACTTATATAATAAGACACATGACAAAATAAAGGAACTTGACAGTGTTAAAATTTTTCAGCGAGATACAGACAGATATTGAAGGACAATCAGATGAAGATCTCACCAGATCTTGAGTGCTCTTCAGTTCTTCTCGGTTCATCGTTCTCAAATCTTCACCTGCAGTCTCTCTCTCTATACGGCTGATGCGAGCCAGCTCATCCTGGACCAAAGCCTGTTCTCTCTCAAACCTACAGCCACCATTAAAAACCAACATGACACTAATATCATTTAATATAATACTCCTGTTAAAAACATGGTAAAGACATAAAACATTTAATACTGAAAAACACTCAAAAATAAAGATGAAGATGCATTTCACCGTAAGATGATTTCTGAACACAGAGGTTTGGATGAAGTGCTAAAATATAGCCATCAAATAAAGTTCCTACTCTTTTTTCAGTTTTTGGCATACAGTATGTGCATTTTTTATATTTACTGCAATGTTTTTATACTTTGTAGTAACTACAGTGTTGAAAAATGTGACACTGAACCGACTGACACATCATCACAATGTACTGCAGAGCAATACAAACCTTCTTCTAAGTTCCTCTTGCCTCTCAGATGAAGATGGTCTAGCAGATCCTAACAAACATCAACACTGTGTTACTCTCAACTTACTTAATCGTTACTACTACAGTAACTCTTGTATACCAGTAGAGATATGACTAGTCAATCATTTACAGTAAGATAAAAGTCCAGGAATAAAATGGGAGTGCGGTAGAGCCGGATGGTACCTGGGTTAGATTTGGCACTTTCTGGTTTTGGTGATGCTGGTTTCTCTGGAGATGGTCCAGACTGTCTCATCCGTTGAAAAACATCATTTGATAACTAGCAACACACACACACACCTCTGTCAAGATGAAATATCCAATTTTACTCTAATAATTTTATTTCAAACATGGTGGTAGTTTATGATTACAGATCCAGTCAATCCAAAAGACAGGGGATCATAATTCTGTTGCCACTGACTAGTAACTAAATGCCAAAGTGAATGGAAGTGCTAGTTAACAAACTGGATTAAAAACCAACAACTCAAAAGCATCCAACTAAAGATTTTTTTTTTAAATGACTGGCACGTTAACCAAAGATGAAGGACTAAACCCCACACTAGAGTAACTAATCGTTTGCAAAATAAAAGTTTTGTTTATATCATATATTTAATAATTCTGTATATATAAATACACACAGAGGCATGTATACGTTTAAGAAATATTTACATGTGTATATACATTTTTATACTCATAAATAATCAATATTATATATAAATATGAATACTTAATATATAAATATAAGATTTTCTTAAAATTATACATGCATGTGTATGTGTATGCATTTTTATTTTATTTTTTGCAGAATTATTATATGTAATGGAAATAAAAACATTTATTCTGCAAACGATTAGTTGCGATTAATCGTTATCCTGCCCTGTCAGTGTCACATCAGTATCTTTAACCACAAATAAAACACACACCTTTCACTGTTCTCAGAACAGTTTTTCGTTTTCTTCCTGAACTTCAGTCAGATAATATTAAAGGTTTACATTTCAACAGCACTTTCAATTCTATCAGCCAGAATATGAGGATACAAACAAAGATATCAGACATGAATTAATTCAGTCATAAACACATCTGCTGCTACTTTCATTTTCTCAATGGCATTCAAGTACAGAAGAGGACATGAGGACAGTTATACATATACACCAAATAAAACAGACTGTTAATATAATACGTCTTATATAGAATAAGCAAACAGTCCTGTATACAATTTTGACTTTATATGTTGTTGTGAATGAAAATGTTCTGGTGTCACCTTAACTCCCTGCAGAACAGTGACGTTTTCTTCCTGATCCAGACCGTATGACACAGATCTGCTGTCACCGGCTCCCATTAGCGCTGCTGATAATAATCAGAATTAAAATAACTAATATTAAAATAACACGCGTAATGTGCCCTGACTGAGATTAGGGTCAAAGGACGCGCGTTCTGCATGCGGATAAAATCATCAAACACAATTATCAGACATCACGTGACCGCGAGGTGCAATGTGGGAAATGTATGCGGTTAAAGCTGATGTCTGGAAACCCCTGGAAATCCATACATAAGTACAAAAACAAACATGCAGAGTACAAAAATGTGATAATTTGACATTTTCACAACTTTATTTAAAAAACAAACAAACTCTGAGATAAATACATTTATTTTTTAAAGAAATAGATTTAGTATACAAGATATATTACAGGGCACTATCTATTCTATCTATTTTTTGTGAAATTTAAAATATTTTTTGCAGCCACTTTTAATTTTATTGTATTATTTATGTTACAGAAATAAAACCACTGTCACTACTCATCTGCCGCCACAACAACCGACAGGCGAATGACGTCAAAGTACCGCGAGAGCAATTCGAGAAATAATACAAAAGGCTAATTTCGATTTGCAAGTGTCTGTACTTTGACGTCTTCCTGCTGTCAGTTCTTGCTACGAGGCATGTAGTCGAACAAGCCAATTCGTATGACACGTCACATGATAAGCTGAAGAACATTTTCGATGAACATGCTTAAATTACAAAATGCGACACAAATACAGAACCGATTTATTCAGCACAATTGGAATGTACAACTGCGCAACAGACGGCAAAAACTTCTATTTAGAAAACTAAACGTATCCACATATCATGACGTAACATTTTTGATCATTCCAAAATAAAGGTCCCCCACAAGCTGTCCAAAATTTACAGTTCCTGCTAAAATACTATTAAATTATTATTTCTGAAATGTTGTGGCAGCCCATACTTGAATCAATACTTAATTCATGTACTGTACTCTGTTATCTTTTTATATACATCTATTACGAGCTTAAACGACAGAAAAACGAACAAAGCTTTAAATATTATAAGCAGATGTGCTTTGAATTACAGATGTCATCAAAATGAGCTGTAGTGAGAGAATGCAACAACTATGAATTTGTAAAAATCATACACCTATACCCACCCAAAGCATTTGAATATTTAAATCTCTAATCACAAAAAATTAATCAAATACAAATACTTTTAAATTAAAATATAAGACGAAATCAATAAACAGAAATAAACATTTTACTCTGGCCAAATTTAATTGACATTTAACAACAAAATTAACCAAAATGTACTTGGCAAATTTTTGTACACCATTTATAAAGTTGTTATTCATATACAACCATTTAACCAAATGAAATGAAGCATATTTGATATTTTATCTCAGTATGGTCCTTATTCTAGTAATGAGATCTTTCTAATGCACTCTTTATATATGGAATGATATCTGTTATGACAAACCAGAGAGTTCAAGAGTCACTATCAGTTAGAAAGAGACACCGAATTCAAACTGGAAACTGATAACAGGCTAAAAACCTGTACAATTCAACATATCTCTAAAATAAATTAAAATGCAAAAACATTTTCAAATCTAACTATGATCTAGCATCTGTAATAAATGACTTTACAAACATACAGATGAATGCTCAGTCCGATATAAAGCAGATGAACAAAGCCAATGTGGATCCGAGTCCTGAAGTCACAAGCTTAGTGTAGAAAGCTCAAAGAAATGCCTGGTGGAAAAACTCACGGCAGTAAACATGAATAATCGATCAAACTTACACTGATATCAGTAAAATATCTAATCATGTCTGAAATGTTGTACAGATAAATGATCAGCAATCGATTATTATCTCAGCAGATGTATTTTAGATAATCTACATCAAAGTTGCTTAAATTCTCTGATGCACACAGTTACAATAAAGGAATGCATGAAAAAAGAGCGAAAGAGTCCACTTTTAAACAACAACCGTGAAAAAACTTCTAATTCAAGGTGGTGCATGACAAACTGAACTCAAATCCACGGCACATCAAACTCTTCAGCTGGTCAAACAACAAGTAAACTGGAGGTGGCGTTGAAAACGTTCGGTGTTTAAACCTCGCTCTGTGTCTCAGGCATTAAGACTTCTCCAGCGATCGCTGTCGATGCTGTTTCCTCCTCCAAACGGTCCCGACACCACGTCATCCAGGTACGCTCCAGAGCCGTCGATCTGTGTGCTGGAGTACGAGCTATGATCCAGCTCTTTCCTGCCCAGACCTGATGAGGAAGTGTTGGGCAGGTGGACGTCGGAGTCTTCCGGCTCATCTATCTGTGACTTGTATGAGAAGAGGATCTTTGGCTCGGAACTGGAAATAGAAAACAGGAAAGAAAATAAACATTCGATTGTTACAGAAAGGAAACATGAACACTGTAACAAAAAAGGAAGTAGAACAAATACATGATTGTTTTCTCTGAACTACCTACCCAGAACATTTAAGCAATTTCATATGGATGTGACATTTACAGTCAAAACTTGTAATATAGTTTCTCAGAGAATGCATTTATTACCAATATATTGAACGATCTGGTTATATTTTCCTGAACCCTTGATAATCTAGACATCAGAAAAATATCAGCCTATACCTATATGCTGTCTATTTCAGCTAAGGGAATATACATGAGTTATGAATGTTACAAAAGTTTTAGGAGACAATATACTTTGTAGGAATTCTGTGTATTGAAAATAAACAAACCAGATGCAATAATATTCAACAAAAGGAAAAGGGAACAAATAATATTTAATTTAATCTTTGTATGTGCATTTATGAGGAACAAACAATTTTATGGACGTGACATTTCTCCGTTACGGACGTTACAATTCTAAAATTTGCACTTACTTAAAGAGCACCTATTTCATTGCTAAAAACAAGGTTATTTTGTGTATTTGGTAAAATGTTTGCGTGGTTTATAGTTCAAAAACACATTATTTTCCACTTATACCACGGGTCTGTTGAATCCTGCATTCTGATTGGCTGAGAAATGTTCTATGGGTGTTGATTATTTTTCTGTAAACCGCACACCTAATTTTTCAAATGTCTTAAAAATAGGCACCAGAGCAATGTTTGTGGTAACCGTGGTATAAGCGGAATAATTGACTCCGGTCCTTTGAATTATTTGAAAACAATGCACACCTGCGGTGTAACGCATTACCACCTTGGTGTGCATTATTTTCTTACAATTCAAAGGACCAGAGTCAACCATTCCTTACATACCGTATATTTTTGTAGCTCCAGATTTCACTCTTTTTTTTTTTTACAAAACTCATGGATTTGAAAAGCTCTGTGTCCGCGATTGGCCAGCTAATCTGTATGTTGTGATTGGTCTGAATACCTTTGACACCAGCCGGAAATGTGATGCTCCTTACCATGATTGAAAGATTCGCTCACAATGCAATGCTAACAGGAGTTAACTTACAGGTTGTGAGTCAGAAGCGGGAGGAATTATGATAATGTCGGTCTTTACTACATCACCAATCCCAGGAAGTAAACCGTTGCCTACAATCCGTGTGTTTGTTGTAGTCCAAGAAAAGAGATTTACGTTATAAACAATAACCTGCTTCAACGTTTACTTTGGGGTTTGTACCTTTTGCATACCGCTAACATATAATACACACACTCCAAAGGAAATCGTAGGAGCTCTTTAACAATAGCTGTGTTTTTATTAAATTGGCAAATTGACATTGCGAATTGACAATACAGCCAATATAAACACGTCAATTTAGCAAAAACTCCCATATATTGCCAAAAACGTTTAATGCTCACATGAGGTGGTTTTTTAGCCAATTCGGAAAAGGTGTATTTTGCAAAAACTGCAAACAGTGTATTTGCATTTTCAGGCCATGTTTACATTAGAGCATTTGCGTTTTAAAACGGCATTTTAAAATGAAAACGATCCTCGTTTATACTGGCATTTTTAAAAAAATCTTCATCCACACTATACACCACCATAAATGCATGAAACATGACCAATCACGTAACTGGGCATGCGCATATAAGTGTAAAATAACTTTTTACTCTAATAATAGCTTACCTTTGCACGTTTACGCAGCCTAGGGGTGTGCGATATTGACAAAAAGTCATACATGGGTCCTTTGCTGGCAACTATAACAGACACTATTTTTGAACCTATAAAAATGTGTTTGGGAAAGTCTTATACTGTTCTATTTCCCCCCTACAACATATTAATATGATTAATAGGTTAATTTTGATTTTATAACTAAACAGAAAGGTCTTTATGATTTAAAAAGAAAGCATTCAAGTGAACAGTACTAAACAGTAGCGAATTGAAGCAAAAATAAATGTCAGCAAATGCAAACTTTAATCAAACATAGTAAGAGGTGAAGTATTGCTTTAGCCTACCAGAAATTCTTATTGCATTAATTTTTAAAAGTGTGCGAGGTCCGTGCACGTCCTCCGCTAGCAACACACAAATAGCTAAAAGCGCAAGCGCCTAAACGAGCATTATATTAATGACGTTGAGTTTATTGTTTTTATTAATTTATATTCACAAAACTTATCAACAAAACATCGATTAAAATTAAGAGACAAATTATCTGAAACGAAATTCATTTTAAAGTAGCAAACAAAACTTACATTAAACTGGAAAATAATGTCTGACCCATTACAATTCTCCCTTCATATTGACCTTTACAACGCCTATATTGCGTTTAAAATTACAGTCTATCTTTCGTAAGCTAACTAAATTTAAACAAAACATAAACACTTATACTGTTCTAGCTCCCCCTACAACATATTAAAATGATTAATAGGTTAATTTTGATTTTATAACTAAACAGAAAGGTCTTTATGATTTAAAAAGAAAGCATTCTAAACAGTAGCGAACTTGAAGCAAAAATAAATGTCAGCAAATGCAAACTTCAATCAAAATATAGTAAGAAGTGAAGTATTGCTTTAGCCTACCAGAAATGCTTATTGCATTAATTTTTAAAAGTGTGCGAGGTCCGTGCACGTCCTCCGCTAGCAACACACAAATAGCTAAAAGCCAAGCGCCTAAACAAGCATTATATTAATGACGTTGAGTTTATTGTTTTTATTAATTTATATTCAACAAACTTATCAACAAAACATCGATTAAAATTAAGAGACAAATTATCTGAAACAAAATTCATTTTAAAGTAGCAAACAAAACTTACATTAAACTGGAAAATAATGTCTGACCCATTACAATTCTCCCTTCATATTGGCCTTTGCAACGCCTATATGGCGTATAAAATTACAGTCTATCTTTCGTAAGCTAACTAAATTTAAACAAAACATAAACACATTAAACCCAACAATACTCAAACATTAATATAAAACAGACATTATCTATAAGGATACATGTTAAAACAATCCGATATAGCATTTATAATAGCTGGTTGGTAGATGTTTACTATTTTTGGCAAAACCTCCGTTGCAAACCAACATTTACATGAATAAAATAATTTTTACTTTGAAAATGATGGCTGTCACGTTAATATCAGCTGTTCGTTAACATAAGACTCCGTCTACGTTCATTTACACTCAGAGCAACGTCTGAGTTCTCAAACTAAAACAGGGTCTTCAGCGTTTGCGAACGAATCCGTTTATGAGGGTCGAAAACGGTGATGTAGTGTAGATGAAAGGCGTAAACGTAGCAAAAGTAACGCGTTTTAAAGCATAAACGCATTAATGTAAACATAGCCTCAGGTCACCTGATGCAAGTAAGTCGCATAATTATTATTTGAAGATGAAGCAGTATGAACTAAAACCTCCCAGAAACAGATCAATACGTGTCAATACCTTCATTTCACAATAGTGTTTTGTCGACATTTAGAAAATAACACTAAAGTTTTGCACAAATCTGCAATGAAAATGCAGCTTATGAAAAATGATTCAAGAAAGATTTAATAACTTAAACCAAGACTTTACATGGGTATTTTAACCACCAAATATTGACATCCAAGATATTAGTATGGTTAAGAACTTTACTTTTCATGATAAAGGTTGATTTTGCACGGAATTGCCCATTTACTAAAACTGAAGGGATCGTATTGTACCAATGCCTATATCTACTGTATATATTAATTCACTGGGTCCCACACAATATGGCCCTATAGTGTTAATAAACCACAATCAGATATCCTCACAGCTCTGTATTTTAAACTGATTAAATCAATTTGGATTTAATTATAAATGCGTTTCATTTGCTAATTTTATTGCATGAATTTATGTCTTATTGTGTTTGGGTTATTATGGATGTTTATTTTATTTTATGTTTTCTCCTTTTCAGGTTCAACAGGGTCAACAGATGAAAATTAGCCTGTGGGCTAACTCATACCTATTTAAAGTGTCTGTACTGTTGATTCATGAGTAATGTCCTTTTTACAAACAATAAATAAATAAAAGAAATACAGAATTAACAGAGAGAATATCCACATACCCAAAAAATCCTTTGAGGAACGTGACGTAGATCAGAGGAGCAAAGACAGAAAAATACAGGAATGTGGTCACATCAACACAACTGTGAAGATAGACAGAAGACAAATAGAGGGGTTTAAACAATCTGAGTGCTCATTCAATCTGGTATTTTCATTTCTTTTTTCAATTACACCTGAAATTAAAGAGGAAGCTTTAAAAGTGTTTTAATATTCAAATTTGATCAGTAGAGTCTAATAACAGAACGCAGAACAGAAAGCACTTGTATTAGCTCATAGATATTTTAAAACACACAGTTCATTGAGAAGGCTGATGATATATATTTCATAACAGATATTAACAGTTCATATAAATATCGGTATAATGACCATCTTCCTGAGAGTTTACCATTTGAATTGAATCTATGTTTGTAAAAGTAAAATATAAACGCTCACCACAGGCCTTCAATAATATCAGCACAGAGAAGAGCACTGCCGATCCCCTGAACCAGATTCAGTACAGACAGAATCCCAGCATACACGTAAAAACTCCTCTTAGCTGATGATAGAGACATTCATGATCACATAATGATAAACACAAACAGAGATAGAAAGTGTTATAAATAATCATTATCTGTCTCTCTGACTAAATGAGTTTTATAGGTGTATTTTTAGCTGATAGTTAAATTAAAGAGCACCTATCATGCCTATTTAACAAAATGTTTTAGTTTTATTATATATCATATCCAAAATGCCTTTAATTGGGTGGGAGCACAAACGTGCTGTTTTCGTGTGTGTACCTTTAAAGGCGGAGTCCACGATGTTTGAAAAACGCGTTGGAAAAGGAGACGGGCCGACTACCAAAACACACTTATAGCCAATCAAATCAAATCAAATGCCGGTTTGCGTATGTGTGGGGCGGGTCTATCAACAGAAGGTCCAGATTCTATTGGGGTAGGGGCGTGTTTGTTTAGGTGATTTCAAATATCAACATTGGCTTTCAAACATCATGGACTCCGCCTTTAAATGCAAATGAGCTATAGCTCCTCACTCCCTTATCAAAAGAGACAACGAGCGCTTTCAGTTCAAATAGATCTGATTCATGTAAATAAAGTCTGAGATAATCGTATCTCACTATTGAGATATGGCAGACAGCTTACAACTTGCCAAAGGACTGTCAGTCAGTGGCTGTGGGTGGGGCTTTATCAGTGTGACATCACATTAACAAGAAAATCCAAACAGCATGTCTAATGAGACTGCTTTGGTTTAATGGGGATTTAAAAAGGACGAGTGGGTAGGGCTGCTCGATTATGGGTATCAATTATTTTGGTACAAATCATAATCACGATTGTTTAACACGATTGACTTTAAAAACATTCTGCCAATCTGTCATTTTTTATAAGTAAATGAAAGAACATGTCCTGTTAACACAACCTGTGCATTTACTCACATGGTAATGAGATTTTGTCTCTGACTGGAGTTTTGGGAAGAATGACTATCAGAGAATACACCTGAAAAACAGTTCAAGTCTAAATTAAACTTCAAAATAAGAGTTTAATTCTAATTTAATATAAAAAGAAATGAAGAAATCAATACCAGGAAAAAGAAGCAAGAACTGGCCAGCCAGAAGTGCCGCCCACCGTGACCGTAGATGTTGAAGTCTTTAGCCGAGAGATGTTTATCTGGGTAACGAATCTCCAGAGTTCCCTGAAGCAGCAACAGATTATGAAAGCAATAACTGTGAGTTTAAGGTGTGTGCATGGTAAAATCAGACATAGACATAGACATGGCCACCCTTACTGCTTTTATAAAACACTGGCAGTGTTGATACTGTAGCCACTAACCAGGAGCCACTGGTCACTGTTTTTAATTATCTGATATACAAGCGCACATGCTTACCTGTGTGATGGAATAGGCCAGGGCCAAGATCGCAGTGATGGCCAGCACACGCTTGATACTGGACTTACTCTCCAGATGACCTAAACCAGTTTAAATCACAAAACATGTCACTTTACAGACTTGAGATCAGTGTAAAGCAATAATAAACATTAAGAATTCAGGAACATACCAAAAGCCAGTCCCAGTATGATGACGCTGAGCTCAATACCTAATAAAAAGAAACGCGTGATTTCCCAAAGCACCTGCGGGCAGACACATCACATCACAGTCAACTGCACTATTAGAAGTAACGTTTCATGATGCATTGAATTATATATAAATATTTCATTACTGTTAATGTCAGTAATATTCCTATTAGCTTATAAATATAAAGTCATTTAAGAGCAGGCAGCCTGTTGCGTGACAATCAATAGAAAATCATAACATAATAATACAACAAGCAATGGACAATGAGTGTTTTATTAGAAACATTAGGATATCTTTCACACTGATGAAATATTTTTGATTTAGTAATAACAGGAATAATAGAAATGAAGCCTAAGTTGTACCTTATCTATGAGCGTGGCAGCACTGGATGTGCTAACAGTCATGGAGACTATAGCACGTGTGATACCCACAGCAGCCACTACAAACACCTAAAACACACAAAACAACATCCACTTACATAAATCACACCATTAACACACTTTCTATGACTCTGTTTTCTATTTACAGCGATGTAAATTACATAACAGATAAATCATGAATCCAAATGCTTGAAAACTCAATAAGTCAAATGATGTAAGGTATAGATAGATAGATAGATAGACAGACAGACAGACAGACAGACAGACAGATCACACTATCGTCCGATAGTGTTGCCGAAATATCCTCTCAGTCCAAAAATAATAAACAGGAAAATGCAATGAATTTGATCTCTGTGTATAGAAAATGTAAAGAAACATCACTAGTTTAATGTTCAATATTAATGGTCATTATATGAAAATGTAATCTTCAGAATTTAGTTAATGCAAGTTAATATAACCACAAAACAATGGGTATCAGCAGGTATCAGCCTTACTAACTGGCTATCGGTAAAGGTGGACAAATTTAATATCGGTGCATCTCTAGTTTGATAGTTTATACCGCTGAGGGTCAAAGGTTTATTTACATTATTAAGAGTAAGTTTACATTATTTATTTAACTCATTCACCACCAGCCTTTTTGAGAAAAGTTGCCCACCTGCATTTTTGTGATTTTAACAAAAGTTTCACAAAATTCCTTGCAGGAAAAATTATCTTCTATAAATATATAAACATACAAATTATATCAAATTAAAGAACACACCCTCTGCTTTCAAACAAACAATAAACAAACAAACAAACAAACAAACAAAATGGGGGTTTCATTATATATTTACTTTTTCCACTTAATTTAACTGCTGAAATATGGATATTTCTCTTCAAAAATACAAATTTTGAGCAAAAAGCTTAAAAAATTGCGTTTTTGTAAAGGAATTTATGTTAGAGATCAGACTCAGAATGACTATCAAACATAAAGGCAGTTAAAATACATCATTAAATCTTTTTAACTTCTGTTTTTGATAAAAGCGGTATTACACTTTCACTTTGAAATTTGTCCAGAAAAGCATATTTATTAGTTAAATATTAACTCATAATTGACGAGATAACTCGTCAATGGCGGTGAATGAGTTAATGTACATTATTGAGAGTTATATGTATAGTTTACACTCCTGAAGGTTGGAGGTTTGAGCAATAATAATGTTAGACTTGAGTCAAAGCACAACTCTCACTCGGTGGGAAGCCCCAAGGGATTGAAACTACATTCCAGTTTCAGGTGAATAGCTGTGAAAGTTTTGGTGCTTACCAGTATATAAAATGCCACAAAGATGGGGCTGGATGTGAGACGGATCTTGGCCCGAGCAGAAGGAAGTTTCCACATCAGGAATATCAAGAATGCAACATTAGGGATGAGCAGCATCAGGTCCCAAAATCGAACCCTGACACAAACCAGACAAACTTCTTAACAGCAATACAAGGAAACAGCAGCTCAACTGCTTACAGTATAGATAATGTTTATAACCGTAGATAATAAACAAGTCATTTATTACTGTAATACTAGCCCACACACATCTAAAACAGGAATTTCAACTTTTACCTGTGATGGAAAGTACCTGTTTATCCACAAAGATCCACAGCATGTTTTTACTTTAATTTAATGTTTGATAGTTAAGACACACACACATATATTGTAGCAAGTCAATTAAATGCTTTAGTTTCATTTGAATTTTATTTGTTACGTTCTCTTGCACTAACATTGACCTAGTGCAAGATAACATGATGTCAGATTAGATTTGTTTTATGTTAGGTTGAACACTAGTGTACATGAACGAGAGCACACAAATCTTAACTTCAAACATACATAAAAGGTTATGTTAGTAGAAATTACAACAGTGTTTACCTTCTGATTTATAACAAAATGTATGTAAACATTGCCAAACATTTCTTTATTGTTGACTTTTTTAATCAGTGTTTTTTAAACAAGCTATTAATCACAGTATTAACTACTCAAAGTTTTAAAAGATTATTGTATTCTATTCAACAACATTAACTATTCAACTATATCATATCTCTTACAGGTGAACACACACGTGTACATCTTTTCAATTGGACATGCATGACTTTGTCTTTCGTGTACAAAAAAATGATATTCAGCTTTCATAAATCAATTGATATTGTTTCTCTTTTCATATAAGCTGCTGATTCATCACACATTCTAAAAAACAAAGAGAGGAAGTTGTCGTGGCCAAATCATCGCACATCTATCAGTACTGATAGTGTTAATGTCTTAAAACTGTGAAACGACTTCTGAGAAATTTGACATTGTAGTGCTATAGTTATATCAGAATATAAACCCAAGACAAAAATGAATTGTTGTCCCTTGAGATCAAAAGTATCTAAATAGAGGACACTTCAGTTTACACAGACATGAAAGCAGAACTGAAAGTAAATAACCTGCAATGCTAAAATCACATTCGTGTGTCTGACGGAAAGTCCTGGTGTCAATTTGCACCTCTTTAGTGGACACGGCCCGCTAAACTTTATTGAAAAGCGCAAACAATATTACAGTAAGTGTCCCTATCAGTTTAAAAACTGAAACTACACAGTCAGACACAGGTTATATATGCTATCTAAAGACGGTTAAAGTCTACAGACAGACCCCATGAAACATCGATTTTAATTTCTCAAATCAATGAATGAAGTGAAACTGGTAGCAGCAACTTTGTCACATTTAATGCAAACGTGTCAAAGTGTGCTGACATATAATGCCTAAAGCCTCATACTTTACAGACTTTACACCAGTGAAAACGGCTGTACCTGGAGTCTCCGATATCCTCATAGAGTATCTGTAGACATGTGTGTGGTTTGGTGATGTTGATCTCTTGATCTGGTGTAAAATCTGTGCTGTTCTCCACTGTGGGAAACGCACTTGTGTTGGCATAATGAGCAAATCTCACACTTTGTGTTACTCTCTCCAACATCCTGAACTAAACCTGTGGGAATAAAACAAACCTCATTCAATTCACACTCACCTGCATACATTGTATTTAAATGCAACACACATTATAACACATAGAGTCGAGTAAACATTATAAACATGCACAAGCAGAGATTCACAACTATGAATATATGATATTAAAGTTACAGTAGTTACCTGTAAATTGTAAATGATAGTGAAATATTTCGCACACATATTTGTTAGTAAAAATGTAGTCATACATCCACAACCATGAGAATTGCATGATCACAAATCAATAATAGCACAGATGTTACATTGAAATGTCTAAAATGTATCGTTGCAATTGTATAAAATATATCAAATGTAACAAAGTAACTGTTCTGGAATGTAGGCTACGTGTTTGTATTTACACACAATGTTACATAACAGAGATCAAATACTCTGTGTAAATAAACTCATCACGCACTGATTTTAGCAAACGTTAAACTGAAATGAAAGGGAATTTGTCTTTATCTGTAATGTGTTTAGAGTGAATTATATCATCATGTGACACAAATCACACACACCGATCTAGTATCAGGTGATAAACAACAGAAACACAGCTCACCTTTAACTCTTAACGTTTTCCGATCAAAGGCTGATGTTATCCAGTATTAATGCCACCATTCGGTTTAATGGAGTCATAATAACTTTGATTCGTACGACGGCTGTTGTTTGTTTGTTTACAGGCGGAATGAAACTGATGCGTCAGGCGCTTGTCAGATAAGTCAGCGTCAACGACCATAGACATACACAAAGACGTAGATACGTCATCAGCGGCTGTTTCTACGGGCAGTCGTCCGCCATATTGGAACGGTCCAAGGAGCTTTAAAATTTAAAATTAGCTTCCTGCGGATTAAAGGTAAAATTATTTTATTTTATAATTATTGTATTTTTATTTTATTATGTAGTAGACCCTGACCCATACATTATAATTGTTAAACTAACACAATACACCTAGACAAAAGTGTCTGCTTTAAAAGTCACTGCAATGTAAAAGTCTGTCATATTAAGTTAATACATATACATTTTCACCTCTGAAATATTAGCTCATTTTTTTCGGAAATTTATTTGCAGGGTTCACGAACCAGAGGGTGCGCAATATCCCAGTACGTTGTATCCTGGAAAACTGCGAGTGACGTCTGCAACTGGACCTTTCCAAAATGGCGGACGCGTCTACATGTGGAGCGGCCGAAAGACGTATCTATGTACACATATCTATGTGAATTGCACTACCAAAGCAAAAATGGCCGTCATATGTGCATCACTTCAAAATAAAAGACCCACCTTCCTCCCAGAGATAATGGCTGCCATCTAGCCAACACTTCAAAATAAGGGTTTAAAAAAATAAAACACAGAGGCTTTTCAAAATATAGTACTTAAACTACTGGAAGAGGTAGATGTTATTTTTTATTTCAGCAAAAAAAAGTAAACATGTTATAAGAAAAGCATGCTTTTCGAACTGTACTATTTGAAATGTAAATGTAAAGACAAACAAACATAACTTTTCCATGTTTTCAACACTTAAATGCGTATAATAAAATAAAATATTGTGTTTTATTTATTTATTTGTTTAGACGATAATGTTGAAACCAGCGTGCATGAGAGGTGAACATAAGAGGGAACAAATAACATCCATTAAAAGATATTTTAGGGCATGCCGCATGTTAGGACAGTTTTTATGGGATCTGTCATTAATTTGACTTTAACGACACATGAATGGACCTTAGTATAGTAGACACAAAGACATAAATGTTGCAACTGTGTGGCTCCATTTTGCCAAATAATCTTAAAAAAATGTTTTTCTTAAAAGCAGAAAGTAGACAAAAATCCCACAGAGAACATGTGTTAACTTTAGACTTGAAACAAACTACCAAAGTATTGTATGAAATCATTAGTTAACTGTTATGTGTGCTTTGGGCTGACCCGACATCATCCTAACAGCCAGATAGACAGGCTCTGTAAAGTTCACCGTAAAGGAGTGGAGATGAGTTTTATCCCCACTCGTGTCGCTAATGCTATAAAATGCTAAAGTACTGCGACTGAAGCTCAGGTGTATCTCCACTCTCTTCAGAGATGGTGTACGTCTAAGCGGCGTGTCCTTTCCATTTTCGTAAGCCCTTAGTAAGTTATCACAGTACATGAGGCAACAGGACCCGGCACTGCTCTCCAGCCCACTACCAAAACCAGAGCGGGCCAACCCACCATAACACAGAGCTAAAACCCAGGGACAACCCTCAGCCTTCACGCTCCAAAGATGTTCTCCTTTGGAGAAGCTTTGGGAGCTCAGAGCCTGGAAAAAACTTGAAAACCTCTGAGAACCGGCCGGATACGACTGCTTTACTACACTGAAAGTCAGAGTTTTTAGATCTTCAGACAAGAGCAGGTTGGGGTGGATGGTCTCAGGGTCAAACGTCACCTCAGAAGGGTTGAGGATGATTCGTAAAGCTCTCTGAGCGGATCCCAGCCCGAGACGGAGTTGAGCGTTGTGTTGTTCCATTTCCGTGCAGACCTTTTTTAAACTGCTAAACAATTCACTCGAAGAATCGTTTAATGGCTCCAGAGTCAAGCTGGAAACTTGGGCTTCGATCGTTTGGATATCATCACTAAAACAGGTGCTATCGTTCCCATCCATCAGGGTATTGATCTGAAGTTCGGCAGTCCTTAATTTCTGCTGAAGGTCTGATAGCAGTACAACTCTATTTTGTGCAGCATCTTCTCTGGGCTTCAACTCAACCTCCAGAAGCTTCATACCAGTAACGCTGTACGTCTTCATCAGCTCTGTCATTTCCTCCAGTATGCTGCTAACCTCTTTCCTTAAATCAGCATGGGTTGCCTTTACTAAAGCCTCTCTGTCCTTCTCTTTAGTCACCAGATCATCCACTACAGCAAGCTTTTCATGTAAGCTATTCATTATGGGTAGTAATCTAGACATGTGTTTATTCGATTCAGTCTCCAAAGGAACGACTTTTTCTAATTCTGCTGACTGACAGTTTTCCTCTGCAGTGTCTGCTTCAACAGATCCATCACTATTGTTGACCATGTTGTCTTCTACAGTGGATTGAAGCTCAGCTCCGTCTGTGAGTCTGATGTTGTCTTTGAGGCTCTCAACAATGTTTTTAAGTTTCATATTTCTCGGTAGGGACTCTGGGTTGAGATGTTGCTCTCCACACACTGGACAACAAAGTTCTTGAGGTGTTTTTTGACACTCGGGGGCTTCCAGACATGCGAGGCAGAAACTGTGGGCACAAGGGAGTGTGACTGGATCGAGAAAGATACTGAGACAGATGGGACAGATGAGCTCAGACTCTAAACAGCTTTCAGAAGATGACTGGGCCATGATGATAGATGTCTCTGGTAAAACAGGGTTAAACAATTTAGCCAGTTTAAGGTTTGGCTTCAATGCATTTTTATTCTGAAGTATAGCTTCAAAAATTATAAACCCACATAGCAATTTTCTCTAATAACTAACAATTACTGATAACATTATTTCCAGTTTTGTGTTAAAATTTGTTTAGAGCAATTTCATGCAAAAACATTTTTAAACAAAAGTTTTTACTATACTGATATCTCAGGTGTCAATATTTGGTGGCTTAAATATCAATGCAAAACCTTTGTTTAGGACTTAAAAAATATATATATTTCCTCAGTTAGGTAAGTGTAGATTTCAGAATTGTCTCATCCATAACGGAGAAAAGTCACACGTTTCTTTCCCATAAATGCTCACACGAAAATTAAAATAAAAATGTGACCCTGGACCACAAATCCAGTCTTATGATGCGTTTACACTAAACGCGAATAGAGCGTCTGTTTAGTGTGTCGTGGTAGACGCGAATTCGCCTCATTCGCACATCCAGTTCACACAAATGACGCGAATTAACGTCTGACGCCCGGGTAAAAAAATTTGGCGCCATGTTAACCAGTCAGGAGCCTTCTTGCTGCTGTGGCAGCAGGCCCACCCAGAGTCACTCCTTGCCCCTCCCACAAGAAGCGGATTTCGCCTCGGACGCGTGTCAATTTCGCTTAAAACGCTTATTACGCACGTCTATTTCGCTCTAGACACGCAAATGCATTCAAAATGTTCAAGGGGCAAACTTAAATTTGACGCTCTATTCGCATTTTGTGTGAACGCAGCATTAAAGTGCCCCTATTTCGTTGCTAAAAAGAACGGTATTTTGTGTATTGCAATGTGTTCACATGGTTTATGGTTCAAACACATTATTTTCCACATACCATAAATTATTGTTGCTCCTCCATGCCCCGCCTTTCTAAAACGAATTGATTTTGACAAAACCTATCTGAGAAAGCATGGTGTGCTTCACTTGGCTGCCCTGTGTGACGCTCCTTACCATATTTGGAAGATCCGCTCCCAATAGGAGATATTTTCTTAGCTAACTTATCAATACAAGCCCGAATATGATCCAGAAAATGCAGATTGATTAACTTTGCCAGCGCGGCTTGAGCAAAACATAACAGATTGGTACGGTAAGGACACTTAAACTTAAATCGTGTCTGCATTCGTGATCTTAGAAACGACAAACAACAAGCGCTAGTAAATTCTTTAAATATGAAAACATAAACTACTTTCAGGCTGTGAGTCAAAGCAGGCAGGATTATGGTAATGTGCATCAAGTCCACATCGACTCGCTGTGGAAGTGAACTGTTGGGTACAATCCGTGTGCAAGAAAAGAGATGATAACTCGTGTCATCGTACACTTTGGGATTTGTAACTTGGCATATCGTTAACATGTACTAACACACAAAAAGGAATGTAAAATTATAAAACGGAAAATAGGTGCTCTTTAAGTCGCACAGGTATATTTGTAGCAATGGCCAGCAATAATACATTCAAAGTCAAAAATTATATTTTTTAATGGCAAAAATCATTAGTATATTATGTAAAGATATATCAAAACTTTATTTTTGTGAGTAGATGCAGTTGTTGATAACTTCATTTGGAAAACTTTAAGTGCAGTTTTCTTAATATTTGGATTTTTTTATACCCTAGATTCTAGATGTTAACGTTAGTTGTATGAAATCTTATCCTATCTTAACAAAACATACATCAATATACAACAATAAGCTTGTATACAACATTCATATGATAAAATATACATTTATTTTATCCAACCTTATGACTGGTTTTCTGGTCCAGGGTGACAAATAAATATTATTTGTTAGATAGAAATGTAGATAGAAGCTAATCGCTACGGTAAACGCTGAAATGTTGCCATGGTTACCTTTCCAGACAACCACGTGTCTACTCTTCATAGGGCTTTAAAATAAACTTTCTGCATTGCTAAAAGCTGCAAAATTACATGCATCGTTTAACATTTACGCCAAATGTTGTATTATAATACACACTGAATTATAATCAAACTGTTTTTATTTCTTTTCGCTGCTAAAAGATCCTCGTGGACATTTATGACGCTAACGCTAACTCTTATGTTTCGACTTTGAAGGGGTTAAAGTCTGTGACATCTCCCATCTCCTTTATTATTGGGCCATTAGCCCGTATTTTAAACACGATGCCACAACCACATCACAAACTTATAAGATGTCGGTCTTGTTTATCGTGTATCAAGACATGCGTGTTTCTGCATCAGATAAATAATAAAACATCCGCTTACCTTAAACCTGCGTAACATATGGGTTATTTCTATAAAACTGAACTATCGCCTACTATGCTAAAGAGAAACAAAGCTCATCTGTATTAAATGGCGTTGTTTATGTGCTCCAGCTGCGATGATATATTTAGTATTTGATGTGAATTTATAACAGCTCGATGTAGCGGCTGCAGTGAGTTTCGTTTTCCTGCGATTACCTCATACACACACGCCTCATTTATTAATGTACAACGCAAACGATTCGAGTTAAATGCGTTTGAATATCACACATCCCATAATAATACAGCATTACAAATAGTTTACATTTCTACAAAGGTCTGTGTAATTTACTTACCCGCGCGCGTATGACTGCTAAATTAAGACTGCTTCAGATTTCCATGATGTGATGTGTACCTATAAAAGTTATTCATTAGAGAACAAACACACGAGTTTAGCTCTTACACCTGCCAACTGAAATGAAGGTTGCAACCCTACTGTACACACAAATTAACTTCATCAAACACAAACTCTAATGTTTCCTGTTAGAGCTGCACAGTTATTGACACAGACACGCGCACGTGCGCGCGCACACATGCACAAAGTGTAATAATTTCACAACAGCAAGAGCTCAGGTAGCAAAGGTTTACCTCAGAGAATTTTAAGACACTGATGACAAAACAATGCTCTTTGATTAATCCAGGACAAGCCGTAAATTATGTTAAGACATTTACAACATTAAAGGGGACACATCATGAAAATCTGACTTTTGTCCATGTTTAAGTGCTATAATTGGGTCCCCAGTGCTTCTATCAACCGAGAAAATTTGAAAAAGATAAAAAAAATAGGTAATTGAAATTTTGCTCCCCTTGTGATGTCAGAAGGGGATAAAACTGCCCCTTAATCTGCACTATTTAACCACGGCACTGCCATTTAGTGCAAATATAAACAAGTTTTAGAGATAAACTCATTTGCACCCAAAAATGGCACATTTTTGCTCATACCTACAAAGTGGTAATTTTAACTTGTTATAATTATCTATATGATATTTTGAGCTAGAACTTCACATATGTACATATTGGGGACACCAAAGATTTATTTTACATCTTTAAACAGTTTTGAGAAATGTCCCCTTTAAAGCAGTTTTTACAAACATGACTTACAAAAAAAAAAACAATACTGGTGTGCATCTTGAGACAGAACAACGGCACTGATATATGTTTAGATATGTTAGTGAAAGAACTCAAACTTTTATTTTAGTCTGGGAATAGAATAAGCCCTCTCCGGGAAACCACCCCTTAATAATCTACATTCATTTCAATATTTACCAATGCATTTATTTAAATCAAATGCTTACATTAACCATTTTATTTGCAATAACTAACATTAAGAAGAAGATTACTCTACTAAAAAGACAATCTAAAACCAGTCTAAGATGGTCGGCTAGTTTTAGCTGGTCTCCCAGCTTGGTTTTAGCTTGTTAAGATGGTATAGCAGGCTGGTTTTAGAGTGTTTTTGGACACTTCTTAACTCATCAGGCCGGAAGACCAGCTGACCCACCATCTTAAACCAGCTTGACCAGGCTGGAAGCTTGGCCAGCTGGGTTAAGATGGTTGGTTGGTCTAGTTTAATACTCTTATAAAAATTAATCATGGTTTTACTACAGTTAAAACCAAAAAACCATGGTTACTGTAGTAAATCCATGGTAACCACAAAATAACCATGGCTTTCAAAAACCATATCTTAAAATACATTTGTAAGGGGTCCAGATATGACCCCATCCATCCGTTTGGCCCAACGACGGAATCCAAACGAAGGGTAATAGCGCGTTCAGTCTTTTCCGGCGCTTGCAAGTGACGTTTTGGCATTTATGCAATTTTGTATTATTATCTGACTCCAAGATAATGTTAATATTAATTGGATTGATGATTACTTTTAACAGTTACAGAATTTGGGTGGATGTTTGGTTATTCTTGTTTAGCCCTACTTGTTATTGCATCCGTTCATTCGGCTACTCATGTCGCTTTGGACTCACGCACCGGCCGTTTATTAATATTTAATAATTATGCGGGCCCACGATCACAACCGAATCAGGCTTGGTCGCTGCTAGAGGTTAGACCATATGTTCAGAAGGCCGCCTTTTATGCGTGCTCATCTCTGAACATACTTTATTTAGTCCCCATAGAGGTGCAACTTAATTATTACAATATTTGTTTCTAACCAGAGGCTCACGACCACTATCATAAAACAAACTGACCGTCTTCTCCAATGATAGCTTTGTATAATCGTGACATAATTTAATATGCAGCTTAGATAGATTAATATTGAAATAACCAGAGGTTGAGGCTCGTCTGATTTAGAGTGGTCAGACAACATTTACTTGTTACTCTAAACAGGAAATTAGCCTCCACGCATCTAATTTAACTTAAACTAGCGCCAAGTGCTAGTCGGATCTCCAAAATCCTCCGCTGATGTACTACTATGCCATCTAGTCTGGGATTTTGTTCCGGTACTAGCCTGATTTTCAGACGTTGCGGAAACAAGGATACATCGTAATTTACTAATCATGTCAATAACTTTCGTAGCCGCAGAATAAATCCAAACATAACAATTTATTAACCAGGTAAGGAAAAACATAATTCAGAAGCCAATTTACATTCCAATTCAAATACAAAACAAACGAAAAACCATTGCATACCTGGTAAGGAGATGAAGATCTGGTTACAGATTCCTCAAAATAAAATAAAAAGAAACATGATGCTGTATCAAAGATACAGCGTCATGGGGGTGCATTTCTAGATATCGAAAGTCCCGCCTAAGTCTTCTACACATCTCCTTAAATAACCAGAGAACAAAGCATATAGGAGTTTGGTATTGATTGGTGGTTGTAAAATCAGGGGTGTAGCCTAATATACATACAGTGGGTGATTGGTCAACATGTCTAAGTTAGGAGTTGTCTCCCAACATTAGGTTAAGTTTACTTATTTATTGTCACAGATTAACATTGAATCCTGTTGTCATATTAACAAACCCAAATGTACCACTTGCATTAAAACACTTCATATAACACCAAACAAAACCAGTTTCACATTCTTTGTACATGTAGAATGTATTGCTTTTATAAAACATGAGGAGAGGGGGACAAGAAAGTGTGGTCGGGTGTGACTCTGTCCCACACCATGGGGTAACTGTCTTGGGGGGTAGATGTGAATTCTTTGAGGAAGGTTTCGGGGTAGATGTGAATTCTTTGTGGAGGGTTTCAGATGATAATTCAACAAGGAATTAGGAAGCGGTTTCCTGTGGATTCAGCCATTTGTTGCTGGCTTCAGGAAATACCTTTTGTCAGGGTTTGGCACCACCATTCAGCTCTTACAATTAGTACCCTCAAAATGTACACAAGTAATGTTTTCAGTAAGTCATGTTTGTTAGAACTAGTTATATTTCCTAATTTAACTAAGGTTGAGTCCTGGCTTAAGCTAATCCCTGTCTGGGAAACCACCCCTTAAGCGTTCCAATGTGGGAGGAACACTGCATGATTTGACAGAAAACTTAAGGACATACAACAACTCAAAAACAAAAATATAAAACATGTTACATATATTTAGAAAGCTGTGATTCTTGTGATTTAAATGATGTAAACCCCTTTTAAGATCCCATCAACACAGCAGGTACAAGCAGTGTCTGTTTAGGTGTTATTTTTAGCCTTTTCAGGAAAGCTAAAGGGTTAAGCTGGTCCTCTCAGCCTGATCAGCTAAAACTAGTCCAAAACCCCTCTTAAACCAGCCTGCTACACCAGCTTAACCAGGTAAAACCAGGCTGGGAGACCTGGGAGTTGTTCATTGTTTGTTCATAGCAAATGTACTTTATCGTAAACTGTTGGTGTAAAATATGTATCGCAACTATTTGTCAAACTATGCAATCTCATGTTTATTGCTAAACATCCTATTGTGTCACCTTCAGATGATTTGGCACTTAAATGGATAGTTCACCCAAAAAGTCACAATTTTCTCACCCTCATGTTGTTTTAAATCAGTATGAATTTCTTTTTTTCTGATGAACACAAAAGAAGATATTTTGATTAATGATGGTAAGGACACAGCTGATTGTAACCATTGACTTCCATAGTAGGAAAAATAAATACGATGGAAGTCAATGGGTATCATCAACCGTGTGCCCACCATCATTTATAAAAAAATATCCTCTTCATCATTTATCACAATACTTTAATAATATTTGTTTTTCTTACTATAGAAGTCAAATAAATTCATACAGGTTTAGAACAACATGAAGATGAGAATAGGATGACTTTTGGGTGAACGATCTCTTTAACAGTCCTAAAAAGACATAGACATGCAATATTGCTTCTCACACAGACAACAGATTTGATTCAAGTATATTAAGGCAGTCTAGCTTAAAGATGCTAAAACTAGATTAACTTTTGAAGTGCCAGGCCAGCACAACGTTATAGTTTTCAGGGAAGGGCGTTTCTTTGGTTAAGGGTGCAGCCCAAATCAATAAAGTCCATCCAAGCTTCTGTGATATCATATTTTAGGCTATAGATATGGCTCGAGTCTATGCAGTCAGATTTTTTTCACCAGTGCATCAAGTGAAAATTATATTTGCATAGAACAGTAACACTTTTAAAGAGCTGGAGGATTTTATGGCATGACAAAAGTTTACTTTAGAAACAAACACCACTAACTATCTGGGTGATTCTCACGAAACCATTGAAACACCACGGCACTAATGATTTTAGCTTTAAAATGTGTAATATAGTAACATTAAAAAGCATCAGAATTAACACAATACTGTGTTCTACCTTGCACAATGTCTGATTTCAACATAAGAATTTATAATTGGAAATTTTATCTCATTTTCTGCTGAAATTCTCATTACCGCAATGTGTCCGGCTGTGTTTGAACATGCGTTATGTTGTAATTTAATCAAATTAACACAAAAATCTTATGAAATCTTATAAATCTTAAAAAAATTAATGGATGTTTTGCTAGACTACTTTAGATGACAGAAAAAATATTTACTGAATATTCATGTATAATAATAATGAAGAAAAATTAGGAAAATGATGTGTCCATGCCTGATGTTCTCATCCTCCGCAACACTTTTTGAGAACAGTTTAAGCACACGTACAGAATTGTAATAAAGTTTGATTTTGAGTGACCAAGCACATGGACCAGTTACTTCAAGATGGCTACCAGGTAAGATCATTTTTTTACAGTTAATTTGAAATATTGTCTTGTCAGAATGCTTACACGACATTTTGATTATCATTACCGCAACAGATGCTTATTAAATGTTAATTTAATTAATAGAAGCATAATACTTTGATTTTAAATGCATGTGCAGAATCTCCAAATTATGTTCTTTCAGGTTTGTCATGTCATTTTGAAAATATGTCAGTGTTGATGTTTTCTGACTGTTGCGGTAATGAGATTTTTAAGGACTATTTTTTTAAATTATGTTACAAAAAGTGTTAAATGATAAGTAAAAGTTTTTAAATTAATGTTCCCATTTACTCCAGACTTTGTTTTTCAATGTCTGGTGGGAAAAAAGTAAATTTAAGCAATTTTTACATTTTCATGTTTGACATTTTTAAAACCAAGTTTTCGTGAGAATCACCCATCTAATACATGAATTTAATACACAAGTCACCTAATGCGTTATCATAATTAATAATAATAATTTGTTACATTTATATAGCGCTTTTCAGGAGCGTGCTGGATGATGCGACGGCAGCCATATTGGACCAGATCGCCCACGAGCTTGTTAGTGGAAAGGAGACAATTAATATATGAGGGGTAATGGATTAGTAGGATAATGGGCAAATTTGCTCTTTTTCAAAAGACATCCTGGGATTTTTTTTTTTTTTTAAGTTATTTTTTGGGCCAATTTTGCCTTTATTGACAGGAAAGTATAGGGTGAAGAGAGGGGTATGGGATTGGCAAAGGACCTTGAGCCGGGATTCAAACTCGGGTCACCAAAAGTGCGTCCGCACCATGTGGGATTTTTAACGACCATAGAGAATTACCACACAAATTAATTATTGTTTCGATGTCTTGTTAAACGCCAACAGAAGGCAAATGAATACAGTATGTACCAGATAGTCCTTGTTTTAGCTCAATCTGGGTGCTCAAAATAAATAAAATTACATCTGAGCTCTATACAGTAATTGCATATAAAAACATTAACACACTAATAGTAGCCAGTCCCAGAAAGTAAATATTAAAAATGTAATTTAAAACCCATTTGAAGGCCATTATTTTGTAGAGAACTTGAAATGAACATTCATGAGATCCACGTCGCTCTCTCTGATGATAATCGAATTAAAGTGCACATGCTTATGTGAAGGCACACAATGGCATCATTCAACGAATCGTGTTTGCTATAAGTTAGAGTATACGAGTAAAAGACAACATATGAAATGTAGTGTTTAGCCATTACGAATGTGCATCTCTTGATCAATCATTTTTCAAGACTTTGGTCTTAGGTTGTATTCATGCAGGATCATTGTATAAATCCAACTGATTCCCGATCAGCATCCAGGATGATTTCATTCGATGTAGAGACCCAAACAGGCAGATGTTGAGTCTAGGTGAGGGCATCGAGGTCCAACGGAGGTAACGGATCTCTCCAGTATGAAAACTGACTGAACTCGGGACAGTCGAAGGATGAGATGGGATCTTTACAGATGAAGGGAAAGACATGATCCACCAGCTCGCTGAGATGAGAATACCTGTAAAACAGACCGACACAGAGATATCATGAGAGTTAATTTACAATAGCATCCATTGTGTTTCACAAAAAAAAGTCTTACGAGGATTTGTTGCCTCTGGTCTTCTCCTGGATGAGTTCTCCTTTTGGGTTCACAGTAAAAATATGAGTCTCTGGAACGCCAACTTCCTTATATGCGTAAGCATCCTTCAAATACACGAACACAAGTTCAGGTCAAGTTTTCCAATCATTCGTGTTTCTAACTAAAGGTGCACTCACATTAGTTCGGTTGCCGAACGCAGCGTAGAAAGGCCGTCTGTTGGGATGGAAGAGATCTCTGATATCCGTGAGACAGGCGATCTTAAAAACCTCTGGCTTCTTCTCGATCACCTCCCTGCAAAAAGTCTTCATCTGTGAGCATGTGCACGTGTGTATGTATACAGGTGTGTGTATATGTGCGTGCTCACCTGTGTAGCGCTGAAAACAGGCTGCTGGGAGCCAGTAACACCGGTCCTTTGGGTAGAACCGTTCCTCTGTCATTGACCCACTGTAAATAACCTTTAGTGATGTCTGCCATGCCTATAGCTCGAGCCGAACAGTACAGGAACTTGTATCCGTTCCTACAAAACACAACGTTTTAGAAAGGGTACTCTTGCTTTATGAATGTTTTAATGTTTGCTTCATGAGTCTTACTCGTGTATTTTGTGATATAGTTTGGCGATGCCGTGATGAGTCCAGTCTTTCCCGAGCTGTGGTAAAATGTGACCCAGTGCATCTGACCTGATGTGGTAAGAGACAGAGAAGTGGTTTATTTCAGTACACTAGCTACTAGTGATCAAGGGGTGTGCATTTCAGTCATTTTGATTACAAAGCTGTGTGTGTTTTAGTTATGCATCTGTACTAGTTATGGAATTTCCTACGCAAGGATGATAGCCAATCACAACCGTGCATTTACTTTACATTAAAATCTAAAAGGAAATGCAGGACCAAACTCAATGTATACGTGTATTACTAAAATATGACTGGTTTTGGTGCAAACTTCTTCTTACAATTCACAAGTGGAGGTTAGGTGATATCCTTAGGTAAGGGAATTTAGTGGGTTTGCGGGATAAACGTCCATTCAAATAAATTGAAACTTGCCAAATGGTGGGGCGAAGGGATCATAACCTCCAAAAGGACAACAGAACGTCCTTTAAAGGGGTTATAGCGGAAAAATCAGAATTTTTTCATGTTTAACTCTTTCACCGCCAGTGACGAGATATCTCGTCAATTAAGACAAAATGCTTCCCCGCAAATGACGAGATTTTCCATCTTTCCGCAATATCGCTATTATCCACCAGGTGGCACCCTTCCGCAACTTTTTAAACCCGGAAGTATTGCCCTATGGCAAGTGGCTTCATGTCCGTGTCTGTTTTAAAGATCGCTCTGAATGGGATTTCTATGAAAAGTCCGTCACAAAAATGTAATTATCTCTGCTTTTTGCTCAAAATGTGGTGTTTTTGCTGAAACCTACCCATATTCAAAAGCTGATTACAAAAGAAACACTGAAGGTAGGATGAAACGTTTTTTTTTTTTTTGAAAGCAGAGGGTCTGTTCTTTCATTTCTTATATTGTATTTTCTGGAAGGCATTAAACTTTGGTGAAAATCATGAAAAACGCTGGTGCTGGCTGGCAACTTTTTTAAAAAACGCTGGTGGTGAAAGAGTTAAGTGCTATAATTGGGTCCCCAGTGCTTCTATCAACCTAAAAAAAAAAAAAAACGCTGTAACTTTGAGTAGCCATTCTTTTCAAGCATGGGAAAAATTAGGTCGGTCACATTTCGCCTGTTTTGTGAGGTAGGTAGCAAGGCCAATTACAATAATACCGCCCCTTAATCTGATCTATCCAACCACAGCACTGCCATTTTGTGCAGAGAGAAAAGGGGAGAGAAAAAAATGATTGACAGCACAATTGAGTTTCAATTGCAACAAACCACGATCATGGCGATCAGTGCATTTGCATTTAAAGGACACACCCAAAAATGACACATTTTTGCTCAGGCCTAAAAAGTGGCATTTTGAACATGCTATAATAAATAATCTATGGGCTATTTTGAGCTAAAACTTCACATACGCACTCTGGGGACAACAAAGACTTATTTTACATCTTTAAAAAAATCTCATTATATGACCCCTTTAACTCTTTCCCCACCAGCATTTTTGAAAAAAGTTGTCAGCCAGTGCCTGCATTTTTTATGATTTTCATAAAAGTTAGTGTTTTATAAGTTGGGTAAGAGCACCACCTAGTGGATAATAGCGGAATATGGATTGCCCTAAAAACGTTATTGACGTGAAGCACTTTTTCTTAATTGACAAGATAACTTGTCAATGGCGGAGGAAGAGTTAACTTGGTGCTTTTTCCTTTACCAGGGATGTAAGGACTGTTTCCCCCCACTATTGACAATGTGGACACTACAAGGTGCGCTGTCATGCTGTGTGTCCCCTGACCTCCATTTACGTAAAAACACTTTTCTTTGTGTAACTCACTTTGTGATGGTCCCATCAATGTCTGAGATGATGATCTTGTCATCGTAGTTCCACAGGTAAATGGCGGCCTCGCAGCGACACGTGCCCTGATACTGTGTGGTCACGCTGAACACAACCTGATTGGCTCCCTCACGCAGATTTAAACTCTCCTAAACACACACAATGTCATACATTTCTGAAAGTGAACTCGGGTGAATGTCAAAAATCTTCAGGCACCCAAAATCTACAAATATTGAGCTTACTGTTAGGTGTCAGTTATTTTTAATTAAACGTCATAATTTTTCACACACAGATGTTGTGTATAAATCTTACGATCTGTTCGGAGGTCAGCCGCAGGGATTTACGGTACGTCTGACTGATGATCTGTATCGCGTTGTCAGTTTTCTGGCTCATGGAGAGAGATCCGTCATCATCACTCGAGAGTTCAACAGACTTCCTACATACACACACACACATAAGTCAAAAACATTGAAAACATCCACTTTATCATGTTTACTTTTAGAAAGAATCAACTTGTCAAAAGTCAAAATGGAAATCCATGCAGTTTTCTAACCCAAATGATTACAAAGTGCATGACAGGTAGCAATGACATCCAATGCAAACACACAGACAATGTCAGGACTTTGCATTTAAAAGTGTGAAGATAATTGGGTAAAGGGGTCATTTTGTTTGGGGATGTAAGTGACGTGAAATTCATACACATAGTTTTGCAGACTTACTGCAGTGAAGAAGGTCCAGCGATGGAGGCAGAAGTTTCAAGAGGATTCACCTCAGATTCAGGCTTTGGGTTTCTCTCAATGTGAAACACATCTCACTTCAGTTTAATATGATTTTTTTATTCTGACTGTAAGATTCTCAGAAGGAGAGATTCATGTACCTCAATATTGTTCAAATCTTTTCTTCTCCAGGAGAACCACCAGCGGCCCGACTTCTTTGGCATCTTATCTTTGACGAGTCGCTCAATGGTGCTCTACAACAGACAAACGTCAGCCGTTATCACCCATCCTTTCATTATTCAAATACTGATCTGAGATCTCAGACTCGACTGACCTTTGGTAAATTCTTTTGGAAAGCTTGAACTGACAAAATCATGGGAGCAGCCACAGCCCAATTATAATATCTGAAACCACAGCAGAAAACATGTGCCGTATTATATAATCATCATATCACAGAAGTCATAAAATAAACAATAAATAACCAGCGTTGTGGAAGCTACCCAGCAAGCAATAGCCATCAAGTTAACCGTCTAGGTTAACTATATAGTCCCGCTATAGGTAACCCACTTCTAGCTAAAATAAACTTGAGTGAGGTTTTTGCCAAAATAACTTTTTAAATGTCTGATGTCTGTTTGGTTTCATTTTTTTTTTTTTTTTATGCATCTGGTAAAGTTTGATTGACAGTCCAAATTTTGCATTGTCTTAGTCTAGATGTCTGGGCTATGTTTGGACAGCTATTAGATGGAAAATTTCTTGCTGGGTAGTCTTAAGGCCCAAGTATGGTCTACATTTTTCGTGTACGCAAGGGTCCACATACAGTGCGTGTGATTCAATTTTCGTTATCAGAAAAGTTCACGTGTACTTGTATGCACATTCGCAGATTTTTGAACATTGTACGCATCGAGTACGTACATCAGAATAAAGTATGTAGCCCAGGAGATGCATTGCATTTTTACGCAATGAGCATGCGTCGAATGTGTGCGTACACATACAAGTCAAATAATTTATTTTTAAGGAAAAACTTTTTCTTAAAAAAAAAAAGCAAAAAGCTGAAATAATTGCATTTTTGTGAATGATTTTTTAATTCAGAGATCAGATTCAGAATGAGTTTGAAATTATTAAATAATTTTTTGTTTTAGTGGATAATCGCGATATTACAGATTAACATAAAACCTCATCAGGAACAATTGTTATGCATATGTTTCTCTTACTTGAGAAGATAACTTGTCAATGGCGGGGAAAGAGTTAAAATTAATGTAGGTCCAACATCTACCATTACTTTTAAAGTTACATGGTTGATGTGATCAAATAAACTAATTGACTTCCTTCAAAAAATCCTATTTATTCGAAATATTTATCATAGTGACTGGGTGATTCTCACGAAACCATTGAAACACCACGGCACTAATGATTTTAGCTTTAAAATGTGTAATTTAGTAACATTAAAAAGCATCAGAATTAACACAATACTGTGTTCTACCTTGCACAATGTGTGATTTCAACATAAGAATTTATAATTGTAAATTTTATCTCATTTTCTGCTGAAATTCTCATTACCGCAATGTGTCCGGCTGTGTTTGAACATGCGTTATGTTGTAATTTAATCAAATTAACACAAAAATATTAAGAAAAAAAATAAATGGATGTTTTGCTAGACTACTTTAGATGACAGAAAAAATATTTACTGAATATTCATGTATAATAATAATGAAGAAAAATTAGGAAAATGATATGTCCATGCCTGATGTTCTCATCCTCCGCAACACTTTTTGAGAACAGTTTAAGCACACATACAGAATTTTAATAAAGTTTGATTTTGAGTGACCAAGCACATGGACCAGTTACTTCAAGATGGCTACCAGGTAAGATCATTTTTTACAGTTAATTTGAAATATTGTTTGTCAGAATGCTTACACAACATTTTGATTATCATTACCGCAACAGATGCTTATGAAATGTTAATTTAATTAATAGAAGCATAATACTTTGATTTTAAATGCATGTGCAGAATCTCCAAATTATGTTCTTTCAGGTTTGTCATGTCATTTTGAAAATATGTCAGTGTTGATGTTTTCTGACTGTTGCGGTAATGAGATTTTTTAGGACAAATTTTTTTAATTATGTTACAAAAAGTGTTAAATGATAAGTAAAAGTTTTTAAATTAATGTGCCCATATACTCCAGACTTTGTTTTTCAATGTCTGGTGGGAAAAAAAGTAAATTTAAGCAATTTATACATTTTCATGCTTGACATTTTTAAAACCAAGTTTTCGTGAGAATCACCTGACTATTTCACAAGTTTGAGAGCTGAGCTACTGAAAAAAGACAGTGTGAAAAATATAAACATAATAGTACCAACAAAAAAAATGCTGGGTTGTTTCAAGCCATGATTGGGCAAAATATAGAAAAACCCAACCCCATTAGTTTAAATTGACCTAGCAAATATTAAATATCCAACAAACCATGGACTGAAACAACCCAATATTTGTTACAAAGAGTAGAGAAAGGTAAAATGCACTGACTTTGAGTTAATGCAGATGACCAGGTTTGGATCTTCAACAATTCCAGGGTTGTTGACAAAATCTTGAAACTTGATAAGATGCTCCATGAACTTATCTGCAAAAACATGACATCACAACATGTTTTTACTCTGACGAAGTCACAACATGTTTTTACTCTGACGAACAACCTGACTGTCTGCGTTTCACAGAAAACATCCATACCTTTACTGATCTGACTGATATCTCCTCGTCCACACAGGGACATGGTCACATCCAGCGCGTCTGTCGTGGAGTCGGACAGATATTCTGTGCCGCTGTCTACATTACCGCTGTTAAGCGACTGAGGTGACGGAGGAGACGGCTCTGGAGGCTGATCGGAGCGCCAGGACGACTCCAACTCGCTAAAAATAAGAATTTAGGAAATTCAGTTTGTGCTCCATTCAGGAATTTGCATGGAAATATTTGACCTCTGACCTCTTAGGGAAATATAAAGCAGCAGTGGTGGGGTCAAGAGTGGATAAATCTTCTAGATAGATATCAGATGGTCCCAAATGATGACTTCGCTTGACTAAACAAACACACACACAAGAAGAGTGGCTATCATGCCTAAAACTGATATGGATAAATAAATTAGGAATGTGGATTGAGGTCAGAGAGAATTGAATCGACTACCTTTCCTCTTGTCCTGAGGGTCTGATAGTTTAGAAGACTCTACAGGAACCATCTGATCCTCTGGTTCGATGATAGACTCCAGATTTAGCGTCGATCCAACATCCTCAGCATTCTGATTGGTTTGAAAGGTCTCTAGCTCCGCCCCCTCTTCTGACTCTAACGTTTTGTCTATAGAGCTTTGGGCGATTGGCTTTGGTGTGGCAGTGATCAAGTCAGCAGTTTCTGCTTCTAATATTTTAACCGCGTCAGTCTTACTAAACGTAACACGTTGACTTTTGGAGTCGCCCGAGATGATGTCATCGTGATCACACGGCTCTGTGTTTTCAATGTGAATTGTGCTATCTGTACTAGCATTGCTGTTGACGGGATTGGTCTGATGAATTGCATTAGTGGGTCTTGACGTTTCAGCTTCATTGTCTATGCATCTAATTCTGTTATCTGTTAAGTCTTTGGCTTCACTCTCTAAAAATGTTTTTTCAAAGGAATCATCGGCAAACCGCAAGGTCACGACATGCGTTTTGTTGTCCTTGACGTCCGGCTGTGAATCGTAACATTCATCAAGAAGAGAGCTGGTCGTACCAATCTGAGGTTCTGGTCTCAACACGGTCACAGGGGAATCCGACTTCTCCGTGTCAAATGATTCTTGCCGATGAATCGTACGAAAGTGGGAGTGGTCAGAGGGCATGATGGGGTCTCGTTGGGCATCAGACTCCTCCCTTTCTGCCTGGCACACCTTCACAAGAGAGAGAAACACTGTATGATTTAGCTGATGCGGTTATAATGTCCTAAAAGTGTGTACTTGTTTTGTTATGGGAAAGTATATACATTTGAGTGCACAAAAAGTACGCAACTACTGGGACTTGTTTCCTAAATGTGCATTATGATCAATAAAGTCCACATGAAATTATTGACTATTGACTATTGTTAGTGCACATTACTAGGTTGGTAACAATTACATGGATATATGCGCACGATAATTCATTACAGATTGTTACCTTTGGAAAAGCACCCCAGTTCCACTGCATCTGAGGTCCTAAAGGCTCCTGCGGCTTACACAGCTCTGAATCACTCTTAGGAGACGAGGGTCGACTGTAGTACACACTACAGAAAAAAAACAAATAGTGAGGGTTTTGGAAGGGGACATCCATACTACTGTATATACAGATAGGGTTTACATTTGCATAAAGTAACCTTACGATTACCTCTCATTAAGAGAATATTCTCCATCCGAGTAAGGATGAACTTCTCTGTTCTGAGCTCCAGCAGGTTCTTCGTTGGGTTCCTCTGACATCGAGTAATATATAGACTTACTAAAAAGAGTTTAAACACAAACCATGAGTTACAGCCACCAACCTCAAGCTCTTCTGGAAATTTAAGACATTTTTGAAGAATAGGGCAGAATCACAAATCTACATTATGATTTTTCATGACTGATTTCGACTGCCGATTTTTTTACAAGCAAATGAGCTGATTCAGATACAGATGTCCAAATTTTGTTTAAGCCCCAGACAAGAATGAAAGAGTACATAAACAAGATGTTGTTTCCTTGTTAAAGGCCAAAATGTTTGAAAAACGCTTTGGAAAAGGAGACGGGCCGACTACCAAAACACACTTATAGCCAATCAGCAGTAAGGAGCGTGTCTACTAACCGACATCCTTGCCGGGTTGCATATGTGTGGGGCGGGTTTATCAACAGAAGGTCCAGATTCTATTGGGGTAGGGGCGTGTTTGTTTAGGTGATTTCAAATATCAACATTGGCTTTCAAACATCGTGGACTCCGCATTTAACAGACCAAACTGACTTAAAGTCCCCATGAAATCAAAACTGACAATTCTTATTTTTAATGGAATATTGCAGTGTAAACAATTTATCCGTGTGTGTCGTCATTATTTTTTATTCATGTGGCCTCATAAACTTCAATCACAATCTGAAAATGTACTTTCGCTCTCTTGTGGCAATCCTTCCCTGATGATGTCATCTAGACGGCTTAGGCGGAGCATCTGTTAACCCCGCCCCCTCCAACTGTCATGCGGCGTACACACCAAATGAGAATTCAACGATTTGCACGAGTAGATTACATATGAAGTCAATGCAAAGACGCGAATAGATGCGAATGGACGCAAATAGATGCAAACTCGCGCGTGCCGATACCAAGGACGCAAATTGGGCAGCACAATTGCCACATAAACATGCGCTATTCGCCTCAAACACATCTTCGCACAATTTCAAAATATTCAACTCATGTCACAGTGGAATACACCAAAATTTTTCCATGTGTGATTTTCCGTTTCACTAGGAAAAAACGTCACAACATGGAAGTCGATCGGTAAATCTCTAATCAACATGTGAGGAATCCAAGATATTTTTAAAAAAGAAACTTAAAACTGTTTTTAATATCATTATACATACTTTATTGTTATATATTGGTAAATTAATTCCTAGTAAATGTACGCAACATAGATATTAAACTTCTAACCTGGCCACCATAGGTGACTCCTCCTTTATGATGTCCTGGTCCAGACTTTCTTTCTCCTCAGATGAGGATGTGACGTCCAGATGTGTTTCAGAACGCACTCGCTTTCTGCGGCGTTTCTTGCGGCGATTGGAGGATGAAGGGATGCTGGAGAGAGATTCAGGGACCTCAAAAACTTCTGTAAGGTCAGTGGGGATGGGAGAGGTGCAGAGATGAGCAGGAACCCTCGTCTGAGAGAGAAAGAGAGAGAAACTGTGTATCATGAAACACTAAAACAATAAAGCAAAGTGATAATAGACGTACCTCAAAATCGTCATTCTCTTCCACGAAAAAAGCCTCTCCATTATCACCCAGTTTCATATGTAGACTCACAGGTTCTCCATTGATCTCAATATCCACCTGTGAACACAATACAGATGTAACATTACCTGGACAATAATTCGGCACTAATGACAGCGACTGATGCTAACGTTTCTCATTAGATAATAAGTCAAAACATTTCCAGTTTTCTTCTTACCACTTTCTCTTTAGATCGCAGCACTCCCAGTTTTCCGAAGCGCACGTGGAAGGGCGAGCACTGAAAACTTCCATCCGGCTGTCGGACCACGATTACATCGATGCCTCCTGTGAGCGTGGCTGGGTTCAGTCCTCGATACAGCTCTTTAAAAGTCACAAACACCGTCCCTGCCAACTGACCCACGTAATTCATCGTCTAAGACTGAAAAATAAAAAGTTTCACATTTTAGGATATACTGTCAGATTTGTTACCATCTGTGTTAGTGGTTCATCTCATGTTCACAGGTTGACAGTGACCTTTGCACACAGAGCAAAAGTCTCAAAGTCTTAATCAATATAGACGTTGACAGGTATAAAGTCATGTCAAATGTGAAATCACCGGTCACAGGTTATGTTGTAATTTTTGTCAGAGTCTTGTGAGGGATCGTGTTTCTTTTGTTACCGAGATGAATATACAATTGGAAAAAACTGAATAACACAGAGTCAAAATGTAAAGGTACACTAAATATGTTCGTGTAAAATTGTATTATTTAAAACTGTATAGTCACATTTGCCATGTTCATGGGACCATAACTTTAAAATGCTGCTGTATATATCTATGGAGTTTAGCATGGTGATAGAAAAGAACACTGGGTAAAACCATGCAGTGAAAGTTGTAATGCACCCTAAAAGCCAGCTGAGATATAGCGCCTCCAACTAAACTGACAATGCATGTGTGACAGAGCTGTACTGTCATACATGCCATGTTCATGGGATCATAAGTTTACAATGCTGCTGCAAATATGTCTGGGATTTTGCATGGTGATAGAAAAGAACACTGGGTATGATGACCATGCAGTGAAAGTTGTAATGCACCCCAAAAGCCAGCCGAGACATAGCGCCTTCAATTAGGCTAGCAATGCAATGTCTCAAACTGTATTGTCACACATGCCAAGTTCATGGGACCATAACTTAAAAATGCTGATGTAAATATGTATGGGGTTTGGCATGGTGATAGAACACTGGGTATAACCCTGCAGTGAAAGTTGTAATGCACCCTAAAAGCCAGCTGAGATATAGCGCCTCCAATTGGGCTAGCAATGCAATGTCTCAAACTGTATTGTCACATATGGCAAGTTCATGGGAGTACTATAACTGCTCAAGGTGAAGATGGCTTCCGGGAAAAACTGTTCTGACAGTTAAAATTTGAGAATGGTGAGGAAAGAGAGCGATGGGGGCCCCTCCAGAAATCCTCCCTCATCTCCACAGTCTCTCATACAGGATTAGGCTGCTGGTTGTCTCATGCAGCTTAATCCTGCATGAGAAAACCAGCAGATTCATCATGTCTAGTGTGACCTGCAAACTTCACACAAACATACACACGCAAACATCACAAATACATAGGCTGCGTTCAAAAGCTATAAAATGCTGCGTTCGGAGACAGCATTCCAAGGCATGTCCGAATCCGATGTTTGGTTTACTTTCTGACTCCACGCACCAGAGCCGAATGTGGCGCATGTTGATGATAAACCAAAGCTAGCCTTCTCTGAATATGTTTGCTGAAAACGTTAGTATATGTATTTCAGAGTAATGTCAAATCAGATCTTAAAGGGCTTTTATTTTGAAACACATGCTACTGCGGCCAGTACTTGGTAAGGAAATAGCTGTAATCTGTTTTGCATCTAATGAATAGGTGTTTTTACTAGTAATATTACAATTATAGAGCTCTGTAATTAGAATTCTTACTAGTAAGAATGGTATTAAAGTGCTCTCTAATTCAATTGTTACCAGTAAGATTTACAATTGCAGAGATCTCTAAACCAGTTATTACTAATAACAACTGAATTGGAAAGCTCTGTAATTAAAATTGTTATTAGTTAAAGTGTAATTATAGAGCTCTTTATTTGTAATTATAAAACGGTTAGTTCCAAATCCTTGATTCTGATTGGTCAATAGGTGTGCTTTATTCACGATAAAACACTGCTATGACCGCTTCACCAAACGGTTCTATTTAATATCACTGCGCCCTTAGCAACACCCTTAGCAACACATAAACATATAATGAGACAAAGTCTGAGAACAGTTTGTTGTTTTTATTTGAGCTTTCATGTTATTGTTCGCAGTCAGGGACTATTTTTTCTAGCAGAAGGAATGCTTTTATTGATTTAACTTCATGAAAGTTGCACTAATATTTTTTTTAACTTTAATATTGTGTAGTAAACGTTTTATAAAAGCAATAAGGTACTCGAGGCAAGTGCTGTATCGTGAATAAGTAATGGCTGAAGGGGTTGCAGGCACTCCGCTTCGCGTCGTACCTAACAACGCCCTTCAGCCGTTACTTATTCACGATACAGCACAGCCTCTCGTACCTTATTGCTTACTTGTTATTAGTAAAAATGTTATTATATAGTTCTTTAATTTAATTCTTTATATTTAATTCTTACTAGTAAACGCTGAGTAACGACATGTAATTCTGAGTACATTAAATGACATTTTTGGCTTTCCATACAATGACACAGTAATATGATCTCTTCCTAAAAACAGAAAGCTTTCTTTCACCTAAAATCTGAAATAATTTCTTCTTTTAGCTATTATATGTCTAAATATAAAGCACTATAAAGTTGTGTAACAAAAATAAAATGATTCACAAGAATGAATCTAATGATGAATCATATCATTCAGTATTGGGTGTAGAATCACTTCTTGTTGTGTTGTTTACTTTAAATTATTCACTTTTGCTTATATTCTCATTTAAATCACATTGAATTACAATGTCAGTTTAAGGTTTCATACATGTGACAGGATCATTATCTTGTGCAAGATAATCAATGAACACCAGTGACGTTTGAAAGATACAAACACAACTATAACCAGTGTGAGTAATTCTGTGTAACCCTAAAAAACCCAAAACATCCTAAACCTAAAGGATGAAAATATTGCAAGTCTGTGTGAATAAACAACAGATGAGAGGAGTTTGCTGATACAGAAAAACCATGGGTGGGAAACAATACTTAAACAAGATCATAAAATAAACTTTACAACCATATTAAAGTATAAACTAATAGATAGCGGAGTTAAATTTCAGAAACATTTGATCAATGCAAATCTGTTGTTTTGAATGGTGTCCATTGTCAACCAAACAAAAACAAACAGCAAAGCTTAAAACATCTTCATAACAGCCTTTTATCTTAAACATACAGACATCTTTACTTAAACGTGTACATAATAAACTATTTTAAAACTTTAAAACATTTCAGAATGATTCTCTTAATCTTCATAAACAATTATTTAACGCTAACGCTAAATATTAATATTTCACAGCCGCCGGATAAAACTGATAAACAAAGACGTTAAAACATGAAAATCGTGTGAAATAATGAAGTTATTTTACTGCTCTTACCTCAAACACACCAGCTGAGATCCTGTAAACACTTCCTGGAGTCAGACACACGCAGGAACACACGTTAACACGTCAATCAAATCACATCCAATCACTGCAGGGGGATTCGTCTCAGGACACGCCCTCTTTACCGCGACCTGTTGACGTGTAAAAGTTAGTTTGACGTGTAAAAGCACCACTAGAGGGCTATTTCTCTTATTTATTTACTACAAAATATCACATATTCGTTCATTTATATTAAATGTATTAAATGTTAATGAATTTATATTAAAATAATGACAAAGTTGTAAGTGTTATATATGTGTTATAATAGATTTTTTTAATATCATGATGTTATCCATCTAGTTGTTAATAAAATGTATCTAGGTTTAGCTAGCACAGTATTATTTTAATTTGTCCAATTATAGAATAAACAACTTGCACATATTGATTGCTCTCTCATTTGTACGCTGCTTTAAAGGGATAGTACACACAAAAATGTATATTCTGTCATCATTTTCTCATCCTCATGTTGTTCTAAACCTATATGAATTTATTATTTTCTTTCTGATGAACACAAAAGAAGATATTTTGATAAATGATGATAAGCACAGTTGATTGTAACCATTTACTTCCATAGTAGGAAAAAAATGCAATGATATTTAATGGGTACAATCAGCTGTGTGCTTACCATCATTTATTAAAATATCTTCTTTTGTGTTCATCAGATAAAAGAAATTCATACAGGTTTAGAACTGAGGATAAGAAAATGATGACAGAATTTTTATTTTTGGGTGAACTATCCCTTTAAATAAAAGTCTCCTAAATTAGCCTAAATATCAGTCAAGGAAAAGCATATTCAAAAATGCTATTATTTATATGTAAGTTAAAATGTTTTGTGCTTACCCCCGATAAAAAAAATCACAATCCAATCATAGTCATCCTTAAAGCATCACTTAACATCTAATGCTGTGATCTTATTTATGTTGTGTATTTTGTATGAAATTATTTCTTTAGCAGTTTAAACACTTAAATTGTTTTGTAATGTTTATTATATTCCATGTGAAAATGCTATTGTGACGCTCTTTGTAAAAATTTAATAACATATGTTATAGCAGATATAAAATGTTTGTTTCCAAGGTAAATAATACTTAATAATAACATAATGACTGAACCATTTCAAATCTTCTCGTTCTCTCTCTGAATATATAGTTTGGTTCACGGCTCATTTCATACTGACATCTTAATGGCCCTAAAAGACAAAACCCACACTTTTCATAAAAAATTAAGAGTTATTTAATATGAATAGTGTTATGGTCATGAATTGGGTATCAGTAGCTAAAGTCAAACGTTTGCAAGATGACAACGCATCAGTCCTAGTTAGGAAACCTTTCAGTTGTTTAAAACACATCCACACATGAACGCAAACCCATCCATCCCATACATCCAGACAGCAGGCCGGTTTTCTCTAAATAAGGCATCTTATCTGTTTTCCTGTCATTCCTCAGGGCCTCTCATCCTCTGTGTGGTGTACAGAGAAACAGACTCCACATTCTTTACCCATATATGGCTAAATCCCTGCGGTGGGACGGCTCTGTTTAAGTGAACAAAAGCTTCCCATTGGCTGAGAGAAGAAAAGGGAGGGGTGCAAAAACTAATGCTTGAGAGAAACTTTTGTGTCTCCAAAGTGTAAGTGTCTCACTCTCCGGCAGAAAGACAAAGTCAAGAGGGCAGGGCCTTTATTCCGTTAGCTCAAGTTCAGGTGAGTACTGAGAGGTTATTGTGTTTATATCACTGCTTTATTGTGTTATGAAGCCTTATGAAGGGTTTTTCCTGAAGTGCTGTCTGAGTTTGAGACACTGAGGAAAGTTCTGGATAGAGTTGGTGACGCAGATTTTGGAAATGGAGCTAAAGCAGAGTCAAAACTGATCTATACTTTTAATCCATACAAAATAATCTTCATTCAGAACTGATGCCATAGAAAAAAACATTTGTGCCTGTAAACATCTGAAGAAGCTTTCTGTTTCACAAGAGGCTCATTGTAGTAAAAACATTGTCTTTAAATTATAAAAAGGTAAGAGAAACAAAAAATGGATTTTCTATGGCTTTGCTTTTAAGCACCTTTATTTTTAAGAGGGTATGTGTGTGCCAAACATATTCAAGTCTGTCTTTAATGCATTTCAGTATATTTTTACTCTTATCACATCTCATGTACGTGAAGATGCTGTACAGAAAAACTTTCTTGTTCAAACACTTAATTCTCAAATGTCTTTCCATGCAGCCGATACTTGACTGTAAAACGCTCATCTGTTAATAGAAAGTCATTGTGTTTGATGTCATAGGTCAGAGGTGAGACCCATGATGTAAACATTAGCCCAGTGAACCTGAAACAATTTTAAAAAATACAAATCTACATGAAAGTCACATTTATAAATATCTAAATGTCATAGATATCAAAATAATATATCAAATAATGCCAAAGCTTTTCTCACAACTAACTTTTCTGTCATTTGTTCATTCAACTGGTATCAATGACATCAGTTGGGCTCAAGTTCACACAGATGTAGATCACAAAACAGTCACAATACAATCAAACATGGCAGACTTCTTTTTGTTAAATATTTTGCTCAAAAAGCGTACACTTGCTATCAATTCTTTAAAATAAATGCCACATGCTTTTTGAAACTTCTGTATATTGAGCTTTAAGATATTATTCACGCTTCATCATTTAAAGTTGATTTAAAAGTGAAACTGAACTTGAAAAAATCTTAAATGAATCTTAAAGGACTGTAGATAAAAGAAACTTGAAATAAATGTAAGGGAAGAAGTGACAGCATCTGATGTCTTTCAGACAGTTGGTCTGGTCAATTTCTAAATTCCAGCATTTAATCCTAAAGCTTGTGTTCAGATGACTGTAGTCAATAACAAATATAAACACACAGTCATACAACAGGTTCATCTGTTATACTCATACTTATTTCTGATGCTACCTCATACTTACAAAACAGAGCAAAGGAATAAAACAGTCAGACAGTTTAAAATAGAGCACAGGTCAGAAATATAAAAGCCATCACTGGATTGGATATAACTATATTTAGAGTAGGCACGGGCTAGTTACCGGTTTCAAGGTACATTGAAGTTTTAAAGGGGACATATCATATCATAAACCTTTTGACCTTTTCCACATGTAAGTGCTTTAATTGAGTACTTCTATCAACCTAGAAAATGTGAAAAAGATCAACCCAGTAACTTAGTTTTGGTAAACCAAGCATGTGAAAAAATAGCTAATTGAAATTTGGCTCCCATTGTGATGTCAGAAAGGGATCTTATTATAATAATACTGACCCTTAATCTGCACTATCCAACCATGGCACTGCCATTTAGTGCAGAGAGAGAGAGAAAATTATTGACAGCACAAATGAGTTTCAATTTCAACAAACCACCATGGCGGTCAGTGTTTGCATTTCATCAGCTTATTTGCATTTAAAAGGCACATTTTTGCCCACACCTATACAAAGTGGCAATTTTAACGTATTATAATAAATTATCTGTGGGGTATTTTGAGCTAAAACTTTACGTACATACTATGGGGACACCAAAGATTTATTTGACATCTTAAAAAGTCCTGTGAAATGTCTACTTTTAAAGAGACAAGGTTTCAAAACCACTAACATTTTCCATTAAAATGTTTCTAAGGTATGAGCTGTGTTTACACAAAATTACTTAAAGAGTACCTATTGTCCTATTCACGATTTTACATTTCCTTTGGTGTGTAAGTGTGTATTCGTACATGTTGACGATATGCAAAAGGTACAAACCCCAAAGTAAACGATGACGTGAGTTATCGTCTCCAACTTAAACCTCTTTTCTTGGACTACAACAAACACACGGATTGTATGCAACAGTTTACTTCCTGGACCTGTTGTGAGCGAATCTTTCAAACATGGTAAAGAGCGTCACATTTCCGGCTGACGTCAGAGGTATTCAGGCCAATCACAACGTACAGATTAGCTGGCCAATCAGGGACACAGAGCTTTTCAAATCCATGGGTTTCAGGAAGAGAGTGAAATCTGGAGCTACAAAAATGTACGATATGTGGAAAATAATTTGTTTTTTTAACCATAAACCACGCAAACACATTGTATTATACCAAATACACGAAATAACATTGTTTTTTAGCAATGAAATAGGTGCTTTTTAAATTATTACGTCATGTAATTGATTTGATGTTTACATATACTACAAAAATTATTTTATTGCAAGAATATTATAATTTCAATATTTTTTTTACCTGTTATACATGTTGTACATTGCTTAAAAAGAAAATGTATTGTGTCCAGTTGTAAAGCTTGAAAAATAACACATTTTAACCCACCAAAATGTACCATACCACCAATATGAATTGATTTCAGTATAAATTGCAAATGTAATATCAATAGATTTTTGCAGATAACAATGATACATAATATCCATGATCTCTGTTGTGTTGGACAGTTACACACCTATGTCCTTCTTGTGTTGATAGATGTAAGCCAACACCCAAATAAAGTTCTTCACATATGTGCACAAATACTACAGTAAATGTGTTGAAAATTTCATTTGTGAATTGATCCATGCATGCATAAACATTAATCCACAGGCATTATTATTTCAGTTCCACATTTCTACTTTGCTTTTGATGAAAGATTTTAGTTGATTTTTCTGTCTTTAAAATTGCACTCTCAAAAAAAAGCAAAAAAGCAAAAAAGCTGGGGTGGTACCCTTTCAAAACCTTAAAGGTACTTACTTGTACCAAATGTATACATATCTGTATGTAAATAGTACATATTAGGACCTTTTAAAGGGTGAAAGAGTGTTTGTATTAAGTATTAATGTGTTTGACATGTCTTCATCCAGACCTGACACACAGCCAACATGTCCAGCAAACGGGCAAAAGGGAAGACGACCAAGAAGAGGCCACAGAGGGCCACCTCGAATGTTTTCGCTATGTTCGATCAGTCACAGATCCAGGAGTTCAAGGAGGCCTTCAACATGATCGACCAGAACCGAGACGGATTCATCGATAAAGAGGACCTTCATGACATGTTGGCCTCTTTGGGTAAGAACCCATCTGATGATTACCTCGAGGTTATGATGAGTGAAGCACCAGGTCCCATTAACTTCACAATGTTCCTCACCATGTTCGGAGAACGGCTGAACGGAACCGACCCGGAGGACGTGATCAGAAACGCCTTCGCCTGCTTTGATGAAGAAGGATCCGGTAAATCACTCAATAACCTAATAGCTCAGTGGGTAGACCAATGCATTAGCAATGTAAAGGTCAAAGGTTAATTCCTAATGTAAATGATCTTCTGTGTATCTGCACAGGCTTTATTCATGAAGATCATCTGCGAGAGCTCTTGACCACCATGGGTGATCGATTCACAGATGAGGAGGTGGACGAACTGTTCAGAGAGGCTCCCATCGATAAAAAGGGAAACTTTAACTACGCAGAGTTCACACGCATCCTCAAACACGGAGCCAAAGATAAAGACGACATGTAGACGATTGACTACAGCAGAACAACACGTGCCTATATACATGCATGAGCATGCACGGGTGTAAACAGCAATGAAGCATGACATCATGATAATTTATCAAAGAAGATACAAGTGTACGCTTTATTATACATCCCCCAAAAATGTTGGGTTGTTTCAACCCATAGTTGGGTCAAAAATGGACAAACCCAACTATTGGGTCAAAAATAACCATATAACCCAACTATGGCTTGAAACAACTCAAAGATTAACCCAAATAACCCAACAGTTGGGTTGAACTATGGGTTGAAACAACCCAACATTTTTTTACAGTGTATGATCAGATCATGTTAAAATGGATGTATGTCTTTGGCTATTATGAGATTTTTTTAAACATTCATGTGTAATGTAGGTTTAAAAAATGCTGGGTTATTTTCAACCCAGCGTTGGGTTAAAAAGAGACAAACCCAACCCACTGGGTAGTAATTTAACCTATGCTTGTTGTTTCAACCGACATCTAGGGGTTTCGTCTCTTTTTGACCCAACACTGGGTTGAAAATAACTCAGCATTTTTTGTGTATTACACAGCTGTGGCTATAAATTTTAAACTGACCCAAATCAAATCAGTGTTAGAGACCAAACAGATGACAGAAACCTGCATTTAGACGTCATGAATTATGCTTCAGTTTTTATGTTGTACAAGAATTTTCATGATCTTCCTTTTATTGCTTAATACAGATACATTGAGCATTATAGCTGTCAGTAAACCTATACAAAATCTGATCATATTCATGCACATTATGATGATTTCAATTGCATGTTAAGCCCAGTTGTTGGGATATATTGGTTTAGTTCTGCAGCTGTATCCATCAAACCCTATGAAGCTCTGCTCTATGAAGTGTTGTCAGGTGTGTTTACCTGTGGCAGCTGTCAGGTGTGATCTATGAAGTCATCTGTCATATCAACTGAAGTATTTTATACTGAAATAAAGGTGTAAAGATGGTAACTTATTACAAATTCTGTTTTATTCACCCAAATTAAAGCTTTCCATCAAATGTGACCCCGCCTGTGAAAACCCAGCTCAAGTCATTTCTTTAGTGATTTACTGTGTCATCATACTATATAATGTAAGAACGTATGGTGAAAATATTACCTTCATATATTTAAAGGTGCCAAAGAAAGCATTGATACAATCTGGTATGTGGCTTTATTAAATGCAAACATGATCCAGAATCCTAGAATTTGCCTTTAGAATGAAATGGTCTATTATTACCTTATTTGGAAGGGTCATGAATAATGTTGAGCTCTGCTCTGATTGGTTGTTTCTCAGAGCAGCTCCTTCAGTAGCTCTGTGTGTGTGTGTATCAGATGAAGATACAGATTTTGAGGAATAATCAATTGTTTGGACATTGGTAATGGACGTTTCTGAGTGGGAAGTTTCAGTATGGACCTGCAAAACGTAACTGTAACATCAATAGAAGAACTTCAGCCTAAACGCTAGCATATAGCATTAATTAGCATAATGGCTAACTCAGCAGTCACAACTTTGTTTTTAGCATTGTAACAACATTGTACTTAAAGGATTAGTCAATTTTATTTAAAAAAATCAAGATAATTTACTCACCACCATGTCATCCAAAATGCTGATGTCTTTCTTTGTTCAGTCGAGAAGAAATTATGTTTTTTGAGGATAACGTTCCAGGATATTTCTCATTTTAATGGACTTTAATGGACCCCAATAGTTAACAGTTTTAATGCAGTTTAAAATTGCAGTTTCAAAGTACTCTAAACGATCTCAAATGAGGCATAAGGGTCTTATCTAGCCAAATGATTGTCATTTTTGACAAGAAAAATAAAAAATATGCACTTTTAAACCACAACTTCTTGTCTATCTCCGTTCCTGTGACGCGCGACCTCACGTAAGACGTCATCACGTCAAGAGGTCACGGAGGACGTATGCGAAACTCCGCCCCAGTGTTTACAAGTGTGTAGAAAGAGGACCGTTCCGACGTTGTTGTATGTCAAATAATACTAATTAATGTCTTTGTGTCAGTTTATTGTTTAAAATGATCTGAAAATGTGCATTATATTTAACACGTGACTTTTCCACGGCATTACGCAATTACATGAGGTCGTGCTGGTGCTTCACATAACCGGAGATAGACGAGAAGTTGTGTTTTAAAAGTGCATATTTTTTCTTTTTCTTGCCAAAAATGAAAATCGTTTTGCTGGATGGGACCCTTGTGCTTCGTTTGAGATCGTTTGGAGTCCTTTGAAGCTGCAATTTTAAACTGCATTAAAGCTGTTGAGTTTGGGGTCCATTAAAGTCCATTTAAGTGAGAAAAATCCTGGAATGTTTTCCTCAAAAGAACAATTTCTTCTCGACTGAACAAAGAAAGACATCAACATTTTGGATGACATGGTGGTGAGTAAATTATTTGGATTTTTTTTTAAGAAAAATGCTTTAATTTATTGTTGTGGTGTATATCTGGTCTGTAACGTCTCAGTTGGTGTTATGCTGAGATTGGTCTGTTTTCCAGCATTTTATGCATGCACAAGGTTTACATAAGAGGAAAAAATTGTGTTTGAAGCTCCTGGTGTGTCATTACCATGTGCACAACTCTTTTTATTCATCTATGCCTACATAAATACAGTTTTACAAAGAACCTTTAATATTGTAAGATCATGTTGAAGATTGAAATCCAACTTTTATGCATCAACAAACTTTAGCCTGGATTTACAGACAGAAACTCTTCTGTGGATTTTATATAAAATGCCGAACAAAGCCAATGCTTCAATCTCTCCGAAACAAGACTACAAACAGATATAAATCGAAGCTTTTATTTCTCTGTATGTTTGTACAAAAGGACATAAAATGTTTAAGGCAGATATTGCACAGACTACAGAAGGTTTTCCTACAGAAGCATATAAGGCACACATGCCACTTTTATTGAACACTGTTAAAGATAAACATGAACTTAAAAAAATAATAACATTCACATCCACCATCATGTATTTGGTCGTATAGTTGAGAGCTACAAAAATTTCATGTATACATAAGCTATAAGCAGCAACTCTAAGACAAAAACCCGAACGATATTTACACGTTTCGCTTTGCTATACGCAAGACTCGTAAATAACAGTTCAGAAATATCGACGTCGGTCATTCAGATGAGGTGAAAAAATAGAGCATACGGTATAAAAATATATCTACATTTACTTCCAGTACCATCGCAGGAACTAACAACAAGCTCACAGTGGTTTGAAATGTTAGGTTATCGGATCTGTAATACAGTTTGATGTCGCTACAATATCAATTACAGCATGTTAAAAACTATACAAACCAACCTGAGATACATTCAAACACAATAATAAACATGATGCGTAAACATTTGAAATACTTTTAAAATGTTTAAATGTACCCCGCATAATAAAAACTAAAGAAAAGACATAAACTGATATAAATGTAAAGTGATCTCATGTTTGACAGCCATTAAACACAATGAACGGCTAACGGTGACATCTCCACACGTTTCATGGAAACTATAAGCAGAGGATAAAAACGTATGAAGATTCTCAAAGAGAAACTGACTAGATGTGTGTGACTTTTATAGCAATCTTTCCCGTGTGAGAGTGAACTTGTTAACCCCGATGATCTATTTTACTCAACGGCTCACGTCATGGAGAAAAAGCTCCAGCGTTACATGAGACCTGAAGGAAATCAATGATGCTCTCGCCTCCATCTCAGGACGTGAATGATGACCTCTGCAAACCCATCGATTTCCTGACAATCCAACGCTCTCCATATCACACAATAAAGCTCTCCGATGTTATTTAGGGATTTAGACTCGGAGGTGAAATTGGACTAAAGTGCAGGAAACATACAAACACATGGTCGAGGATTTGGTAGAAAAGGTTTTATGTGAAGTATTAAAAGACGACACACTTAGCACCTAAACGAGATCTGATAATCGAACACTGCATGCTGCTCTTCCAGAAACATTCACAGATATCAGTAAACTCATGCTACATAACTATTAAATGAGGATATATCGATGCAGACGGAGATGTGGAGCTCCTTCAAGGCCACATCGAAAATGAAAAAGATCCTGAAGTCTCTTTCTGTCGCCTGATGTGCTCAGGATGTCTGAGCTCTTGTAAATGTTTAAGGTTTAGATCTGCTGGTGGGCACTTGCTGCAAGTGAATTATAAACTCCCGAGTAAAACATTTGCTCTCAATGAAAGAGCATTTAGTGGAGAAGGAAACTTCCGGTGGGTAAAAAAGCTAAAACGTCTTAAAAATACGTCAACAATTCAGAAGGACGTTTGTGTCCAAATCAATGAAGGGGCTTTCTCGGCACCTAGCAACGCTTAAAATGCATCCATGACAGCAGGGAGACAGGATTCGGAGAGACACAGTAAACATTTTAGTGTCAACCAAAGCGCCCAGGTTTCCATCGTTCGACAAACACAACACACAGTCTTAAGTGGAGCGGCATGCTTGCGTATTTCCACTTTAGTTGACGGTTTCTGTGACTGTACTGTGTGTGTAGTTTGGGCTCCACGTGTGCATCACCGCATTCGGACGTGGACTGGTCTGTCTGACGCTCCAAACCGCAGATGAATGCATGAAGTTCCCAGATTCCATGACCACATTGGCAACATCACCATTGGTCAAACCGGCTTGCACGACAGGAAGGCTTGGAAACGTGCGGGTCACGACAGGAACCGATACCGGTAACACCGGATTCTCCGTCAAGCTCGCCGTAGCATCGCACTCCAACCTGGAAGGCGTTTCTTCTCTGGAATAGGAACGCGTGACGGCCTCCGAATCTCCAAGAGGACTTGAAATTGAAAGTTCGTCTGGTCGTTGTGTCGTTCGCTCTTTTTGTTTGCAGCCTTCCTGCTCGGCCGCCCGCTGCAGTGCCGCGTCCACTAAAAGTTTCAGATCGCTGAAATCTTGCGGGCAGAGCTCTGGAGGGGTGGGAGGCGGCGTATTGAACAGCACCCCTGTTGGGCTCACTGCTCCCAGGGTCAGTACTGAGGTAGATGTAGGTGCGAGTGTTGTCAGATGAATGTTGGAGAACTGATCTACACCGCTCGCGTCCAGCTGCATCAAAGCTTGAACGCCGGCATCTTGACTAAAGCCTCCCGATAACGGCAAACAGCCGGCACGAGCCAAAATGGCCGTCGCCGTGTTACCCAACAGTCTTAAATCCAACGTTGGGGCTGATGAGATAGGTGAGGGGCGGGGTGAAGAGGCGGGGCTTTCCGGGGAAGTGGATCTTTCTGGTTTGCCGGCGCGTCGTGACATGGTAAACTTGGTGGGGTCTTTGCCGTCTTTCCTGAGGAGGTCGGGAAGGAGTCTCCGACGAGCGTTTATGAACCAGTTACAGATCTGAGAAAAAAACAGATAAGTGACTAAATATACATTTTGTCTTTAAATGTCACACAGAATCGTGAAGATAAATGAAAACAGGTCAGTATATTCAGGGTTCCCACACCTTAGTTAACTTCAAATTCAAGGACTTTCCAGGTCCAATACCCTCAAATTCAAGGACTAAATATGGGAACACATTTCAAGTGAGATCAAGGTTACATCGTGTTACCTTTTAAGATACATTGTTACTGTTCCCTTTCGAGGGAACTTGCGCTGCGTCACTGCGGTGACACTTTGGGGACACCTCCAGGGGTAAGTGCGTCTGAATGTGTATATCAAATTCAACCAATGGTGAGGCTTAACAACAAAGACAGGGTGACTCGGGAGCCAGGAAGTATATCGCTATCTGAAATATTGCCATAGGCGGCGTAACAGGGACGCAGGAAGTATGGCAAGGAAGACGCAGCTCCTCGTTCCTTTCTCAGGGAACAAAAGTTACATACGTAACCTGAGACGTTTTCATGTGTCAAACACAACTATGCAAAAAAGCATTTTGGTATGAATCAACATTCGCATACAGAATATAATATAAAAGCATTTAAAGCGAACAGTTTAGTACGTGTGCTTAAAAAGTCTAAAAATGTTATGATATTATCCTACACTACACAGGGAATAATATGGATTTTTTTCCCCCCAGAAAACTTCTTGCATAAAATAGATTCAAGCACTTTCAATGACCTGTATCTATGTATTTATATTTTCAAAAACTTCCCAGGGCCTTGAATCCTCCCCCCCCCCAGATTCACAACTATTTTAAGGACCCGTGGGAACCCTGTATTTTATTCACTATGAAGCCCTCTGGTGGTGATACAATGAACTGCATGTTGGTTTCAGACAGCTGGCACTAATGTAGACTGGAGTGAAATATGCAGCGCTGCATTCCTGTGCACTTACAACAGCTCGGTACAGGACAAAATACACATCAGACTTTGTGCCTGCGTGAGAAAAACTTTGCCTGATGAATTTGACTGCTAAAAACTACACTAAATAAATGTTATGTTATTAGTCAGTAACTGAAATTTCTTATTTTCACAAATGTCTATGTATTTAACAAATTTGTCTTTTGCAGCAAAACTTTCGAAGTACATGCTTTGCCCTGAAGAAGACCACTTGTTGGTTGATACATGCTGGCTTATTTATTTTAATATGACTTAAGCCATAACTAATAAAAGGCTTTTTTGTTTAACTGAGTGCCTGTGACCTGCTTTTTTGTCTTTACGTACAAAAGTTTTTGGCAAATTCACTTCTTTTTTGTGAATGATCCGACTCTGCACACCACCGTTATCCAATTTTTCTTTCTCAAAGAAACATCTTAATGCAAATGAACATCAGTAACAATTGTGCTGAACAGTCATCAGGTAAAAATGCTAAACTGTTGCTCTCACCTGTGACACAGACAGATGGGTTTGTCTCGACAGGCTCATCTTCTCCACTTCTGATGGATATGCGTTGAAGCGATGCTCGTACAGCCAATCTCTCAGCACTTGCACAGATTCTTTAGGGAGGTTTCCCCGACGACGGCGTTTGGCCGAAGCTTCTGTTCTTCTGTGACCCGTGGAGAGATTGAGGGGGAAACCGTCATCCTCACAGGGGTCACTGTCAGACATGGCCGAAAACTCGGTGTCTCCATTCTGATCTTCGTAAAAAGCTGATCAAGGAAACAAAAAATGTTTTTTTAGATAAAAGATAAATGCAGAACGCCATTTTAGGACAATGCCACATGAATTATTACAACAAGCTTAGCTATCTCCAGAAACACATAACCCAATTCTTTTCATATTTTTCCTCCAGTATATTCTGCTCACAGAATGCCATATCCCACAATGCAATGCACTAAACTTTGCAACGTAATGCATGAACCAAATATCAAAATATACAAATATTTTAAATAAGGCAGTAAATAGTATACACTACTGAGTTATGCTACGTACACACTAGGGCTGGGGGGAAACGATTTTTCGATTAATCTTTTTTTACGTGGTTGATTCAAAATCGATTCTTAAAGAGCAGAATCGATTTTTTTCTTTCACATTTATTTCTGCAAACATTGAACGTAAGATTAACATTAATTTAATTACTAGTTTTCTCCACTAGATGTCACCCTCTTTTTTGTCTTGTGTGATGTTACCAAGGAGCGAGAGGCGAGCCTGTCATTCATTCATTCAGTGCTTAAAATGGTGGTTTCAGGTGCTTCATCGACGTTGATGCCACCTTCACATAAAAAGTTAAAGGTATGGAAGCATTTTAGATTTCGCAAGCAAGACCACAACGATAGTGTTATGGCTTTTAATTTCTTTTTATTAATTTGTAAACTGCTGTTCACTGTTCTTTTTTATTAATATAGTATTTGTATTAAATCTACATTAATTGAGTTGAATCGAAAATCGAGTATAAAAGCCGACCCGAGAACTGTAATCGAAAATTGAATCGAACTGATAGCTTGTGAATCGAAATCGAATCGATCTGGAACATCCGAATCGATACCCAGCCCTAGTATACACCAAACGCGGGGCATCGCGTTACTCGTTCTAGATTACTCGAGGGATTTTAAAATTTATCGCTCGAGTTGAATGGATTCACACCAGACAGGAGTTCAACGATTTGCGTAAGTAGATTACATATAGAGTAAATGCAAAGACGCAATCAGACGCGGCCTCGTGTGGGGCAATGCGAATGACGCGATAAAGGCACAAAAACGCGCTATTTGAACGTGTCTTCACGGCAAACACGGCGCCCATATCACATGATTTGCATCAACCCACACGAGGACACGTCTGATCGCGTCTTTGCATTGACTTTGTATGTAATCTACGCAAATTTTTGAACTTGCTTCTGGTGTGAACTTACTTGAATTAACTTACTTTATCTATTCTTTAAAAAAAAGTATTATATTGACATTTCGTCCGCGTTTTGAGAGCCTTAAACCGCTATTTTTTTAAAAATATTGATAAATCTGAATACGGCACCTGCGTGTTTTCGTGTGTACAGCCAATCTGTATATTTTGTGATACGATGATGTCATCACCCCACATATTGAACCTAGTCAGAAACTGCTGTGTCACATAACAGCAACAACGACGATGACAACAACGACTAAAACACGTTGGACTACAATCTTCTGCTCCTTAGCTACGATAAGCAACAAATCATTGCTCCAATTCGTCTTCTCCGTTTTTAGTGCATCTCTGTGGCAGAATTACAGCACCACATACTGGCCTGGCATGTATATTACATCGATTTAAGTCAGTTAAAGTTTCATGTGCAGATGTTTCTTAAAATGAAGCCGTGTTTAATGATTTTTTTAGAAAGAGGGGGAAAAGATTGGATAGGGAAAGCTCTGGCTTTGTGAAAGCTGTTTAACTTCACTGTTATTTTACACATCAAAAGACATTTGACTCCTAACAGCTTCACCATTCACACCCTCACAACGACCATCTCTGTTTCACAGCCCCCTCCACAGCAGACAATAGAGAGAAGAATGAACCGATCCTCGGCTATTTTACTCTTTACAGGTGGTCTGATGTAAAATGCAAGTTTTATAATGATGTTAGTAAGTGGGCTGTTACCCATCATGAATAAAGAATTGGTAGATTGAAATAATAAAGCACAAGAGATAAACGGCAACATTTCAACTCTTTCTGAACAAAATTATTTTTGTAAACATTTCGAAAGACACTGTTAAAGGTCTACCAAAATGCATGAAATGTAAATGTAATGTTTGAGTATTTTTAGGCAAAACAACCAATCAGGATTTCTTTCTTTCTGATGGCAGGATAGATCAGATGGTTTAGAGCGCCTGTGTTTGTCCTGCTGTAACCCGAACCCTGAATGAGAGATGTGAAGTTACGGTGTCTCACTTTAACAAAGCACATTGTGTGTATGTTTGTATTAATGTATCTGTGTTGTTGTTGTATCATTTTAAGCAGAAAGTTGTCAGGCAGCTAAACAATGCAAATAGGAAAATTCACCCCAAAAAAATGAAAATTTCTTTCTTCTGATGAACACAAAGGAAGACATTTTTTTGAGGAATGTTTGTGAGCCCTATTCACTTCCATAGTATTCTTTTTTCCTACTATGAAAGTGAATAAAGCTTATAATCGGTTTGGTTACAAACATTCCTCAAAACATCTTCATTCGTGTTCATCGGAACAAAGAAATGTATACAGGTTTGTAACAACATGACAGTGAGTAAATGATGACCGAATTTTTATTTTTGGGTGAACTGTCCCTTTAAATAAATTTGTCACACACACCGTTATCTACAGGATACAACGTGCAGTGAAAATGTAACTTTGGGTCTGATCGTGTTACAGTTAGTTTGTGTTTCTTTAAGTTGTTTTAACCTAGAGCTGCATTACACATTTTCTTATAAAAAATAAATAACGACTGAGCTCGTGTTGAATCACTTAGATTGAATCAGAAATTAAATGTATAATGTTAAAAAATAACCGGATTACCAAATTGGTGCATTTAAAAAAAAAAAATCAACAAAATATTATAAACAAGCAATCCGTTTTTTTTCCAGAATTAAAATGTACAACTTGGAAAATATTTATCTCAAATTTAAAATGTGAAAAACACAGTTTTCAAACAATCGATCAACAAATCAAGTCAATGGACACACATTACATCATTCCTCCCATTCCCAACTTCACAGTGTACTGTGAAGAGGCGCAGATTGCATACAAATTCAAAAACTATGACACAAAAAGTCTCTTTCCAGTTTAAAATAAACACACGAGACTAACAGCAAACGATTCGTTAAACACCCGCGATGTCATCTTTCCATTCCCGCCTTCAGAAAAGGCAACAATCCCAAATAAAATATAAAAACTAACAAAAGATAGTCTGTCACCTGACGCAAATAAACACACGAGAGCCGCGGACGCGCGAAAACGCGATTCACCAAACAAACAAACACGCGTGACATCATCCAAGCGTCTGCGAATTCTTGCTACGCTGCGCAGATCAACCGACTTATGACATCATATTACCGCGAGAGCGAGTTAAAACCTGGGCTCTCGTGGTTTTCTGATGTCATAATCGATGGGTCTGCGCAGCGCAGCATGAAGTCATACAGTCAATGTAACAAACACACGAAATGCACGTAAATCTTTAAAAATTAAATAATTATGAAAATATTCTAACCATGTCTTAATAAACTGCCGATATGGATCGACCGACACTGCACAACACGATAAACAAGATCATGCATGAACGTTTCAAGTGTTAGACCCAAAATCACAGCACACAGACAGATGTATAACAGACCCACGCCATTCAAAAACACACACGCTGCATTTGATCTCAACAAAAACGCCACAGTCCCGATAAAACTAACACATACTCACGATCACAGACACACGCAAACAAACACGCAAATAAGCACGTGTAAAAACGCAACTGACCTCTTTTGTTAGATTTCATCCTGGATGCTCGACAGCAAAAAATGTTGGAAGTTGCTGGCGTGAAAAGCGCGTCTCCGACGGATCGGTGACACGCGCAGGATTTTCTTTTTGCAGGCACGCGCAGCTGCGTTGAGTCAGAATCCCACTGAAGCTCCAGTAATAAATAAATCTGAACTTATGGGGTTAAAGTGTCGTTCACAAATATCTTCCCGTTGGCGTTTACCTGCAACACTGCTTCTTCAAACTCTCTCTCTCTCTCTCTCTCTCTCTCTCTCTCCCTTTCTCTCTCCCTTTCTCTCTGTGTGCCAGTGACAGGAACTCGAGCCCTCCTACTGCCAGGGGCCAATGGGACCCCACATCTGTGTGTCATCACACTTTCATTCAAAACTTACAGCACTTAAACTAAATGTCCCTTTCGATTTGCTTTCTTGTGATGACTTCATGAGTAAATGGTCATTTCCTATTAAAAAAATAAAGAGCACTATTATCAGATTAAAGTCATTCACACAGGTTTGTTAATGCTAATGAGCAGTCATATCATGCAACTTTTTTATATTTGTAAAATTCGTCCAATAGGCCTACTTCATCTAAATAGGGTGGGCAAACTTTTCTTTTTTTTAAAGAGTATCTGCTTCATAGAAATTACTTGGTTCCTTTTTTGTTGGTGTATTACTTACAAGTACTTTTATAATTCTTCATAACATATATTTTGGTAAATATCAAACTATTTGGACATGGATGAAAGGTGCACTGAAAAAAATGCAGCATATCAAATTTTAAATTAGTTAAACCATTTCAACATATTTTTTATAAGTTATGTCAACTTATTACAAGTCAAAACTTAAAATAGTAGGTTGAATGGACTTGCTGAATTTTTGATAGTGTGTTCATTTTGTTTAGATCAGTCCAACAAATATTCAATTGTATTACTGTTTGGTATTTTGGGTAGATTTATTTGTGTTTTAACAAAAATATGTTCACAATTCTGATACAACCTGCAAAGTTTTTTATAAAATAACTGGTCATAAAATATATGTTCATTTTAGGATAAATCTTATGATTTATATAGCAAATTTTATATAAAAGTAAGATTCACTTAGTCTTTATGGCTGATTTTTTTTGTTTAATGCTGATAGCAAAAAATGTACTTTTAAAATACATTTTGTAGAAGAGTTAAAGCTTTTTGAAAAGTACATTTAAAAATGCTGTAAAACAGGCAATTTAATTGCAAACATTTGCACACCTAAAGCACTGTGGTTCCAATTTTTCATGAAGACTTTATATAATAAATTAGATAAATTGTTTTATGTATAAATGTGTTTATTTTATCTGGATCATTCAGTGTGTTTGTTGTATTCTTGCTCTTCTATGGTGTAGTTTTATACTTGTTTGCATTTCCCTAAACTGAAATCATCTGTAAATTTGTCGTATTGCACTTTATGTTTGCTCATGTTCAACTTATTTTAACTTAAACTTAATTTATTCATCCCATGCATAGGAGAAGGGTGTGCAATGTGCACGGTTGTGTTGACATTGTGTTATTTGTAATTGAAAATGATTTATGTGTGCAAAGAATACAAATTTAAAAGCCGAAATGTTGATTGTGGATATTATCTGGGTTACACTGACACTATGGGGCAGTTTCCTGGACAGTGATAGTCCAAGACTAAAACAAAAGTAAGAGCTGTCCTTGCACTGACATATCTTAAAATACATCAGTGTCCTTTGTTTTGCCTCAAAATCCACACAAGTAATGTTTTTAGGAAGGCATGTTGGTTAAAACTAGTTCTATTTTCAAATTAAACCAAGGTCTAGTCTTGGCTTAAGCTAATCCCTGTCCGGGAAACTGCCCCTATATGTTTTAGAAAGCTATAATAATGAATTAAATCAACAGTTAAATGAATAAATGCAGTATTCAAAGGAAATGGTTCAGTATTTGATTGCATACAAAGCAGATTTAATGCTTTTTCGTAACGCCTGTGGCAAATCCTCCTCGTTCATATGCAGGAATGTGCAGTGAACGTCTCACAACACACAGGTGTTTGTATGAAACGCGTGCATGATCTCAGTGGTTTCACTACAACCACCAGCAAATGCGGAGGATTGTCTTAATGCTGTATTGATTTGAATTTACAAAACATAATAGGATTGAGCTGTCATAGAAGTTAAATTACTCACAATGTCTTTTTCTCAGTAACTGTAAGGTTTGATATCTATTACCATGATAAGTTATCTCAATGGATCCACAACGATGAATTTATAGTGTTCAAATGATAATGCACCAGAGAAAACAGTCCAACACACTTTAACTTGACTCAGGTTTACTGTATTTCTTCCTAAACAAAAGAGCCAGACATTCACAATCTAAACTTCATATTAGATACACTGAACAAATTCCTAATCAGTAAAATATGTGCTTGTTTCATAAAATATTGATTATCAATCTTTATAATAATAAAAATCTTAATTCTTGTTGCTACAAACTCTTGCATTTAGATCATTTACTTCGATGACCCTCAATAAACTACTGTATAGTAAAAGAGCTGAAGAAGGAAAGGAGCGAGCCTGATGTCTTCTGTCAGCAGATGAGAAGAGATGAGATGGAGAACGTCCATCTCAGATGAGAAGAGAAGGTTCCAGTGCTGTAGATCAGTCACTTATCAAGAATATAAAACTGTTTATTAGTTTCCAAGCAGCATGAACCAAGTTGAAATGTTTAAGAACTGAATCCATACACAGACGTCTTTCAATCTCTGTAATCCATGAGATGCTGTCTCTGTGTGTTACTGTCTTTAGGGAAGCCCATGGACATGTAGACAACAAGAATTGACCAGGAATAAATGATTTTTTAACATCAGCTGAATTCAGACTGTACCTGACCCAAATATTATTCTGATATGAATTACAAGAATCACATTGAATCTGATATGATCAAATCAGAACAAAGTTTGGGTTTTGTTTTAATAATAAATATGCATTGATGTACATCTTAAATATAAGGACAACAGAATGAAACACCAATTTCATGTCAAATAAAATAAAACAAAACGTATCCGAGTAGAAATTTGGAACTGGGCACTTTACATTTTAGCCAGAAAGTGAATAAACACTAAGCTTAACAGCTGATCATTTATAAACCCCTAAACAGTTTCATGATTTCATATGAAAAGGTCTGTGCCAATACACTGTAAAGAAAAAAGTTGGTTCAACTTAAAAAAGCGAATTACCTGGTTGCCTTAACATTTTAAGTTAATTTAACTAAAAAAAGAGAAAAAAAAGGAAGTTGACAACATATTTCACACAACTTTTTTTTAGTTAACTAATATTTTTAAGTTTTTTTAAGCTGAACCAACAAATCTTTTTGCTCAGTGTAATAATAAAAATAAAAGTGAAATGCATCGAACAAAAACTAGTATGGACATACAGCACATATTTCTACTGATTTATAACCTTTACTTAAGATGTCTGTGGTTCTACAGGATTTTATTGTTTGCATTCATTATTTTTGTGAAAATTAAACACTTTCCTGTATTTCCACATTTTTGTAAATGGTTGGTTTGGTAAAATTGGGAATAAATCGGCTGGATTATCATGACACTAAAAACACAGTCAAACATCTTAGTGGTTATACTGTAAGCAGGCTAGTTTTGGCAAAAGTCTTTTTTTGTTTTATTTCAGTGATTATGTGATCTAGACACCCTTTATGAGGTTTATGAGATCCACTGTGGCTGAGCTAACATTACATTTTCTCACATGAGATCCGTGAAGTTATGACTGTAAAGTTAAAGATGACCAATCTTTTTATGTAACATACTTAAAACAGTTTTGAAGAAAAAAAATACATGACTAACTTCTAAGACTATTAGAAGTTTATGCAACCGAGCACTGACCTGAACCGGGTTAAACTGACTTCTAAACTTCATCCAATGAAAAACTAGAGGATATGACATCATCAGGAGGATCAGTGGAACAGGACTGAAAAGCTGTGAATGTTTCGAGAGGACCGTCAACAAACAAAACAAGTGCTAATGGCCCACTGACAACAAATGGACAAAACGACTGAAAAAAGATCCAATTTGCATCAATAATACAAAACAAAACACACAATAGGAGTCAATAATTCAGCTGTTAAATGCTGAGGTGGGGCAGATTTGGGGGATGTTTGGCTAAATTGCCCGGTTGAATTAAATCTTACTAAATAGAGACAAATAATGTGTCTACAGACCAAATTAACCCATGAGAGGTCAAATGAAGTCTTATTTGATACCAAAATGATTATATACTTCAATAGATTTCCTGATCATAACAATTTAAACATGCCAACAAAACACACGATTCTGACAAACAGAAGTGATGATGAGTACATTTTTAACATTTTGTTTCACAACAAATCTGAGCTCTAAAACGGCCGTTTATCATCATTGGCCACAAACGGTGGCTATACTACACGTACTGGGATTTACAGGCCCTGAAATTTGATAATCATTTTGATGATATAACCTCTGATATTGCTACATGTTACCCACATAATGACCACAGGCACTTGATTGAATACAATATTAGCTTAGTGTTTCCCACTTAAAACTGGACATGAAACATAAAAGAGCAGAATATAAAAATACAACACCCTGTACTGTACCTGCACAAACATCTGACACAGGACGGAGATGAAAGCCACCTGCCGGACACCTCAAACTATTTCGATTTTAGGGTTCGTATTCATCAACCAACAGCTAATGTGACATTCAAATCTTTTCATCAATCCACACACGATAGATTTGAAATGAGGGATTGACTGATGGAAGTTAGGACAGGAAGACGGCGATTTTAGCCATTGGGATTGGGACGAATGCGCATTTCTAACGGTTTACACGCTATGCAAAATCTTTAGGAGACAAATCATTATTGAATACCAGTATAATAATATTAATATGAATGATTGCAGCTAATACGAGTCTTTGTGAGGTTTCCTTGGCAGCCCCATCAAAAGTGCCGTTTCTAGTATACGTGACATTTTTGGTCACTCTCTCTCACTTTATAAAGCAGCTTTCATATGGGAGTAGACGCGTGATGGCCGAGCCCTTGAGCGTTGTAGCGGATACATCCTCATAGTCGCGTCTGGGCCTCGGGGACGTAGATCTCGATGCTGTCGGCGCTCTCTGTGGCCGAGTTCTGTTTGACAGACTGAGCTCTCTTAGCAGCCATCAATCTCTTGCGAGCCTCCTGTCTCTGTTTGTCCACCGTGTCGTTGCTCTTGTCTTTGGTGAGAGCGCCTTTACTCTTGCCGGGTTTTTTGGGCACCGGAGGAGCCTGTTTCTGATTCTCCTGAAGGTCAAAGGTGAGGTGAGATGTAGATATAACAAACTTACATAAAAGACATTTGAATGCTTCTCATTACAGACGTCACAGTGGTTATCCGGGCGTTTGTACCTGCTTCTCTGGTGACTCTCCAGCTAGTTTCCAGTCATTTGCTTTGAGATGATAAAGTTCATCAAATTTGAGACTGATGTCCTCTATGGAGAGCTGCAAAAGATCCCAGAAGCCGGCCAGATCTTGAGCCGTGGGTCTCGGGTTTGAGTTCACATTCTGAAGAGTGGAATGAACAACGGGTCAGAAGATCTTTTAATAATGTTTTGGCACAAACAAACAGAGCATTTCTTCATTTGTCCAGAAGAGGGCGGCGTATCTCACATTAAATTACTGAGATAATGGCAGTATAAATGTGTGCTGATGGTCAAGTGTGTAAAAAGCATCAGTTCTTAAATTAAGAGGATAACATGATTACAAACCTTATAAACATTAGGTCACATTTACACAAAAATATGACTGATCAAAATAAAAATAATACAATTCATTTAAAATGTCATTTGTGCCTCACCAGGTTTTGTTCACACAGTCCTCTGAACTGCTGGAATTTCTTAGACATCAGCAGCTGAGCGCTGCCCACTGCACTGCGAACCTTTCCCAATACTACAGACAGACAAATAGACAGAGTAAGTGAGTGAGACAGAGAGAGATAGACAGTCAGTCAGACAGACAGAAAGAGTGAGTGAGTGAGAGAGAGAGAGAGAGAGAGAGAGAGAGAGAGAGAGAGAAAGAGCAAGCACGCAAGTGAAACAGACAAACAGAGAAAGGAAGTGATACAGACATAGTGAGTGATTGGGACAGAGAGATAGAGACAGACAGACAGAAAGAATGCAAGTGAGACAGACAAACAGAGAAATATAAAAGAGAGCGAGTGAGACAAACAGACAGAGCGAGCGAGTGAGACAAACAGACAGAGCGAGCGAGTGAGACAAACAGACAGAGCGAGCGAGTGAGACAAACAGACAGAGCGAGCTAGCGAGCGAGCGAGACAGAGCGAGCGAGCGAGACAGAGCGAGCGAGCGAGCGAGACAGAGCGAGCGAGCGAGCGAGACAGAGCGAGCGAGCGAGCGAGACAGAGCGAGCGAGCGAGACAGACAGAGCGAGCGAGCGAGACAGACAGAGCGAGCGAGCGAGACAGAGCGAGCGAGGGAGCGAGCGAGACAGAGCGAGAGAGCGAGACAGACAGAAAGAAAGCAAGTGAGACAGACAAACAGAGAAATATAAAAGAGAGCGAGTGAGACAAACAGACAGAGCGAGCGAGTGAGACAAACAGACAGAGCGAGCGAGTGAGACAAACAGACAGAGCGAGCGAGTGAGACAAACAGACAGAGCGAGCTAGCGAGCGAGCGAGACAGAGCGAGCGAGACAGAGCGAGCGAGCGAGACAGAGCGAGCGAGCGAGACAGAGCGAGCGAGCGAGACAGACATAGCGAGCGAGCGAGACAGACATAGCGAGCGAGCGAGACAGACAGAGCGAGCGAGCGAGACAGACAGAGCGAGCGAGCGAGACAGACAGAGCGAGCGAGCGAGACAGACAGCGCGAGCGAGCGAGACAGACAGAGACAGCGCGAACGAGCAAGACAGACAGACAGCGCGAGCGAGCGAGACAGACAGAGACAGCGCAAGCAGGCGAGACAGACAGACAGACAGACAGAGACAGCACGAGCGAGCGAGACAGACAGAGCGAGCGAGCGAGACAGAGCGAGCGAGCGAGACAGAGCGAGCGAGCGAGACAGAGCGAGCGAGCGAGACAGAGCGAGCGAGCGAGACAGAGCGAGACAGAGCGAGCGAGCGAGCGAGACAGAGCGAGCGAGCGAGCGAGCGAGACAGAGCGAGCGAGCGAGACAGAGCGAGCGAGCGAGACAGAGCGAGCGAGCGAGACAGAGCGAGCGAGTGAGACAGACAGAGCGAGTGAGACAGACAGGGCGAGCGAGACAGACAGACAGAGACAGCGCGAGCGAGACAGACAGACAGAGACAGCGTGAGCGAGACAGACAGAGCGCGAGCGAGCGAGACAGACAGACAGACACACACACACAGAGAGAGAGAGATAGACAGACAGACAGACAGACAGACAAAAAGAGAGCATGTGAGACAGACAGACAGAGAAATGGACAGAGAGTGAGTGAGACAGACAGACAGATAGATAGACAGACAGAGATAGACAGAGAGACTGAGTGAGAGAGACAGACAGAGAGAGAGACAGACAGACAGTCAGAGTGAGTCAGATAGTTAGACATAGATAGACAGACAGATCGAGTGAGTCAGATAGACAGACAGACAGGGAGATACACAGAGAGAGCGAATGAGTGAGAAAGTGAGTGAGACAGACAGACAGACAGACAGACAGGGAGGGAGGCAGACAGACAGAGCAAGTCAGAGACAGACAGACAGACAGACAGACAAAGATAGACAGAGAGAACGAGCGAGTCAGATAGACAGACAGAGGCAGACAGACAGAGCGATTGAGACACTCAAATGAATTATGTAATACGTGCAATACTTTCACTCTGGTCAATCAATCATTTAATCAAACATTTTTCATAATGACTTTTCGTAATGATTTTGTGTCTTTTGAAATTTCATAATCAGCGATCACAGAGCATGTGAGCGGAGTGTGGAGTGAGCGAGGAGCATGCGAAATATAGTCAGAGCGGGTTTTTATCCAAAGGCCGGATCTCGCTCCGGTTCTGCTCTGATACCGCTCACACCACGAGTCTAGAGCATGCACAAGAATATAGGCTGCAGGGCAGATGTGACCAGGAGCGGGTTTGCTGCGTGTTGATTTGCTTATCAGGTGCGGTCCAACCACACCGCAACCGCAGGCCCAGCGACAGAATAGAAGTGAAGCGGATTTTTGTCCGCAGCAGTCACGCAACAAACCAGCTCCACGTCTGCCATGCAGGCAGTGTGTCCCAGGCGTAAGGCTTCGGTTTAAAACGGCAGGTGTTAGGCATGCAAAGAAATGTTAAAATTGAGCGAGCGTGTAGCGATTTTACCGAAGCATGAGGAAATTGTAGGTGAGCAGGGAGCAGAATTGAGCGAAGCAGTCTTGTCTATAGTAACCAGAATACCCATAAGACTTTAAAAAAAAATCTGTGTTTTGGTTTAGAAGATCAAATGAAGTCTAGTCCAAGGGTAACATTATCTTTGAGTCTTACCCTCCTCTGACAGCTGATGTTCTTTGGTCTCTTTCTCCATCTGACTGCACCAGCCCTCCATCCTCCCAGTCTCAGCTTGCAGTAGTTTTAGGAACCAATGACCATCACGTCGACATGCCGAACCGCCCGTTGTCCCCGACAACGTCTGTGCGGGGCCTCCATTCCCCGTCCCATTCCCGCTCTCCAGCCAGGGTTCGGGCGGGGGCAGAGACGAGGGGTCCAGGGCCGGATCTAAACTCTCGGAGAATGAAGATGAGCTGCTCTGCGTCGTCGATCGATTGGTCAGGATCTGTCGAGAGGGTCCGCTGGTCGTCACAACAACATCATCATCGTCATGGTTACCATTGTCGAGGGAGAGATGTGGAGGAGAGTCCACCGATTGGCTGGCGCTGTTAACCATGACTTTCTTCTCGATGTTTCTGGAGTTGGATGGGAATGTCGGGAGCGAGGTTAAGGAGAGATCCTGTGTGTCCGAGTCGGTCTCTTGACGTGATGCCATGCTACTGGACCGGCTGTGCCTAAAACACACAAACAAACCACCAAACGAGTTTCAATGAGACCGCTTCAACCAACGGTCTGTATTAGTTTTTTGCGGTTTTATCAGACAGAAAGCGAATGAGACTCACGTCCAGCCGTCCTCCACTTGAACACCGATAGACTGGAATCTGGCCAATGGGGGCGTCTCGACTTTAGGTTGGATTTCCTCAACACAGTCCACCTAAACACAAAAGTCAAATAATTTAGATATCCGTGACCCAACCTGTGAAAAGCCAGCTAAAGTCTGACACTCACCTGTATTCCAATAGAGGACAGTTTTCGTCGCGGTACGGGGTCTGTCGGGGGCTCGTCCAAACCAAGAGTTTCCCCCTTCAGCTGCTCGTTACGAGAGTCACGGAGAGGTTTGGGAGAGATCACGACGGCCGCTGGGATCTGGGGTTCACGGGGCGCAGCGACGGGGAACTGAGGTCGTAAACTCTTGGCCAGACTGTTGGCCTGTGTGCTGTCGAGACTGTCGGAAGAGTTGCTGCGTCCTGATTGGCTGTTGGCCTCACTTCTGCGGTCGGGGTAACATTCCTGTGCCGATTCGGTGCTGCTCTGTACTGTTACGGAAATGAACGGTTTGGAGGTGGTGCGGGGTGGAACAGGGGGCGGAGCCACCTTCTTACAAGTGGTCATACATGTGGACACTGCAGACAAAAATAAAGAACGTAAATATATTTAATCATCTTACATAATGAGCTACAACTCATTTTTGTTCACGTAATAACATAGATTTTTTAACTTGTATTATTCTTCGTTGTTATTCAATTATGTAAAGTACTCATAATAAACAGCGTGAGCGGGTGTGTACATTAATAAAATACATAAATAAGTTTGTGTGGAAATTCTTGCGCGAGTGTTTATGTGCCTGAGTGTAAACGTGTGAGTATGTGCATGCAAAAGAGTTTGTGAAAGTGTACATGCGTTAGTGTGTGTGTGTGAGATTGTTCGTGGGTGTGCATGTGTGTGTGTGCGTTCGTGCAAGTGTGTGTGTGTGCCCGCGTGGGGTGAAGTGTGTATGCTCTTGTGTGTGTGCATGTGAAAGGGGGTGTGTGTGTTTATGTGCTAGTGTGTGCGTTAGTGTGTGTATGCGAGGGTGCGTGTGCGCGAGTGTTTATGCGCGTGTGTGTTAGTGTGTGTTCGTGAGTTTTTATACGCGAGTGTGTGTGTGTGTGTGTGTGTGTGTGAGTGTTTATGCACGAGTGTGTGTGTTTGTGTGCACAAGTGTGTCTGATAGATTTCTGATATCGGTGTTCAGTGTTGGGAAAAGTTACTTTTAAAAGTAATGCACTACAATATTAAGTTACTCCCCCAAAAAGTAACTAATTGCGTTACTTTTCATGGAAAGTAATGCTTACGTTACTTTTAAGTTACTTTTTCTTACTTTGCTGAGGCTTGATCTCTTTCAGGCCTTGCAGTTGTTTTTTATGACCGCAAAAATGTCAAGCTCTGGCCTGCCATCTCAGAATCAAACTGTTCCCGCTCAGGCGCACAGTGTGTGTAATTCTACGTTAATATGTTCAGTTTAATTCAGTACATTATTTTATTTTTAAATTTAATTTAAAAAATAACTCGCATTACTTTTTTAAAAAAGAAACTCAAATATTAATGTGTACATTTACAAAGTAATGCCTTAATTTACTCGTTACTTCAGAAAAATAATATTGTATAAAGCGTATTACTTGTAATGCGTTACCCCCAACACTGTCTGTGTTCGATATATTTCTGAAAATATTTTGATGAATACTACAGCGAGTCAGTGACACATCATAAACTAACCGATGAAGACATGTAAGTGTTAATCACTCATCAGAAATCTTTATACTGAATCATGTCAACAGGTCATAGCACTGAAAGACTTGACGTGGTGAAAATCTTTTAAATCAGTTAAAAGAGGTTAGTTGGTAGAGAGAGAGAGAGGAATAAAGTGTGTGTTTGTGTGTTTGTGGGTCTGTATGAGCTTACAGAGTCACACCAGGACTGGGGTGGAGTTGGCAGATGGAAATGATGGCAAACATAACAAGCCCACAGGAATCTGTCTGTCTGTGTCCTAATGACTTTTCTGTGTGTGTGAAACTCACTTTTAGAGCTCATTTAAGAATACATTTGTAAATGATCGAGTGATGGATGTTGATCATAATTTAAGGCCATTCAGAAATACAGCTTTGTTGGCAGAATCCATTAAACGCCAAATCGATTTTCAGCGAAGTCCTGAAATGAGCAAACCTAAGAGTCTGAAAACATGTCAGTCGCACTTGGAGGGTTTTGCATCTGAACTCCTCATATGTCTGGTCTCATACTCAGTCAAGTATTTTTTACCTGATGAAAGATTTATTCAGAAATCTCTTTATGTGGCTGTTTCAGGCATTACAACATCCCCACTTCAAACAGACCATATACTGTAAATCAAACAAGGTGACTTTAATGTCTCTTTAATAAAGGTTCTCACGCTGCTAAGCATTATCTGCACATTCATGAGTTAATGAAACCATGACCACACCTAAACTATAATATCATCATTACTCATACTGTAAACCTAACAGATGTATTGACTCAAATAATGTCAATATGCCAAAAGACATGCCAAATATATGCCAAAATAAACAAGACATGTTTCTAAGTGCATTTGACATTACATTATTTATGTTTTACATACAAACATCATATCAGCAAAAATATTGTTATTCAGGTAAGATTCACCACAGTAACACCGTGTTGCGTGCATATTTTGTTAGAAAACATCAATGATGGGAATATCTGGATGACTCTCCAATATAAAATCTGATGAATATATCAAAACTTTGTATATTTATTACTCTAAATCCTTAAACCTTTACAATGCTATATGGGTGATTCTCACAAAACCATTGAAACACCACGGCACTAATGATTTTAGCTTTAAAATGTGTAATATAGTAACATTAAAAAGCATCAGAATTAACACAATACTGTGTTCTACCTTGCACAATATGTGATTTCAACATAAGAATTTATAATTGTAAATTTTATCTCATTTTCTGCTGAAATTCTCATTACCGCAATGTGTCCGGATGTGTTTGAACATGCGTTATGTTGTAATTTAATCAAATTAACACAAAAATATTAAGAAAAAAATTGTAAAAAGTTAATTTGAAATATTGTCTTGTCAGAATGCTTACACGACATTTTGATTATCATTACCGCAACAGATGCTTATTAAATGTTAATTTAATTAATAGAAGCATAATACTTTGATTTTAAATGCATGTGCAGAATCTCCAAATTATGTTCTTTCAGGTTTGTCATGTCATTTTGAAAATATGTCAGTGTTGATGTTTTCTGACTGTTGCAGTAATGAGATTTTTTAGGACTAATTTTGTAAATTATGTTACAAAAAGTGTTAAATGATAAGTAAAAGTTTTTAAATTAATGTTCCCATTTACTCCAGACTTTGTTTTTCAATGTCTGGTAGGAAAAAAAGTAAATTTAAGCAATTTTTACATTTTCATGCTTGACATTTTTAAAACCAAGTTTTCGTGAGAATCACCCAAATAGTGTGGAGGATTTACATAAACACAAACTGTGTTAAACAAACAAATCTTGTGCTGTTAGGTACGTATGAATCTCTATCATGTATTGGGTGTACGGCGGAAAACCTCGTAAAGCATGTTTATAGCATGGTAAACATGTCATTATACACTATTCATGTCCCGTAAACCACACATACGTACCTACACAGACCCACACTATGACTGCTATGACAGCTATGTAACACAGAGACTGCTTACTGTCTGATAGAAACAATGACTCACACTAATGAAACACTGTGACTAAATCTGGAGGCTGACGGACGAAGCCAGCTCATTGGTGGGACAGCAGGTGTGACCTCATAAACAGGAAGTTCATGCAGTAATCAAAGGGATGGAAGGAAGTTAGGAGCACATTTGCATGTATAGATGATTTACTCCCAAAAACATAAACTACGACTCTCAGCAATGCGTAATGACGTCTGTCCTACAAAACTAAATCCAATTCAGCAGCTCAGCTCATGAGTTTTAGCTGAACGTTAATGCTTTTCTTCTATATGAGGATAATCCAGAACATTCAGGCTGGAAAACAAGAAGCTTTTAATACACCAATAAGTAGATTTACCTGAACTTATAATGCGAAATATAAACACACAAACAAGGTCGTTGTTCTGGTTGAATAAACTCCAGTTAAGAAACGTTCTCATCAGACTAAAATCATCTCAGATGACTGCTGCTAACCCAGAAAAACATTCAATAAAGTCACATTTGTGCTTAGTAAAAAAAGCTAGTTTACAAGACTTGTCGGAGGGTTTTGCATCTGAACTGTTTATATGTGGACAGACAATACTCAGATAAGACACAAATAAAGTCATGAGCACAACATGTGAATACATAATCCAAAAACATTTTGAAATGTCATTAAACATACGGATGTAAATATTCAAAGCGCAATTTTCCTCCAAGGGTTAAAAACATTAAACTGACTCCAAACCTTCAGACCAGAAGCTCTGCTTTAATTTTTCCACTTTTAACAATTAAACACACACAGACTGTTGTGAAAATACAGCAGATCACACCCGATGGTCAACATCAACATCAACTCTGGGTGTTTCTGGATTTCAGCATCTGTTCATACGCACTGGGCGTGGGTTGTAAAACAAATAAAACTGTTAATTACAGGCAATTACGCATACATGGCCTGTTTTTAACCGAGACGTGAACATTTCATCTGTGTGTGTGTGATCTACACTTCAGCAGTTTTGGAAATCTGTATAAGATTGTAAAGGGTTAAATCAGTGTTAGTGTGATGATAATACTACAGCATCATATTTTCCTGCTCTTACATCAGCTGCTTTTAAATGCTGTTAAACCCTAAAGAGTAAAACTATAGCAACGACAGCCACACAAATAAAGATGCCAGACTACCACGAGAGGAGTACTTTCCTCCAAACACTGATGCCACTGGTAAAGACTTCAGCAATGAATGTCCACAAACAAAGCAGAAATGCAAGCACATAACGAAAGAAATTTGATTTGGGAAACAGGTTTCAAACATTTTGAGGTAAGATTGTGTTTGATACCCAAGCTGTGATTCAGTCTCACTGATATTATAAGACACAACCTATCAGGGTTCACTCTTAGTCAAATTCCCTGACTTTCCCAAACTAAATAGCTGAATTTGCATGATCTATGTCCGGGATGGCATGAGCCTGGATAATTCAGTGTACACCGTGAGTTTTAAAAAATGTTGCTTAAATGTGTGAAATGAATGAACAGTGCCAATGAACAGCTGTTTAATTGTTATCAGCGGAGGCTTGGAACCAGAAAGGGTTTTCCTTACGTCACAAGTAAACAAGCAGATTACATTACAGGGATGACGTATTTTTGTAGGCTAACCTGAAAGGTAGCGGGACACTGGTTCCCTTGCAAAAAAGCCCATTCTTTTCATTCCATAGCGCGGACTAAGATCGGCTCACATCACCCGTGTGTCTGAGTCAGAAGAATGATGGCATGCTGAACAGCCAATCAGAATGATCCGATTCCCATGAGAGCGCTGATGCCAATGTTGGCGCTTTTCCATTACATAGTACCCCACGGTTTGGTTTGGGTCAGGTCGGGTCAGCTCGTTAAAAGCTTGGCTAGCTTTTCCAATGAGTTTAGTAACACTTCGTGGGAGGGATTATAGGAGTTTCGTTATATTTGCACTGCCTACTGCTGTGACATTATACATGTGAGAGCGTCATTGTACATCCCCATACATTCATTTATTTCCCAGTCCGACACAAAATTTAAATTGACCACCACAAATAGATGTCTGCACATCGCGTTCATCACCACCTCTGTCTCACATGACAGTTCCCGTACAACCACCTGTGGCGTCGGTCGACGCACTACGCTGAGCCTCATTGAAGTTGCATTTAAGCATATATAATGCGGACTTGCACGTCACAAATGTGCCAAGTCTGGAAAAAAACTGTTATGGTGTTGCTGATTCTCAACTTGTGGATGTTTTCATTGCTAAAAGGGAGTTTGGGAACTTACAGCAAAGCACGGATGACAACAGGTTTACTCGAGACAGCGCAAGCTAGCATGAAGGTAAAGCTAATCTTTATATTATAGCGATGACGCTGGTAGTGATGATTCTCTCAGACCAATCAGTGATCTTCAGTGTTTCACCTCACGTTTTGGTATCAGCTCGGGTCACTTGGAAGTTACCCCAACTAAGGTGGTACTAAAAAAGTATTGGGTATTACGTACTCCACCCATTGGAAAAGCCTCCAAAAGTAAGCTGACCTGACCCACCACAAACCAAACCGTGGGGTACGATGCAATGGAAAAGTGCCATTTGACAGCGACTTAGAAAAAACTTAGTCAGACGACATTCAAAACATGCCTTAAAGCAGAACGTCGACTTGGTGTGTACCTGCGCTTTTCCATTGCATAGTACCCCACAAATTTGGTTGGGTCATTTCACTTTTGGGGGCTTTTCCACTGGGTACAGTACGTAGTTTCTGATATTTTTTTGTACTACCTCGGTTGGGGTTCCAAGCGACCAGAGCTGATACCAAAACGTGAGGTGAAAACAAAACACTCAAGATCATTGATTGGTCTGAGAGAATCGTCACTACCAGCGTCATCTATATAATGTAAGAGATTAGCTTTATCTTCGTGCGTCTCGAGCGAACCTGTTGTCATCTGTGCTTTCCTGTAAGTTACCTCTCTTTTAGATGTGAAAACATTCACAGGCTAAGCATCAAGAAAACCATACCAGTGTTGACTGACGCCATGAGTGTTTGTATAGAAACGTCATGTGAGACCGAGGTAGTGAAAAATGCGATGTGCCAACATTTATTTGTGTTGGTCAATTTTGAGGCGACAAATAAACGAATGTATGGGAAACACTGCACTCCAACGATGCTCGCTCACACTTTTGTATGATGTCACAGCAGTAGGCAGCGCAAATATAATGACACGCCTATAATAATCGCTCCCACTATGAAGTGGTACTCGATGGAAAAGCTAACCAAGCCAACCAAGTGAAGTGAGCTGACATGACCTGACCCATGGGGTACTATGCAATGGAAAAGCGTTATTAGGTGTGCAGCTCGCTTGAGGTTTTGGCAAACTAAATCCGCAGAAACCTCATGTAAAATTCAGACTAGGGATGCATATCAATTGGTCGCGATTAATCTATAGCAGAGTGGAGGTTTTTGTTTGCATCATATATGTGTGTGTACTGTGTATAATAACTTTGTATAGTTAAATGCACACACATGCATGTATATATTTAAGCAATGTTTACATATGTATATACATTTGTATATTTATGTATAATTTATATTATATATAAATATAAATACTTAGTATATAAATATATTTTTTTCTTAAAATTATACATGCATGTGTGCATATTTATATATACATAATTATTATACACAGTTCACACACATATATGATGTAAACAAAAACCTTTATTCTGCTATAGATTAATCGCGATTAATTGATATGCATCCCTAATTCAGACACATTTTAAATAAAGCATATAGGAAATATGACATGACAACTCCAGAAAAGAGTCTCATACTAAGATGGAGAAAATGGTAAATAATTTAGAAGATCCATAAAAGTGAGACCGCCCAAAAGTTGGTCTTGGAAAGTAATGAGACCCACGGGAAACTCATCATATCTCCTGATTTCCAGGAACAAAACACATATTTCAAAACACAGACTGCGGTGTTAAAACATGTTATATACCCCGATGAGTGCTGTTGCTCAGGAAAGCTCCAGCTGATGTCTACCATTGTGAAAACATTACGTTTCTTTGTTTGTTATGTTAACACAGAAAACCTGGGAGTTGGCTGACTAAACTTCAAACTATTGTAGTGACATAAATGACTTTCATGCCGGCGTTTCCGGATCCATAATGCATTTACAAACCATCAACAGACAAACAATTAGCAAAGACTCTTCACTAAAGCCACGTGAAAGATAAATCCTCTCCTTCAGACAGACAGACAGTATCTATGATACACAAGCTGTCCTTTAACAACAGCTTTACCAAACAGACAAACACATAAACCGGTTTAAATGCAATTCACATATCTGATGAAAAAGTGATGCATGAAATCTAAAACCTTTGTAAAAATCAATTCACATAATTCACATAATTCAGACAAAACAAAGGCAGTCTAGCTTTACTGCTATACACAATTCATTTGCTTTCTATAACTCTTTAAAGACAACAGTGAACATTTAATCTCATTTAAATAGAAACTTATTATTATTATTATTATAGGAATATTGTGATAAGTGTGCCCACATGTGTGTTTGACTGTGTATGTTTTATTATAAAGTGTATCCATATGTGTACGTGTGTGTTTAATGAGTGTATGAATGTATTTATGAGAATTTGTGTGTGCGGGCACGCGCGCGCGTGAGCCCAAGTATTTGTTAAAATCTTACGATGGTATCACTGACAGATTAAATGAATCGCAACGACACAACAATCAGCCAACATATTAATAATGAATATAAAAATATAACATTATTATATAATCAATACTTTGTAATAAATCGAAAACGGAAGATCAGACGACAGTAAACATCTTAAATAAGAAAAATAATGTGTCATTTAAAAAAACAACGCAACATTATAACAAATGATGTAAATATTCACACATATCCTTTTATGTATATATTATAAACATACCCGCATGAATGTCGATATCTGAATGAAATGAATGAAACCTCTGACTCTTACCTGACGTGTCGTATAAATCAAGCTCAGTCAGTGGCTGTTTCTTTCATTTTGTGTGATTTGTGTTCACGCAACATCATCTTATGCGCGTCCACGTCGCGGAAATAAAGATTTGCGTGGAAACGCCCAGCGGAGTATCAATGAGGGAAACCAGCACCACTGGACACGCGAGCTGTCAATCAGTGCTACCCGCGCAAATGACTGGACGACAAACCGACAGATCCCGCCTCCTCAATGTGTGACGCAACTCTAACACGTTGAATTGCACGCCCCGCCCCTTTCTCGTGGTAGTAGTGAATGAAGTGGGGCGGGTCTCATTCTCTCCCTCGCTCTCTCCCTCTCTCTCTTTTATATGAATATTTACACACGTTAAATATTATATAAGTATATAAGAATATATTTATATTGCTAAATATATAAATATTAAAATAGAAATAAAATTTTAAAGCTAAGTAAAAAAAGTATTTTTTGATGATCTGGGGGTTTGTGAAAAAATTGTTCCTTTATTTTTGTATAGTTAGTGCTCTCTGTCTCTCTCTCTCTCAATTGTAGTGTGATATTACACCATCAATACTATAGGATAAAATCTATATGAAATTGAATACATAAGGGTAATTTTTATTTAGGTCCTGTAACCCTTTATTTTTACCATAAAAATTGTAAAAATAATTGTGGTCTCAAATGCATGTTTATTTAAATAATAATAATAATAATAATAATAATAATAATAATAAATAAATAAATAAATAATATTTATATATAATAAATGTATAAATACAATAAATAAATTCCTCCGTGCATTACTTGCACACATGTAAACATAATGTAAGGCTGAATTTAAAACTTGTTCAGGAAATCTAAATCTTAACTAACTTCAAATAGCAGAGCTCAACACAAAGGATGTTTGGCAAAAAAGGTAATTTATTTATTAGTAAATATGAATTATTTCTTTTACAAAGTTACAGATGTTAGTCAGTCAGGAGCAGTGAGTTATTTTCTCTTTTTCTTCTGTTATTTATAATTAACTTTAATGACAGAGACCTCAACAGGTAGGCTAGCCTACTGTTTATTTGACATAAGTAAAATGTTTACATTCATTTAAGACATACAGTAACCAACTAATCACTAAGCCAGATATTTTGACATATGGGTGATTCTCACGAAATCCAGACTTAAAAGGTGTCCAGTATCAGATTTTTTAAAAAGCCACTGAAGCCGTTATTTTTAGAGGATTTTAAAAATACTTCCTATAGAATTATTAAAATTTTTTAGATTATCAGTATCAAAAATTATCATTACCACAACATAACATTACATTAAATATATGCATTCACAAACTCATGTTTCGGTAATGAGAACTAAAAAGTTGTCTAGGTACTATGACAAACAAAATGTTTATTTTTATCTGGAGAGAAAAAAATAAAAACTGCTTACCTGGTAGCCATCTTGAGTGTCACAGTCAATTATGTCCCTTCCAACAATTTTTTTTTTTGACAATGTTAGTTCATTGATGGCTTAAACAATGATTGGAAATTGTTACGGAGGATGTGAAAATTGGTCTTTGACACATTTATATTCATTATTATTGTCTCTACATTTACCAATGATCACCAAATACCACACGTTTCTTCACTCTAAATGTTTATAGTATAACATGCACTGAAGCTTTACATTTTTTCGATTTTTTAATTATAAATATTTCCATATCAAAGAACCCAAATCCAGTCATTGACACGTTGCGGTAATGAAAATTTCCCCTTAAATGTGTAAAAAACAACAAAATTTGTATGGCTTGTATGATATCATTAGAAATCATGTGCAAAATAGTACATGAAGAGATGTTTGTATCTGTATGCTTCTTATTTTGATACTCTTACTTTGCATTTCTTTTTTTTATCAAAATGTTTCATGACACCTCATAAGTCTAATTTCGTGAGAATCACCCATATGAGTATTTGTCCGTTTAAGCCAAAAAGACGCGAACATGAACTCATTTTAAGCTCTGTGTCGGTGGGTGTGAACACGTCGCTTTTTCAAGTTCAACACAGTGAATTTAATAATCATATAAGATCATTTCAGGAATAAAAACATGCCATTGTTTTTTTTGTAAAAACAGTGCAAACAGAAAAAGAAAAGTTAATCTAGGCTATATTATATAAGCAGAAACTTGATTCAGTCAACAGAAAGACAAATACTAAACGCACTTCCATCCAGCCTACGATGAAATCATGTAGTTTTTGTAACATACATTAATATTCTCTTAATAATAGTTTTTTTTTTAATTAATATTCTCTTAATAATAGTTTTTTTTTGCGCTGCCGCACATCAAAATAAATACGTTAATTAACAGAAAATGAGTGAAAGTAGCGCATTAAATTTAGGGTGCCACCCAGGGTGGCCAGTCGGATGTGAGGGGGGGTCAAGTGCCACCCTGGACACCCCTCTGGTTCTGTCACTGTTAACCCTCTTCTGTTTTAAATGATGGACGTAACTTTATAATTACGGCAATGTTTTAATTTCTCATGTACTTCTCAGCTGCACTCACCGGTGCTATTGCTGTATGTGCGTACAGTTGTTGTCGTGGTGGGTGGCGGTGAATCAGAATCCATTGATGCCGTGTCGTCGTCTTGGGAACAGCCCGCCTGGATGGCACGGAGGTAACTATGACTACGGGAGCGGAAGCATGTTGGCATGGGCATATCAGGAGGCTCATTGGAGCGAGAGTAAGCGATGTCATCCAGCTCATCTGCATAATGCTGGCTCATCTCCATGTCTCGCACCTGCTGAGAGAGACGCAGGTAATGTGAGATGAAAAATACAGTGATGGATGGCAAGAAGCGTTTAAAACGACAGGAACTGTTTCTTTAAGAACCTTACTATGAAAGAAATGAGATTATGTAGCCTACTTCGTGAAAGGTTTCATTCCTAAAACTGTCTAATATTCATCGAGGTGAAAGAATCTTGCCGTGGGCTTCTGGAGATAAATGATGAATTTCTCTGTATGTGCCATTGTAACACTTCCTCGAGAAGTCAGAAACCATTACTGTAATCACTCGTATGTCTTTAGTTCATTCACAGGGTTTCTTATCTCCAAACTCATTTGTCACATGACTGAAGAAAGTGCAGAGAAGAGTATGACAATACATAATCTCTAAGGTCAGATAATAAACCAATTTCAAGTTATTTAGCAGACAAGATCTTCTGATGACTGCTTTCTCTATAATCTACATTTCTTTGCCTTTTAAAGTATGAATATCTACTGAACTCAGACACTTCTTTCATTATTTCAGTGGTATTTTCATCATCTCTGTGTATTGTAACACGTTCAGAGATCACACAAACAGACGAGACGTCTGACCTGACTGATGCAGCTCCCGCGACCCAGCGTACTGCAGCCCTGACTGAAGTCATCATCATCCCAGTTTGGGAACGGAGAACCGCTTCCGATGCAGTCCAGATTATCCAGGCTCCGGTTCCCGGAGAACTCTCGCAGAGACGGAAGACAACTGCGAAGAAGACGAGAGAGAGAAGATGCAAAATGCAGATGAATAAACAAAGCATTGCACTCTTTAATAAAGTCTTTATTTTGCTACAACACATGAAGCAAAAGAAACCATTAAGCCGTAATGCCAAACCAGGAGATTCAGAAAAACATCTGCTCGTAACATTCATGTGTCCATATCTATCATATGTGTTCCTGTATCACAAATAGTGAAGCATTGTGATACCAGCCTAAAGGGTTTGACTTCAAGGGAATACAGATCATGCATGAATAAAATCTATTTATTCATCCCGTTTGATTGGTGTCATTAGTCTGGTGATCACAGGAGAAGCATTGTGTTCTAGAGGATTTATAATATAATATCATTTAATATAATATAACTTGATAACTGTGTTGAGACCCTATTCAATCAGACGGAAGCCACACAGCTAATGACCAATCAGCAAAGCATCTCTACTCAATGTGCACTTAGAATTACGCTGAGAAGTACTCTGTGAAGGCTTTCTCACCTTTCCAGACTCACAAATTTAGTTATTCAACCAGTTACCATAATATTGGTTCTATAGAGAAAGCCACCAGAGAGTAACTTAACTATTCAGGACGAAGCATCTCATATTAGGAGAACTGTTTTTAGAGATGGTGGTAAACCAATTTTATCAGCTCTCCTAAACTGAGAGGATTTCAGGTACGGGTTGGTGGTGCGGTCAGTGAGGAGCTGCAGTTGGTCTTACAGACAGACAGGGGGCAGTCTCCTCACTGCACTGACCTGACAGAACGTCCGATCTGCTGCAGGGTAGTGATGCTGTGGAGGGGGGACCAGAGGGCCTCCAAATCCCCCTGCAGCATCGAGTAATCCAGCAGACGGCTGGAGAGAGGAAGGAGTACAGGGTAAGAATGAGGGAGGGGCTTGAGGTGGGGATTTGGACCAGGGGGTGGGGCTTATATGAGAGAAGTAAGGAAAGGGGAGGGGTTTTATGGTACAGAATGAACACAAATGTTGTCTTGAAAGAATATATCAATGAATAGTAGAATACTCAAAAAACATCTATAAGAAACATTAAAGAGATATCACAGTGTTAAAGATGGGGCAATGCTTACATGTGAATTTACAGAAGAGAGAGAGAGAAAGAGCATATGGTGGACGTGCGAGAGGCTAGCTGTGCTTAATGTACCACATGAACAAACGCAGCTGGATTCTGAGTGTGTGTAAAAAACAGACTCCTGATTCAGATGGCGTGAAATAACTCGGATCACACCTCATGCAGGGGTCCGCGATGGACCATCAGTGTTTGCGCCCTAACAAATCTCTGCAGAAACTTGTTGGGGTTCTTGGTGGCACTTCCTGTCGCCAAAGGTCACGATCGATTGAATCGCCGGAAGTAGCCAAGCTTCCATTCGAATGAATGGGATAATGGCGGCATTCCAATTCCAAGGCCAATGATGCCATTGTGGTGCGGTCCCAATTCAAAGGCTCCTTCAAAATGCATCCTTTGTTTCCCGTGAAATGAAGGATCTATCAGATGAAGGTGATGCAAATATGGATAGTTTGCTTCATGGACTTCAGAAACTGCATCCTTCCAAGAATTGGGATGCAGCTCATGTCATTTGCCGCTGCAATTCGCAGATGATGTAACGCCTTTACAACAGCCATTTTGAGTATTTACTTTGATAATGATCATAAAGAACCTGAATTAAGACCCCACACAACAGGTGATATGCTCATAACCAGCATTTCATGTTGGTTCACAAAACCTTAAATTCCCGATGGGTAATTTAAAATCCCGAAGGGTTTCCCGCAGCACTTTGCAGTTCGGGTGGCCCGCCTAAGCTGGGGAACCCTACCGCCTTAACTAGGTTGTCCAAAAAAATAATTTCCCTGCACAAAAGGTCGTCAAGTGCATGTCGGAGAATAGTGCGGACGCGCTTCACACCGCGAGCGGGCACGCGCGCCACACAACCGAAATGAGAGAAAGACGTGGTCCGTCATGTCTGGAGATAAACACGTGTCCGTGAGAACTGTAAGTGGACTTATGTTTTGGGTTTATTTAAGACTGTTATTGTATTAGTCTATAGTGTTTGCAAATTTAAAATAAGTTAGCTGGTGATTTTTGTTGTTTGAGCAACCTGCTAGCAAGGTTGCATGTGCATTATTTACATGCAACTGTAAGTACACTCATTTAAGATAATTTAATTAATAGTGGGAAATAACCTGTTTTTACAATTTTCATTATGACGTGTACCCCAGCCCCTTTGATTGCCACACCCCCGGGACACGCCCAGCCACCCAACCCTACCACCTTAACAAACACATTTTCTGTGGGAAACCCTGTCCCATTCTACATTTAATCCTCCTTCACTATAAGCATTTCTTTAATTCAAATCTATATGAATCTACACATGATCTCTTACTTTCTGGAAGGGAACTGATCGCTCAGTGACTGCTGTGTTGCACGTAAGTAGCTCTGTCTTCTCGCAGCGCCTTTCGGGGAGGGTTTGGGACTTCCATCGGAGTCATCGCTGTCCTCCAGGTCAGCCATGGCTTTCACGTAACTGCCGCTGCGCATCCGTCTGCACGGGATCTCGCCCATCGGGCCACTTCTGCTCGGAGTCCCCAACCATTCACCTGTGGAGGGCATCTTCACAAAAAACAGACAACATCAGTTGAATACTACGAATGCTCAGAATACAACCCATCTCCACATCTCATGAAACACAGATTAGGAAGAAATACTCACCCTCCCTTGAACCTGTAGGAAATGTCGGCCCAGGTCTTGCTGAACCGATTTAGATTTCAGCAAGGTGCGATCCAGAGTGGCCGAACCTTTTTGGCAAACTTGTCGGGTGGGCCCTAACGTAAGTGTGGACCACGGTCCCCCTTTACCAAAGTTCCCATCAAACATCGCTCCTCTCCCGTCTCCTCCTCCGGGACCCGGGAGTGCAGGGAGCGCCTGGTGCTTCAGGTCGCTGTTGCTCTTTGAAGATTTCAGTGTGTGCTCACTGATGGTGCTGTAGCCTTGCATGAAATACCTGGAAGCTACCTGACCGTCCTGCCTGTGTCCGGATCCCACCGGCGTCCGGGCCAAAGTCATCATGGCCGCGGGGTTCCTATAGTTACTGATATCGCTGTCCAGGTCGTCGGAACTCCAGTATCCGGACATGTTGGAGCGTGGCCTCCGCTTGGCCGTTCCTTCGCTCTTGGCCCGGTCTTTGCTTTTGCTTCGCCGATGCTTGTCATCGCCGCCGGACGCCCTGCTGTTGCGACCGTTCACGTTCGTCTTGATGGCCGAGTTTTCCAGCGACTGTGATTTTGCGAACAGTTTCTGAACGGAGTGAACTAGATAGCGGATTTTTCCCGGACTATCCGTGCGTTGTTGTTGCTGTTGTTTGGTTGCCGTCACGGCGGTGCTACGATGGAACTGTAACGTGCTGAAGCCATCCTGTTGCCCTGGCAACTGCTTCTCAAACTGGTCCAGGAGATTGGGTGGCAAACGATTCATCTTTCCAGCCCCTGGAGGCAAAAGGAGCACAAGTGTTTCAGGAAAAAAACTTTACTTTTCCTGTAGCAGATACTTGTGAATCACAAATGAGGGAGAATTGAACAATAGCAAACAATGTGCATAGCATGCAAAGCGACGTTTATAGTATATGTTTAACCAGTCACATATATAATATTTTAACTCCTCCTCTTTTTACCAGATATAGTGGCGGATCCACTGGTGATCATAGCGGTCCGTCCCACACCGAGACCCATTCCCATAGACATGGAGGAGCCCATCGTCCCTGTGCCCATTCCCCCGATAGTTTCCCCCGCGGAGGGGCCAAACTCTTCCTGATCAAAGTGTGAGTTGTAGTTGATGCGAGGGAAGGTGCTGCTCGATGACAGCTGGTTGTTGAGGGGCATCAGACAGTCGGGCGGAAGACCTCCTTGTCTCGGGGAAGGAGAGAAGTGATGAGGATCCAGGGCACCGTAGTGATCCATGACTGCTGGCGGGAGATATGGAGTACGAGACAGGGTGGAGGATGGGGAGGGGGCGTAGAGAGACCCCAGGTGCCCGGGAGAACGGGGCGGTTCGCAGTTGGACGGGTGACGAGTGCGTTGGGGGGTGTAGCCTTTCATGGCAAAATGGGGCAACACCCCCCCACCCTACTTGAGGAACATGGTGCCACCGGAGACAAACAGACACCCTGGAGAAAACCAGACAGGGAGTGAGAATTAAGAATGTAGAAATGTACATTTATTATTATCAACAGTCAAGCTATGTATTCCCGAGCCCCTAAGGTGACATTGGAGTAAAACAAATCTATAGTTTAGTTTTTAATGTGCCCACGTGAAACTTTCGCGTGTGCACGTGAAACTATCGCGCGTCCATGTGAAACTATTGCGCGTGCACGTGAAACTATCACGCGTGCATGTGAAGGTTTCACGTGAGTATGCGAAACTAAATGCAGTAGTTTCACGTGTGCACGCGATAGTTTCACGTGAGCACGTGATAGTTTCACGTGCGCACGCGAAACAAAACTTTATTTAATTTTTGCTCCATGTCCCCTTAGGGGCTCCGTAACATTTGATATGACATGTGACACTTTTTTCCAAAACCCGGTTCTCTCTCTGTCATCTCATGCCAAGATTGACACAGACGGGCTTCATGGAGGTAAAGCGGATTGGACTGTTTGAATGTCCAGACCATCTGTGCCATGCCATCACCTGCTCGCCAGAAAGAAAAAATGACAGAGAGAGAGAGACCAGCCTTCAGCTGACAGGCTTTTAGTTTCACACGGATGACAATCCTGCCATCAGTATCTAGATGTTCAAAAACATGGAGAGTAAACATACAGGTAAATCATCTCAGCAGGTGACACAAGAGACCGGTTGAGTAAAAGTGACAGAAGTGACAGAGCCGACTGTCAGCAGGACACATAAACAAAACAACACGATTCCTGTCTTACTGTGACAGAAAATCAGTGATGCAAAACAACCACATGAGATCAAAAATGAAGACGACATGAAAACATTAAAGGTCATGAACATCTCAGCAGACAACAAAAACAAGAGCTCAAACTTTAAACTTCATGCCATGCACCTTCTTCAAAACAAGCACCCTAACAATTTTACATTCAATGAAATCATATTCATGAGAAATTATTATGTGACATCACTCACATAATAACACACAAATTATTATTATTGTACATAAAAATAAAAAATTGCATAACAGATCCATGTTACTCGTGCATTCTGACAGCAGGTGGCGCCAAAACATATTGTAAGACTTAACCTCTCAAAGCACTCTTTAAATAGACATGATTATTTTAAAGATTATTAGCCCAAAACCTCACAGATGAAGGTACTTCAGCATTAATCATCTAATAAGTAAAACATTACAGACAGTACTTCATGCTTTAACAGATTACTTAGATAAAGTACGTTCTTCTCCAAATCAGACTAAAAAACAACTTAAATATATCTGAATATAATAAGATTGAAAAAGACAGTAAATACATCTGTCTGTGGGTTTGCTTTACTCTTTAATTTCCTCAACAACATTCAGACCAAAAACAGCAAAAGATTAAGGATGCTCAGGGAACACAAGTCTGTTCTCAAGATGAACCTTATTCACAGGGTCGAAAGATAAACCGACAGTGATTTATTAGTTATGAATAAAACACCTTTAAGTGTTTACTGTCTGGCACTCAAATATGAAACCAAACCTTCCATCTGCTCTCCCCATGGCCAAAAAATCCATTCTTACACACATCACAGGATGCAGAAAATGACCCTGAAAACACACACGCACACACGCACACACACACACGCACACACACACACACACACACACACACACACACACACACACACACACACACACACACACACACACACACACACACACACACACACACACACACACACACACACACACACACACACACACACACACACACACACACGTGTTCACATATCAAGTGAAAGCATCAATTTGCCAGAGCAAGATTTCAGTCACATAGAGAAAACCCATCTGCTCTCTCTCTCTCTCTCTCTCTCTCTCTCTCTCTCTCTCTCTCTCTCTCTCTCTCTCTCTTGTGTTGTATTAGGGGAGAGCAGGGGCGAAAGTGCCATTTTCAGAAAATTTTAATTTTAAAGCTAATGTTTTATACAGAGATATATTTTTGCTGTGGTCAGTAACTCACAAGTGTAGTCTATCAATTATGGTGTAATTTAATCAAATGTAAAACAACTTCAGTATAATTTCACTTTGAACATAAGTAGCGCATTGTTACTCTGGACCCTGTCAGCTGGGATTAAAGTAACACACAGGCGGATCAAAAGTAACACAACAGAACAAGATAGATGTGTGTTAAACTTGTTTTTAGTAAACATACATGACTACATGTAAATATTTTTTAGTAAATATACATGACTACATGTAATTGGAAATATATTTTGTCATTTATCTTTGCAAAAAATAATGAAATTACATTTTTACTTTAAATTGCAACTTCATCAAATGTTTCAAAAGCAACCCGAGAGTGCAAACTTGAATTGCTGAGAATAAAACATTTTTTTCAACAATATGAACCATATAAAAAATTAAATTAAATGAGCATAATATAATTTTTCAACATATAGCAGCGGTTAAAAAAACATTTCACCTGTGCTCAAAGTCAAACTAAGCTTTCAAATCATACACACATACGTCTATAATACAGAGCATCTATTAGAAAATACCTTAAAAAATAGACAACACAACATCCAGGACATCTGCTTACAGAAAAATCATGTTTATTGCAGTATAACAACACACTTGACAAATACTGTTAAAATCTCTATTATTGTAATCACAAGATTAGTTCAGTGAATACTTTCCTGTAAGTACTGCAAGTAATAGTACGTTTTCAATATTACTGTAAGCAGCACTTTTATTTTGTAAAAAGTCAGCAATCCAACTGCAAAATTTGGCAATTGCATCGTCTGTGGTGTCGTGTTTTTCCTCATACTCTTCATCTGTATCTCAGATTGTTTCCAATCCAGGGTACGAAATAAGGGGTCTTGGGGGGTCCCGGACCCTCCACAAGTCATTAGGGACCCCCATAATTTATTTTTTGATTTTGGGGGTCCTGGACAAATATATTTTTTACATTAAAAGTGATTGTGAAAATTATAGGTTTTAGTGACGTTTTATATTGATAACAGTAATTCATTTATTTCCTAGAGCGATCGGGCAGCAATCTCGGCAGCTTTTACCATCACAGTTTGCTGTTGTGGTCCTGTACTGTAGCTGAACGTGGCAAAACGAAACCTCACAAAAGAGTGAAATCCCGAATGAAAATCCTTTAAGTGCTTCGATTATGTTTATATCTTCATAATAATTGCTTATAGTAAAATATTAAGAGTTTGAGTTCCTATATCAAAAGTTGCACTAACTAGATACCCAGTGAAATGATTAGAAGAGTACGCTTCTTGTCAACGTTTCTTGCTAGCTGTAGGTGTATGAAGCCAAATAATCTTCCGTCTAGCAGCTAGATTAGTTATTCAAAGCTAGCATAACAACCTAATTGTCCAGTCAGTGATTACTAAGATAACCAGGAATTAATTCAAATCTGTGAGTTGATTAAAGTGAATGTGATTTGAGCATGAATGAGTGTACAATGAGAGCTTGGTAAGCTGTCTAGGAAGCTAATATTATTTTTCTTAATTTAGAATCCTGCATCATGGAGAGAAAAAGAGGAACAAGAAAGATCACCGACTTTTTTTCTTTTTTAAATTGTGCTCATGTTATAACATGGCTGTTGTTGGGTGAAAGTGTAGATATATTGGTCAACACTTATTGTTCACAGATGTCTTCATTAAAATTAATTTTAAATGGGCAAATGCCAAATTTTACCATAATAATAGTCATTTATTATGGTGGATTTAGTTAACTTCCTTGCTCAAGGACAGAATGACCTTTTATTCACTTTGTCATATCAGGGATTAGATTTAGAATTTTTTTTATTTTTTCCACAAAATCTAATTATTCCACAAAAATAAGTCTGGAAAATGGGGGGGGGGTCTTATATTCGGGTATATACGAATATAAGGTGCTGTAACTTTGTTGCTCCATAGTAAGAGGGTTACCTGGTAGATTATAGCAATGCCACTTCTCCAGACACCACTACAATACTGGACCTAGCCCAAACCATGAAAAACATCCAAAGATAATTATCCCACCTTCAAAATTGGTTCATGTAATACTGCTTAAAATATAAAGTGTAGCAAGGTAGTCTTCAGAATTTTTTATTAGAGGACCCCCAAGAGTCCCAAGTCATTTCGAACCCTCTTCCAATCCACACAACAATAGCAAAAAATACCATTAGACAAAAGTGTGAACAATTTTGAGTTTTTGTAATTGCTTGATGACAACCTTTGCCTGCCCGTGATTAACATTTATAAAACAAGTGCATTGCCGTGTAAAATGTTTGTTTTAGTTTGTGAGTGCAAATTGTGTCAACTACTTAAACCTGTTTAAGGTTTTCCCAAAAGAGTGCATGATTTGACAAACGGGTTTAGGCCACTGGGAATTTTTTATGACTATTTAAGATTATGTTTATGTGGATTTTTTCAGATGAATTTGAAGAGTGCTGGTCTGGTCTTGTTATTGTCTCAGTTTGGGTGGTCTTGACTACAACACACTTTCTTTCTCTCACTTTCTATCACCTGTACTCATTTTGTTATTTCATAAGACAGCAATCAAAGACCCTACCATAAGACAAAAAACTGAGACAAACATTTGCTGTTATGACAGACACATACATACAGAGACACACAGACATACATACAGAGACACACAGACGGAGAGAGAGTTGGGGGGTTAAAGTCTTACAATAACCTTGTCCCAATTACAATCTATACTGTCGTTTGCCCTATTTCCACAGCTATTAATATATTCTCTCTCTCTTTCTCACACACGCATGCACAAACATACTGTAAATAGTACACAGTCACGTGAGGAAATATAAAACACTTGAATATGAACAAAATGCCCACATCAGCATGAAATCCTTTAATCACACTGTGTTTGCTGCAGGAGGTATAGACACTATGTGTGTGTGTGTGTGTGTGTGTGTGTGTGTGTGTGTGTGTGTGTGTGTGTGTCTGTGTGTGTGTGTGTGTGTGTGTGTGTGTGTGTGTGTGTGTGTGTGTTTCCATCTGTGTGTTTGTGCAGTTGGCTTTTGTTGGTAATTGTACATGCATGAGTGTGCCTCAAAATATTAAAACATTTAAATAAAAAAAAATGTTCAGCTTACAACAAGCTCATTTATTTTACCGAAAAGTGAATTGATGACCTGATGATGAAGTAAAACACAAGGTCAAAGCAAAGACTTCATTGAGTTTATACTGCGCTCTTACAGACACGTCCTCCTTGCATAATGTGATTGCTATGGAAATTAATATGAGGAAAATATGAATTTTAAGTTAAACTGGTAACCCACTGCTTCTTGGGGCTTATTGCTTTTATTTACCTCTAAGGTAAAGAACATTAAATATTGATTTGAAATATTAGATTTGCTCATTTTTAACTTCCGCGAGGAAAACCCATTTACTTTCAGTTTTAAGATATGACAAGACGTTCAAATGTCACGGAAACACTTTTTGGTTTAATCATTTATAAATATAATGTCATATATGTTATTAAAAGACATATTTATATGTACTTTTTGTGTAATATTAAACTGTACCTGTCAAAATTATTCGCAGCATCCGGGTTACCACGTGTTATTAGTTTTGAGCGTTTATATTGGAATAACAAACCTGCAAATGTCACGACTGGCCAATCAGAATCAAGTATTGTAATAAATACAAAATAAAACCAAGGTGCTTTTTGCAAGGACTGGTGAATTACTAGACAAACATAGGATACTTACATCTGTAGGTCATCCTAATTCATTCTGAGCACCAAATCCAGCAGCAGAAATCTCCTGTAAAAACAAAACAAACACATTCACAACTGTGTCAACAGCATTTATACAATACGAAATGAATACAGATCTTATATTCATGAGCTACAGAAATCACATCACTGCTGGCATAAATAAGCACAATCTGTAAGACTTATGTTTAATGGTTGTCTAATAGAGACACAAACCAAGTGTAGCAAAAATGAAGTGGTTGCATATTTATCTACAGTAAAAACTCAACTTTATGTACATGACATCATAATGCCTTCATACTTAATGTCCAAATACACACTTTTATTAAACCCCAGCAATACACAAAACACAAACAGATGTGTATTTTTATGTGAAGTATTTCTTTCAAGAAATTTTGGCATGATGTGACCCTGTACATTATACAGTATGTAACTTAAAGGGCACCTATTATGACCATTTTTACAAGATGTAAAATAAGTCTCAGCCTCCGTGTTCCCACACTTTAGTTAACTTCAAATTCAAGGACATTTTAAGGACTCTCCAGGTCCAATACCCTCAAATTCAAGGACTAAATGTGGGGACACATTTCAAGTGAGAGCAAGGTTACATTGTGTTACCTTTTAAGATACATTGTTACAGTTCCCTTTCGAGGGAACTCGCGCTGCGTTACTGCAGTGACACTTTGGGGACGCCTCCAAGGTTAAGTGCGTCTGAAAGTGTATATCAAATTCAACCTATGGTGAGGCTTATCGACAAAGACAGGGTGACGCGAGAGCCAGGAAGTATATCACTATGTGAAATATTGCCAAAGACGGCGTTACAGGGACACAGGAAGTATGGCAAGGGAGACGCAGCGTCTTATTCCCTTCTCAGGGTACAACAGTTACATACGTAACCAGAGACGATTTCATGTGTCAAATACAACTATGCAAAAAAGCATTTTGGTATAAATTCACATACAGAAGATATAAGCATTTAAAGTGAACAGTTTAGCACGTGTGATTAAAAAGTCTAGAATGTTAATGATATTATCCTACACTACACAGGGAATAATATGGACTTTTTTTCAGAAAACTTCTCGCATAAAATAGATTTAAGCACTTTCAATGGCCTGTATCTATGTATGCATATTTTCAAAAACTTCCCAGGGAAGATTAATTTTATCCCCAGATTCACAAACTTTCAAGGACCCGTGAGAACCCTGTAGCCTATAGTACCTCACTACTGAGATATGGAGGACAGTGTACAACTTGCTGAGGGTGAAAACTATGGTAATGCAGGACTGTCAGTCATTAGCTGTGGGCGAAGCTTTATCAATGTGACATCACATTAACAAAAGAATAAAAACAACATTTCTAATGAGACTGCTTTGGTTTAATGCGGATTAAAAAAGAAGCAGGTATATTTTTTTCATTGTGTTTACACACATTTATGTCCAAACACCTTAAAAGTGGATTTTGCATAATAGTTATCATTTAACGAGGTAGATTCAGTCAATGAAGAAATGACTGACAGCCAGGAACAACCCATAGTAAATCTAACAGACACATATCAAAACAGTTTACCATCATGTCTGTGAATACTGCTCTGTGTGTGTGTGTGTGTGTGTGTGTGTGTGTGTGTGTGTGTGTGTGTGTGTGTGTGTGTGTGTGTGTGTGTGTGTGTGTGTGTGTGTGTGTGTGTGTGTGTGTGTGTGGCCAATTCAACAACATTCCTAATTAATCCAATCAATCATCTCACAGACTTCATTTTGTCACAGATGCAGAAATGATTACAGGGTCAATGTCATACATCTCGGCAGCACATCACACACGCACAAATGGACATGCATACACAAACACACACATACAGTACACACAAACACAAGCATATGGACATGCAGGAGATACAAATGTAACCTAAATGTTACTCTAAGCCTCCATATAACATGTTACCCTACAATCTCATTCCTACTGTAGTTGGGCTCTTTTAATGTTTTCAGAGAGACACAATACATCTGAATCTGAATCTTCACAGAGTTCCTCTGCGGTGATGTTTCAGGGCCATAAGGTCTGACGTCAGTCACAGTACATCAGTAAAACTGCATTACAAAGACATTTTGTGTAAGACATTCATCCTGAGTTCTTTATAACAAGCAGATGAATGAATCTTTTAAAGCATCACACATTTTTTGCTAGTTGTACTGTACATTAACTAAATATTTCATGGTAGTTGTCAGTTTCTATTCCAGTTCAAGGTCTGAAGGTTTACTAAGTCTTGATTTATTTAGTAAAGAAGGACCGTTATGTCCTGTTTGTCGTGGATTAAGTAATGAATGAACGCTCAGCCACTTTAGCTTCAAAGACTTCCATATTTCTATGTTTATTAGCAGGATCAGCAGGATTTACTCAATGTTGAAAAAACTAAATACAATCTGCTGCTTCAGGCTTGAGATTTCAGATGCATAATGAAGTGTCAGATGTCGACTTTTAACTCATCCGCACTTGAAGTCTAAAACGATCTGAGCGCTTTCATTTCTTTCGCTCGCGCAGAGTAAATGCATTACACCTTTTCAGTCTCTGTAGCTAATCTGGATCATTTTTGATCATCTTTTACTTTGATCATTCAGAAAGTGAATTTCTTTTCCAGAAAGTTTGCAAAACCCCTGCTGTGACCCACCGACGGCCTACACAACAAGCCACTGCGCTCCTGAATTCATCAAAGACTCACACTGACATGAAAGAACCTTCTGCAGCTTCTCTTCCTGACCTCGCACCTTCTGAACTTCATCCATCAGCATTTCAATTGACCTTCATCCCATCTGAATTCTCTTTCTAAGAGCAGAGAAGATCCAATTCTGGTGCGTCTATAGCCTTGTTTTCTTATATATTTCTGTCAACAGCTTTGAAATAAAAACTTGATATGGAGTAAACCCCACCCACAAAGAGCAAACTCCACCCACATGCCGCAAATTCTGTACACATGAAGAAAACCCCACCCACTTGGAACAAACTCCACCCACAATAAAGCAAACTCCACCCATAGGAACTCAGTTAGAAACTAGGGCTGTCAAAATTAACGCATTAATAACACGGTAAATTTTAGTGCCTTCTAGCAGTGAGATTGTGAATTGCAACCAACGTCTCAGTCCACCCTTCACTGAAACACATAGAGAAGCTATGGTAGCCGCCACAGGACAAACATGTTGTTGTCTAAGACAAAAGTGCTAAAACATGGCGGCACAAAATGGCGACTTCCATGTAAGGGGGCCCACGGTGTATGTAGATAAAACGTCTTATTTTTAAGATAATAAACACATAACGGTTCATTATGTAAGGTCTTTATGCACCACTAATAACATAGTTATGTATATAATATTGCATGCTGTCATTAAATCTTTTTTAACCTCTCAACGCGCACCTTGGGGGCGGAAAGACCTCAGTTTTTTTAACGCTGCTAACAATATCTATATAGCCTACTGTCTACAAACAATAATAATATTAACATTACTATACATTGTTTAAAAGGTCTACGGGTTTAGCATCAGTGTATGGTCTCTGTTTTGAGATACAGATGCTCTAGCATCATAAATATAGTATTTTGTTACAGAAGTCCAGATGACAACATGCAAAATATTTACGGGACTCCGTCCTTACCTTTGTGTTGATATAATGATCGCGAATCGAATCCAGTCTGTTTCAGATGTGTGAATAACCAATAAAAACTCTCCAGTGAAATACATTCAAAGAACATTTTTGTCCACAAATGCATATAATGCGTGAAATATAGATATATTGTCTATTGTTTACATCAGATTTCACATGAACGTCTTGTAATAGAAAATAATATACAATCTGAGGACTATTTACATCATAACACTTGTATATGAGATTACACTCACGTTCAAAACAGCGTTCAAACTTTGTTTCTAAAAGTAGGCGGGAGTATAATACATAATATTCAAACAGCGCTGTCAAATATTGTGACGTCATCTGACTCGCTCGTTCCTCCGATGACTTCATGGAAAATATTGATAGACAGAACGTGTAGCCAATTAGATAACGAATCCAACGATCTTTGTGTGACGTTTTATTTCCTGGTGTGGAAACGGCATTTTATACGCTTACATAAGGATAAACAATAATAAGAACAAACGTGTATGCATGTTAACAAAAGACTATATTAATATAATAGAAAATAAGAAACTGTCACTGTTTATACGGTTATATGTTTATATGACCTAACATGACCTAAACTTGAGTAAGTCAATCTAAACTATTTGCTGCTCACTGCATCGAGAACATTAAACTGGGTTACAGGTCTCTAAATTTGGCATCCTGTAGCTACAGGGAACACAGCCAAGTTTAGACTCTAAATCTGGTCAAAAAATACCACGCTCCTGTTAGCTACACAACACTGCCTGACTGCATCAATCAGTAAAGCCAAAAATGACAGGAATATCACGTAACGCAATATGGTTTGCAATACATTGATGTTTTATGATATATATTTTTAGTACAGTGACTTGAAGCATAAAAGCATTATTTAGAAAGTTATTGCATATCACATTTATCTTTAATATCATGTAGCCCCTATCAATCAGCTGTGTATTAAAACATTGCCCTGGTCAGTCAGGTTTTGGTCTGATGCTGATCGCACCTGCTTCACTCTGATTGGTTGGCTCTGACATTATTTCTGGGGTTTGGGGTGCACAGGTTTTTAGGAGTCCATCTGGAAACAAAGCTGTGTTTACAAGCGATAGCAGGATATTCGAATGAGCAACTCACGAGAGAAATCATTTGCCAGCGCTTGACATTTTCTACTTATTTCTTCTGTGTTGACTTTAAAAGCTTTCTTCTAATTAGATTTCTTCACATTTTCTCTTGACACATCAATTTCTTTTTCTGGCATCACTGCTTTGAGATTTATTTGCAAGTCCAACTGAAGGTGGTCAATCATGGTCTCGTTCCTGATGCAATGTGATCTAGACTTCATAGCCTATTTGTTATGTACCGAGTCTACACCCATCGTCCGATTCATCTGGCATGCATTTACTTTAGTCTAAAGAGAAAGAGGTATATTCTGAAGATCTCAGTCACAAAAGATTAAGTGATCCGGGAAACACAAACAGCAGTTCAACCACAGATGACACGACAGATAAAAGTGGTGAAATAAAGAGGCACAATGTTTGTTGGCTATGATACTTCATTTAAAGAGATTATAGATGAGATTAGTAGAAGCAGAGACTCAAGTGGAAGATATAAACTGAATAGAATAAACAGACTAGATTAGATTAATGTAGAGGGAAACTATTAGACTAAAACTAGCTTTACATAATCTGATGGATTCAGTTGCTGTCTAGTCTACAAATCATCCCTTCAGTGTATGGTCATCCATAATAGTAACTAGTTAAACACCTACTATTATACGCACAAGTTGAAAAATCTGAACTTTGGCAGATTTCCGCGCTGCGTTAACCAATCAGGACTTGCTGTAGTAGTGATGTGATTATAGGAAGCGAGGGGAGTCTCAGTGGAGTCCCAGAAGCCCCTCTCATGACACGAATTTCCGCCTGAATGTCTCGAATGACTAGAATTTCACACGCGAATGAAGTGAGTAAACTCAAAATGTTTCAGCATCCAAGATGCGCGATTACCGCATTTTTGCTGCCTCTACCACGGCTGGGTTCACACCAGCCGCGTTTGAGGCGTCAACATTTTGAGTTTACTCGCTTCATTTGTGCGTGAAAGCCACGCGTGAAATTCTAGTCAGCGCGACATGGGAGGGGCTGGTGGTGACAATTTGTTTCATGGGAGGGGCTTCTGCGACTTTGCTCGCTTCCTGTAATCAAGTCACTACTAGAGCAAGCTTCTGATTGGTTAACGCGACACGTTTTTTCCGCAAAAGTTCAAATTTTTCAACTCGCGCGTTTGCCGCGGCAACGCTCAATTCACGAATGAGGCGGAATCGCGTCTACCACGCCTCATTCTCGCCGTGAGACCTCAAGATGCTCATCAACGCGTCTTCAAATTGACTTAACATTGAAATCCCTCGCGCTTAACGCCTCTACCACGGCTGGTGTGAACGCAGCATTAGGTTTGAGTCCATCAAGTAAACTACTGTATATGGAGCTCTGCATGTACTCGTCTCGCTGGATTCAACCTGATATAAAGTCTTCACATCAAATATCTGTCAACCCTCCCTTGTGGTCTTTAATCTCAATCTCATCTCATTTTGTATCCCGAGAGACTGAAGCTCTCACGTGTCCCTGCTTCTCTCATTTCCACAAGAAATCACCGGCTCAAGCCAGACTGTGTGCTATACGTTCTGCTGTAAACATAAACATGCAATTATTGTTCATAAATTAAGATTAAAAACACCAAGCATTTTTTTTAATTATCATGAAAAGCTGAACGCCATGAGGTGAGCTGAGACAATTACTGTCCCCGCATGACACAAAACTGCCTGAATAAGCACAGCAGCTCAGAGATTTTCATCATAAATACTCATAATTAAAAAGGAATTCAACTTCACACTCGACCGATGTTGACCAATTATTTATTTCTAACATTATGTTTATGGAAGCAGTGAATTTAAACAGGCTATGCTCCTTTAAGGAGGAAAACCGAAACAAGGAAACACACACAAAAAAAAAACTCACAGAAACATAATAATAGAATATAAAGCCTGAAATCCCTTTGATTCTTGAGATAATGTCCCAAAATTTTGCTCCATATTACTATTGATTATAAAATGAATCTGTAAAATGCTCTTAACACAAATTAAGTTGCAATCCTGACAGAAGGAAAAGATTAATTTAATACAGATTCAAAGCAGTGTTTATCATGTTTTAAACCTTTACATTTACATGACACGACTTACAAATAAAAACCCCAAAGTCAGCCATATTTCATATTTCACCTGCTATGAAGTCCACACGGTGACATAGACTCCAAGAGTTTTATAGTAGGGAGATAAAAACAATACATAACGGGAAAATGGTTTAATATGTTCATTCAGAATATGTAGTGGGAGCATAAAATGTTTAATTTCTTCATTTCGGCAGCTGGTTCGACTACAGTGAGCCACACATTTTCACTTAATGAATCTCATGAGGAAAATGACTAAGACACACATCCTAGATTCACACTTCTGGAAGATGAAGAATTGCTCAGAGAAAATGAGAAAAACTGAATTGTGGAGGACAGAAGATAAATTCATCCAATCAAACTCTCCCCAGACTAACATCGCTCCAGACGAGGGTCAACCAGTGAAAAGAGGCTTTGTGCTGTTGAGACATCTATCCAATCCAATAACACTTCTGTTGCATTTCATTTTGTCCCTGAAGTCTTCTTATAATATCAGTTAATGTAGTTTTTTACGACCCATTCACCATCTCTCTGACCATTACAATTTAAGGGCTGGTTTAACTACTGTAGCTTTAAGACTTTTTCATGTAAATGACTTGATTGGCCAACCTTCATGTATCTGCATAGTTCACACAGTCAGTGCTTGATCCAGGTCATTGATGCTGACAATCTCTGAAAGGTGAATGTTAAAGTGCGTACACACTAGACTGTAACCGTTATACATTAAATTACTTTATACCCTGTAACACATTCTCTCCAACCTAAACCTTATCACAAACAATCTATTATATTGAGCCAAGAAACAAATCTTTTGAAGTTATACCAAGTTTCAATGTGTAAAAATAAAAATGAAGACCATGGGCTCTATCATATACCCGGTGCAGTGCGCAACGCAAGTGTCTTTTGCTAGTTTCAACCCGGCGCAATTATCATTTTCATGTTTAGCGCCACGTTGTTTAAATAGCAAATGCATTTGCGCCCAATTTTGAGCCCATGGGTGTTCTGATCTAAAAACAAGGTGTGTTCAGGTGCATTGTTGGCGCGTTGCTATTTTGAGGCAACTAAAATAGACTACACCATTGACCAACAAAAACTGTTTTATCAACAGGCTATCCTCCAGACATGTCGGACCACGTCTTATCTCATTTCGGCCGTGTGGTGCGCATGCACGCTCGTGGTGTGAAGCGGGTCCGCGCTATTCTCCGAGATGTTTTATCAACTGGCTAGTTATCCTCCAGACAGTGACGGTCCAGACCATGTCTTTCTCATTTCGTCCGTGTGGCGCGCGTCCCCGCTCGCGGTGTGATGTGCGTAAGCGCTATTCTCCGAGATGCACTTGACGACATTTTGTGCAGCAATTTTTTTTTTTTTTTGATGACCTAGTTAAGGCGGTAGGGTTTCCAAGCTTAGGTGGGCCGCCTTAACTGAAATGTGCTGCGGGAAACCCTGAATACCAAAAAATTAAATTTTTTCAATACAAATAAAAAACAAAGCAACTTTTTATGTCAACCTTAAACTGGTCTTCTTCCTCTGTTTAGTTTTTCAGTTTAACAATTCCGCCATCTAAATAGGAAATCAGCATGGCGCCAGCACAACTAGCTTTTAAAGGGGATGAATGCTGAGACTTTACTGCACGTTACGCCCAAAACACACCCATTACTCATTACGAGAATAGGAACAACCCTTTTAGGCCGTGCGTTTGGCGCACAAACCATTTTTCCAGTTGTTAAATTACCAAAAGTGGCATCGGACACGTCTGTTTCAGACCGTGCGTCGTGTGCTTCAAACCATCCGATTAAATCGTTAAAATAGGGCCCATACCTTTAAAATATTGTATATGTGTGCCTTCTGTGTAATTGCAAAAACATTCCGGGATCGATCCCGGGATGTGGAGCTAGTAACATTGCCATGATCCGTCCCCCCGTGTGAACAAAATACATAAATAATGGCATAAGTGGCGAGTCGTAGTGATGACCGGTTTGTCGTTGCAATAATGTAGTTATCGTTTAGCTCTCTGACAATGTTCCCGGCGGAAGAAAATAGATCAGGGAGCTCCTTATTACATCCGCACTGAAGCTAAAATCGTTCACTAGCTTAACTCTTTCCCCGCCAGCGTTTTTAAAAAAAGTTGCCAATGAGCGCCAAAATTTTAAATGATTTTCACAAAAGTTTAATGCCTTCAAGAAAATGTTTTTCTTTAAATATTTAAACATACAATATATCAAATGAAAGAACAGACCCTCTTCTATCAAACAAAATCACCTCTCAAATATGGGCAGATTTTTTTTTAAAATACCAAATTTTAGGGCAAAAATCGGAGATAATTGCATTTATGTGAAGGACTTTTGATAGAGATCAGATTGAGAGTGATGATCAAAACATACAAGCAGTTCTTACTGTTTGAACTGAGTGGTTGCTTCCATGTTTTATAAGTTGGGTAAGAGTGCCATCTGGCAAATAATAGCGAAAATATGGATTGCCAGAAATATTCGTCATTGGCAGGGAAGCGTTTTCTATTAATTGACGAGTAAACTCGGCAATGGCGGGAATAGAGTTAATGGATCGCTACGTGAAAATTAAGACAAAAACATTACGAGTCAGGTCCTGATGTCACATGTCTTTACAGAATGTGTCTGATCATACGCATCAGAAAATCACTGGCAGCGTAAATGAACCAAAATCAAACGATCCCAGAACAAATCCTGGACACGTTTTCTATGTATTTTTGGGAATCTCTGCATGAAAAGGGCTATAGTTCATCAGAAAACCATCAGAAGCCAGACATAAGAACAGCACATGAGATTTAAGTGTAATATTAAAACTGCAAGCAGTGATGGAAGGGCCCTCGCACACCTGACACCGCCACGCGTGGAATAAGAATTAAAGGGAACAGTAGTAAATAGGCATTTAAGCATGTAAACATAGGTGAACCATTTGAAAGTGTAGTATAATGTGCCACATTTCCTGTTGCTAATTACAAATGACAGCGAGGTAGCATCGTGTAAGATAGCATGAGAGAGAGAGAGAGAGAGAGAGAGAGAGAGAGAGTGTGAGTGATCGAGCGAGTGTGTGTGAGTATGAGTGACTACATGTAAATATTGGCACGTAGATGTGTTCTGTCCAGGACTCTTATCAATCATGTGAAGTTTGGGACAAATCCGACATTGCATTATCATTGTAAACATGTTACTTCCTGTTACCAGCTGGTGGCGCTATGACCGTAACTGACTATTGGCATCATAAGTGACTATCAGTGATGGGAGTAACGCGTTACTGTAACTCCACTATTTTTTTAAATCAAGTAACGCAATTACAATTACTGAAATTTAAATGAGTTCGTTACTCGCGTTACTCTATTTTGTAAAAAATAGACAAGACATATCTGACGTCGCAGGACCGTAGTTGGCGGCGCAATGATTCATTACACTTCATCATAGCTGACAGTGCATATAGAATGAACATGAAAAATCTAAACGGGACAACATACCTTTGTTTAAAAATTGTGCGCAAGTCATAATCCATCCGGTCTCATGTTTGTAAATTATCTTCACCAAGCAATCGCAGTATGACATCAACTTGCATTTGTAGTCCACAAAGATAATAAATCTAAGAAATGTTCATATATTCTTAGATGTTTACATCGGCTTCATGGAAGAGAACGATCCGCGATTGTTGTTTCCACTAAAATATTCACACTGCGGTGTACACCCGTGTTAAAACTCCATAGTATGTGTGAGCTCGCTTTTAGTTTTAGTTTCAGTCTCTCCGTATCCGAACAAAAAATCCACTCGCTCTGTGTCCATCTGACAAAACAATCCACTCGCTCTGTGTCCGTCCGACAAAACAATCCACGTAGCCTACTCTGTTTTCTGAATAAATATCTTAAATATCTGTGTATCATTTAAATCCAACAGAAAACAAACAATATATGACCAAAGAGCGCAGTCCCTGCGGCAAGCTTCACAAGCTGTGTTCCAATTCAAGGGCTGCACCCTACTAAGCATGCAATAAAAGGTGAGCACTCGGCCATTCAAGGCGCTCAGAAGTTCGCGAAGAGAACTGAAATGAGACGGTCTAACCTTCGGAGGACCCATAATTTGCCTCATCTGCTGCACGCGCATCGTGCCTGTCAGCAGGACACAGCGGAGACGTTTCTAACTTAATTAAATAAATATGAAATCAGAAAAATTATAATTTATTTTACAAAATTTGACATGTTGACACAATTGTCTCCAAATTTTTAAAGAGACACTACACAATTTTAACACATTTTATATTTTTGTAAACATGCAGAATATTTGTCTAAATGGTCTAAATGATATACATAAATAAACTAAGTTTACATATAAAGATAATTTCTAACAAAAATTTTCAAAGGTTGAATCTAAAGCAAAATAGGCTCCTACAGTATGTGATATATTAGAGTCTTACGTGTAAAATAGCCCATCCATATCATTTTACTGTTTGACTGTTCAGTACTATTCAAATTTACATTTAAAAAGCAGACATAAAAGTAACTTAAAAGTTACTTTTCTAAGTAACTAATTACTTTTGATATACAGTAACCGGTAGAGTAATTCAGTTACTTTTAAAAGAAGTAATTAGTAACTGTAACGAATTACTAATTTTTTAGTAACTTGCCCAACACTGGTGACTATTGACATGTGTTCAGTCCAGGACTCTTATTAATCATGTAAAGTTAGGGAAAGATCGGTCATTGCATAATCAGTGTAAACATGTCACTTCCTGTTGTCAGCTGGTGGCGCTATAACCATATGTGACTATTGACATGTAGATTTATTCAGTCCAGGACTCTTATTAATCATGTGAAGTTTGGGACAGATCAGACATTGCATAATCAGTGTAAACATGTCACTTCCTGTTGCCAGCTGGTGGCGCTATAACCATAAGTGACTATTGACATGTAGATGTGTTCAGGTCATGAATCTTAGCAATCATGTGAAGTTTGGGACAGATCGGACACTGTATGCCTGAGTTCCAGCAACCTGTTTCATAGCGAAACATCAAACTTTGGCTGGCCGAAATAGACACAAATTTTAATATAGAATCAAATCCTTCGCAATTTAGCATCACAAAGGCCTTAAGATGAGACTCGTCAAATATGATGATGATCCGACGAAAACTGTAGGAGGAGTTAGTTAAAGTATGACTGCTGGAAATGAGAAAAACTGAGCCAAAATCTGAGAAATAATTCAAAATAGCTGACTTCCTGTTTGGTTTAGGGCATTGCTCCAAGAGACTTTTTTGTAGGGCTTGTAATAATACATGAGCATACCGAAATTCGTACATGTAAGTTAAACACAGTCCAAGGGCTGCTTCATTCAATATTTGAAAGTGGCGCTAAAACATGTTCCTTCAGGTTGCCAGCTGGTGGCGCTATGGCTATAAATGAAAATTGTTATGTAGATGTGTTCAGGTCAGGACTCTTAGCAATCATGTGAAATTTGGGACAGATCGGACATTGTATGCATGAGTTCCAGCAACTTCCTGTTTCATTGGAAAACATCAAACTTTGTCGGGCCAGAACCGACACAAATTTTTACGTAGAGTCAAATCCTTTGCAATTTAGCATCACAAAGGCCTTAAGATGACACTCACCAAATATGAAGATGATCCGACGAAAACTGTAGGAGGAGTTAGTTAAAGTATGACGTCTGGAAATGACAAAAACTGCGCCCAAATCACAAAAATAACTCCGAATAGCTGACTTCCTGTTTGGTTTACGGCTTCGCTCCAATATACTTTTTTGTAGGTCTTGTCATGCTACAGACGCGTACCGAATTTCGTAATTGTACGTCAAACACAGTCCGAGGGCTGCTTCGTTGAAAATTTGTAGGTGGCGCTATAGAGCCATTTTCTCACGCCTAATTCTAAAGCCTACACCACATGTCAATTTTCATCACTCTTGACATCTGTGCAAAATTTCATGAGTTTTCGAGTATGTTTAGGCCCTCTAAAGTCCCGCTGAAGTCGGAGAAAAAGAAAAAAAAAAAAAATATAGCTGCAAGCAGCGATGGCGGGCCCTCGCACGTTTATTTACCGCTACACGGTGCCTCCGAGAAAACGATGCACGGTGGGCATGTGCATCAAGTGGGTAAATATCAGTGGAATATTTCATGTTGCTACTGATCCATTTAGGTACTGTAGGTAAAAGAAACCCCACATTTTAGACAAATGGAGGTGCTAGTGAGACACTAAATAGACACGCCTTTATCTGACGTTTTTGTCAACACTTAACAGCCGACAACTCTGATGTGTTTGCCAAATTTAAATTTAATCTAAGCACGCCAAGAGCCTTAAATATGCCTGAAATAATTGTAAACTTTAATGCATTGCCATGGGAACAGCGTTCAAGATGTCAAAAATTCCTTCGCATTTTAGCATCTACAATGTCTCAGCATCATGTTGACCACTTCTGGTGTCAATAACATTATTTACCTAGAAGGAGTATTTAAAAGAACATCGCATGCAACTGTAATGCTTAAATAAGCCTTTAAAATGAAAGTAAAATTTGTCGCGTTGCCATGGGAACAACATTCAAGATATCAAAAATCCCTTCGCAATTTATCATCTACCATGTCTCAGCATCATGTTGAGCACTTTTGGTGTCAATCGCATGAATATCCTAGAAGGAGTATTTAAAAGTTCACTGCATGAAACTGTAAGGCTTAAATATGCCTTTAAAATGAAAGTAAAGTTTGACACGTTGCCATGGGAACAACGTTCGAGATATCAAAAATCCCTTCGCAATTTATCATCTACCATGTCTCGTCATCATGTTGACCACTTTTGGTGTCAATTGCATGATTTTTCTAGAAGGAGTATTTAAAAGAACATTGCATTGAACTGTCAAAAAAATCCAGCTTTGTAACTGACACACTTCCTGCCGCCTGGTGGTGGCGCTATACCCAGGAGTCACAATAGGCGCATCGATGCGATCGGAATCTTCAGACGAACAAACACCCCGCATGGCATCACAATAAGATATTTTTTGCCATAGATATTAGACACTTCCTGTTTCTCTGATTTCGCCATGACTTTGCCGCTTCGCCATGGCAACACCGTTCGAGATATCAAAAATCCCTTCGCAATTTAGCAAGTCCAATGTCTTGACATCATGATCACCACTTTTGGTGTCATTTGCATGAATCCCCTAGGAGGAGTATTCAAAAGTTCACCGCATGCATTTTTTAAACAATCCAAAATGGCGGACTTCCTGTTGGGCGGAGCTAAAATGTTAGAGGGCGAAAGTTGTTCGGGTCGATGAGATCTATATGCGTACCAACTTTCGTACATGTGCGTACATGCTTGCCCAATCTGTGCACCAATGTTTGTTTTTGCATTACAGGGGGCGCTACAGAGCCCCAGTGCCACGCCCGTGTTTCAGCCTTTGCATGATCCTAGTGGTACGGGACTCTGACATGTGTGCCAAGTTTCAAGAGTTTTCGAGTATGTTAAAGGACCCAAATTAGGTCAAGTGTTGAAAAAAAAAAAAAATAAATAAAAAATATAGCTGCAAGCAGCGATGGCGGGCCCTCGCACGTTTGTTTACCGCTACACGGTGCCTCCGAGAAAACGATGCACGGTGGGCAAGTGCATCAAGTGGGTAAATATCATGCTGCTACTGACCCATTTAGGTACAGTAGGTAAAAGAAACCCCACATTTTAGACAAACGGGGGCGCTAGTGAGCCACTAAATAGACACGCCTTTATCTGACGTTTTTGTCAACACTTAACAGCCGACAAATCTGATGTGTGTGCCAAATTTAAAGTCAATCTAAGCACACCAAGAGCCTTAAATATGCCTGACATAAAAGTAAAGTTTGACACGTTGCCATGGGAACAGCGTTAGAGATGTCAAAAATTCCTTCGCAATTTAGCGTCTACAATGTCTCAGCATCATGTTGACAACTTCTGGTGTGAATTGCATTATTTCCCTAGAAGGAGTATTAAAAAGAACATTGCATGCGACTGTCAGGCTTAAATAAGCCTTTAAAATGAAAGTAAAAAGTTTGACGCGTTGCCATGGGAACAGCGTTTGAGATATCAAAAATCCCTTCTCTATTTATCATCTCCAATGTCTCGGCATCATGTTGACCACGTTTGGTGTCAATCGCATGAATATCCTAGAAGGAGTATTTAAAGGTTCACTGCATGCAACTGAAGGGCTTAAATATGCCTTTAAAATGAAAGTAAAGTTTGACGCGTTGTCATGGGAACAACGTTTGAGATATCAAAAATCCCTTCGCAATTTATCATCTACTATGTCTTGGCATCATGTTGACCACTTTTGGTGTCAATCGCATAAACATTCTAGGACGAGTATTTAAAAGAACATCACATGGAACTGTCAAAAAAATCAACCTTTGTGACTGCAACACTTCCTGGCGCCTGGTGGTGGCGCTATACCCGAGACTTACAATAGGCACATCGATGCGATCGGAATCTTCAGACGAACAAACACCCCGCGTGTCATCACTATAAGACATTTTTTGCCTTAGATATTAGACACTTCCTGTTTCTCTGATTTCACCATGACTTTGCCGCTTCGCCATGGCAACACCATTCGAGATATCAAAAATCCCTTCGCAATTTAGCAAGTCCAATGTCTTGACATCATGATCACCACATTTGGTGTCATTTGCATGAATCCCCTAGGAGGAGTATTCAAAAGTTCACCGCATGCATTTTTTAAACAATCCAAAATGGCGGACTTCCTGTTGGGCGGAGCTAAAATGTTAGAGGGCGAAAGTTGTTCGGGTCGATGAGATCTATATGCGTACCAACTTTCGTAAATATGCGTACATGTTTGCCCGACCTGTGCACTCCTGTTTGTTTTTGCATTACAGGGGGCGCTACAGAGCCCCCGTGCCACGCCCGTGTTCCAGCCTTTGGCTTTCGGCGATCACGGACGACTCTGATGTCTGTGCCAAATTTCAAGAGTTTTCGAGTATGTTAAGGCCCCCAAAATGTCCAAAAGTGTTGAAAAAAATAAAAAAAAAAAAAATAAAAATAAAAAGAAATATAGCTGCAAGCAGCAATGGCGGGCCCTCGCACGTTAATTTACCGCTACACGGTGCCTTCGAGAAAACGATGCACGGTGGGCATGTGCATCAAGTGGGTAAATATCAGTGGACTATTTCATGTTGCTGCTGATCCATTTAGGTACTGTTGGTTAAAGAAACCCCACATTTTAGACAAACATGGCGCTAGTGAGCCACGAAATAAACACGCCTTTATCTGACGTTTTTGTCAACACTTAACAGCTGACAACTCTGATGTGTGTGCCAAATATAAAGTTCAACTAAGCACGCCAAGAGCCTTAAACATGCCTGAAATTAAAGTAACGTTTGACGCGTTGCCATGGGAACAGCATTTGAGATATCAAAAATCCCTTCGCAATTTAGCGTCTACAATGTCTCAGCATCATGTTGACCACTTCTCGTGTCAATCGCATGAATCCCATACGAGGAGTATTTAAAGGTTCACAGCATGTAACAGTCAGCCTTAAATATGCTGGAAAGTGAAAGCAAAGTTTGACGTGTTGCCATGGGAACAGCGTTTGAGATATCAAAAATCCCTTCGCAATTTATCATCTACAATATCTCACCATTATGTTGACCACTTCTGGAGTCAATCACATTATTTCCTCAGGAGGAGTATTTAAAAGTTTACCGCATGCAGATGTAAGGTTTAAATATGCCTTAAAAACGAAAGTAAAGTTTGACAGGTTGCCATGGGAACAGCGTTTGAGATATCAAAAATCCCTTCGCAATTTATCATCTACAATGTCTCGGCATCATGTTGACCACTTTTGGTAACAATCGCATGAAAATCCTAGAAGGAGTATTTAAAAGAACATCGCATGGAACTGTGAAAAAAAATCACCTTTGTGACTGACACACTTCCTGGCGCCTGGTGGTGGCGCTATACCCAGGAGTCACAATAGGCACATCGATGCGATCGGAATCTTTAGACGAACAAACTTCCCGCATGGCATCACAATAAGATATTTTTTGCCTCAGATATTAGACACTTCCTGTTTCTCTGATTTCGCCACAACTTTGTCGCCTCGCCATGGCAGAACCGTTCGAGATATCAAAAATCCCTTCGCAATTTAGCAAGTCCAATGTCTCGACATCATGTTCACCACTTTTGGTGTCAATCGCATTCATCCTCTAGGAGGAGTATTTAAAAGTTCACCGCATGCATTTTTTAAACAATCCAAAATGGCGGACTTCCTGTTGGGCGGAGCTAAAATGTTAGAGGGCGAAAGTTGTTCGGGTCGATGAGATCTATATGTGTACCAACTTTCGTAAATGTGCGTACATGTTTGCCCGATCTGCGCACTACTGTTTGTTTTTGCATTACAGGGGGCGCTACAGAGCCCCCGTGCCACGCCCGTGTGCCAGCCTTTGTCTGTTCGCAATGACGGACGACTATAACGTCTGTGCCAAATTTCAAGAGTTTTCGAGTATGTTAAGGCACCCAAAATGCCCAAAAGTGTTAAAAAAAATAAAAATAAAAATAAAAATAAAAAAAAAAAAATAATAAATTTGAGCAAAAACAATAGGGCTTCGCACCTTTCGGTGCAGGCCATTCTGGCCTGCTCCTCGGTGCTCGGGCCCTAATAATCCGAGCAAAAACAATAGGGCTTCGCACCTTTCGGTGCAGGCCATTCTGGCCTGCTCCTCGGTGCTCGGGCCCTAATAATAATCCTAAGGAAAACAATAGGGCTTCGCACCTTTCGGTGCAGGCCATTCTGGCCTGCTCCTCGGTGCTCGGGCCCTAAATAAATAAAAATAAATATAGCTGCAAGCAGCGATGGCGGGCCCTCGCACATATTTTTTCCGCTACACTGTGCCTCCGAGAAAACGATCCACGGTGGGCAAGTGCATCAAGTGGGTAAATATCGGTGGACTATTTATGTTGTTATTGACCCATTTGGGGACTGTAGGTAAAAGAAACCCCACATTTAGGACGAACGGGGGCACTAGTGAGCGACTTAAGAGGCACACCTATGTCTGACCTGTTTGTCAACACTTAACAGTTGACAACTCTGATGTGTGTGCCAAATTTGAAGTTAATCTAAGCATGCCAAGAGGCTTAAATATTCCTGAAATAATAGTAAACTTTGATGCGTTGCCATGGCAACAGCGTTCGAGATGTCAAAAATCCCTTCACATTTTATCATCTCCAATGTCTCAACATCATGTTGACCACTTTTGGTGTCAAACGCATGAATATCCTAGAAGGAGTATTTAAAAGAACATTGGATGGAACTGTCATCCTTGAATATGCCGGAAAATGAAAGCAAAGTTTGACGCGTTGCCATGGGAACAACGTTCGAGATATCAAAAATCCCTTCGCAATTTATCATCTACAATGTCTTGGCATCATGTTGACCACTTATGGTGTCAATCGCATAAACATTCTAGGAGGAGTATTTAAAAGAACATCACATGGAACTGTAAAAAAATCAACCTTTGTGACTGCAACACTTCCTGGCGCCTGGTGGCGGCGCTATACCCGGGAGTCACAATAGGCACATCGATGCGATCGGAATCTTCAGACGAACAAACACCCCGTGTGTCATCACAATAAGACATTTTTTGCCTTAGATATTAGACACTTCCTGTTTCTCTGATTTCGCCATAAGTTTGTCGCCTCGCCATGACAGAACCGTTCGAGATATCAAAAATCCCTTCGCAATTTAGCAAGTACAATGTCTCGGCATCATGATCACTATGTTTGGTGTCAATCCCATGTATCCCCTCGGAGGAGTATTCAAAAGTTCACCGCATGCATTTTTTAAACAATCCAAAATGGCCGACTTCCTGTTGGGCGGAGCGAATAGTTTAGAGTGGGAAAGTTGTTCGGGTTGATGAGATCTATATGTGTACCAACTTTCGTACATGTGCATACATTTTTGCCCGATCTGTGCACTACTGTTTGTTTTTCCATTACAGGGGGCGCTACAGAGCCCCCGTGCCACGCCCGTGTTCCAGCCTTTGGCTTTCGGCGATGACGGACGACTCTGACGTCTTTGCCAAATTTCAAGAGTTTTTGAGTATGTTAAGGCCCCCAAAATGTCCAAAAGTGTTAAAAAAAATAAAAAAAATAAATATAGCTGCAAGCAGCAATGGCGGGCCCTCGCACGGTTTTTTACCGCTACACGGTGCGTCCGAGAAAACGATGCACGGCGGGCAAGGGCATCAAGTGGGTAAAATATCAGCGGGCTATTTAATGTTGTTTCTGAGCCATTTGGGGACTGTAGGTAAAAGAAACCCCACATTTTAGACAAACAGGGGCACTAGTGAGCCACTTAAGAGACACGCCTTTGTCTGACTTTTTTGTCAACACTTAACAGCCGAAAACTCTGATGTGTGTGCCAAATTTAAAGTTCAACTAAGCACGCCAAGAGCCTTAAACATGCCTGAAATTAAAGTAAAGTTTGACGTGTTGCCATGGGAACAGCTTTTGAGATGTCAAAAATTCCTTCGCAATTTATCATCTACAATGTCTCGGCATCATGTTGACCACTTCTGGTGTCAATAACATTATTTCCTCAGGAGGAGTATTTAAAAGTTTACCGCATACAGCTGTAAGGTTTAAATATGCCTTAAAAATGAAAGTAAAGTTTGACAGGTTGCCATGGGAACAGCGTTTGAGATATCAAAAATCCCTTCACAATTTATCATCTACAATGTCTCGGCATCATGCTGACTGCTTCTCGTGTCAATCGCATGAAAATCCTGGAAGGAGTATTTAAAAGAACATCGGATGGAACTGTCAAAAAAATCCACCTTTGTGACTGACACACTTCCTGACACCTGGTGGTGGCGCTATACCCGGGAGTCACAATAGGCACATCGATGCGATCAGAATCTTCAGACGAACAAACACAATGCGTGTCATCACAATAAGACCCTTTTTACCTTAGATATTAAACACTTCCTGTTTCTCTGATTTCGCCATAAATTTGTTGCCTTGCCATGACAGAACCCTTCGAGATATCAAAAACCCCTTCGCAATTTAGCAAGTACAATATCTTGACATCATGATCACCACGATTGGTGTCAATCACATGTATCCCCTCGGAGGAGTATTCAAAAGTTCACTGCATGCATTTTTTAAACAATCCAAAATGGCCGACTTCCTGTTGGGCGGAGCTAATAGGTTAGAGTGTGAAAGTTGTTTGGGTTGATGAGATCTATATGTTTACCAACTTTCATACATGTGCGTACATTTTTGCCCAATCTGTGCACTACTGTATGTTTTTGAATTACAGGGGGCGCTACAGAGCCCCCGTGCCACGTCCGTGTTCCAGCCTTTGGCTTTCGGCGATGACGGACGACTCTGACGTCTGTGCCAAATTACAAGAGTTTTCGAGTATGTTAAGGCCCCCAAAATGCCCAAAAGTGTTGAAAAAAATAAAAAAAATAATAATAAAAATAATAATCCGAGCAAAAACAATAGGGCTTCGCACCTTTCGGTGCAGGCCATTCTGGCCTGCTCCTCGGTGCTCGGGCCCTAATAAAAATAATAATCCGAGCAAAAACAATAGGGCTTCGCACCTTTCGGTGCAGGCCATTCTGGCCTGCTCCTCGGTGCTCGGGCCCTAATAACTCCTTGAAGAACAATAGGGTCCTCACACCCCGGTGTGCTCGGGCCCTAATTATGAAGAGCCTCAGAGTTTGGGAATACAGTATATCAGTTTCCCCCCCATTAAAGCATAACCCAGAGGACTTCATTGTTCGGGAGCGAGTCTTGACCGGTCCGGGCTCGCCTTCACATTCAACACCCCACAGAATCACACACCTAATGAAATCTAGCCCTGTTCTCTTGAAAAGGCACAGCTCATCCAAAAACTAACACATCATTTACTCAACCTCAGGTCACGCTGACCCTGTATGACTTTCTTGAACACAAAAACAGAAACTTAAAGTCACTGTTTGGCATATAATGAAAAAGATTTATACAGCAAAGCTCAGTATAATAAACAGAACATTCAGTAACTATACTCAATAAAAAAGCACCATAAATGTCATTCAATTGAGTTCTGAAGTCAGTTTGATGTCGTAAATGTTATAATTTCTAAAAACATTCCCAACCAGCTAAGATTTGCAATTTTATTTTGCCACAAATTCATGTCATCCGGAGAGCCTATATGTCAAGCTGTATGTGATGTGTGTATGTAGCGTATTTAAATAAATCAAACAATTGAGATTTGAGAGCTGCTGCAGGATGAAAGATTTTCTGTAAAATATTACTGGGAAATTTCTTTAGTAAACTATTATTTTTAGGTTGAATTAACGTCAATTATTTATCCAGGGGTTTCCCTAACAATGACGTAACTTGCTGCTGAACCACCATAGTACGATGCATAGTTGAAGAAACTAAAAAGATTTGTTGGTTCAACTTAAAAAAAGTAATTTACCAGGGGTGCGTTTCCCAAAAGCATCGTTTGTCAACTATGGTTGCAAGTTAAATTGTTTCAGCATAGTTTAAAGATTCAAGTGTTTCCCGAAACCATCATTCCAGCGGACATTCGCAAACTGTATTGCAAACTTTTAAGCTTGGGTTAGAAGCATAGTTTCTTGTTATTATGACATTTAGACTGGCACTGATCATGCTTTTGAACAAAATAAGCAAGCAACATGCAGTATATCCATCATTCTAAATATATATAAGTCCAATTTACATCTTTTAGTTTGTAAATACAATTTAAGCGCTGTTTTTGAAAAGTGCGCATGCGTGTAAATTTACGGGCTTTAAGGGGGCGTGCACACCAAAGATTTTGCGCCCGCGTCCGGCGCATGTTTTCAATTGATTCCAATGGAAACGCTGTGTTTTTCAAATAAGCCGGCACTTGGCGATTTTTCCGCGCTTGGCGCTGAGCATCAAGAGTTGAAAGAGATTCAACTTTGTATGAAAAGCTCCACTCGTCAATGTCAGTTCTCACACGACCGTCCAATCACAGGGGAGGAGGGGCGGGACAAGTATCACAACAACCAAGCTCAAGAATCACAGCTAAAAGCGCTCGGCTGAAAAACAGCTGGCAATCGGTGTCCTACAGGTGTTTTCAGCTGCGTTTAAAAGTTTTGGTGTGCACAATCCCTAAGACCCTTGGGAATGCCTAGGAGAAGTGACGTAAGAGGAAACTTGTGCATTAATGAAATATCTTGAAAAAAACAACAACAGAGGACTAAATCACGATAACAAAATCAGTCTTCCGATGCTATTTATGTTATTTACAGCAATAATCTGACATTAAATCAATTTAATTAGATTAATTAGTACTCCACCTCCCACGTGATGTCATAAACTATGTTGTTGAACCAACATGCAGGGTTCCCACACCTTAGTTACCTTCTCAATTTAAGGACCTTTAAGGACTTCCCAAGTCCAATACCCTCAAATTCAAGGACTAAATGTGGGGACACATTTCAAGTGAGAGCAAGGTTACATCGTGTTATCTTTTAAGATACATTGTTACAGATCCCTTTTGAGGGAACTCGCGCTGCATCACTGTGGTGACACTTTGGGGACGCCTCCAGGGGTAAGTGTGTCTGAATGTATATATCAAATTCAACCAATGGTGAGGCTTAACGACAAAGACAGGGTGATGCGGGAGTCAGGAAGTATATCACTATCTGAAATACTGCCAAAGACGGCATTACAGGGACGCATGAAGTATTGCAAGGGAGACGCAGCGTCTCGTTCCCTTCTCAGGGAGCAACAGTTACGTACGTAACCCGAGACGTTTTCACGTGTCAAACACAACTATGCAAAAAAGCATTTTGGTATGAATCAACATTCACTTACAGAAGATATAAGCATTTAAAGCCAACAGTGTAGCACGTGTGCTTAAAAAGTTTAGAATTATGATGATATTATCCTACACTGAACAGGCAATATGGATTTTTTCCCAGAAAACTTCTTGCATAAAATAGATTCAAGCACTTTCAATGACCTGTATCTATGTATATTTTCAAAAACTTCCCAGCACCTTGAATTTTCCCCCCAGATTCACAAACTTTCAAGGATCCGTGGGAACCCTGAACATGGATGGTTCAAACGATGAATGTGCGACAAAGTTACTATGTCTTCAGGAAACAGTCCTGAATATTTTTATGGTGCTTAACAGAATCTCCATTTATTTTCATTTCATGGGAATCTAAATTATAAAAATTGATATAACACTTGATTTACTTGCTATACACTGTAATTTTTTTGTTGAATCAACTTATATTTACAAGTCATGTCAATGTCAACTTATTATTCATCTTGACAAGCAATGAGTTGCTACAACTTATAAAATGAAGTTGACTTCTTTCAACTGTATTTTATAAGTTATGACAACTCATCTCTAGTCAAGATAAATAATAGTTGATTAAGAGTTGATTAAACTAAAAAAATTAAGGCAGCAAAGAATTTCTTTACATTGTATGAACGACTTTTTGGACTGCTACGGCGAGAAGATTTTCATAAAGTTTGCTTTAATATCAAAATAATTCCTGAATGAAAGCTGTCTCCAAAATAATAAATGATGCCCTCTTATCAAACAACGCATGAACACATCTCAGAATCTGTTCAAAATTTTGATTAAACAGTGATGCTGTTTGATTTGGCAATACTTTCCTTCATTGGTGCCAGGTCTTCTTCAGAAACATTGCCTGTAGTTGTTAGTATCTGGCGTCTCTTATGCAGTGTTTATGGCCTCATAAATCTGTAATGTTGGACAGATTCGTGTGCAGTAAAACTGAGATAAGAGCTCAATTTCTGGTAAAACAACAACATCAGGACATCACTTCTCCATGTATAACAGCATCTGTGACTAAGCAGAACAACATCCAAGATCAGCTTCATTTTTTTCAACGACGGGAAAGATTTTAGCACCAAATGAATTGTAAATAACAGACGAGGTGAGAGCATTTAGCGACAAGATTGTGATGCCGCTAAACCAATCAGTGAGATGTTTCAAAAGCACCAAAAGAATCCACATACAGACTAACACAGAAATCAACTGAAGCACCGTTAAAGCAACACTATGTAGTTTCCATGTAAAATGACTTACAGCTCCCCCATGTGGTTGTAAAGCGCAACAGTGCCTGGTATCAGACACTCTTCTGCAGGCAGGGAGAGGGGCGGGGCTGTGTTTCCTACCCTCCACCGCCACTTTCAGAGTGTGCTTGTGGCAGCTAGGAGGTTGCTCAGGTTGCAGCAACAGTACAATTTGTCCAGTTAAAAGTTGTTCTATCACTGAAATAATTTTAGAGACATTATTTAAAGGTAAAAAAACTACATAGTGTTGCTTTAAAGCGATTTTAAGGTCTGCAGAAGTCTTTCATAAAAGTAATGCCAACCCAGTAAAATTGGCTGTGTTGACTTCACCGGAGCCAACGAGAGAGGAGAGACGGGCGAGAGAGTCTGAAGCTGTGTGGGGCGTGCACAGGGTTTCTGATGAGAAGATGTAATGTGAGTTTTAGGTCACTGCTCTGCTCAGCAGATTACTCATGAAAGCACCTTTCCCATCCAGAAGAGTGCATGAATGAAATGAGTGCATTAATCCTGCGCGTCTCCAGGCTCCGACATGCCCTACTTTCCCAAAGACCGCCATTCAGCGCACTTCTCACCAAACAATTAGGAAAAACATGCTGAGGGAATTCTGGGAATGTTGAAGGAAGAGTGCATGCATTGTTATAAAGATTTGATTTTTTTTTTAAAGAAATGATGACATCACTTCAAAACTGATCAGAAGTGTGATGTAAAGCAGGGTTTGTTTTGTTTGATCATAATGGCTTGGCAGTTTCCGCCAGTGAATATACAACAGGAAGAAACCGTCGAGAATATTTTCCTGCAGGTCCTCGTGGTCTTCATTGTGAGCGCATCGAGTCTCCAGGGTGTTTCTGTAATATCTCTGAAGCTCCAGCTGAGCTCGGCAGGGCTCCCGTGGGGTGAGAACCAAAATGGAGTCTAAAGAAAGCTGTTATTCAGTCTATACTCATCCTGTGTGTAATATAACCTGCAGTACTCTCAGTACTCAATGCAATTCACTGTCTGATGAAATTCAAACCACACCATCACCCTGCACATGAAATATTTTACATATAGTGGTCCGCAATGATACAGTAAATGCTAAAAGAAATTTCAATGCAACTTACTGAGACACATCAATATGCCACAGACTTTATTATAGGAAATAAATTCTCAATAAATACAGCAGCTCGTAACCAGGACCATAAAATGACTAAAATGTTGTTCCAACTTAATTAAAATAGTAAATATTGCTAACCAAAACAGATATCATATCTCTTACTTTAATAAAGCAGTCAACATTATTTACTTCACTGATATGTATCCCTGAAGCACTGGTAAGCATTATTTTAAAGAGACATATTTGTAATTATAATCTTTTATCAGAACTTTTATAATCTTTTATGTTTTTGCTGATATCAATAATCTCTTACATTTCCTCCGTGTGAACATCAGATAATTTAGTAATTCTCTAATAAGTCCCATAATTCAGATTATTCTTGTTTAATTTTTTAAATATGCTTTGACTTGAAGTTTTGGTACGTGTAATAAGAAAGGCATAATTGTTTTTTTTCAGAAACTGTACTGTAATTGTCTGGGGTGAACTGCACAGGGGTGCTGTAAAGGGGGGGGTAAACAATGATGATTCTTGGGGCCCACGAGTAAGAGGGGGCCCAGAGAAGCCCCCAAAATTGTGGTGCTAAAAAATGTTTAATAGTAAAAATTATTAACTTTAAATTATTCTATTTGTTTCCTGGTATCAAAAAAAATGTATTTGTTTAAGAAACACAAACGTCCGTGGGGCCCTTTCCCCCCTCTCAATTATCATAAAATGGTTAACTTCGCCCAAATTGTATAATCCAGGCAACACAGCTTGACTTCATTTATAGCGCCGGCAGAATATCAACTTGACTGACGAGGAAGTGAAAATGCCTCAAAAATCTGGAAGTCAAAAATGGAAAGAGAAGTGAAAGAGGCAAAGGGTCGACATTATGTTACCCAATTTTTCACAAGAAATGGTGGGTTTGTAAGTAGGCCTAAATTGTGAGTGGACCGCCCGTCCGTGACAATGATCGTAGCCTTTTCTGTGCTAACACGCACGCTTTGTACACGAGGCCCCAGGTCTCTACGGTAGCATTTTTCGACAAATAAGCACGTTTATTTATGCACGTGATTTATTTAGACAAAGTTATTGACTATGCAAATTTCAAACGGTCAAAAGGACGCCTTGTTCGTTCTAGTGTTAAAGATAATTAACACTAGGGGTGTCCTTGACTAAGGATTTACATATTCGAATCAGAATTGTCGAATCTTTCCATAGTCAACAGATAGTCGAATCATATCTATGTTTGTCTGCATGGGTTGGGAGCAGTGTTGGGTGTAACTAGTTACTAAGTAATTAGTTACTGTAATTAAATTACTTTTCCTTTGAAAAAGTAAAGTAAGGGATTACTCTTATTTTTCTTGTAATCTAATTACAGTTACTTCTGATGTAACTAAATACTGTGTATGGACTCTAAACAATTATATATACTATAATACAATAGTGGATTTAACATGGTTTAAGTTTACCATTCTCACTATTAACTGGCTGATTATTAGCAATAATATTAATGAGATGCTGGCTGTTTATTTATACTTAATAGCACATATTAATGCCTAATTCTGCAAAACCTTATTCTACATCCTTAACCCTTCCCATTTCTACCAATACTTAAAATTTATAACTTCTTTAGTATTAGTTGTTGGAGTATATTGAGGCAAAAGTAGTTAATAGTTAGTTAATAGAGAGAAATTGGACCCTAAAGTGGGACCAGAATAATTTATGTACTTTTATATATTATTTATTCGAGCCATTTAATCCTTGTATTATGTACTAAATAGGATTTAGAAAGTAATTAGTAATAAGTAATTAAATACTTTTTGGAGAGAGTAATTTGTAAAGTAATCTAATTACATGATTGAAGATGTAATTAGTAACTAGTAATTAATTACTTTTTTTGAGTAACTTACCCAACACTGGTTGGGAGGGGGTCAGACCAAGTACAAATGGGTAACTTTAATTTTCTTTCACAAGCAGCACACCCAAACAACTTTCTGATAAAGTGACCGAAACTGTCTTTCAAGTGATGACCAAAGACAAAACTGATGATGCATTTATATATATATATATTTTAAGGTTAAATGTATGGCAACATTTGTTTAATTTTTCCTCATAACATTTTAAAGCCACGATCTACAGAACATCACACAAAAAACATTTTGTAAACTAAACCTAAAAAACAAAAAAACAAAGGTGATCCTGCCTTGGAAACCTCGGCTACAATTCAGTGTTTTTATTACCACACTGCAAAAAATGATTTTCAAGAAAAATTCTTAGTATTTTTGTCTTGTTTTCAGTAAAAATATCTAAAATTTCTTAAATAAAGATGCTTTTTCATGATGATCAAAACGACCCAAGAAAATAAGTCTAGTTTTTAGACCAAAAATATTACATTTAAGGGATTTTGTGCATAAAACAAGCAAAAAAATCTGCCAATGGAGTAAGCAAAAAAATCTTGAAAATTTTTCTTAAACACTAAATTCAAGAAAAATTAGCTTACCCCATTGGCAGATTTTTTTTGCTTGTTTTATGCGCAAAATCCCTTAAATGTAATATTTTTGGTCTAAAAACTAGATTTATTTTCTTGGGTTGTTTTGCTCATCAAGAAAAAGCATCTTAATTTAAGAATTTTTATCTTGAAAATAATTTTTTGCAATGCATAAGTTTAAATGTTGCTGTTAAAATGACTACTGGTGGCCGTTCTAGTGTTAAAAGTGCATGATAAGGGAACTCAATTTTCTCCTCATGTTAGGTCAAGAAAACGCTGGAAAAAATAACAATACACAGTTTTAGTTAAACATTCAACACTGCAAAAACACTTTCTTACTTAGTATTTTTGTCTTGTTTTCAGTAGAAATATCTAAAAATTCTTAAATTAAGATGCTTTTTCTTGATGAGCAAAATGACCTAAGTAAATGAGTCTAGTTTTAAGACAAATTAATATACAATTTAAGTGAAATTGCCCTTAAAACGAGCAAAATGATCTGCCAATGGGGTGAGAAAAAAATTGTGAAATAAGATTTCTTTTTTCTTAAACACTTACTTCAAAATTAAATTAAAATTTTCTTACCCCATTGATAGTCAGAATACAATAAAAGTGCATGATTTTATGTAAATTAATATGAAAAAAGTCTCAGCTGTGTTGGGGGCCCTGTCAAGATTCTTTTCATGGGGCCCAAAATCCTTAGCAGCGCCCCTGGAACTGCAACCACTGAAAAGACCTCCCAGAATGGTTTTAGAGGTGTTTTGGCCACTTTTTAGCTGGTCTTAACTAATAACTTTGGATCAGCTGGTCTACCAGCCTGAAATGAAACCAGTATGACAAGTTTAACCAGCTTTGCCAGGCTGGGATGACCGGCTTTAAACAGCTACTTCTATCTTAAAACCAGCTAAGACCAGCTAACCAGCTTAACCAAGCTTCCTGAATGGTCAAGCTGGTTTAAACTGGTGGGTCAGCTGTGGCAAGTTGGTTATCATATGGTCCACATGCGTTAAATACGACATAAAAAAGACCCCTGGTTTCAATGTTAATAAGTAGTATTAATACTTAACTTTTAAAAACAAAAAACATATTTTTTGTAAATTGAAATAGATGCTAAAGCGTACAATGTAGACGTATTTGCAACATTTAATCACAGCATTATTATGTTTTCACAGCTACAAAACGTGATGTATTCTTTTTTATATTTTGCAACATAATGGACAGAAATGTTTAGAACATTTTTCGTTAATAATAGTAACAATATAGCATTAAAAAGAAATATTATACACCACTAATACAGTCATACCCCTAAACCTACCCAAAACAGTTTATTAAAATCATGTACTGTTTGAAATAAACAGCAGACAAGTGTAATGACAATCATTTATTTATTGTGAAATATCAAAAGCAGAACCAAAAGTATTTAAAATGATGGCGTGCTGCAGACCTGGAGTTTATAAAGTACAAAAAATTTTAAAGTTATTAATCCACCAGAACGTTAATCCAGCTTCTCTCTGTCAAGGCGCGCACTTCAAATTTCAAAAGTACATCGACTGAAAGACGAAATGTCGCAAATCTGTAATGTAGCACGCAAGAGCTAATAAGCATTTGATATGCCATAAAGCGCAATGTGTTGTAAAGCTTCTTGAGGCGCAATATTTAAATTCATACCGAACATGAGATTTGATGTTTACTGTCACTGATGAGAACTGGGATCAAGATCGCTGAAGAGCTGAGTTTGGATCTGGATGTGGATTACAGTGAATTAATAAAATTTATGTTGTGTTTTGGTGTAATTATTATTGCATAGGAGAAAACGCTTTTTGTGTGTCACGGCAAACAAAATATTACAAAATGTTTAAATGATTACAGAAATGTTATTAATTTTAAGATTTAAAGTGTAGTCTTGTTTGATATTGTGTCATTCTCTGAAAGTCATCAACATTTCATTCGGTAAATGAGTAAACTGTCTTAAATAAATAAATCTGAAAAAACGACTGAAAACATTTCATTAATATGAGTAAGAAACGCCAATGCCTGCAATTTTAATATTTATGAATAGGCAAACTTACAAATCTGTACGTCTGTAGAGCTGTTAATACGTAAATAATTAACGTATTAGTCCTTTCAACACGTCAATATTATACATTTCTGTGTGTATGAAAACGTAAGTAAATGTAAGTGTGGTTACGTAAACATACACACGTGTTCTCTTGAGATCATGTTGGATTATGACGTGATGTATGTTTAAGATAGACATTATGGACTCATCTTTCACTGTTATAAGTGCTAAAAGCTTCACAGTGGATTGAATAACTGAGCTCTAAAGAAAATAAACCACATGGCCGATCTTACTGCCAAATAATTCACATTCAACTGCTGTTAGACTTTAAACTTCAAAGCTGACTCACGCTTATAAAGAATATAATTAATGCCAAAATGACATTTACATTTGTGAATTTGCCAGGTGCTTTTATCTAAAGTGACATACGGTATATTCAAGCTACACACACATCTATTAGTGCATACATGGGAATTAAATCCTTGACCTCAGTGTTGCAAGCGTCATGCTTTGTTAGTGGAGCTACAAGACCTAAACATCATAACTGGGTTAATGTTATATTTTTAAGATAACCTGGTAAGTACATTTAGAAAAAATAAACAAAACCTAGGGTTCTTCTGATATCCACAGATAAACTGCGCCATGCAAACGTCTTCAAATCTTTTTACAGGCCACAGATTTAAATGTATTTCATATGTGCGCTTTCATATGAACGAGGGGCTGCTCTTGTGAAGGATGAAGGTGAGCTATGAATATATTTGAAGGGGATAGTTTGCGGGTCTCTGCCGTACAGGACTCATCTCTGCTGACGGGACGGTTACATTAACGTGACAAAGTACCACCGCGCCTGCCACGCTGACAACCGCAGTGATGGATGGCGAGAGAGTCTCACCGGTGCGTCTCAGAGAGAACGCTCCATCAAACGTACAGAGAGACAGATGGGAAACAATTCAACACGTTAGACCCCAAAGACACAACGGCTAAAGATATACACTTGCACTTGCGTCTGAGTTTACACTGGAAACATGAGATCTAACCCAGCCAACATTTCAACGTTGATTCACCGTTAAATCAACGTCAAGGAGAAGGTTGAATCAATGTTGAATTAACTTTTGATTTTGCAAATTGAATCAACATTAGTATCGTGACGTCTTACTTTTAACATGGGTGAATTAAGGTCTTTGCGTCAACAGGTAAATAATGTTGAAATATGCTTACATTTTGCAACTTGAATCAACATTGAAATCGCGTTTACCATTAACCGTTGTTTTAACGTTATATCAACGTTGAACTTACAACTGACATTATTTCAACCAAATTTCAATGTTGATTTTTACACATTTTATTAACCTTTTGCAACCGTTTAGCATTAACTGTTGTTTCAACGTTGTATCAACATTGAAAAACAACTGACATTATTTCAACCAAATTTTAACGTTGATTTTTAAGCATTTTATTATCCTTTTGCAACCGTTTAGCATTAACTGTTATTTTAACATTGTATTAACATTGAAAAACAACTGACATTATTTCAACCAAATTTTAACGTTGATTTTTAAGCATTTTATTATCCTTTTGCAACCGTTTAGCATTAACTGTTGTTTTAACGTTGTATTAACATTGAACAAACAACTGACATTATTTTAACCAAATTTTAACGTTGATTTTTAAGCATTTTATTATCCTTTTGCAACCGTTTAGCATTAACTGTTATTTTAACATTGTATTAACATTGAAAAACAACTGACATTATTTCAACCAAATTTTAACGTTGATTTTTAAGCATTTTATTATCCTTTTGCAACAGTTTAGCATTAACTGTTATTTTAATGTTGTATCAACATTGAAAAACAACTGACATTATTTCAACCAAATTTTAACGTTGATTTTTAAGCATTTTATTATCCTTTTGCAACCGTTTAGCATTAACTGTTATTTTAACATTGTATTAACATTGAAAAACAACTGACATTATTTCAACCAAATTTTAACGTTGATTTTTAAGCATTTTATTATCCTTTTGCAACCGTTTAGCATTAACTGTTATTTTAACATTGTATTAACATTGAACAAACAACTGACATTATTTTAACCAAATTTTAACGTTGATTTTTAAGCATTTTATTATCCTTTTGCAACCGTTTAGCATTAACTGTTATTTTAACATTGTATTAACATTGAACAAACAACTGACATTATTTTAACCAAATTTTAACGTTGATTTTTACGCATTTTGTTATCCTTTTGCAACAGTTTAGCATTAACTGTTATTTTAATGTTGTATTAACATTGAACAAACAACTGACATTATTTCAACCAAATTTCATCGTTGATTTTTATGCATTTTATTATCTTTTTGCAACTGTTTAGCATTGACTGTTGTTTCAATGTTGTATCAACATTGAAACTAACATTATTTCAACCTAATTTTATTGTTGATTTTTAATCATTTAATTTACCTTTTGCAACTGTTAAGCATTAAAGGACCGTCCCCAAGCCATCCGAAATTTGGTTGAAATAATGTCAGTTGTTTGTTCAATGTTGATACATTAATGCAAAACGGTTGCAACATCCCTTTAAACTGTTGTTTCAACGTTGATCCAATTGACATTATTTCAACCAAATTTCAACATTGAAGGTCATTCGTGTGTCAGCTGGGAACCTCTTAATCCACCATTATACAGACATTACTATTATGCACTAACAGAAAGGCATCTGTGGAGGATGATTATGTTATTTATAAGCTGAGTGAAACTGTCAAGAAAATAGAGGAAGAAAACATTTACTTCAATTCATGCTGGAACATTCACTTTACCTCAGGTTTTTCATTTTTCATTAGCAAAGACGGGATATACTGTATGACCACAATCTTTTATCACAAAATGAGAGATTTTATATTGGAGTAGCTCAAAATGAAAAAACAAAAAACACTGCATGTAACTTTCTTATAAATATCTGTGAGGTTTACTGTAAAACCTCACACGTAATGTAATTCTGTCCTGTTTACGGCTGACGTTCTGAGAAAGGTCAAGTGAGTGCTTTGTATGAAGCGACTGATTGACAGCTCACTTAGAGCAAATTGAAAGGCAGTTCGGAGTTTAATGGGGTTCGGATGTTAAGTTGGTCTCTCGGTGGGTTCGGCTGATGTGATGCGCTACGACTCGCTCTCTTTGACATCCAGAGATAAAGGTCATGGACAGAAGAGATGACTTTACAGACACACACCAACCCTATAAACCTTTAAAATACACTGTATGCTATATATCTGAAAGTAATGTGCATAGCATCGCCATGTCGGGCCATTCGAACAAACACAGACATGTTTTGAAAGCGCTCTGTAAAACCGAAAGTTTTAATTGCTTCGACTTGAAATATTAGGGTAAAGTTCACGATGTGAAATATGTAGAAATCAGTTGATTCTGTCATATAAAATCAAAAATAATTGGACATCTGGCCCATATATTCATGAGGTTTCTCGGCCTTGTGTGTGTAGCATCATTAAGTTAATAAAAGGTCAGGAGTTGATTTTACATGTGGCATTTGAAAACGAGGACTCTTGATGTCTCTTCAGATGAAGACCAGTAAAGTGTAATTTCCAGTCATGCAGACCATCCTAACCTGGAATGGAAATACTGCCATTTGATGTTTGTCAGATTTGAGACAGCACTAGCAAATTAAGTTCAAGAATGTAACATATTTACTTTACACAACACTACTGTATGGGTCAGGGTTTATCGTAGTTCCAGACTAAAATGCATGTTTGAGCAGTCTTCATTTAAAAACACCTTGCCCTGACATATCTTAACATATATCAGTGCCATTGTTGTGTCTCAAGATGCACACCAGCATTGTTTTTGTAAGATTTGTTTAGAGTGACCATACGTGCCATTTTCCCCAGACACGTCCTGCATGGCCAGGATTTTGAGTGCGTCTTCTAGAAGTCGTATTTGTCGACTGCATAAGTCTCATTGACCGCGATCCCATCTCATTACAGATAAACAGGTAACAGGAGAAAGACGGTACCTCTCCTCCTTCTCATACAGTTTACACCGAATGACAATATCTGTTTTCGATCTCACTTGCATCATTTAAAAGCAGACATTTCAAGCATTATGTACACTGAAAAAAAGGATTAATTGAATTTAATCAATTTTTTTAAGGTAAGTGATTGCAATCAATTTATTTAAGCTACATTTAAGCAAAAAAGATTAGTAAAGTAAAATAAAATATACAACTTTTGTTTAAATGTAGCTTAAATGGATTGATTGCAACCACTTACCTTAAAAAAAGTATTGTATTCAATGAATCATTTTTTTTCAGTGTACACATTTATTTCTATGACAATTATTCGTTAAGATACAGTTAATTTTTCTGACACGTTTCTGAAAGGACTTCACTGATGGAGAGAGAACAAAACGCGCATCATGTTTATTTTCTTAATTTTGCGAAAAGCACAACATTCTGTTTTTATTTGGAGTGGACATAAAAAAACTAGACACTTTAACGATTTAAATGATGTATAAATCATATCTGTATTTACAAAATCAGCAGAGTTTGCGGCGCCGCAGTCGACCCCAGACTGTTAAGTACATTTTTTAAAAGTTGTGACTGTTTTGTTTGCTGTGTTTATATAATATAATAAATAAATGGGTACGTTATTTGCCCTAAATGCCTTAATAGTGTAATGTGTAGTAAAATACAATTAATCCTGGTGGTTTCAATTTAAAATCATATTCCAGTACATGTCATCATAGTAAAATGACCCCCAAAATATCATAGGCCGTAATTTAATAAATGCATCTATTGGTAATATTTGGTGAAATGGAGCAATGGAAGCAATCGTATGGGTTGGAGAATAGGTTGCATATATAGCAGTTTTGATTTGTCTTGGATTTTTTATTTCCGAAATTTACATTTGCATTCTTTCATAGTTTTAATTAATGAGTTAGGGCAGTGTTTCTCAAACTGGGGGTGTAATTGTGCCATGGTACCCCCAGTTTTATGACATTTTATAAAATACATTTATTTATCATACATTTGTACGTGTATTTAGCCCTTTGTGCATTGTTCCAATTCAATACCCTTTTGTGTTGTTGGTGGCCAAATTAAACTGCTGTAAAATGTATCAGATGATTTTTTTTTTGCATAAATCTATTAATCAACCTCGGTCCTGATCAAAACTACCAAATGTTTATAAAAATGTCATGCTTTTAATGATGCCACATGATGATCAACAGTAGAAAAGGCAATTTTTACCTCTTTGCAAAAGGAAAAACCACAAATAATCAAAAATGCATGATAATAAGGTATCATGGCTCTGCAATCTGCAAAATTTTGTTATAATGGAAGTCAATGGGGCAAAAATAGGGGAGATAAACGAGAGAGACAAAAATAAAATCTGATGCTGCACAAAAACTAAAAATGCATCAAAGCCAAAGTTTTTACTAATCTTTTACATGCCCAAGACTGTGAAAAGGGTAAAAGAAAATCCAGTCCACAATCACTTTCTATATTGAAAATCTGTCATTTTGTGTGTTTTTACCCAAATCAGTGACACCACTTATACACTTGGCAATGAAATAGTTAAAATCACGGAACTTTGTAAACATTTGGTAGTTTTGATCAGTACTGAGGTTGATTAACAGATTTATGCAAGAAAAAATTTTTGGAAAAAAATCTTCTAATACATTTTACAGCAGATTAATGTGGCCACCAACAACACAAAAGGGTAATAAATTTGCCACAAAAATATTGTTGAGTTTTTAAAAGAAATGTCAAAGCATTTTCTTAAAATATGTGTAAATATAAGATTTGGTACCAAAAATCATTCAATTTGCTGAAACACAGAGAAAGTTGTGGCCAAATTAAGACTAAAAAAACCCCAAAATGGCCGCAACAACACATAAGGGTTAAACCTCGGAAAAATATGGCTGCAAACCGCACTACATTTTCTCATTTAATATGTTTCATTTTCATTTACAATGTTTTATGTCATACATTTTCACAAAGGGATGCACCATACACAAAGGGGGGCCGCACACCGAAAAAGTTTGAGAAGCACTGAGTTAGGGTTTGGGTTATTTAATCAAAAATGAGGGATAAAAAACTAATAAAGAAGGAAAAGTAACTCTAACTGTTAATCAAGCACTGAGCCAAAACAACAGTGCGCTCACATTACAGCTGTCTAATATATTCTTCATAATTCTACAATAACAAAATCCCCGAGTTCACCGTCACCTCTGACTCTCTGATTCATGTGTTCAGGTAATAAACCAGATGAGTTTCATAGCAATTAGACTTAATGAATACACAGACACTAATTGCAATAAACACGCTGTTCACACACACAAACACACGTTCAGTCATTATCACTGATTTTTCTTGATCACAGTCAAGTCATTACAGCAGGAAGAAAAACCTTACAAAGCACAGATTTGAGCTTGAGTTAACGAAATTATCTTTTGAGAGCAAAATTTCCTGCTGGCAGACATGATTTTGACTTGATCACAGTAGCAAGAACCTGCAATTTAATTCTAAACAAGAAATTAATCAGAAATAAAGCACGAATGTAAAGAATGACAACACAAGAACGATGGAATTCATTTCTACTTCTTCAGTCCCTTGCAATTTAAAACCAATCCAGACACATCATTTGCATGAAAAACTACCCGTGCAGTTGTATAAAGCATTAAAGGGACAGTAAGTAGGATTTTAAGTGTTTTATTAACCAAAATCAATGTCTTTATTCATAAATATGTCCTCATTGGTGTCAAATGACCTCTGCAAGTGATCTTTCTTTGTAAGCTTAGAATTTCTCGGGTAAGTCCGAGGAGGCTTCCATGTCATTCCGCCGTATTGATAACTAATAGCAGAGAGGGACAAAAGGCACTAACCTACCAATGCGTTTCCAAAATGCGTTTTCATTCAGAACCAGCTGCAACGGACAAGGAGATCAGTGATTACATAACACCGACCGTAGTTGCAACACGTATTTGGAAAAGCGAGGCGCTAGAGAGCACTGTTCGTTTGAATGCAAAATACAATTTCACCACAAGATGGGGGTAAATCCTACTTATTGTCCCTTTAAATGTTATCCATAGGCCCAATTTCTGCTCTCAGACAAATAGTTGAGGGGTGATCTTATGTTTTACTGTGTTTTACCTTTATGTACCACAGAGACTTGTAGTGTAGATTTACCACCAGGTCAACAGTAACAGACAAAGCAACATCACTCTCAGGTCAACAGTTTCATACAGTACACAATCCTGCTTTCTAGTAAATAAAGAGCTGTATGTGTGTTTCCCCGCAGGTCTCTCGTGTGTCCCGACTGCTGGGAATGAGTGAGGTCCATTAACACAACCAAACTGCCAGAAGCAGAAACGGTAGGAATACAAAAAAAAAAAAAAAACTGCTTGTGCTTAAAAAAACCACTTTCACCAGGATTATGGTACACCATTCAGACCAGAACCAGACCAGCACAGACAAACCAGTCTTTATATCATTACTGAATGTTTTTCATGACATGGTTTATCGGCCTACATTCTGTGTGTTTTTGATTTAATAAGGGTTAATTTGTGAGGTTTATTTGGCTTTATAGACTGCAAACACATGAGAGTTTTGACAGATGTCATTACTGCAGCGGATGTAATTTCTTCAATTTGACTTTAATATGAGCACAACAAGCTGAGATGTTATTTCTGTCAGCTTAACCAGGAGAGTTTGGCACAAACAGTGCATACAGCATAGACATAATAATGTACTGATTATTAGATGAATATATTCAAGCATTCATTCTCCACAGACAAACAATCATCTGAGTGTCAGTCTAAGATGACACAAAGACAATCTTTAAGAAGGAGCTCATTGACAATAATAAAGGTTTATAACATCAAATCTAACCTAAAAGATTTGAGGGGCAGTTTCCAAGACAGGGATTATCTTAAGGCACGGACAAGGCCTTAGTTTAATTATGAAATATAACTAGTTTTAACAAACATGCCTTACTAAAAACATTACTTGTGTGCATTTTGAGGCAAAACAAAGGGCACTGATGTATTTTAAGATATGTCAGCGCAAGATGTTTTTCAGTTTGGACAGCTCTTATATTTTTTTAGTCTAGGACTGGTCTTGTCCGCCCCTAAATGTTTAGTTTAAAGGGCACATATGACAATTTTTACAAGATGTAATATAAGTCTCTGGTGTGCCCAGAATATGTCGACGAAGTTTTCACTTGATATATCCCACATATCATTTGTAAAAGCATGTCCAAAAAAGCAAAAAAATGTATTTGTACCTTTAAATGCAAATGAGCTACAGCTCCTCACTCCCTTACCAATATCTGATTCCTGTAAATAGTATATTTAGCTGCATTAGTGCTACAATGTGCTAACAAACAAATTTAAAAAAAGCTTTTGGGTAAAATTAACCAGTCAGTAAGTGACTGTGGGCGGGGCTTTATCAGTGTGACATCACATTAACAAGAGAATAAAAACCGCATGTCTAATGAGGTTTAATGGGGATTAAAAAAGTGGGTGGATTTTTTCATTGTTGGGTGGTTGTGTTCACACATTGCCAACACACATTTATGTCCAAACTAGGGCTGGGATAAAAGATAATTTTTTATACGATTAATCTAGCGATTATTTTTTCAATGCATCGATTAATCTAACGATTCATTTTATCGCTCTGAATCGATTTCGATTCGATTCTCAATTATCTTCCCATTAATTAAGTAATAGCAATTTATACTTGTTGATTTACATATCTGAATAAAAAAACATAAACATGAAGACTGTACAAGTGCAAAGTAATGCATTCTTAGTCAGAGGTAGGATTCAATAAAACGTTTTGCAGCATTTGCAGCGCATACTGTGCAGTTTAGTAACATCATTTATGAGCAAAACCTCTTCAATGGGTCTTTTGATGATCACTGTAATTTTTACAACTTGATTTGTTTAATCCACATTGTTCTCGTGCTATTCTAGTCCATGTAATGACAGATATATACACTTAAGAAGCACATATACAGCTCGCACTGCTCATGCGTGCGGTGTGCATGCTTGTTAACATGGCCGCTGAAAAAAACATGCGGCGCTTACGCACTGCTCACACTTGCGGTGTGAAACCGGCGTGAAGCCACTCGCGTTGCTACTAACCTCTGCCGCCACCATTTTGGCTCTGACGAATCGACGCGCATATTTTGCGTCTACGTATTTTTTGCGTTGTCCCAGCCCTAGTCCAAACAGCTTGTAAAAGGTGATATTGCCTAATAGGTGCCCTTTTATACAGTAGGTTGAATGTACAGTAGACATTCACTAGCTGTCTTCAACTTTATTATCTCTGTGAAACAATTCGTACACCGATCAATTTTTGTAAGGTAAGTGGTTGCAATCAATTTATTTAAGAAAAAAATTCATTTGAAAAAAAAACTTTTGTTTAAATGTAGCTTAAATAAATTAATTGCAACCACTTACCTTAAAAAAAATCAGTGTAGTTTAGGAAAAATGATACACACTTCCCACAAACACTTCCCAATCAATAATGCTTTATATTGTAACAGTAGCACCGAATGAAGGTCATAAAAACTCAAATCCATTCAACGTAATGCAGATATTTATCTCAATGAGGAAGACAGGTGATAAACACAGCATAAAATTATTTAAATCTGGCAGACAATTTATGTGAGAGAATAAAAGGCTTATTTACAACCATCTGTCTGTTTAACAATAACCATTTACCAGGAAAACAAAAAAACTGCAATGCAGTAAAAGAGTTTAAGGACAGGGGTTTCAACTACATAATTTACTCAGCATTTGGAATGGTTATGATGTCACAGCGGTCAGCACATAAACTTAAGTGACAAGCAATCATGACAGACTCCTTTACATATTTTTGTAGAAACAATGTACAACTTTAAAAAACATCGCAATTTGTTTAATTTAAAGGGTCATAATTGAAACAGGTCACAATTAACTAGTATTAATACGTTACTGACATTAGGGGCCAATTAGGCAAATTAGCATGAGAGTTGAATTCCAAAAAAAATGTGTTTGAGTTCAGCACCATATGCATCGAAGATGAAAATTCGGGGTGTGAATAATATAGTAATATCACACGCGCAAACATTATTAAATCACTTAAGCCCATAATTTTGCGTCCGAAAAGGAAACTCTTAAACTGTAAAACCTAACAGTTAACTCAACTCAAACCACTTAAGTAAACCGGTTGCATTAGGCCATTTAAGTTTTAAAACACATAAATTTAAGCACTGTGAACTTGAGTCATGTGCAATTATGCACCTATGTTCAAGTAGTGTGAACCAAAATATAAGTGCATAACTGCATATGACTCAATTTGTTTAAGTTCACAGTACTCAAATGTATGTGTTTTAAAACTAATGCAATCGGTTTACTTAAATGGTTTGAGTTGAGTTAACTTTTAGGTTTTACAGTGATAGAAATGTAATAAGGTCAGTCTAAAAAATAACTAGACCACAGCTTTTCAGCGCTTAATATCCGCTTGGCGTCTTTGGTAAATCCTGACAGTTATTAAATGGCAAAATGATGGTTTGCCCAAGCTGTTAGTATATCTGGCCCTATAAGTGGCTATTTTTTAAATAAAATAAATATTTACAGAATTTGAGAATATGTCCTTTTTGAATATAAAGAATTGAAAAGAAAACCAATTATAAGTGTGTCTCTCTCAGGTTCAGCAGGGGTGAAGGCACAGCGTCTATCTCTGCAGAGATCTCTGACAAACAACTGTGTTTCAATAGATCTACCAAGACATGTCGAAGAAACACCAACCAGCAGCAACAAAACAAGTATCAAGTTTCAATCAACACTTTTTTGAGAACTTTAGAAATAAATTCACACGAATCTGGACAGAAGTCATAAAGCCGACAGAAAACTGCAGTGCACAATTGAAAACTATTAAAAAACACCACCAGCATTTCACTACATTTTGACTATCTATCTTCACCCACAGCCCATAAGATCATGTAAACTATAACATTTAACTGAAGTAATCAAAAGAATTAAACTTTTATAGACGGTTTCATGCGGTGATGCAATTACTCGTCTGGTCGGAACTTTACTTACGGTTTCTGTTTATTTAATGGTTTGACTAGTTGCTAAGCTGAACTCTTGAACAATACTTTGTCGAAAATAACAAATGTTTTGGTTTTCTAGGTAATCTACATGTTATTTATTTGGCTTTTATATTAATAAACTATTTTAAAAGGACTTTGTTGTTATTTATTCTCAGCAGAGTTTACCGGAACTTAGGTTTGTTTCGCAAAGCCGCTTGTTTATGTTGTTACTGTTGAAACCGTCTTTAATAACTTTAATATTATAATGAAGCCAAGTTACAGAAGGTGAAAATCGGATTATTAGCGATTCCTAATCTGGGGTATGTGAGGTGATGAGGGGGCTACACGAGCCGTTTATGATAATAATTCATACTTATTAAGTTCTTTCTGTGTTTTTGAAGCTTTGATTGTGTTTACAGTGCGCAATATAACATGTGTTCATGTTTCACGTGTAAAAAACGCTGTATTTTCACACAACGTTGGGCCCTATCTTGCACCCAGCGCAATTGACTTTGTCAGTGACGCATGTATCATTCGTATTTTGCACCGGCGCACAGCGGGCTTTTCCCTCCACAGACGCACGTCTGCAAACTAGGGAATGAACTTGCGCTCCCTGGGCGGTTCAGCTCAAAAAAGGAGACGTGTTCAGGCGCAAACCATCCCTGATGCTATTTTGCAGGTTCAAAAAACAATTGCGCCACTGACCAGAAAAAACTAGTCTATAGTCAGTGGCGCGTTGCGCGTGGTTCATTATGCTATTTTAAGGGCGCATGCATGACCATAATGTATAGCGTGCACAACGCGCACACACTTTGCTTATCTAATCTACATAGATGCAACAGTTAATTTTGCAAATCATAAATTGTTACAATAAAAAATATTAACACATGAGATAAGGGAAATCATTGTGGTGAGCATTGTGGTGATAGTTTTTATTTATTGTGTGGGCGCGTTAAAAAAATTATCATGCAAATAACGATTAAAATATTTTCATAAGTTTGTTGAGTGGCTGTATTACGTTTATTTTATGTAAATAATAATGAAAATGTTTTCATAAGAAACCTTAATGTATATGAACTTGATTTGTAAGTGTACTTTGGGGTTGGACCTTGCTTGCGTTTCTTGGGTCCTATTTCAAAGCCCCCAAACCCTTTCAGCGGTGAAGGTGGACGCAGCAATGTCCTCTGCTGGCGTCAGGTCATGTGTAGAGGCAGATCCACCTCCCATTTCACGGCATGCCCGATTTATGCTGGCAAGCTTGGGATTCCCCCGTCTCCTGATATCATTGTAGCGCTTGCGGCGCAACGTCCTGGAGATGCCAGCTGATGAGACAATTGTGTCTATTTCCTCTCACGCCTGTTTAACCGACGCTGATTTGGGCGGGTGTCTCCCATCCTCATACAAAACAACTTCTCTGTCTTTGACTGCTCTTACAAGAACGTCGGTCTCCTCGGCTGTGAACCGCTCCTGGCGTGCGGCTGGTAAATCCGTCATAATAATAGCAACCCGCCATGGAACTTGTGCACTTGCGTTTAAAGGGAATGTTGGATGACGTTCTGATTGGTGTATTTGACGTTACGCCCAAACCACACCTATGAATAATGAACCTACTTCAGACCAACCCCTTATTGATTTGCGACTGGCGCAAGAGTTATTTCTCTCGCCTGGAAAATAGCAACAGCGCCCAAGATCCGCCCACAAAGTCACTTGCGCTTTGTGCTTCGCACTTACGTTTCAGATCGTTAAAATAGGGCCCTTAGTGTTAAATATATCTAAAAGAAAGTCAAAAGTATTATAAGGTATATAAAGGTATAACGATGAAGCAATAACACGTGTGCCAAAAATTATATCCTGCAAAGGCGGCTGTACAAGTAATATGACCAAACACTTGCTCCAGCACAGCATAAATCTCAAATCATGTAGTGTTTTCAAATGTTTGAGAACTACCCTGCTGAAAAACCAGCATAGACCAGCATAATTCCCATGCTGGTTTGCTGCTGGTTTAGCTGGTGGTCACCAGCACACCAGCACCAAAACACAACATATGCTGGTCTTGCTGGTATGACCAGCATGGGATGCTGATGCTGGTTCGGTGCTGGTTTAGCTGGTGTGGGTGCTGGTCCTGGTTTGTTGCTGGTTTAGCTGTTGGGCACCAAAAACCAGCATCAAAACACAACATATGCTGGTCTTGCTGGTATGCTGTTTTTTTTTCAGCAGGGTACTACTCTTAACATGTCTACTTCACCAGGTAGGAAAAGTTTACGAGGACTACTTTAACAGGAATAAATGATAACTTGACTGAAAATATCAGTTAACATTTTTTTACATATTTTGACAGTGATAAATAAACACAAATGGAATTGTTTAAGTATTGTGCATTATTTTTTTATATTTCTTTATATTATAATGTAATCGAAATCAGAACCATAAACCACTGATCCTTGGCAATATTCAGAGCGCGAACTGGTTAATTATCACAAGTTGGGAAAGTCAATTTGGCATCTCCAGTTTATCTAACCTGCATGTCTTTGGACTTTGGGAAGAAACTGAAGTAAACTCCACACAGAAAGATTTCCTGGCTCAAACTGGGGACCTTTTACTCTGAGGTAACGAGAGGCCACGAGAGTGTTGATGCTAGGTAGAATTAACTTCTTGTTAACTAATGACATCATAACATTCTTCTTCCCTGTTATAGGGAACACCTTATTATGCTCCTTGCTTGTGGGTTACATGCTGTCGTCTCCACCCCAACAATAAATGTTTCATAAATATGAAATTATTTAAACACGACACGCTCCGAAATACGTCTGAAAACAAAATGCATGAGGGAGAAAGAGATAGAGAGAGAAACGCTGGGGCTTTTAAAGCTTGGGATGGATTTGTCTCCAGTAAGCCTCCAGCAGAATGAAACATGTTAATGTAACCCTGCTTACACACACCAAACACACTGTTGTGTGTATCTGAATCAAATAAATGCCATTGTGTGTCGTGTAAAGCAGGGCAAAGACATGTGTACAGAGAGATTTGTTTAATGGCTTCATGGATGAGAAACTTTGTAAAAGGCAAGTATCTCATTCTCATTGCACAGACATCCATAGAAAGTACCATTTTAAAATATACAGCATTATTTATTTGATATTACACAACATGCACTTTAGAAAACCTACGGTATCTGCCAATGATCAACGAATGGCATAAAATCTGGCTCACATTAAAGGATTAGTCAATTTTCTTAAAAAAAAATCCTGATAATTTACTCACTACCATGTCATCCAAAATGGACTTCAATGACCCCAAAACTTTTTTAATGCATTTTAAAATTGCAGTTTCAAAGGACTCTAAATGATCTCAAACGAGGCATAAGGGTCTTATCTAGTGAAACAAATGTCATTTTTGGCAAGAAAAATAAAAAATACGCACTTTTAAACCACAACTTCTTGACTTCCTCCGGTCCTGTGACGCGCCAGCGCAACATCACGTAATACGTCATCACGTCAAAGGTCACGGATGACGAATGCGAAACTACACCCCAGTGTTTACAAGTGTGGAGAAAGAGGACCGTTTAGATGTTGTCGAATGATACTAATTAATGTTTTTGTGTCAGTTTATTGTTTAAAATTTCATATATGTAACACGTGACCTTTTTACGTCACTACGCAGTTACGTGAGGTCGCACTGGCTCGTCACACAGCTGGAGGAAAAAGAGAAGTTGTGGTTTAAAAGTGCATATTTTTTTATTTTTCTTGCCAAAAATGACATTTGTTTCGCTAGATATGCCTCGTTTGGGATCGTTTAAAGTCCTTTGAAACTGCAATTTTAAACTGCATTAAAACTGTTAAGTGTTGGTGTCCATTAAAACGAGAAAAATCCTGGAATGTTTTCCTCAAAAAACATAAGTTCTTCTCGACTTAACAAAGAAAGACATCAACATTTTGGATTACATGGTATTGAGTAAATTATCTGGATTGTTTTAAGAAAATTGACTAATCCTTTAAAGCTTAATGTATTGTGAATATATGATGAACTCAATTTCAAAAGCCGCTAAACGCCACCTCCGTGAAAAATGAGATACCGTTATATACGTTCATCGAATACCTTCAGCAAAATTAAAATGCTACATGTATATTTGTGAAAGCCTTTAAAATGACTGACCATTACATCACACACGTTTTCAAGCATTGTTCGTCTAACCTTTACCGATAAAGGTCAACGTTTCATTAGCTCATTCATTTAAGACTTTGAAAGCAGCGAGTCAATCAATACTCCTCTAAGTGAAGGCCAGGCCGGTCTAAAATACTCACGCCTGTCAATATCAACAACACATTCTGTCCATCTGCAAATTATTTAGCCGAGCTAATACAGACAAGCTCTTTAGAAACATTTTCAAGAAGGTTGCTACATGAGATCAATAAGAAATCGAGTGGTGCCGAACAGCGTCAGTCTGGGTAAGACGTTTAAGACACAATCTCACACATCGGAACAGGAACACAAAGATCTCTTGCGTTAAATGGCACACAAGTTTTGCTTCACTGAATTCAATTTATTTCACACGCTGCCTAACTCAATCAATCTCAAACCCGCTGTCCTGCTCGATAAATGAACCTGTTCAAGGACCTCTGACCTCAGAGGCTCAACGTCCTATTCCCGAGGCGATCCCGGCTTAACCGACCTCGACATCTGATCCAGTCCCCAGCGTTCCCTGGAAAGCACTTAGTGACAGCTGACCTCAGCTACAAAAGTCCTCATTGGTGCGAAAGTCCCTGGGATGAGGGTGACCATGAGGTCAGGAGTGTTGCATCCTCAGGAGCTTTATTGCATTGTAAGCGTAAAGAAATTATTGTGAATTAAACCATTTTGCTTTGGAATTACAAGTAACACGTGCTATGTCCATTAAGTTAATTTTCCAGAAACCAAAATCAGGCTGCAGTATAATCAATGTCAACTCCGACAGTGAAAACATTATTTTGAGATTATCTTTAAACCCATAATGTTTTAACTCTGAATTATTATAGACATTACCTTGACCTTTCATCTGTGTGACATAGGGAAAAAACTGCCCAATAATTCAGTTGGACGTCTCCACTGGACTGTATGAGATATCAAGCGTATGAATCAGCAGATGTTAGAAAAGGCTTATATATCTGCACATTTATTACTTCACTGCATCATGCGGTTGTTTAATTGACCGAAACATGAATCATAGCTTGATCAGGAACGGTCACCGAGATGAAACATTTTAATTAGGACGACAGACTTCAGACTGGCAGGCTTTATTTCCTTTAAAAACAGAACAATTAAAATAATCTGTGCAAACATTTAAACAGGAATTGCTTGTGTGTTCCTTCGGTTATATGCACAAGTCAAAAGAACACGAGGAGCTCAAATGCAAAAGTTGCTAAACACAGACACTGATGATATTAACCGAATGCTCTCTGCACGTAATATACGTTCATCAAATACTTTAAATCCACTTAATCCCTGCCATTCAGAAATATTCAGGTTTTTTGGCAGAATCCATTAGGACTTTAATAAAAAGTTTTGCATTTGAACTCCTCATATTATAAATGCATGCTGGGCAAAGATTAATCGCGATTAATCGCATACAAAATAAAAGTAAATTTTTTGCATAATATATATATATATGTGTGTGTGTGTGTGCTGTGTGTAATTATTATGTATATTTAAACACACTCACATACATACATACATTTCAGAAAATGTATACATACAGTATTTCACAATCTGCTCGGTTATTGGGTTTACAAAGAATCGTGTGAAAAACATCCAGTATGCGGCAGTCCTGTGGGCGAAAATGTCTTGTTGATGTTAGAGGTCAGAGGAGAATGGGCCGACTGATTCAAGATAATAGAAGAGCAACTATAACTGAAATAACCACTCGTTACAACTGAGGTATGCAGCAAAGCATTTGTGAAGCCACAACACGCACAACCTTGAGGCGGAGGGGCTACAACAGCAGAAGACCCCACCGGGTACCACTCATCTCCACTACAAATAGGAAAAAGAGGCTACAATTTGCACGAGCTCACCAAACTTGGACAGTTGAAGACTGTTGCCCGGTCTGATAAGTCTCGATTTCTGTTGACACATTCAGATGGTAGAGTCAGAATTTGAAGTAAACAGAATGAGAACATGGATCCATCATGCCTTGTTACCACTGTGCAGACTGGTGGTTGTGGTGTAATGGTCTGGGGGATGTTTTCTTGGCACACTTTCGGCCCCTTAGTGCCAATGGGGCATCATTTTAATGCCACGGCCTACCTGAGCATTGTTTCTGACCATGTCCATCCCTTTATGACCACCATGTAGCCATCCTCTGATGTCTACTTCCAGCAGGATAATGCACCATGTCACAAAGCTTGAATCATTTCAAATTGGTTTCTTGAACATGACAATGAGTTCACTGCACTAAAATGGCCCCCACAGTCACCAGATCTCAACCCAATAGAGCATCTATTATAGAGCGTTGAATTAGCAGCGCATAAGATACTGGGTTTGAACATGAGGTCGTAAAGCATTAAAGGTGCCTTTTTTCGCGATCCCATTTTTCAAACTTTAGTAAGTGTGTAATGTTGCTGTTAGAGCATAAATAATACCTGCAAAATTATAAAGATCAATGCCAAGCAATGTTTTCTTAAACAGAATTCGCTTTTCAAGAACAAAGAACGGCTGGTTTGGACAACAGCCCTCTCCTTCCCAGGTATATGACGGCATTGAGTGAGTTTACATGCACAGTCTTATACTGATTATGCTTAATAAACTGATAACACATGTGGTAATGTCCTTTTTTTGGGAAAAGCCTGTAAACGGCGTAAGCAAAAACCGATCGGCACAGGTAGTTTTTTGCTCATTACCCCGATTTCGTGTGGCATGTAAACATCTTAACCGGCTTTCTCATGGTTTTGTTTATGTGCGCATGTCTCCGCGTGTAAAAGATTAACGTCACACGCGAAAGTTAGCACAAAGTAACCCATAAAAGTATCCGCTTGCAGTTGGCAGAGAAACTGTGAAAATAAAAGCTCATATTACATTTACAGTTTCTCCAAACATGAGAAGAGATACAACAGTATAGCTTAAGACTGACATACAAATCACAACTCATTGTATTAGCTACACAATCAGATTTCGTTACGTATTTCTAAGGGAGGGACTACATAGAAGAAGGAAGACATCAGCCCATTTTTATGACAGTGAAAACAGCGCTATAGAGAAAACTGTGCACTGTAAACACATTCAAAGTTTCGAAAACACAGGAAATAACAGCAACTTTAACATTTACAATAATTTCATAATTAACCATCATGACTACTACTACAAAATCAATGCACAGACAAATCAATATACTTCAAACTAAAGCCATTTCCCTCAAACCATAATAATCCCAGGTCACATCCTTCAAGTTCAAGATTTTTTTAATATAATATTTCATTATGCATCCTTACAATGTTCAATATAAGATATTTCCTCAGAGCAATAATGAAACAGTCTTATTAAACTGTCAGACAGAGTCAAATCTCACAGTTGTCATTTCCCCCTTTGCCCTCAAAATTTTCCTTAAATTTACAGTATAAATCTGTCCACCTGATATCTGAGAGTCATACAGTAATGCCATTTGTAGCTTGTTGTTGTTTATAGCCAATCCTCTATAATAAATTGCAGATGGACACAATAAAACAACACAAAACCTCTCTTGCATACCTCACGTAAGCTGATGGTCAGCGTGAAGCGTCAGGAGATTTCTTTGCTGGGCTGTCGTGGCACAGCTCTACTTTTTGCTCCACTTTCTGCTCCAGTTTCGTGATCTCGTTCACGTCTCGTTTGTCCTCTTTGAGCTTCTTTTAGCTCGCTGATGTGTCCTCAGGTACATGTCAAACATCACAAGATATGCCATTTGTTTTCCCCTTAACACATCACATTAGTTCTAACACAAAGCTCAGACAGTTGGCATTACAAGCTTTCTCTGTCATCAGTGTGTTTACAAGCACGGCACTTGACCAAGAAGAACCACCCACAGTCCATTCACAGACCATCTGATACATACAGTACACACAACCGGCATGTACAAGATAACAAGTCATTATAAATCTGACCGTCTGACGCATCACAGCATCCAGGAGTCAGAGGTGCATTGCTCCACCTGGAGTCACAGTTTCAGAGTTTGATATGATGAGAATAAATCACTGGACTTATCAAAGTTTACCAGATCAGTGGCATCAAAACTTAGAGAGATACGCGATAGTTTTGTTTGAGGCTCTTATTGTAACTTTTTTGATTTTATGTTTAGCATTAAAGGTGTACGTGTGCATTCTTCTTTGAATTTGATATGGTGTTAATAATAAAATACATTTTGGGTAACGTTATATTTTTGTATTGTATATGAAATGTAAAGCCAAACAGAATGGAAATGCATCTCTCTGTTTCTCATGGGGTGACCTTGAAATGAACAGAAAAGCCGGGAGCCATTGTCATGGAGACAGGATGCTGTTCAAGCTAGATCGCTGTGGGAGAGAAAGAGAGACAGAGAGAGAGATGGGGGATGGCACGGCTGAACTGTGTGACTGAGGCCAGAGATGAACGCAAACCCATGAAGAAGTGATGCAAGGCAAAAGAGTGGTATTATATCATACTGTAAATGTTTCAGATGTCTTTTCACCTCAAAAACAAAATAATATTTTGTACAAAGAAACTTTAATTGATTTAAATTTATTTTAACATCTGAGAATCCACACACAGACACAGAGAACATCTGAGTGTAAACACATAAACACAGAGAACATCTGAGCGTCCACACACAAACACAGAGAACATCTGAGTGTAAACACATAAACACAGAGAACATCTGAGCGTCCACACACAAACACAGAGAACATCTGAGCGTCCACACACAAACACAGAGAACATCTGAGCGTCCACACACAAACACAGAGAACATCTGAGTGTAAACACATAAACACAGAGAACATCTGAGCGTCCACACACAAACACAGAGAACATCTGAGTGTAAACACATAAACACAGAGAACATCTGAGCGTCCACACACAAACACAGAGAACATCTGAGCGTCCACACACAAACACAGAGAACATCTGAGTGTAAACACATAAACACAGAGAACATCTGAGCGTCCACACACAAACACAGAGAACATCTGAGTGTAAACACACAAACACAGAGAACATCTGAGCGTCCACACACAAACACAGAGAACATCTGAGCGTCCACACACAAACACAGAGAACATCTGAGTGTAAACACATAAACACAGAGAACATCTGAGCGTCCACACACAAACACAGAGAACATCTGAGCGTAAACACACAAACACAGAGAACATCTGAGCGTCCACACACAAACACAGAGAACATCTGAGCGTCCACACACAAACACAGAGAACATCTGAGTGTAAACACATAAACACAGAGAACATCTGAGCGTCCACACACAAACACAGAGAACATCTGAGTGTAAACACACAAACACAGAGAACATCTGAGCGTCCACACACAAACACAGAGAACATCTGAGCGTCCACACACAAACACAGAGAACATCTGAGCGTCCAAACATAAACACTAAGAACATCTGAGCGTCCACACACAAACACAGAGAACATCTGAGCGTCCACACACAAACACAGAGAACATCTGAGCGTCCACACACAAACACAGAGAACATCTGAGCGTCCACACACAAACACAGAGAACATCTGAGCGTCCACACACAAACACAGAGAACATCTGAGTGTAAACACATAAACACAGAGAACATCTGAGCGTCCACACACAAACACAGAGAACATCTGAGTGTAAACACATAAACACAGAGAACATCTGAGCGTCCACACACAAACACAGAGAACATCTGAGCGTCCACACACAAACACTAAGAACATCTGAGCGTCCACACACAAACACAGAGAACATCTGAGTGTAAACACATAAACACAGAGAACATCTGAGCGTCCACACACAAACACAGAGAACATCTGAGTGTAAACACACAAACACAGAGAACATCTGAGCGTCCACACACAAACACAGAGAACATCTGAGCGTCCACACACAAACACAGAGAACATCTGAGCGTCCAAACATAAACACTAAGAACATCTGAGCGTCCACACACAAACACAGAGAACATCTGAGCGTCCACACACAAACACTAAGAACATCTGAGCGTCCACACACAAACACAGAGAACATCTGAGCGTCCACACACAAACACAGAGAACATCTGAGCGTCCACACACAAACACAGAGAACATCTGAGTGTAAACACATAAACACAGAGAACATCTGAGCGTCCACACACAAACACAGAGAACATCTGAGTGTAAACACATAAACACAGAGAACATCTGAGCGTCCACACACAAACACAGAGAACATCTGAGCGTCCACACACAAACACAGAGAACATCTGAGCGTCCACACACAAACACAGAGAACATCTGAGCGTCCACACACAAACACTAAGAACATCTGAGCGTCCACACACAAACACAGAGAACATCTGAGCGTCCACACACAAACACAGAGAACATCTGAGCGTCCGCACACAAACACAGAGAACATCTGAGCGTCCACACACAAACACAGAGAACATCTGAGCGTAAACACACAAACACAGAGAACATCTGAGCGTCCACACACAAACACAGAGAACATCTGAGCGTCCACACACAAACACAGAGAACATCTGAGTGTAAACACACAAACACAGAGAACATCTGAGCGTCCACACACAAACACAGAGAACATCTGAGTGTAAACACATAAACACAGAGAACATCTGAGCGTCCACACACAAACACAGAGAACATCTGAGCGTCCACACACAAACACAGAGAACATCTGAGTGTAAACACATAAACACAGAGAACATCTGAGCGTCCACACACAAACACAGAGAACATCTGAGTGTAAACACATAAACACAGAGAACATCTGAGCGTCCAAACATAAACACAGAGAACATCGAGCGTCCACACACAAACACAGAGAACATCTGAGTGTAAACACATAAACACAGAGAACATCTGAGCGTCCACACACAAACACAGAGAACATCTGAGTGTAAACACATAAACACAGAGAACATCTGAGCGTCCAAACATAAACACAGAGAACATCTGAGCGTCCACACACAAACACAGAGAACATCTGAGCGTCCAAACATAAACACAGAGAACATCTGAGCGTCCACACACAAACACAGAGAACATCTGAGTGTAAACACACAAACACAGAGAACATCTGAGCGTCCAAACATAAACAAAGAGAACATCTGTGCGTCCGCACACAAACACAGAGAACATCTGAGCATCCAGACACAAACACAGAGAACATCTGAGCGTCCACACACAAACACAGAGAACATCTGAGCGTCCACACACAAACACAGAGAACATCTGAGCGTCCACACACAAACACAGAGAACATCTGAGCATCCAGACACAAACACAGAGAACATCTGAGCGTCCACACACAAACACAGAGAACATCTGAGCGTCCACACACAAACACAAAGAACATCTGAGTGTAAACACATAAACACAGAGAACATCTGAGCGTCCACACACAAACACAGAGAACATCTGAGTGTAAACACATAAACACAGAGAACATCTGAGCGTCCAAACATAAACACAGAGAACATCTGAGAGTCCACACACAAACACAGAGAACATCTGAGCGTCCACACACAAACACAGAGAACATCTGAGCGTCCACACACAAACACAGAGAACATCTGAGCGTCCACACACAAACACAGAGAACATCTGAGCGTCCACACATAAACACAGAGAACATCTGAGCGTCCACACACAAACACAGAGAACATCTGAGCATCCAGACACAAACACAGAGAACATCTGAGCGTCCACACACAAACACAGAGAACATCTGAGCATCCAGACACAAACACAGAGAACATCTGAGCGTCCACACACAAACACAGAGAACATCTGAGCATCCACACACAAACACAGAGAACATCTGAGCGTCCACACACAAACACAGAGAACATCTGAGCATCCACACACAAACACAGAGAACATCTGAGCGTCCACACACAAACACAGAGAACATCTGAGCGTCCACACACAAACACAGAAAACATCTGAGCATCCAGACACAAACAGAGAGAACATCTGAGCGTCCACACACACACACACACAAACACAGAGAACATCTGAGCGTCCACACACAAACACAGAGAACATCTGAGCGTCCGCACACAAACACAGAGAACATCTGAGCATCCAGACACAAACACAGAGAACATCTGAGCGTCCACACACAAACACAGAGAACATCTGAGCATCCAGTCACAAACACAGAGAACATCTGAGCGTCCGCACACAAACACAGAGAACATCTGAGCATCCAGACACAAACACAGAGAACATCTGAGCGTCCACACACAAACACAGAAAACATCTGAGCGTCCACACACAAACACAGAGAACATCTGAGCGTCCACACACAAACACAGAGAACATCTGAGCGTCCACACACAAACACAGAGAACATCTGAGCGTCCACACACAAACACAGAGAACATCTGAGCGTCCACACACAAACACAGAGAACATCTGAGCATCCAGACACAAACACAGAGAACATCTGAGCGTCCACACACAAACACAGAGAACATCTGAGCATCCAGACACAAACACAGAGAACATCTGAGCTTCCACACACAAACACAGAGAACATCTGAGCATCCACACACAAACACAGAGAACATCTGAGCGTCCACACACAAACACAGAGAACATCTGAGCGTCCACACACAAACACAGAGAACATCTAAGCATCCAGACACAAACACAGAGAACATCTGAGCGTCCACACACACACACACAGAGAACATCTGAGCGTCCACACACAAACACAGAGAACATCTGAGCGTCCGCACACAAACACAGAGAACATCTGAGCATCCAGACACAAACACAGAGAACATCTGAGCATCCAGACACAAACACAGAGAACATCTGAGCATCCAGTCACAAACACAGAGAACATCTGAGCGTCCGCACACAAACACAGAGAACATCTGAGCATCCAGACACAAACACAGAGAACATCTGAGCGTCCACACACAAACACAGAAAACATCTGAGCGTCCACACACAAACACAGAGAACATCTGAGCGTCCACACACAAACACAGAGAACATCTGAGCGTCCACACACAAACACAGAGAACATCTGAGCGTCCACACACAAACACAGAGAACATCTGAGCATCCAGTCACAAACACAGAGAACATCTGAGCGTCCGCACACAAACACAGAGAACATCTGAGCATCCAGACACAAACACAGAGAACATCTGAGCGTCCGCACACAAACACAGAGAACATCTGAGCATCCAGACACAAACACAGAGAACATCTGAGCATCCAGACACAAACACAGAGAACATCTGAGCATCCAGTCACAAACACAGAGAACATCTGAGCGTCCACACACAAACACAGAGAACATCTGAGCATCCAGACACAAACACAGAGAACATCTGAGCGTCCACACACAAACACAGAAAACATCTGAGCGTCCACACACAAACACAGAGAACATCTGAGCGTCCACACACAAACACAGAAAACATCTGAGCGTCCACACACAAACACAGAGAACATCTGAGCGTCCACACACAAACACAGAGAACATCTGAGCATCCAGTCACAAACACAGAGAACATCTGAGCGTCCGCACACAAACACAGAGAACATCTGAGCATCCAGACACAAACACAGAGAACATCTGAGCGTCCACACACAAACACAGAGAACATCTGAGCGTCCACACACAAACACAGAGAACATCTGAGCGTCCGCACACAAACACAGAGAACATCTGAGCGTCCTCACACAAACACAGAGAACCTCTGATCGTCCACACACAAACACAGAGAACATCTGAGCGTCCACACACAAACACAGAGAACATCTGAGCGTCCACACACAAACACAGAGAACATCTGAGCGTCCACACACAAACACAGAGAACATCTGAGCGTCCACACACAAACACAGAGAAAATCTGAGCATCCACACACAAACACAGAGAACATCTGAGCATCCACACACAAACACAGAGAACATCTGAGCGTCCACACACAAACACAGAGAACATCTGAGCGTCCACACACAAACACAGAGAACATCTGAGCATCCAGACACAAACAGAGAGAACATCTGATCATCCACACACAAACACAGAGAACATCTGAGCGTCCACACACAAACACAGAGAACATCTGAGCGTCCACACACAAACACAGAGAACATCTGAGCGTCCACACACAAACACAGAGAACATCTGAGCTTAAACACACAAACACAGAGAACATCTGAGCGTCCACACACAAACACAGAGAACATCTGAGCGTCCACACACAAACACAGAGAACATCTAAGTGTCCAAACACAAACACTCAGAAAATATGTCCTGAATTTTCATGAGATTCATGAGTAACTACAGAATGACGGAGAGAGAAAGCGAATAAATGGAGAATTAGACAGAAAGAGAGAGAGAAGTGAGAGCAGTGTAATGGACTTGACTTCCTCTGTCTGTGCTCCATAATCTGTTTTAGATTACTGTAATACAGCTGTCTTTCTTCTTTTCTCGCTCTTTCACATTCTTATTTTCTCTCTTGGTTTCTTTTCTCATCTCTCACTCTCTCTCACACACACACTTTCTGCCTGTCTGTTTTACTGGCAAAACAAACCCATCCTGTTATAATATCTTTCTGCCAAGCTGCCATCATATTTTCGCACGAGACATGAAACTTCTGTTTCGCTTTATTTCCAGAGTCATTTCCATTAGCATTAATCCAGGCCCTCCATTAGCCATATCAACCTGAGCAATCTCCCTTCAATTACAGTTGTGTTCAAAATTATTCAACCCCAACTGAAATTGATTGTTTTGGCCGGTTTGACATTGATTTTGATCATTAAGTCAACCATCTTAAAATTAAATCAAAGAGGCATGTGTAGGTCAGACAAATATAACATAACATTTATAATGAAATAACCACAAATGTCTTTTCTGTGCTCACATCATTATCAGTTTTATTCAACCCCCAAGTGACATTCAATCTTAGTACTTAGTACAACATCCTTTTACAGTTAAAACAGCTTTTAAACGTGAAGCATAGCTTGACACAAGTGTCTTGCAGCGATCTACGGGTATCTTCGCCCATTCATCATGGGCAAAAGCCTCCAGTTCAGTCACATTCTTAGGCTTGCGCACTGCAACTGCTTTCTGTAAGTCCCACCAGAGGTTCTCACTCGGATTTAAGTCTGGTGACTGCGATGGCCACTTCAAAATGTTCCAGCCTTTTTTCTGCAACCATGCTCTAGTGGATTTGGAGGTATGCTTGGGATCATTGTCCTGTTGAAAGGTCCAACGTCTCCCAAGCCTCAGGTTTGTGACGGACTGCAACACATTGTCATCCAATATCTCCTGGTACTGAAGAGAATTCATGGTACCTTGCACACGCTGAAGTTTCCCTGTACCTGCAGAAGCAAAACAGCCCCAAAGCATGATTGACCCCCCACCATGCCTCACAGTAGGCAAGGTGTTCTTTTCTTCATAGGCCTTGTTTTTCTTCCTCCAAACATAGCGTTGATCCATGGGCCCAAACAGTTCTAATTTTCCACAGAACACTATCCCAAAACTTCTGTGGTTTGTCCACATGACTTTTGGCATACTGCAGTCGACTCTTCTTATTCTTTGGAGACAGCAAGGGGGTGCGCCTGGGAGTTCTGGCATGGAGGCCTTCAGTACGCAGGGTGCGCCGTATTGTCTGAGCAGAAACTTCAGTACCCACATCTGACAAATCTTTTCTCAGTTCCTCAGCAGTCACACGGGGACTTTTTTCCACTCTACGCTTCAGATAGCGCACAGCAGTCGCAGTTAGCATCTTTTTTCTGCCACGACCAGGAACCGTTTCAACAGTGCCCTTTGCCTTGAATTTGCGAATGATGCTTCCTATGGTGTCTCTGGGTATGTTTAACATCTTTGCAATCTTCTTATAGCCATTGCCCTTCCTGTGAAGATTAATCACCTCTTCTCTTGTCTTCCTGGACCATTCTTTTGACTTCACCATGTTTGTAACCACACCAGTAAATGTTTAGAAGGAGTTGAGTATCACAGTCATTTTAAAGCTGCCTAATTGGTGCTTATTAGGCTTTATTGCTGTTCCCTGACATCCATAGGTGTTTTCAATACCTGATTGAAAACACTTCAATGAACCTCTGTTCTTCAGAGTGGTAGTTCTTTAAGGGGTTGAATAATTGTGTCAATGAAGAATTCACAAAAGAAACATTTACTACTATATTACAAAACCAATTGATGTCATTTTAGTTGCATATGGTTCTTTAAGAAGTCATTGTAGGATTTCATTCTGAATACAATTACAAATGTACACTGAATTCCCTAAAACCCTTAACAGCATTGGGGGGTTGAATAATTTTGAACACAACTGTAAATCCCATCAAACACTTAACATTGCATTTCATTAACATTGTTACAAATTACTGGTCTACATTTGAAAAATTCATTTTCCCGGACCACATTTGTCATTGTAGAAGAAATGCTTTGCATGTGTGAAAATCATGAGTTTTATTTAGAATGGAGATATGAAAATGTGCCACTGTTTACTACGGTACATGACACATGCATTAGTATGTTCATCCATATGTGTCGGTTCTGTTCATGCTGAGATTATAATTGTTCTGACAGAGAACAGTGAGTCAGAACCGTGGGGTGATGGTGAGGGGTGGAGCATGATACTGAAAAGATTGTGCATGAGAGAGGAGGGATAGGCTGACATAGAAAAGGTTGAGATCCAAGTCAGATAAAAGTCAGATTGAGTGCATCACATTATGGGATACAGATTTTGGCAAATCTGGGTAATTTGTGTATAAAAACCTGAAAAATTTTTAGATTTTAATTTCTAGTTTGTATGTTAAATTGTACCGGTATTAATAGCTGACAATGTCAGAATAGATAATATACACAGACATTACATAAAATATGAAGAGTTCAGATGCAAAATCCTGAGTGCGCCTGACATGTTCTCTTGTAAATGAACATTTGTTGATCAGGCTCTTATGTTTTGGTTCAGTAATTTCACTTTAATAGCAATGAAGAGGTTATTAGTCAGTAACTGAAATGCCTTATTTTTACAAATGTCACTTTAGTCATTTCATTGATATTTAACAAATTTGACTGTCTTTGACTGCCAAACCCTCTAACTGTGGGTTCACAACAGCGTTCAGTTTGACGCGTAAAATTTGTGTCTACCGCATCTAGTTTGCCGCTTGAACATTTTGAGTTTACTCGCTTTATTCACGCGTGAAAGCCACGCATGAAATTCTAGTCATCGAGACATTAAAGGGTGATTTATAGTCGTGCGTAGGTTCTACGCCGTAGCCTGTGCGTAGCTCTGCGTAGCCTGACGCGCACCTCACAAAAAATTTTACAATGCGTCAGATCTACGCGGACTGCAAGCGCTGTGATTGGTCCACCAGAACCCCTCCCGCCAGGTAAAAAAAACTGCGTCATAGGTATTTCCGTTTGTGACGGTGAAAACAAAGATTAGGCAAGTTGAGGAGAGATTTAACTCAAACTGCATCAAAAGTCACTGTTTATTTCCTTCCATCATTGCTGGTCTTCTCAAATTATACACAACAAGTTGCTGTTTCTTCTTCGTTTGTGGGTTAACTTGCTAAGCTTCTTCTTCTTTCACGTTTGTGCTGCTACTGTGGTTACACCCGTGGATACTGCCTACCAGTGGTCTGCGCGTGTGTTTGCACGTCGACGCGGACAACGACGCAAAAGTATAAATGAAAACCGACGTGGAACCTACGCCGTCGCTGCTACGCCGTAGGACCTACGCACGACTATAACGAGCCCTTAACACGGAAATGTGCGTCATGGGAGGGGCTTCTGCGACCCCGCTCGCTTTCTGTAATCACGTCACTACTAGAGCAGGCTCCTGATTGGTTAACTTTAACTTTTTCCACCAAAATTCTAATTTTTCAACTTGCGCATTTCCCGCGGCAACGCTCGATTCGTGCCATTCGCACAATCTAGACGCACAAATGAGGCGGAATCGCGTCTACTGTGCCACGCTAAACGCCTCATTCGCGCCGGAGACCTCCAAACACGCATCAATTGCGTCTTTAGATTGACTTAACACTTAAATCACTCGATTCTCTCACAATGCAATGCTAACATGAGTTAACTTACAGGGCTGTGAGTCAGAAGCGGGAGGAATTATGATAATGTCGGTCTTTACTACATCACCAATCCCAGGAACTGAACTGTTGCCTATCATCCGTGTTTTTGTCGTAGTCCAAGAAAAGAGATTTACATTAGAGATCATAACTCGCGTCATTGTTTACTTTGGGGTTTGTACCTTTTGCATATCGTTAACATGAACTAATACACACTTAAACCCTTTTCACATAGACATTCCGGAAAATACACATAAAATGCACCATGGATTTTTCCAAGATTGTTTGATTTTATGTTCATTCACACTGCCAATGATTTTCCGGAATCTGCAAGGTCCCGGAAAGACACGTGACCTTCTGAAGTTTGCATATTATTTATTATTTCTCTCTCCAGAAACCACTCGCGTGCATCCCGTCCAACATTAAAGTTACAAATTCTTTACCCGCCCCAACCCGACCCGCGGGTTATCCGCGGGTTACGAGAAGACCCGCCCATCACTACTGCTGAATGATCTCTGCTTCAGCGCGGTAAGTGACGAGCTAAATTACCTGATATCTGCGACTGCTTCAGTCCAATTTGCTGAAATTTCTCATCGTGAATATTGTGTTGCATGTAAATCCCTCATTTTAAAGAGCTGAACCATAACTTTTGTTGTGTACAACACGCTTGTCTGGCAACTTTATGGGTATTTTCTGGGACCAAAGGTCTTGTGTGAATGGGGTTCATCACACCAAAAGAAATTTTAAAACATGAATCGGACTATAGGCGCTCTTAAGCAGATTCTGAAAACAACGTGGTATTTCTGAATTAGGCGAATTTGAAGCGAAAGTACTTGATTAGCATATAATACATGCCGAGAACATTCAATCAGAATCATTATCTAAGTCAATTGGAAGGTTTTCACCTTGTGAGTCCTAATGTGTAATGAATTTCATTGTGTAATGATTTAAGCTTTCAGCAAACTGAGCAACCTTCCCAGGTCCTCTGATCTCTTACGGTCTGTTAACTCACAGTGCACAGGGCTGTGGCTCTAATGAACAAGCCTGGTGATTTAACATGACTTTAGCTGTCTCTGGGTCAGTGTAGGGATAAGATCTGGATCATTACAGCTCTGTGTTCAGGTCTCTTTAGTCTGCAAGGACAACGTTAGCTTTTTCCAGATGAAGGATGATGCTTCTTCATAGCTTTAAAGATTAATGTATAGGCTACTGATAAAAATGCATTGTATGTCACCTTGTATAAAAGCATCTGACAAATGCATAAATGTAAATGTTAATAGAGTTACCAGCTATGTTCCAATGAAGTATCGATTTTTAATCTCGGGAGAACAAAAATACCTGGGACAGCATTTACACTTAAAAAGAGATATGAAAGAGCAAAAGCCAAGAAGGTTTTGTGGAACAAGAGGTCATAAAAACTAGAAAAATAAAACATTACAAAATCTCTCAACTGTAGAGACATACAGCACACAGTGTGAGATGAAACATGCAGCGCTGGAACAAGCAGACAGCTGAAGGTTCCCGATAACAACTGTGAAAGAAATCTTTATGATATTGAGTCCAGAAACAGATCTGATATGGATGTTAAATCCTGTGGATCTGCTTGGGCTTGTGTTTGTCCTGTAAGACCACAGTATTAAGCTCAGAAACAGCCGAACGCACATGGTTGAGCTTCATCACATGGCTTTACTAGTTTTAATGTGCTAGGATTTGGGATATACAAATATTACTAATAATCTGTATCATTTAATAGATATTATTATTCAATACTGAAGCTGTGAGTACAGTTATATGATCATCATCATAACTGAGAGTCTGGTGATTTTTATCTGTGGAGTCTGCAGATGGGATTAAATCAGGATTAAAGGAGAAGGATGTTAAACCTGCCCCTTTAAGACTGTAAGAAAAATCCAGTTAAACAACGCTGCTGTTTGTGTTACATATAACTGCAGATGCGGAGGGATTTCTTTAATAACTACGGCTGGTTGAGATTAATTTAACACAGCAGAAGTGTGGATATGGTTTTTGGGTATACAGTGGATTGTTTAAAGCCATTTGTCTAAATGATAGATAATCTCCTAATTAAAGGTGCAGTGTGTAATTTTTAGAAGGATCTCTTGACAGAAATGCCAAATAATATACAAAACTATATTATCAGGGGTGTATAAAGACCTTTCATAATGAACCGTTATGTGTTTATTACCTTAGAACGAGACCTTTTTAACTACATACAAAGAGGGTCCCCTTACATGAAAGTCGCCATTTTGTGCCACCATTTAGCCCTTAACGGACATTTTTTTTACTAAGTTGTCTCCAAGATGACATGTTTGTCCGGTGGCAGCTACCGTAGCTTCTCTATGTGTTTCAAAAGCATGGGGTGAGCAGTGGACTAAGCCGTTGATTGCAATTCGCAACCTCACCACGGCACTAACGCGGCACAGACGGATCCACAATTCAGTTCGGCAAGGCATAACGTCACCCATTAAAAGTGAATAGGAAGTGCTAATGCTTACGGCCTGTGTGAATGTACCATGACCCTCAATTTCCACTGACTGCAGAACGGCTGCGGATCCGTTGCGGAACGGCGGCAGAGTCAATCGGTTTCCATTCAAGTCAATGTGTGTATTTCCACTGACTGCGTTCCGAATCCGTCACAGCTCCGGCCATCCGCAGCCCTCCGGCACAAATACGCAGAGCTTCTATTTTTGACGGATGCCGGACAGCTCCGCAGGGCGGAGCCATGACTTTATCGCGTGAGCATACCTGAATTCGGGAGATCTCGTGTTGGGATCTGGGCTGGTTTGTAATAACGTCATAATTCAACGTCATAATGGGCGGAGACAGAACTAGATATCGCGCGATCTTCATGTGAATTTGCGAGAACTCACGGGTCCTCGTCACTTCAGCACGCAGCAGCTCTGCATCAAATACGGATCCGGTGGGTATTGACGGACGGCGGAGTGCGGAGCCGTAACGCAGCGCAGCCGAACTGCAGCCGCTCCGCAGTCGGTGGAAATCCGGGGTAAGGGTTAGAAAACGTTCTCCCCTTCGTGTTAATCGTACGTGTGACGAATAAAAAAATAACATCGATTCTGTGAACTGAATAGTTAATTTAAATACTTTTATTAAAACACATTTACAAGCTGTGAATCAGAAGTGTGAGAATTTCCTAGCAAATTGGAAATGCATTTGGGCATTGATTGAGGCGTTTTAGGTTGGTCTGAATCAGCGATTTCTCAGAGCTTTGTAACTATGCAGATCTTATACACGCACAAACAGCTAAATAACCCACTATATAAAAAAGAAAACATGAAATGGTTGATCATTCTCAAGTGTCATGCTGCTTTTGCTGCTTGTTCGACTTCATGCGGCACTGCACGAACCGACACGCGGATGACATCAAAGTACCGCAAGAGCATTTCGATTGCAGTCTCCTCTGTATGATTTTTTTCGAATCGCTCCTGTGGGATTTTGATGTTATCTGCCTCTCGGTTCTTGTGGCGAACAAGCCTGTTGTATCAGTCACTATTTAGATCAGAGGAGCAGTCAAAAAACAGGACGTGGGAGGTCTTGTATGGGACAAATCAATTAGGCTTAAAATTCGGGACATCCTGGATAATACAGGATAGTAGGCAATGCTTTTACATGCAGGAAGTATTGCAGTGTAAACCAGCAGTGCTAAAATATATAAATCTGGAGAGAATGTATCACAATCATAGATAATGTAGTTTTAATTTTTTCTCTGCTTATAAACTCAATATTTTTTTTAGCAAAAAGCTGAAACAATTGCATTTTTGTATTTTGTTAGTGATCAAATTCAGAATAATTATTAAAAAATACACGGGGCGTTATTTTAACAATCTAAGTGCATTGTCCAAAGCGCAAGGTCTAAACAGGCGTGTCCGATGGCACTTTTGCTAATTTTATGATGGGAAAAATGGTTTGTGCGCCGATCGCACGGTCGAAAAGGGTTGTTCCTAGTCTCATAATGAGTAATGGGTGTGTTTTGGGTGTAACGTGCTAAAAACCAATGAGAGTCTCAGTTCTCATCCCCTTTAAAAGCCAGTTGTGCTTGCGCTATGTCTAATCCCTATTTAGATGATGGACTTTGTAAACTAAAAAACTAAGCAGAGGATGAAGACCCACAATTTAATATTAATGCTGATGAATTGTGTTGTTATTGTTAACTATTGTTATTTTTTGGATTAAAACCTTTAGAAGCCATTTTTTTTTTAGTCATGGAAGGAAAAATACCAGGTTTTTAATTGCTGTAAATGTATTGATATCCTACATTATCATTGCAATCTCATAAAATAAATTGCAAATATGCAAGCAAAGGTTTGTAGTCTAAAAATACAAACAAGAGATAAAGAATTTACAAACGCACGGAGAGCCGAAGCGTTTCAGCACTCTGACAGTGCTAGTGATTTTTAAAAAGCATTACTTAAAAACGGTTCTCATCTTATATCCCCAGGTAACTACAAAGTCATCATATACAATAAATCCGTGTGGAAAGCATTTAATAAACATTTAAAAATAGATGCATTTGTTTAAAGCAAAGCATTTATTTACTTAGCAGGCTACAGGTGAAGCAGCCCTTCTAACGTCTCATAATCGGTCCTCATTCATGTCCAAGAGAGTCAATAATAATATTTTACATTTTAATCCTTTAATTTTTCATATTTAAAAGCTTTTTTGTGCTGCTGAGCATCCATGTATGTGATAAGCAAACCTGCGTTGTCGTTCCGTTTATAGGGGCATATTACTAACGTGCTCTTTAAATAACAAAAACAATATTGTGCCATTGACTTTAGACTTTAGAGCAGGTTTTTGTTGGTCAATGGCGTAGTCTATTTTAGTTGCCTCAAAATAGCAACGTGCCAACAATGTGCCTGAACACACCTCATTTTCAGACCAGAACACCCATGGGCGCAAATGCATTTGCTATTTAAACGTGGCGCTAAACGCGAAAATTATAATTGCGCAGGGTTGAAAATAGCAAAAGACACTTGCGTCGGGTGTATGATAGGGCCCACAGGGTGTAAAATTAATAAAAAAAAATTTGCTTCAGTTTTTTATAAATTGGGTAAGAGCGACCTCAGCCTATAATCAGTATTGGCAGATAAAAGCATTTTTCCCACTATCGGACATCAATCGATTGTTCAAAACAGCCGAAGATAAGGGCAGATTATATTCTGCCAATCAATTTGGGCAGAAAAACACATCAGAACTCATAATGTGTGATTATTTTGAATTGGGTGACAATAACAGAAGAGTTGCAGTTTGTACCATCTGCACTTCAAAACTATCGGTATCTATCGGTATCAGTAGATGACATTTTAAGTAATCGGTATCGCTACAGAAATTTTGCATCGGTGCATCTTTAAATAAAAGTACCATTCACTTTATTTCCACTAAGGTCACTTTTTTGTATATAATGTTTCACTCATAAAAATTGGATTACTGAGAGAAGATGGGCCAAACAAACAGCGAGCAAAAGAGGAATGAAAAATAATTTATTTTGAAATGATCTTTTAAATCTTTTATAATATTACTTCAGACCTTATCCAGCAATCACAACAGATTCACTCTCCAACAACCCTCCACTTGGCACACAAAACAGTTAAGATCAGTTCTTATAACTGCGAATCAAGCACAAAGCCGTCCATCCATTTATCACTGTGTAAACTGGGACTGAAGGTGCTGTGTCAGTCCGTCTGCTCATGTATGAACCTCAGAAATGTGTCGCTCTGTCTTCACCGTTCACAGCAGACAGAAAGACAAGAGATTTTATACAGTCAGGTCTGTTTCTGTGACAGGTCATTGTGTACATGAGTGTTAGGGTGGTCTTTATTATTAACGAACAAGTGAGGATTCATCGAGCGGCTGTCTGTGGACCATCAGGCTTCTATTGAACATGAGTCTCTATTTCCTGCTCTTTATATTCTCTTCCTTTGCTGCTGGCTGTCTGTCTCTCGCTCTTTCAATGTAACTGCTTTTGTCTGTCTCTCTCTCTCTCTCTTTCAAGTGACAGCTGCAGCAACAACAATTAGGTCAGACTCCACACTTGAGCTTATTTTAGGCTTTTAAATAACCGCAAATGTCCGAATCTCAGCGTGTGTATTCAGATTGAAGCAGGGCATAAGTGCAGTTCTGATTCAAATCAGGTGTAATTATTTCAGTGATATTTATCAATCAAAATGGCCAGGATACACAAGAGACATTTGTGAAGTGAATGAAGCCAGTTGTGGGAATTTGCTTTAATGTGAACATAAACATAAAGCTGCACGTTCATAATAACTTGCTCCACCTCTGAAAAGTGAAAATTTTTATTTCAACCATCGCCTCTACTCAGGTCCCTAAAGTCTCCTAAAGAAAGTCATGGCAGTCAGCATCTTAAACACCTCTGGGCAGCTATTTCAGTCCTACATTGATCAAGTCGAAGGAGGATACCAGTATCTCTAAAATCACTTGTTTAGGTTACAATACAACAATATATTTCTGACCAACAAATAAACCTGACATCAACTGTAACGGTGGTCCTGGACCTCCTATAAGCAAATAAGGGACCCCCCAAGCACAAAAATATAATTTGTGTGGTGTATGGTTAAAAACACCTTTTTTTGCCACATACCATACATTTTTGTCGCTACAGATTTCACTCGAGGGGCAACCTTCTGATCTCTCTGATGAAGACAATACTGAAGTGATTTAAACTGCAATTCATTGACTGGCCACTAGAGGCTCCAAAAGGGACTCATTTCCAATAGACCTCCACGTTAAAATGCCCAACTTTACAGTAGAAAATAATATGTTTACAGCCTGGTACAAAAAGTGTTTTTGGTCTATATAGCTAATTTTACCTGTCATGACAACTGTGAGGGGGGTGAATTTTTTTGTAACTCATCTGTTTAAATTATATTAAGCCTTAAAGTTGTGCATAATTAAGGGCGTGGCCACTTCAGTGACGGTTGAACAACCACTGCCGTCACTAGAGTTGAGCTAGGCGGGCGTGGTTTCAGCAACCAGTTACCTCAGCTTCATCCACGTCCCGCCTCTTTACCCATTTTCGGATATCTGCAAGTGACGCGCCACCAAGATGGCGACGGCAGGCACCGCCTACTTTAAGCTTCAAAAACGACCTTCAGAAACCTATGGGTGATGTCACAGACACTACGTCCATATTTTTTTACAGTCTATGATTTCACTCTCTTCCTGAAACGCATGGATTTAAAAAAGCTCTGTTTCCCTGATTGGCCTGTACGTTGTGATTGGCCTGTGGTGCTCCTTACCATGTTTAAAAGATTCGGTGACATAATAAATAAATACATCATCATTTGAATTTCTTTCGAGGTTGTTCCAGCTAAAGTATGAGCAAAAATTGTCAGCCCTATAGAGAATGTGATCTGATACATTTCAAAACCTGTCCTACAGCTTTGTCAACCAACCAAGAAGAAGCAGAGGCGTCGTTATAATTAAACCAACGTCAGAAAACAGTAAAGTGGCTTTACTTAAATGTAAATACATATAGGGGAGAGCTGTTCTTTGTGGTTAATTGCGCTTGTTTAAAGGCAGAGTGTCTGATTTGATCCAGAAACATTTTTTAGTTATACTGGTTAAAGGTCTCCTCACATCCTGATAGCAATCACTATGTTAAGTTGTTTAAATGTAATGTATAAATTAGGGCTGTCAATAGATTAAAAAAATTAATCTAGATTAATCGCATGATTTCATGAGTTAACTCGCGATTAATCGCAAATTAATCGCACATTTTTATCCGTTCTAAATTTACCCTAATTTAACACTTTTCAGGTTTTTAATACCCTGATCATATATACATATATAGATGCTTTATGCAAATGCATGTTAACAACAGCCTGTTTACATTTTTAACAGAACCATCAAGCCATTGCTTTGTATATGCATTTTCCTTTAAGAATAATTTTCTTTTTCTTCATTTTTATTTGACGCTACATCATTTGTGACATGTGCTGTAGAAAATTAGCAAATTTTCAAAAAAATAGTTGTTCATATTTTGACATTCTCTATTAAAACAGAACAATGCATGATTTGGTGGAATATAACAAAATATGACTACACCTGTTTGAAGTTGAAAGAGTCAGCAAAGTTAAATTACCAGAAAAATTACCACATCCATACATTAAATTACCACATCAATACCTTAAAATCAATGAAAAAACTATAAGATGTAGCACACACAAAGCAAAAAGATCATCAATATGTTAAACTTTTTTTTCTTTTGTTTGATTGACATTGTGACAGACTGCTTAAAATCTAAGTGATCTAATATAATGTCAACATCAGATATTTTTACCCAACAGTTAACCAAACATTTACTTAAGACATAACAGATTATAGATCCTACCTGCGTGAATTCTTATCAAAGCAGATATTTGTAAAACTTTAATTTTGTGTAGATGTCTATATATCCGGGTCGCGCACTCGCGCGTCTGTGTGCACGCGCTTCAGATGTCAGTCAGTCAGCGTGAGGGGATCGCTTTTGAGTCTTGTCGCTCTTAATAACTCTTTAACAATAATCAGATACCGAGCTTTATCTCTCTTAATGACTCTTTTAACATCAAGCAAGTCCTGCAGTCTATTTTCTAAGTCATGCATAAAAGCGAAACCAAAATGAATTGAGACGCATCTTTGTATTAGATTAAGCATTAGGAGGACGGTAACGTTACACCTCTCAGACGTATAAATATAGATCATTTCAGATGTCCAACGAGCATTTAGAGCATTGGATTTGCTAGACGATTTGGTTAATGTTCTTATTTCTATGAAAACCTTTGAATCATTTAGACAGGATCCCATTTGTCTGCGTCTCTGTTCATTCAACTATGGGCTGGACCAAGGGTCAAACAGAAATTGCGCGTTGCGTTTATCGGCGTTAATGAAATTAGTTGCGTTAAAATGAATTTGCGTTAACGCGTTATTAACGCGTTAATTTTGACAGCCCTAGTATAAATATATGTCATCTGTGAAAGGCGTAGGACTAAAAAATGTTCAACAAATCATTTAACTCAGACCGAACGCAATAATTGCTATTTTTGCTCCTCATCTGTGAACGTGTTTTGCATGCCACTGCGCAGCCTGTTCACGCAGACATCTTACGTCATCAGTGCGTTCACGTGCGCTCACCTCCCGTCTGTAAACAAAGGGAGAATGGCAAACTTTCCTGCTGAATTAACAACCTACACAGGAGCCTCAAAACGAAATACATCTTTTTAATAAACAACAATGGCAAAAACCGTCTGGATCAGCAAAGAGCAATATCTGAATTGACATTGATTAAATAATCGTGATTATGATTTTTACCAAAATAATTGTGATTTTGCCCATAAGTCCTAATGTGGAAAAACCCAAAGCAAATGTATATTTCACAAACATTTCTTCAAATATAAAAGAGTGAAAAACAACACCTTGTACCACCATCTGCTATTAGTGTCAATGTATGAATAGCATCTCTCGTCATGGTTATCTTTTGATGGAATTTGTAATGTGTACCACAAAGCTTTAGACAAATGCATGTGTGAAATTCAATAGGAACAGAAAACACAAGTATTAGCATAACTGCTGCACTATTGCTTTCAAACAATCCAAACAAAAACGATGAATGAAAGATACATTTCGTGGCTGGACAATGAAACGCATAAGAAATGCAAAGAGCTTCTCGTTGAAAGCAATTTATTCTGATTCAAGGAACTATGGGACTTGTTTGTAGGCAAAAATGCAAATTAAACGTCAACAACGGCGGTTCACTTCCACAACAGAGGACGAATTGCTTTTGCGCCAATTGCAAACTGTACCAGCATCTTTATTAAAATGATGAAACAGTTTAAGCCCCATATTTTATTTAAGTGGGCATGCTTAAGTCAATCTGCAAATACAGATCAATAGTGTGTAATGTTAAGGCAGTTATCATTGTCTCAAGGACAGAAACTGTCTGAAAAGATCTCATCAGTTGAAGGTTCACACACATCTCAGCTCACATCTGCTCGAATCATGATGGCACCTAAACTTCTGAACCAACACAACAACTTTCCCACTGGGCTTTCATTTAACCTTGAGACAATCAACGTCTTTGCACAAAAGTAGGTCACAACACACACACACACACACACACGCACGCACACACGTCCCAGGCCCTATGCATAGGCAGTCCTGATGGGCCCCCCATTTTTCCATTTTAGTTTTCTAATCACTACATGAACAAACTGTATGATAACCAAACAAGACTTGATTCAGTCATATTTTATTTTGCTGAATGAACAAGACATTAAATTTTTACATTACTTAGAACTTTTATTTTTATTATGCTTTTTTACTTTAAGAGGCATAAATTAAATTTTAAATATGCAATTTTAGATTTGTACATTAACAAAAAGCTCCATTCATAATAAACGACAAACAAAACTTGTGTCACTAGTCATTTTTATTTGGAGAAAAAAGGCAAAATGAAACAAATGCTATTGCTCACATGCTAGCTTCCTCAAATGTATAGCTTATACTGAAGTTTATTCCCCAGTAAATGCCCACTGGAGTTTATAATATAATGTTGACATGATATGTACCAAGCTACCTATGACACTGATTAGCCTATTATTGCTCATGTTAGATATTATAGCCTATTTATTTAAAAATAGACATGTTTCAAATTAGGCTATTATAACAGAGTTTTGTATGCAAACAGCATTGTTAGTATGGGTGATTCTCACGAAACCATTGAAACACCACGGCACTAATAATTTTAGCTTTAAAATGTGTAATATAGTAACATTAAAAAGCATCAGAATTAACACAATACTGTGTTCTACCTTGCACAATGTGTGATTTCAACATAAGAATTTATAATTGTAAATTTTATCTCATTTTCTGCTGAAATTCTCATTACCGCAATGTGTCCTGCTGTGTTTGAACATGCGTTATGTTGTAATTTAATCAAATTAACACAAAAATATTAAGAAAAAAAATAAATGGATGTTTTGCTAGACTACTTTAGATGACAGAAAAAATATTTACTGAATATTCATGTATAATAATAATGAAGAAAAATTAGGAAAATGATGTGTCCATGCCTGATGTTCTCATCCTCCGCAACACTTTTTGAGAACAGTTTAAGCACACATACAGAATTTTAATAAAGTTTGATTTTGAGTGACCAAGCACATGGACCAGTTACTTCAAGATGGCTACCAGGTAAGATCATTTTTTTACAGTTAATTTGAAATATTGTCTTGTCAGAATGCTTACACGACATTTTGATTATCATTACCGCAACAGATACTTATTAAATGTTAATTTAATTAATAGAAGCATAATACTTTGATTTTAAATGCATGTGCAGAATCTCCAAATTATGTTCTTTCAGGTTTGTCATGTCATTTTGAGAATATGTCAGTGTTGATGTTTTCTGACTGTTGCGGTAATGAGATTTTTTAGGACTAATTTTTTTAAATTATGTTACAAAAAGTGTTAAATGATGAGTAAAAGTTTTTAAATTAATGTTCCCATTTACTCCAGACTTTGTTTTTCAATGTCTGGTTGGAAAAAAAGTAAATGTAAGCAATTTTTACATTTTCATGCTTGACATTTTTAAAACCAAGTTTTCGTGAGAATCACCCTAATACAGTTTATTTATTTAGCCTTATACCTCAAATTGCATGTAAACTATAACCAAATTATCATCTGAAAGTGTATGTTCTGCTTTTTCAATCGGTTGTCTCAGTTCATTTTTAGCACTAATAATCACGGGGGTATTCAAACAGTTTAGCACTATTTTAGCACTATAGATTTCGTGTTTTAGTTTGTGCTCACCTTTCTTTGAACATAAGTCAGTCACAAATGGTTTCTCCTCGTTTCCTTCTCCTGTCTTTCCTTTCTTTTTTGGTGGCCTGATTTAGCTTTCTATGAAAAAGACAATTCAACCGCACCACAGAAATTTGCACTCCCCCAGACGTTAAAAAAACGTAAACAAAATGCGCGTGCAGATGGACTAAACCATTTGGCGCTTTAGCAAGGGGTGGGACCGTGAGACTTTCGATAGTTTTTACTTATACAAAATGTAGTCATTCAAACAGTTATTCAGCCAATACACTAACTTTACATTTCATCTGACATTCATTATGAAATTTTATTAGGAAATGAAAATACCCTGCTGAAAAAAACAATAAAACCATTACAGAAAATTCTAATCGTTTCCATTAAAATACTAATAGGAACCGTTAGGTTTTACCATTACAGACCAACAAAGACCAATACACTCACTGTAGTGTGTTTTGGGACATATTCCATTAAAACCAATAAAATTCCCAATAACACCAATAGAATTTCTGTGATGGTATCTATTGTTTTTTTTAGCAGGGTATCTATGTAAAATAAAATATATTCCAGACTTTTCAAGGGCCCTCTCTTCCCTTGGGGCCCTAGGTAATCAGTACTGGTTTTACCCCCAGTTTCATAGCAATAAAGGTATACAGGTTGAGAACATGAGGGTGAGTAAATAATAACAGAATTTTAATTTCTGACTTTTTCCTTGTTTAAGTGCTATAATTGGGTCCCCAGTGCTTCTATCAACCTACAAAATGTGAAAAAGATCAACCCAGTAACTTAGTTTTGGTAAGCCATTCTCTGCAAGCATTTGAAAATGAAGTAATTCAAATTTGGCTCCCCTTGTGATGTCAGAAGGGGATCTTATTAAAATAATACCACCCCTTAATCTGCACTATCCAACCACAGCACTGCCATTTAGTGCAGAGATCAGCTCATTTGCATTTTAAAGGACACACCCAAAACAGCAAATTTTTGCTCACACCTACAAAGTGTCAATTTTAACATGCTTTAATAAATGATCTACACGATATTTTGAGATAAAACTTCACATATGTGCTCTGAGGACACCAAAGATTTATTTGACATCTTTAAAAAGTCTTGTGAAATGTCCCCTTTAAATCTGAATTGTTCATTATTCATGGGGATAAAATCAGGTATCAGAGAAAAACTATATTCATGAACGCAGGAAAATAATGCTTGCACTTATTGCAAATCTGCACTATTAAAATAATATAACTTGAATTGGTTAAAACCAAACCTGTAGATTGAATACAATGAATACACTGTGTCTATGTACAATAAACCGAGCGCTGCAGTGCTGTCAGAATAAGAGACGTTGAAAACACTTTGTGACTTCGCAATCTGTACTGTACATGGTGTGCTTGCCTGTTTATACTGGATCTAAAACACGATTTAATTCTCATGTTTCTAAAATCACTTAAATGAGACAAGAAGCAACGTTGCAAAGTTACAAATCTTAGGTTACATTGTACGAAAATCAAAAACACTTTACAGTAAATGACAGAAGTCATACATTTTTTGTTGTTTAATAGACCGTGCCAGTCTAACTGTAATGTTTTACATGAAGCCGGTGAGAACATTTTGGGAAAAATAACACCAGGAGGGATGACTCGTTTTGAAGGTTATTTCACTCAGATATGGGTCCACATGACAACCATGTAAATCAGATGTCTGCCTTTCAACAGACTGATTTAAAGCGAGACTCCAGCTGTGATGAAGAACCTCAGAAAGTTTTTCATCTCCTGTCTTCATCAAAAATAAGTGTGCCAGTAAGGTCAGAATCTGAGGTTTTCTTGTAAATCGGCATTTTATGCACTTATGTTTAGGTTTAGTAATTTCACTTTAATGGTAAAGAAAAGATTATTAGTCAGAAACTGAATTGACTTATTTTCACAAATGTCACTTTAGTCATTTCACTGGTATTTAACAAATTTGCTTTTTGCTGCAAAACCCTCTATAGGTACATGCAAGCTTTATTGGCTCAAAAATTAAAGTACACATATTTCATTGCTAAAAAACAATGTTATTTTGTTTATTTGGTATAATACAATGTAATCGCGTGGTTTATGGTAAAAAAAACATAATTTTCCACGTACCATACATTTTTGTAGCTCTAGATTTCACTCCCTTCCTGAAAGCATGAATTTGAAAAGCGCTGTGTCCCTGATTGGCCACTTGGTCTGTACGTTGTGATTGGCCTGAATACCTCTGACATCAGCAGGAAACGTGGCGCTCCTTACCATGGTTGAAAGATTCGGTTGCTAACAGGAGTGAACTTCAAATTCAAGGACCTTTCAAAAACTTTCCAGGTCCAATACCCTCAAATTCAAGGACCAAATGTTGGGACACATTTCAAGTGAGAGCAAGGTTACATTGTGTTACCTTTTAAGATACATTGTTACAGTTCCCTTTCGAGGGAACTTGCGCTGCTTCACTGCGGTGACACTTTGGGGACGCCTCCAGGGGTAAGTGCGTCTGAATGTGTATATCACATTCAACCAATGGTGAGACTTAACGACAAAGACAGGGTGACGCGGGAGCCAGGAAGCATATCGCTATCTGAAATATTGCCAAAGATGCCGTTACAGGGAGGCAGGAAGTATGGCAAGGGAGACGCAGCGTCTCGTTCCCTTTTCAGGGAACAACAGTTACATACGTAACCCGAGACGTTTTCATGTGTCAAACACCACTATGCAAAAAAGCATTTTGGTATGAATCAACATTCACATAAAGAAGATATAAGCATTTAGAGTGAACAGTTTAGCAAGTGTGCTTAAAATGTCTAGAATTTTTATGATATTATCCTACACTACAGGGAATAATATGGATATTTTTCAAAAAAATTCTTGCATAGATTCAAGCCAGAGTCCTGCACGGGTCCATTTTTGGAGACCCGTGTCCGTTTGTACCCGCAAAGTTCAGCACCAGATCCGACCCGTCACCTGTGATAATATCAAAATTAAATCCGCACCCGCCCGGACCCGTTAATATTTGGCCCGTTACCCGACGCGTACCCGCATAAATCACACACGCTAAAATCATTCCAATTAAAGTGCTTTATTTTTTAATCTCGTACCTCTCTCAACATCACAACAGCGTCATGAATAGGCTAATGAAACAGGCTAAAGTGCGCTCTGTTTTGTGCCATTTAAGTAGCCTATCGGCACAAATGGAACCTGATAACTATACAGAAATAGACATATTAATAAAAAAACAAGAAAAAAGAACAACCTACCTACACAACCCCTGCTGTGCTCCAAAGTCTCGTCTCGAAATGCTTTCTAAGAGAAGACGTTCAGCTTCCGGCTATCAACAGCAAAACTTTATGCCAGAGTCCTGCAACGCTCGCTCCAACTAGGCTACGAGAAGAATAAAAAAACTGGTCGCGCACTGTTGTAGTGGTGGTGACGTGATGGGTCAAATGTCATATGTTCCGCGTGTAATGGTAATTAAGCCGGCGGTCAGCGTTTTTTCCGCGCTCGGCGCTGAGCGTCGAGAGTTGAAAGAGATTAAAGTTTGGGTGAAATGCTCCGCTCGTCAATGTCAGTTGTCAGTTGTCACACGGCCGTCCAATCACAGTGGAGGAAGGGCGGGACAAGTATCACAACAACCAACCGGCTCACAGCTTAAGTATCACAGCTAAAAAGCGCTTGGCTGAAAAAACAGCCGTGTTTCAAAGTTTGGTGTGCACATCCTTAAAGACATACAAATTTTGCACATATTTTCATTTGCACTACTACCCGCCCGCGCGGAGTTAATTATCCGCCCGCGGCCCCGCCCGTGAATTTTAGGAATGTCACAATCCACCCGTTGGAGACACTTTTATGCGGGTACCCGTGGGTACCCGCGGGTACCCGACCCGTTGCAGGACTCTGATTCAAGCACTTTCAATGACCTGTCTCTATGTATGTAAACTTCCCAGGGCCTTGAATTATTTCCCCCAGATTCACAAACTTCATTTCAAGGACCTGTGGGAACCCTGTAACTTACAGGCTGTTAGTCCAAAGTGGGATTAATTATGATAATGTCGGTCTTGTCTGCATCACCAATCCCAGGAAGTAAACTGTTGCCTACAATCTGTGTGTTTGTTGTAGTCCAAGAAAAGAGATTTACGTTTGAGATGATTACTCGCGTCATTGTTTACTTTGGGGTTTGTATCTTTTGCATATTGTTAACATGTACAAACACACACCTACACACCAAAGGAAATGTAAAAATGTGAATCGGACAATAGGTGCTCTTTAAATCAACATCATAATATATTCAGTAAACCTCCTTTATCCGGGTGAAAACCTCTCGCAGCTCGACAATTGAAATCCGACATACGCGCACCGGCGTTTATTCAATTCTTTTTCCACGCATGTAGACCGTCGGTTCCCAACAAGGGGGTCCTGGCCCACAAGGGGGCCCTAGCGAGCTCTGTGTAGAGTCGCGTCATATTTTTAAAGCATTGAGCAGGGAGCATTAAGGATTCAGGAGAACGATCATATTGCATTAGCTAATTTTATTCTTGCTGATCAAAAACGGACAAATTTGTAATTAGTCCTCCACAAAAACGTCAGCATCCCACTGATTGGCCTACAGCAGCTTATCGTAATGATTTAGGCATACTGGACCCAGGTGAGGAAGCTCCCACCAATTCGGGTTGCAGTGCTAGCAGTACTGGAAAAGCGAAATGCAGGAAATACCAAGATAGTTGAACTATGGTTTAATTTACTTCGTAGCACAAAATCCCTGCCACAGTGCGTTATCTGCCCCAATGTCCTTGCTAACAAATGCATGAGGCCGTCTTAACTAATAAGACATTATTTGCAGACAACTCTATTGCTATTGTAACACATGCTGTTTCACCCAGTGCCAGTATAGCACACTAATCAAAGCCTGTCCATAAAAACAGAGACATTCAAGGGCACAATGGTGATTTATTACACAGATTTCCACGGTAAGGGTTAAAGCTTTATGTTCGAGGTCCAAATCTCTTAAACCTTTAGATCCTCAAAAATATTGCAACCATTTTCCAAATGAATTTCCCAAGTACTTGGCAGGGAGTTACTCCACTTAAAATATCAGCATCACTGTAATTCACCACATACAGCGTTACATTTTTCTTTTGTCTAGTCCTTAAGACTCATGATGAAGCTGCACATCATGAAAAAAGCTTAACCGTCCAATTGAAGCTGTCCTCAATCTCAGCGTAATTGGCCTGATTTGTCGAGCAGCACGGCGATGGAAGTGAATGAAAGTCATCAAAGTTTAATGCGCTGCTTTTAATACTCTCCCACAGGACTGCCGAACCGCTTTACAATTAGACACCGTGTCCTGAACTCACACGCGTGTGCAAACCGGCTGGAACGAGATGATTTTAAAGCACAGCGTGTGGTTGGGCGATTACTGCTGAAAACTTCTTCGTGGCTCTCGGTATAAAGACACACAGGGTTTGACAGAGACCCAACCTGAAGAAAACAGAAACAGGCCCCAGGCTCAATTCACGAGAAATCCAAATATATTTCTGATCTTGAAGAAGAATTTAAAGAGCACCTTTCGTCCGATTCACGATTTTACATTTCCTTTGGTGTGTAGGTGTGTATTAGTACATGTTAACGATATGCAAAATGTAAAAACCTCAAAGTAAACGATGACGCGAGTTATCGTCTCCAACGTAAATCTCTTTTCTTGGACTACAACAAACACACGGATTGGCAACAGTTCACTTCCTGGGATTGGTGATGTAGGCAAGACCGACATTATCATACAGTAATTCCTCCCGCTTTGACTCACAGCCTGTAAGTTAACTCCTGTTAGCATTGCATTGTGAGCGAATCTTTAAAACATGGTAAGGAGCGTCACATTTCTGGCTGATGTCAGAGGTATTCTGTAAAGTATTTTTTCTTTGTAAGGGGGAATGCAGGTCTTAACCTGCTACACAAAATATCAAGCTATGCTAATGTTCAGTGCCATTAAAGTTATCTGAAGTGGTTAACACATTTACTAGTTAAAGGTGCATTGTGTAACTTTTATGAGGATCTCTTGACAGAAATGCAATATAATCTACATAACTATATTATGAGTGGTGCAAAAAGACCTTATATAATGAACTGTATTCATGGAGGCGGCAAACACGGGTGATTTACATGTTAAATCAATGCAAAGACAGATTACACGTGGATTATTATCCTGCGGCACGGTACATGCGGTAAGCGCAGCGCGAATTAAGCGTTGCTGCGGGAAATGCGCGAGTTGAAAAATCGGAACTTCGGCAGATTTCCGCTCTGCGTTAAACAATCAGGACCTTGCTGTAGTAGTGACGTGATTACAGCAAGCGAGCAGAGTGGCGAAGTCTCATTGGAGTCGCAGAAGCCCCTCCCATACATGAATTTCCGCATGAATTTCTCGAATGACTAGAATTTCACGCAAGGCTTTCACGCGCGATTGAAGCGAGTGAACTCAAATGTTCAAGCATCCAACTACGTGCGAATAGCGCGTTTTTGCCGCCTCTACCGCGGCTGGTGTAAACGCAACACTAGAATGACTCGTTTTTATCTACATACATCGCAGGTCTCCTTACATGAATTTCGCAATTTTGCACCGACATGTTTTTACGGTAGCCCTAAACGGACAAACTGCTCTACAGATCGCGTAGCCACCACGTTGTCTCAGTTTGTTAAAGCTACCACGTTTTGAAAAAGGGGTGAGTGGTGGACTGAGCTGTTGGTTGCAATTCACAATCTCACCACTAGATGCCGCTGAAATCTACACACAGCATCTTTAACTGCTTCATTTTGTTGGAAGTGATTAAACTGCACAAATTCAGAGTGACGGCACATTTACATTTTCAACAGACAATTATCACCAAATGATACAGAAGGCAAATTTATATGTTAATCAAATCCAGATGGAAATTTCAACAGAAAAGTCATTTGCAGTCCCCATATGGCAGAATGTTATGACCATTAAAGCTCAAGGGAGCGTGTCCATGTCTGAGAAAGTCATAGCCTACTATACGATTTGATTGGCCACCCCATAACTTCAAAATTGGTTGGTTGATTGACCATTATCTCTGAATTTAGAGGTGTGACCTTCAGTAAATAAATAACCATTAAAATTATTTAAGTGGAATTAACACTGTGGGATAAACTGTGAGTCTCTCTCTCTTTCTATCTTTCTATTGATTCACAAAGGTAGAAGTCTAAGCTACTAAAAGAATCAAACAAAATTACACCCAGGTAAAGGGCAAAATGCAGCAAAATGATGTGATTGATTTTTTTAAAGCCACAGAGACCGATGAGGTTCATTCAGCAATGGAGAACTCATCTGGGATGTTACTGTCTACAAATAAATCCATGCACACACCAGACATGCACACATGTACAGAAATAAACACACACAAAACCCTAATTGAGATTAAACACGCATTACAACAACATGGCTTTTCACTCATCACATTTAAATATGAAAAGAAGTCTGCACGTGCTGATATGTGCACAGAAAAAAATAAGCACTTTGGGAAGAAATTGCTCATTTCAAACTTAGCTTTAAACCAGCATGGTCTGGGGTAACGTCTCTGATTTGAGTCATATCACTTCGTTTGCATTATAATTGAGAAACGGCATCTATTGATTTTGATTAGGCATTGAACATCTGACAAAATGGAGCTGCTGTGTAATTAAATGAGAATTATAAACAACAAATACTGTATGAAAACCTATGAAAGCAAATCAGCTGCTGGTTCACAGGTGGCCTACAACCACTTAACAAAACACTATGGGCCCCATTTTAACGATCTAAGCACATGGTCTAAAGCGCACAGTAAAAGGTGGTATGTCTGAATCCACTTTTGCTAATTTAACAACGAGAAAAATGGTTTGTGCACCAAACGCACACTCTAAAAGGGTTGTTCCTATTCTCATAATGAGTAATGGGTGTGTTTTGGGCGTAACGTGCAATAAACCAATTAGAGTCTCCAATCCCCTTTAAAAGCCAGTTGCGCTCACGCTATGCCGATTCAATATTTAGATGGCGGAATCTGTAAACACGTTGTTGTCTCATTTATAGGCGCATATTACTAACGCGCTCATTAAATAACAAAAACAATATTGCGCCTAAATATTGATTTTAGACCAAGTTTTAATTGGTCAATGGCGAAGTCTATTTTAGTTTCCTCAAAATAGCAATGCGCCAACAATGCACCTAAACACACCTCGTTTTCAGACCAGAAATGGGCATATGGGTGCACAAATGGGCGCAAATGCATTTGCTTTTTAAACAACGTGACGCTGGACGTGAAAATGATAAATGCGTCAGGCTGAAACTAGCAAAAGACACTTGCGTTGCGCATTGTGCTGCATCGCTCCGGGTGTAAAATAAAGACCTAAAAGTGTCACGTAAAAGAAAAACAGAACAGCATTTGCAGGAATTATGATTATAAAAGAAACAATGTTTTGTCTCGGTTGTATTTAAAGTCAACAATAGAAATGTACATGTTGTTTAATTGTGCATGAAACATCACTACAAAACTGCTAAAACAAAGCTTTCGGTCAAACTGCTTAAAATACAAATCTCTTTGACTTCTACTGTCACATCTTTAATCTTGGGTGTTTCATCCTCTGTTTCTTTGGCTTTAAGGGAGGTGAGCTTTTAAAAGATTCATTTTTAGCCTGAGGGTCTTTGACAACCTCATCACTTGTAGTTGTTATCATACAGGACAATCTTTCTCATTGAAATTATTATCAGGCTTGTAACCTGACAGTTGAGGGTTCGAGTCTCACGGCTGGCAGATTGCGACTTAGGTGCCCTTGAGCAGGGCACCTGTCCCAACATTGCTCCCCGGGCGCTGCAGTGATAGATGCCCACTGCTCCAGGTGTGTTCTCTGGGAAACTGAGGAGTTTTGTAATTTGTAAAGTGTAAAGCTGGTGGACTAAGACAAGTCTACAGAGAACCAACACTGGAAATTTAAAATCTGAAGTGTACCTCGTTGTTTTGTGATTGTGTTTGTGACTACAGTAAATATTCATGACTGCAGAATTTAAAAAGTCTTTATAAACACATACAGTGTATGAATCTGGCTTGTATTGGTAATTTATAAACAACAACACAATTATATGTATTATTAGACAACAATATTTACTTACATGTATTAATAATATGTTGTTGTTGTTTGAAATAATGTAACATGACACATGTGATCATTTTAAGGTGACGATGCAAAAAAACTAAACTAAAAGCAGATTCACATGAATTAAACCTACTAATTTTATTACTAATTACATCTTCAATCATGTACGATTTATGTACAAATTACTCTATCCAAAAAGTATTTATTACTTTCTTATCCTATTTAGTAAATGATCAATTAGGCTGGTCACACTTTTTAAGGGCCAAAGGAAAATTCAAATACACTGAAAAAAAATATTCCTTCAATTTACTCTTTTTTTTAAGGTAAGTGGTCGCAATCAATTTATTTAAGCTACATTTAAATACAATTTGAAATACAAAACAAAACAAAAACTTTTGTTTAAATGTAGCTTAAATAAAAAGATTGCAACCACTTATCTTAAAAAATTTAGTAAATTGAATGAATCGTTTTTTTCAGTGTATCCAGTAGCATACTAAAAGCCTAATAACACAATAACCACAATAAACAATCACAATACAAAATAATGAATAAATGAAAGTTAAAAATAGAGAGTGCAAAAGGAGGTAAAGATGATCAAATTTGTCTATAGTCCATTATTGCCCTAACTTAGAGCTGTTATACATTCTCACAATTAAATTGTAGTGTTACAAACTAACTACGATATTAACTACTTTTGCCTCAATATAGTTTAAATTACTGCTTATTAATACTTAGTTAAGTAGTTGTTAAGTTTAAGTATTGGTTGGAATTGGGTAGGATTAACTTTAGACTGTAAATGTTGATATTAAATTCACTATTCTATTATATATCATTGATCTACAGTCCATACACAGTATTTACTTCAATTACATCAGAAGTAAGTAATTAAATTACTGGAAAAGTAAGAGTAATCCCTTACTTTACTTTTTTAAGGAAAAATTACAGTAACTATTTACCTAGTAAATAGTTACATCCAACTACCGAGCCCCTAAGGTAACTAAAGTTTAGTTTCATGTGTTCACGTGAAACTTTCACGTGCAGAATTTTTTTAAGTGTAGTTTTGCACGTGCATATAAAACTATTGTGTGCGCATGTTAAAGCGAAAGTTTCACGTGTGCATGCGAAAGTTTCACGTGTGCATTCTATACTAAAATTTATTTAATTTTTGCTCCATGTCCTCTTAGGGGCTACGTACCCAACACTGATTGACAATACAATTTTATCTAAAATGCTTCAAAACTGCCATTGGCAGAAATCTATCCAATGCAATATGTTTTTTATTTAAGTTTAATCTAATACATACCACTAACTAATTTCCTAATACAATTATTAGGACACTCATTCCTAAATCTCCTATTATAAAACGGCCCGTTCTGGTTCTTCATTGTGATTGGTTAAAACATGTTCTAGGCCGTGATAAAATACCCCGGTAACCCCGTGGTTCAGACCGCATTACATAAGTATCACTGCGCCACTGATGCTACATATTGATTTATGAAAATAAACACCACCGTCTTTAATCATATTTTTAATTTTTTACAATTGCACAATTAATAGTGATATCCAGATAACGTTAAAATGTCAATAAATATTGTTAAGGCATCTTGTCAATAAAGAGACAACGTTCCCTGAGGAGTTTCTATTTCAAATCCATATTTCTCCTATCCACTGAGTGGCGATCTTACCCAACTTAAACACTGACGCATACACTCAACACTAAAAACGCTGTGTGTACGTTTTGATCTTGGCTCTGAATTTGATATCTTACAAAAGTTCTTCACAAAAACGGAATTATCTCAGCTTTTAGCTGAAAAATTTGAGAGGTGTTAAGAGAACATGAAGGTAGGATGAAATTGTTTTTTTTTTACGCTGAATGGGAAAGAGTTAAGAATGCTTAAGCATATTTGATCACTTCAACAGTTATACAATATAAATGTTAATGTATAAATTAGATGAATGTTGATTTATGAAAATAAACACCACAGTCTTTAATCATATTTTCATTGTGTCTTTGCTGCGTCTGTGTTGCTTGGGAACTGCGCTCTGTTGCAGCCACACTTGATTCTGAGGAACTACTTTGTTTGGCGGAAGAATAGTATTTGTACTAATACAAAATTATTTGTGATTTATTTTATGAAATCCTGCTATGCATATGAAGTAACCGTTTTATAAAAGCAATAAGCCCCGCGAAGCAGTGGTGTTACAGTGCATTTTATAACAGCTATGGGGGTTTCGCGTCGTGCCTAACAACGCCCCCTTAGTTGTTATAAAATGCACTGGTAACCCACTGCTTCAATGGGCTTATTGCTTTATTAAACAACTGCAAAAAAATTAAGGTCTCACTAACAGCAACATTCACTGTTAAAAAGAGGTTTGTCCCAGTTATTGCAAATCAACAGCTTTATGGTGCTAATTTTACTGTAATAACTGATACTGTACATGTAGTTTGGTTAAAAGGCACAATGCACATTTAAGTATATTTTTCATTTTTCCTTCTATGTGTGACTAAATCAGTCTGCTGTTAAGTTAGTTAAACCAATAAATAAATATGGTCATGAAATATTAATGTGACATCATTCTCCAAAAGTTAGGTAATATTAGAGCCATTAAACCTCAGAGTAAACTAAGACCCCCAACTCTCTCTCTCTCTTTACCTTTTTTCAAAAGTGTGATTTTTTTATTCAGTGCTAATTTGAGAAAGACAAACAGCTCGGGGCTCTCAGGACAGCCTGCTTGACATTTTCACAGCGTCAATTATTCACACTTTTGACAATACAGCCGACAACCCAACAGGCTACTGCGGCTAAATGAATAGAGAATGTTATTTCCCTTCTTCCCTTGGTTTCTTTCTTCCTCTTTCCTTCTCAGGTCAATCTTTCTTTCTCTGCCTGTCAGTCTCTTCAATAAAAGATGTGTACAGTAATATATAAAGGTCAGAGTCTCATGGCCGAAACAAATTGAGCAAGAATGTACATTGCTTGTAGCTACACAGGTACGATTTTAAATGTTTCACTTTTATAACACAACACAGGTACGCATTCACACAGACATTTGAAGGAATTGTTTTTTGTGTGTGCTTGCATTTGATACCACCACAAAAATGCAAGAAAACAAAAAGTATATACTATACTACAAGATTGCTCACTTGACCAAGCGTTTGCAAATGCATACCAACGTACTGTATCATTGTGACATCATATTGTGTGTGTGGCATTAAAGATAAAAGACATCTTTTGTATCATTATATAATTGCTTTCATTATAATTTTTCTCCCGCAGCCTAGACTGAGATTGTGTAGAAAATCTTATCACAAAGAAACAAGAACAAAGACTTTTTGCGATTCCTGTTTGCGTCTTGCTCACTTTTGATGCAACTCTGTGAAATCAGGCAGGCGATCTACAGGACGAATTGCTCGTTTCCATTTCTGCAGATATTCAATACGAGGAAGTGCATAAATAATGTAGACGGCAGCGATGTGCAGGCTAGATCAGCCAGCTGCTTCTGTTCAGATTGTGTTATAGTTGCAACGACTCGTCCTTGAGTTTTACACACAGCTGTGTTTCACAGGCAATTAGGCCCTATTTGTCAGCGTATGTAGGTTAGAACCATCAGTACCGTGATTTGTTTTATATTAAAATCACTGCTGGGATTTGGAAGGTCATTTGAAATCTAAAATAGCTCTAGGAAAGCGTTTTCACCCGAGAAAACTGTGACATTTCAGAATCAACGTAGTGTAAAACGTTTCTGCCAGCAATTTCAACGACATGACGTTTACGAACTGAAAACATTTATATGTGTGTGTCGTGTCACGTGTGTATGAGTACATCTTTACTAACGTACCTTAGTCATACATCAAACTAATCCAAAAAAATGCTCTATGTAAAGGCTTCTATGAAAGCTCATTTTTGGGAGGTAATACTGTGTGTTTAAAAATGTGTCTGACTGCAATTCACGATGGGGTGCCACAAGGGGCAGTAATGGGCCACTGTTAATTGTTTGGTTGACACGGGTAGATAAACATGTCAACGGTTCCTGTTGATGTACAGTAGCATCAACAAACACACTTTGCACAATTTTCCACAACAAATGATATTTTGGATGTCAAATTGTAGATGTACAACTGGAGTAAATCTATGTCCTTCAAGTGTAACCAATCGCAGTTAATTTACTCAGATTCTTTCGAAAGTGTTGCACCAACATGACAGCAGTCCACAAAAACAACACAGAAGGCAATTTACACTTTTATTAATTTTGCTCTCGGACCCCCAACAACATTTGCCAAAAAACTTGTGTAGCGTAAAATGTTTCCCATCATTTACTTGCTTTTGCACGTCACATTTTCCTAAATTTCTTCTTAGCACAGAGCCATATTGAAGGCACTGAAGCTGTGAGCTGGAACTTATTCAGACCAATGAAAAACATCCACACACACACACACACACACACACTCTTAGTGAAACGGTGCCGCTAAAGTGAATGTTAATTTGATGGCATAAAGACACAGCTGGTACAGCAAGACGTGAATATTGTGTGAAAGCACAGAGAGAGACAGAGCTCTCAGCCTGAGGAGTGTTTATATATCAGTAAGCGCTATTGAAAAGACTATTGATCAGGCTATGATTAGCAGTCTATTCATGGCCTTTGCTGTGACTGCTGGCCCTCATTCCCCTATTGACTCAGTGATGGACTGACTTCAGCCCATTCAAGAAAAGCCTGTCTGCATTTTCACAATGGCAGACTGAGATAAGATAGAAACCTCTACGTTCTTTAAGCGTTTCCCTGCGATAAGATTATTTAGAGACTTCAGCTGCAAACTAAAGTCAATGTTTGGAGTGACCGTGATCAATACAAAACGAGAATTGGATTCGGACGCCACACAGAGGGAGCAGGATCAATTTAAAAGACAAACTGCTATGCAAACAGCGGCGAGTCTGAACATGTGCGTTTACTTTAGGCAAAACTTCAGGAGCGTCACTTCATTTCGTATCCTGTGGTATGACAACAGCTGGTGTACAACTAAACAACTTATCTATTCTGATAATTTACCTTAAACAGTTTACAGTTTCAAACAGTAGCGGTCGGTGCCTCCTACTATGTATTCTGGGTGTTATGTGTGTGGCTCATCATGTCAAAATATGTGTTCTGTGCATCATGGGAACCTATGTGCATCGCACGTCATGTCAAAATAAGTGCCTGCTGCATATGTGTCGAAAGGGATTATGAAAAAAGAGATGCTCACATCTCACAAGACACTTACTTAACTCATTCCCAGACAACCTTTTTTTTTTTTTAAAGTTGCCCGCCAGCATTTTTTGTGATTGAAGTTTCACAAAATCCATTCCAGAAAAATGTTCTTCTATAAATATATAAACATACAAATATATCAAATGAAATAACAGACCCTCTGCATTCAAACAAACAAGATGGGGAAAAAACTTTTTATCCTATCTTCACTTGCTCTCTTTTTATAACCTCTTAAATATAAGTAGGTTTTTTCAAAAATAAAAAATTTTAGGCTGAAATAATTGGATTTTTGTAAAGGAATTTTGTTAGAGATCAGATTCAGAATGATAAACAAAACATACACAGAGTTTAAAATTATGGTAAATTAGTTTTTGCTTTTTTTATGAATTGGGTAAGAGCGCCATGTAGTGCATAATAGCGGAATTTCAGATTACCATAAAAACTCGTCAGGAAAGCGTCATTGGGAGGGAAAAGTTTTCTCTTAATTCACGAGATAACTCGTCAATGGTGGCGAAAGAATTAACACTAAACTCGTATTAAACATGAGATTAAGTGAATATATAGCAAACGCAAGCATCTCTTTTTATCATAAACCCTTACGAAGCATCTTGTGCAGACACATGTTTTGACATGACGATCCACACACATGACGATGTTTTGACGAGTTTTGCAATTGTGCTTCCTCCTCGGAAAATGAGTCAAGAAAATTGCAAATTGCAATTTCAATGCCGCTTTAAATGGCTCTAAACGATTGCAACCGAGGCATACGGGTCTTATATCTAGCAGAACAACAAAAAAAGTACTTTTTAACCACAACTTTTTGTTTTGTGCTTGCCTTGTGATGCACCAGTGTGACCTTACATATTACGTAATCCCGTGGAAAGGTCACGCATGACGTATGCGAAACTATCTCTCCATTGTTTACTAGTGTGGAGAAAGAGGACTGTCATTGTTGTATGTGGAATAATACTAATTAATGTCTTTGTTTCAGTTTATTGTTCAAAATAGTCTGCAAGTGTGTGTTTCACATACACTCACCTAAAGGATTATTAGTAACAGCTGTTAAATTTCTCATTAATGCAATTATCTAATCAACAATCACATGGCAGTTGCTTCAATGCATTTAGGGGTATGGTCCTGGTCAAGACAATCTCCTGAACTCCAAACTGAATGTCAGAATGGGAAAGAAAGGTGATTTAAGCAATTTTGAGGGTGGCGTGGTCGTTGGTGCCAGACGGGCCAGTCTGAGTATTTCACAATCAGCTCAGTTACTGGGATTTTCACGAACAACCATTTCTAGGGTTTACATAGAATGGTGTAAAAAGAGAAAAACATCCAGTATGCGGCAGTCCTGTGTGCGAAAATGCCTTGTTGATGATAGAGGTCAGAGGAGAATGGGCCGACTGATTCAAGCTAATAGAAGAGCAACTTTGACTGAAATAACCACTCGTTACAACTGAGGTATGCAGCAAAGCATTTGTGAAGCCACAACACGCACAACCTTGAGGCGGATGGGCTACAACAGCAGAAGACCCCACCGAGTACCACTCATCTCCACTACAAATAGGAAAAAGAGGCTACAATTTGCACAAGTTAACCAAAATTGGACAGTTGAAGACTAGAAAAATGGTTTCTTGAACATGACAATGAGTTCACTGTACTAAAATGGCCCCCACAGTCACCAGATCTCAACCCAATAGAGCATCTTTGGGATGTGGTGGAACGGGAGCTTCGTGACCTGGATGTGCATCCCACAAATCTCCATCAACTGCAAGATGCTATCCTATCACTATGGGCCAACATTTCTAAAGAATGCTTTCAGCACCTTGTTCAATCAATGCCAAGTAGAATTAAGGCAGTTCTGAAGGCAAAAGGGGGTCAAACAGTATTAGTATGATGTTCCTAATAATCCTTTAGGTAAGTGTATGTAATGTATGCCCTTTCGAAGTAATTACGTAAGACGTAAGGTCTCGCTGACGCATCCTACTGCTTGTGCAAGACGAGAAGTTGTGGTTTAAAATTAATTTTTTTTTTGCGAAAATGACTTTTGTTTCGCTAGATAATACCCTTATGCCTTAGTTGGGATCGTTTAGAGCCTTTTGAAGCTGCATTGAAACTGTAAACCGTTGAGGTCCACTAAAGTTTACTATATGGAGAAAAATCCTGGAACGATTTCCTTAAAAAACTCAATTTCTTTTTTGACTAAAGAAAGAAAGACATAAACAGCTTGGATGACATGGGGGTGAGTAAATTATCTGGATTTTTTATGAGTGGAGTAATCCTTTAAATAGTTAACACATATTTTGAACATGTTTTTCAACGATCTGGACAATTAGTTTTAAACTGGTGAGTAAGTAAATAACATTGTACCACTATAATATTGTTCAGCCATAACTCAACAGAAACACAAGGGAAACATTACCATTATGAGAATCTTGCTCAGCACAAAAACAGCAAGTTATCTGGTTTATACCGCATGCATGAGTACCCATAGAAGAATCAAGCATTTAAATCTGGGCAGTGCAATAAAAAGCATTAGTAACAGCACGCTTTTCATTTCTTTAAAACCTATAAACATTGTATGAAGACATTTCGGATGTAATAGCCATGCACAGAATAACAAAATTGAGGTAAAAACACAATAAAAGCAGTCTGGGGTAAAATAACAAGCAGGGTCGTTAACAGAATGATAGAGAAGAGTGCATGAGAAAAACAGTACAACAGCTGTGCTGAACTGCTCATTTACTTGCTGACCCATGAGGTCCTGTAGCTTAGTGGTAGAGCAATGCATTAGCAGCGCAAAAGGTTTGGGTTCGAACCGAGGGAACACAAAATGTATAGCTTGTAATGCACTGTAAGTCGCTTTAGATAAAAGCATCTGCCAATGCATGCATTTAAGTTATATCCTTACCCTACTGACAAGACTAAAGTTGTGGTAGTTGATCAAAACAACCTGCCTCTTCATGAAACACACTTGAAACAATCCCCATTTATTTATGAAAGCAGTGAAGAATCACATAGACATAGTAAAATGTGTTGCAAAAATATTTTATATTTACTTTGAATAGCTCCTCTTGCTGACCCACTATTAAAAATGAATACCAAATATGTTGTACCCTATTTATACAAATACAACGTAAAAATGTATAACTGCTCAAATTGACATAAATTCATGACACAAAAATGATATACAACACTAAATCTGACACTTCCACGACAATCTTCCTATATATTATTTACTGTACAGATTTTTACTATTAGATGCACTACAAATTAAAAGTCCCTACATTTTTTCAAATCAAAAGTCCACAAACAAAACTAATTCAGAGTACACAATTGTTATCTTCATAAGTTATAGAGAACTGTGTTTACACCCACATTAAATCTATAACAGAATTTATTCACTTCATTTAGCAATAATAATGCAAATACATCAACTCGACAGCCAATCCCTTAACAAGCCTATAGTAGTGTGCTGTCTACGAGCGCGAGCGATCATCTGACAGACAACGTGAAAACGCACACACATTTAGTCAACGTGACTGTTTAAATAGTTAGTAAAACATACAAACAAACAAACTGCTATCAATGCAAACAACAGAAACGACCCGATTGCTCTTCGCATCAGTTTATGATACTCGACTAATAAAAGCGAGTTTTACCTCAGATGATGGTTTTCATCCGTTCATGAGAAATAATAAACTTCCAGTCAGCGCGGATGTTCGTCTCGAACTGAGCTCAGATCAGCGAGCGTGTTTCATTTCTCCTCAAAATCACTTTGACTCCGGCAATCGCGAACACGAGTGGCTCTGATTCACATCAGTGCGCGCGACCGACTCACCCGCGCCGAGAGCAACACACACACTGATGCTGATGATGCTGCTGGTAGAGAGAGAGAGAGAGAGAGAGAGAGAGAGAGATCAGCACCACAGACAGCGACCTCCATCAGTCTCTTTACAGTTCATCATGTGACTGAACAGAAGTGATCTCTCAATGAACCTCAATGTAATCTAATTAAGCTCATTTTAATACGACAAACATATGCTTGTATATAGGGGAGAGCATGAGTGAAAGTACAATTTTTCATAAAAATGACATTTTAAAAGAGAATGTTTTAGACAGAGATATATTTTGCTGTCAATGACCACATTATGACCACATAATTTTGATCAAATGTAAAATGACTTTAAAAGTCATTATTTCACTTTGAACATAAGTAGAGCATTGCTACTTTTGACCCTGTCAGCAACAAGATCGATTTTTGTGTTACACTTGTTTTTAGTAAATATAAACGACTATGACCTTGTTTATATGTAACTCCAAACATATTTTGTCCTTTATCTCTGCAAAAAATAATGAAATTACATTTTTATTTTACATTTCAGTTTCTTTAGGGCTGGGAAAAGATTAATCGTGATTAATCGCATACAAAATAAAAGTTATATTTTGCATAATATATGTGTGCTGTGTGTAATTATTGTGTCATTGTTGAGTTTTGAAATTAAACAAATTAAACAAAACTGTGTCACGTGATATGATGTTTGCAAGTTCTAGAGTCTCCCGCTGATTGACGGGTGGGCGGGGTTTTCCGGGGGAAGTGCCCATAAAAAGAAGTGATACGTATAGAAAACCCTGAAAGGTCAGCTGGATCCATAATCGAAAAAAAACTTTCCGAAACATTCGGCACACGTCTGTAACACGTCCAACTGCTTTTTTGACACTTTGCCTAATACGTTTAGCATGAGGAAACAACTCTATAACTGTGTTAATAAGTCAGAATGCATGAAATACCATTAAACCATCCCTTTAAATAGGGAAGAACCTTAAAGTCTTTTCTTAAAGTCCTGATGAAAACTATGACAGCATCTTTAGCAAGCAACCCTTGACAGAGCTGACAAATATTGCGTTATTTTGTCATCGTCTAGTAACTCCTCCTTCTTAATTTTTCGTACGTTATCGGAAAGAATCGGAAAAGCAAATTTTTCTTTTATAAATCTGATTAAACTAAAGACTCTTCGGAGTACCTACTCTATAGGTACTCCAGATTATCAGAAATCCAGAAACAGCATGTGTTATGTGAGCTTTAAAGTAAAGAAGCCATTATTTACACAAATGAGATAAAACGAATGTATTTCTCACACAAGGACGATAAGCTGTCAAAGACTAAATACAGCTGGTTGTTTTTCTACTGAAGGCCAGGTGACAAGTTAAACCAAAGCTCAGAGAAAACAAATCTGGAAGAATCTGTTTGTCTTCTGACCTTCAAGACTTTGAATTTAGATAACTTGAACATTATTTGCGAATAGTAAAGAGTTTAGGTGTAGCGTGTAACAGAGCCGATAAAGTTTAATCCAATCTTATTTTTCTGTGAAAAGATATGTGATGCGTTGGTGTCTATGGGGAGGAGATGTTGAAAGTCTGATGACAGCTGTGATCTGAGAAACTGAAGTGTTTGACTTATTTATAAAGTGATGCTTGATGTTTCTGGATGGATGCAGTTATTTTATAGAAAGAATTGGGTTAAAGCAGATGAAGTGTACAAACAAATCTCTGAGAATGTGTTTGTTTAATGCCAACATATCCTATTTAAACACAATTATTGAAATGTATTTTTGAAAGAGTTCATGATTGCCCTGTGGTTAAAGATCTTGTGAGATGTTAAAGGTTTGATCTGAACTCCTACTCATGTTCTGTCATTGTTAAGCTTTTAACCACATTGTTAAACTGGGAGTGATCGCCTTCAACCAGACTCCCAGGTAACCCTGGGACAGGCAATAAACACTAGCTGTCCTCTGTAACAATTTTTTCAGTATACTCATACCACATTAAAGGGGTCATATGATGCACTTCATGTTTTTCTTTGTCTTTGTAGTGTTAAAAGCTGTTCGAGCAAATAGAAGATCCATAAAGTCTTTAATCCAAAGAGAAATTCTTCCTAAAAGCCTCATTCAAACATGCCCCCACATATCTACGTCACTTTGTGCGAAGATTTGCATAACACAGCCTAAATATACATATTAGAATATCATTCTTTATATAATAAAGAAAAAAGGTGTAACTTTTATTCTCGCTGTAGTATTGTAGCTGCTGCCGCCATGTCGTGGAGACTCAGTTTTTTGGTAGCTGATATTCCAAATATGATAAGTGACGTAACATTTCCATCACACGCTTGAGGTATCTGGCCAATCACAATGCACTGGATACCTGGCCTATCAGAGCACACTGCGCTTTTCAGAACGATGAGCTTTATAAATATCAACACGTTTCAGAAAGGCGGGGCATAGAGGAGCAACAATAATGTACGCTTTGTGGAAATTTTTTTAACCTTTAACCATGTAAACACACCAAATACACAAAATAACTCTCTTTCAATAAGCATGCATATGCGAAAATGTACAGACGTTTACGAACAAATTCAACCAAAACTTTCGTACTAAGATTTCTTCTAAATACTAATAAAAAACGAATAAAGAAGTAATACCACACGTATGCTACAATCAAATACTTGGCCAAATATAATGTATAAAATAATGTTAATATATAATATTTATAATATTTTATATGATAATATTTTCTGTATTATTGTAATATACAGTATATTATAAAGACTATATTATTTTTTCTACACATAAAGATGCGTGTAATGACAAATCTTCACGTTTTGCTTGCTTACTTTTTTAAATCTTTATAAAAAGTGTCTGCTTAGGGCCTAATTAGTGTTGGATAACGATTAATCGCGATTAATCTATTGCAGAATAAAGGTTTTTGTTTACATTTAATTATGTATATAAATATGCACACATGCATGTATAATTTTAAGAAAAAATATATATTTATATATTAAGTATTTATATTTAATATAATATAAATTTATACATAAATATACAAACGTGTTGTGAATTAGGTGCAAAGTTTTCGTCAAATATGCGTATAAATATGAAAAACGTACGCAATTATTAGTAAATGAGACCCAGGGCCCTATTTTAACGATCTAAGCACATTGTCTAAAGCGCACAGCTTTAGATGGGTGTGTCCAATGCCACTTTTGCTAATTTAAGGATGGGAAAAGCGGTTTGTGCGCCGAGCGCACGGTCGAAAAGTGTGGGTCCTATTTTTTTTAATGATTAATGGGAGTATTTTGGGCGTAACGTGCAATAAACCAATGAGAGTCTCAGCTCTCATCCCCTTTAAAAGCCAGTTGCGCTGGCGCTATGTTTAATCCCTATTTAGATGACGGACTTTGTAAACTGAAAAACTAAGCGGAGGAAGAAGATCCCCAGTTTAAGATTAATGTTAAATAATTGTGTTGTTTTTCACTTGTATTGAAATAGTTTTTTTTTTTCAATTAAAACCTTTAAAAGCATGTTTCAGCACTTGACAGCGTCACAAGTTTTTTTTAAGCATTACTTAAAAATGTTTCTCATCTCACCATATCCGCAGGTACAGAGTCATCATATACAATAAATCCATGAGCATTTAAAAACATTTAAAAATAGATGCATTTGTTTAAAGCAAAGCATTTATTTACTTACCAGGCTACAGGTGAACCAGCTCTTTGCGCCTTCTAACGTCTCATAATTAGTCCTCATTTATGTCCAAGAGACTCAATAATAATCTTTTACATTCAATCCTTTAATCTTTCATATTTAAAAGCATTTTTGTGCTGCTGCGCATTCATGTGTGTGATAAGCAAACTCGCGTTGTCGTCCCGTTTATAGGCACATATTACTAATGCGCTCTATAAATAACAAAAAACATATTGCGGCATTGACTTTAGACGTTAGAGCAGGTTTTTGTTGGTCAATGGCGTAGTCTATTTTAGTTGCCTCAAAATAGCACCACGCCAACAATGTGCCTGACCACACCTCGTTTTTAGACCAGAACGCCCATGGGCGCAAAAGGGGGCGCAAATGCATTTTCTATTTAAACAACGCGGCGCTAAACGTGAAAATTATAATTGCGCAGGGTGAAAACTAGCAAAAGACACTTGCGTCGCGCATTGCGCTGCATTGCGCCGGGTGTAAGATTGAGCCCCCAATGTCCTTTTAGCAACGTCATATGACACCTTTAAACATGCTATTAATTAATGTGCATTAAGAAATAAAGGAATACATTAATTCTCCCTACTGTACATTCAGTGTACTGTGGACCTGTAGTTTACCTGTAGGAATTAACTATCTAGCATGGTTTATTGGATGCCTACATTATGCTTGATTTCCTTTTCCACAGAATCAAATGGGATCTGATGCATTGGTATTCATTCCTTTGATCCTCTCTCACTTCAATATTTAAGCCAAATACAGACTTCAGTCTAACCTGAACTGCCCTCAGACATGCAAGATCTGATGTGACGTAAAACACAGTTCAACACCTCGCATACAGAACTGATTTACAGAAAATATTCATGTCTACTGTCCTGATAAAGATGAATGAGATGACAAGAGTGACAGAAATTCCAGCCCAGATCAGATTATTCCTGTAATATTTGCAATGTCAAACTAAAGCAATATGACCCTTTTTTATCTGTTTTTTGATATTAAGCTCTCACATCTTATTTGTTGTTACACATTATCCAACATTTTGTTGTTTACATGTTCTATTTATCCATATCTCTCTTGCCGCCCCACACATATTAGTAAGGTCACAGGCTTCCATTGATTTTATATCCAGCTAATGATATTTAGATACCCTCATGGAGACATGTGCATGACATTAGATTTAAAGATAAATATGAGTTATAGTAAAGTGTCTAATAGTGAACACCAGTAAAGTTGTTGGTTGTCATGATATTTTACTATGTTAGTGAGGATTAACATTATATCAATAATAGTTCAGTAAGTAGAGCTTCTCATTGAGTACCCAGTTTTCTTGTTCAATCTCTCCATAAGTCAGATGTAAACAGTTTTCTGTCCGCAGGGCTGTACCCTTTCATTGTAAAGGCCATAAAAATAATCAATACAAAAGCTCTCGCATCCAGCAAAGCAATCACACAAAAACAAATCTCACAAAGTAGTTTTTCACGTCACTGAAAAAAACGCAGACAAATGCCACCACAATTTAGTTTTTGGGCTTTCCTAATATTTTTATTTTTAAAATACTACTACAGTTTTATTCTTTAATGTTGTCCACTAATCTTCCAGCTAATGTGTTTTTACATTATTTTTATTTTGCACTGTTTGTAGCAATCGCTTTGATGATACAAATACACAAATGTTTGTTCTTCTTGTACTTCTTGTTCTTATTGTAAAAAATATTTTTGCACTTACATTTTAAAATTTATTCACGTTGGATTTACAAGTCATTTTAACGGTATTTGCTAGTGATAAGTTGCTGTAACTTATAAAATAAAGTTGATTCAAGCAAATTCAACTTGATTTATTAAGTTACAGCAACTCATCACTTGTCAAGATAGTTGAAAAGACCTGTAAATCCTAGTTCCCTTTCGAGGGAACTTCACGCTGCGTCACAGAGCTGACGCTATAGGGAACGTCTACAGTGTGACGCGTCTGAGTATGTATATCAAATTCGACCACTGGTTGGGTGTAACGTCATAGACGGAAGCCAGAGAACATAAAAAAAGCAGAAAGGGATGCCCAATTTATCTGGCATATGCGGAAGCGGGTGTTCAGACACGGTGGAAGTATGGCAAGAGAGACGCAGCGTCTCGTTCCCTTAAGTGCAAAAATATTTTTTCACAATGCAGTAACTAAAAGGGTTTGACAAAGAACCGCATCTTGCATTTATAACTCGACCCAAACATCCATGTGCAACATACTGATACACAGACTGTTGTCAGTGTCACGCCGCACGTCTATCAAGTTGAGTAAACATCTGTATTACTTGTTTCACTACATGTTTAACTAAAGCTATCCTGCAGTGAGTAGAGATAAAAATCAGACAGAGATAAGTAAAGAGAGATGTCAAATGCACACCATGAGCTCATGTGACGTGGCTTCTGATAGACAGATGGTTGTGTTACAGAACATCCATGTTCAGACAGGAACAGCTGCCCTTCACCAAATTTAGCATTAATCCCTTTAGTAAAAACAGCAAAAAGGAGCTCAAATAAACAGCTTACGCTCCCAGCAGCATCCAATAGGTTTATGTTTTTAGGATATGGGCTAGAGACATGGAGCGATCCCATATAGGACAGAAGAGGATGAAGAGGCTGAGAATCGTCCACGTATGAGTTAAAGCTAAAACATTTTTATACAATTGCATTTATTTCTTTTTTGTTTTTCAGACCGTCTGGTGTGTAACTGACTATAAATGTCTGTATCACACCTCTTCAGTAATGCATGAACAGCTCTCACAAGAGCTCTTAAAAACCTCTCTGTGCTTTTCTCATTAATTATCACTTCTAGAGATGCACTTTTACAACATCAACACACTTTCACTACTCTTAAAGCTGCGATTCACACGCTTCCCGACAGAATTCAGAGTCAGATGAGATAAAGCACACGGTCAACACTAAGTTAAAGTTTAATGTGTGATTCTTTGAGTGCTCGGATATCTGACCAAACTTTCAGCAGATATAAGATGGCACATCTTGTGGAATATAATGGAAAGATGATTGGTTTCGATGACAGTAAAATGATCTCTTGTCTAAAGGTTAATACAGTCAAGATGCTAAAACAGGATCGTAGCATTAGCACATGACTTTACATTATGATATTAAATGAAATATAAGTGGAACAGCTCCTACAGTATCGGGTCTATGCATAGTGTCTACAGACCCAGCCGACATTTCAACGTTGATTTACCGTCAAGGACAAGGTTGAATCAAAGTTGAATTACCATTTGTTTTTGCAAATTGAATAAAAAAGTACTTTTAAACCACAACTTCGCGTCTTGCACTAGCTGTAACACGCCAGCACGATCTTAAGTATTAAACACACTCTTGTGGACCATTTTTAACAATAAACTGACACAAAGACATTAATTAGTATCATTCGATGTACAACAACGCAGTGGTGCCTGCTGACTTCTCTTCCGAGGGGCGTGATTTCAAAATGTGTGTTTGTTGCGTCATGTACATCATGCATCTTGTCAAAATAAATGCCTGCTGCACATGCGTCAAAAGGGTTTATGATAAAAGATATGCTCACGTTTACAAAATACTCGCAAGACACTAACTTAACACTAAACATGTGAGATTAAGCGAGTATCTGGCAAACATGAGCGTCTCTTTTATCCTTAACTCTTGAGACGCATGTGCAGCAGGCACTTATTTTGACAAGATGCATGATGCACATAGGTTCACATGATGAACACATATTTTGACACGACAAGCCACACACATGACAGGCTAAATACATCTTGTGACGTACTTCGCATCGTGCGCCGTTGAATTATGGTTTGATTTTGCAAATTGAATCAAAGTTGATAACACAACGTTGTTTCAACATCTCACTTTCAACATGGGTGAATTAAGATATTTGCGTCAATGGCAAATTAACGTTGAAATATGCATTGATTTTGCAAATTGAATCAACATTGATATACCCGTAGCGTTTAGCATTAACCACTGTTTCAATGTTTTATCAATGTTTAACCTTTTGCAACCGTTTAGTGTTAACTGTTGTTTAAACGCTGTATCAACGTTGAACAAACTACTGACATTATTTCAACCAAATTTCAATGTTGATTTTTAACCATTTTTTAACCTTTTGCAACCGTTTAGCGTTAACTGTTGTTTAAACGTTGTATTAACATTGAACAAACAACTGACATTATTTCAACCAAATTTCAATGTTGAGTTTTTAACCATTTTATTAACCTTTTGCAACCGTTTAGCATTAACTGTTGTTTAAACGTTGTATCAACATTGAACAAACAACTGACATTATTTCAACCAAATTTCAATGTTGATTTTTAACCATTTTTTTAACCTTTTGCAACCGTTTAGCGTTAACTGTTGTTTAAACGTTGTATTAACATTGAACAAACAACTGACATTATTTCAACCAAATTTCAATGTTGAGTTTTTAACCATTTTATTAACCTTTTGCAACCGTTTAGCGTTAACTGTTGTTTAAATGTTGTATCAACGTTGAACAAACAACTAACATTATTTCAACCAAATTTCAATGTTGATTTTTAACCATTTTTTAACCTTTTGCAACCGTTTAGCGTTAACTGTTGTTTAAACGTTGTATCAACGTTGAACAAACAACTGACATTATTTCAACCAAATTTCAACGTTGATTATTAACCATTTTATTAACCTTTTGCAACCGTTTAGCGTTAACTGTTGTTTAAACGTTATATTAACATTGAACAAACAACTGACATTATTTTAACCAAATTTCAACGTTGATTTTTAAGCATTTTATTAACCTTTTGCAACCGTTTAGCATTAACTGTTGTTTAAACGTTATATTAACATTGAACAAACAACTGACATTATTTTAACCAAATTTCAACACTGATTTTAAGCATTTTATTAACCTGTTGCAACCGTTTAGCATTAACTGTTGTTTCAACATTATATCAATGTTGAACAAACAACTGACATTATTTCAACCAAACTTTAACGTTGATTTTTAATAATTTTATTAACCTTTTGCAACCGTTTAGCATTAACTGTTGTTTCAACGTTATATCAATGTTAAATAAACAACTGACATAATTTCAACCAAATTGTAAAGTTGACTTTTAATCATTTTATTAACCTTTTGCAACTGTTTAGCATTAACTGTTGTTTAAACGTTGTATCAACATTGAACAAACAATTGACATTATTTCAACCTAATTTTAACGTTAATTTTTTATCATTTTTTAACAAACAACTAACATTATTTCAACCAAATTTCAACGTTGATTTTTAAGCATTTTATTAACCTTTTGCAACCACATAGCATTAACTGTTGTATCAACATTGTTTCATTACATTCTGACATTATTTTAACCATATTTCAACATTGAAGGTTGGTCATATGCTTGCTGGGGAGAAGGTGTGTGTGTTGGCTGTGTTTACAGCAATTACAAAATCAGTTAGAAATAAAGAAACAGTCTCACCTCGCTCTCTTCATTTGATCAACACAGCCAAACTGGCCGTCTCTCTCTCTCTCGAACACAAACACATCCATTGCTCCTTTCATACAAATCACCTGCATTATATACCCTTTGGCCCAGTTACCCATGATGCATCTGTCCATGGCTTCATTACCGTTGCATATTTTAGTTTAACCCAAGCTGCTGTGTGTCATTTCATTTCCGGACCGTCGAACTGAACTGCAAAAATAATTTGATTTTCTACAGAAAATGTGAGTGATGCCTGCCCATGCAAAACTCACCTGCATGACTGGATTTTGTGTTGGATTGATTTTTTTAAACACAGTATCAGGCAAAAAGAAAATCATCTTTCTGAAAAATCATCTCACACCTGCACAAGCTTTGAGATTTGAGGATTAATTCTGCATTACAGACCCTGCAGGTTAGGAGTTATGTAGGTTAAGGGTTTGTTCAAAACTAAATTACTGTAAATACTGTAAGAGCAATGATAGTAATAAACCCTATTATTAGACAGAGAGAAAAAAAAGAGAGAGCTCAGCCCAGGGCAAAACTACAAACATGCAAACACACAGAAAACACGCCACATGTCATTTACTTATCTGATGTTATTCTCCTTCACACACACAATAAAGTGAGCACACATGAGGTGAAATGACATCAAACAACACAACCCCTGAGAAAGCATCCCGGTCGACCCTGACTACAGTAAATCCTGTAAATGGCAGGAGCGTCTGTTTCCTCTCTGACTCTACATATTTCATTGAATGAGATGAGGTTTGTTGTCTCCTGCCAAACCACCGCAGGATTAACCGGAGCTTTTTAAAAAGCAGATTATAAGAGGATTTTTGGAGCAGATGAGAGCGCTCCTGTTCTCCTCATGTTCCATTAACTAATTGTTGTGTCTTACATTTTTTCATGCTCCTCTCTGACGGGAACAACACACGGTGCATGATGGGATATACAGTAGGCATTCTCCAGACGACATCCTCCAGATCCTCTTCACTGGTCGAGTTTTATTAAGTCCTTGGGTCTGGTGAAGGAAAAATCAGATCTCGCAGGACAGAGATAATGCTTTAGATTCATTTAGATGGTAAATATTATACTGTATGTCTCTTAAGTAATTTCAGGACAAAGTTAATAACCTTATCAAGAAGTCTTCATGAGACAGAGAAACATCCAAGCAATACAAATCTCAGAGGATTGTGTTAAACATTGAGAAGATGATTGAGACTAAAAAAACTGAATCCTCATCAGTCTGTTTCAATCTGTTCCAGTTTAATTGCTAAAAACAAACATTTCTAACACACTATAAATATGTAAGCGATGTGCACAAATCACACTTATTATGTATATACACTGTAATAAACACATACATGTATAAATATAGATATACAACTGACATTATTTCAACCAAATTTCAACATTGATTTTTAAGCATTTTATTTATTAACCTTTTGCAACCGTTTAGCATTAACTGTTGTTTCAACGTTATATCAATGTTGAACAAACAACTGACACTATTTTAACCAAATTTCAACATTGATTTTTAAGCATTTTATTTATTAACCTTTTGCAACTGTTTAGCATTAACTGTTGTTTCAACGTTATATCAATGTTGAACAAACAACTGACATTATTTCAACCAAATTTCAACGTTGACTTTTAAACATTTTATTAACCTTTTGCAACCGTTTAGCATTAACTGTTGTTTCAACATTATATCAACGTTGAACAAACATCTGACATATTTCAACCAAATTTCAACGCTGATTTTTTATAATTTTATTAACCTTTTGCAACCGTCTAGCATTAACTGTTGTTTCAATGTTATATCAATGTTGAACAAACAACTGACATTATTTCAACCAAATTTCAACGTTGATTTTTAAGCATTTTATTTACCTTTTGCAACTGTTTAGCATTAACTGTTATATCAACGTTGAACAAACAACTGACATTATTTCAACCAAATTTTAACGTTGATTTTTTTATAGTTTTATTAACCTTTTGCAACCGTTTAGCATTAGCTGTTGTTTCAACGTTATATCAACAAACAACTGACATTATTTCAACCAAATTTTAACGTTGATTTTTAAGCATTTTATTTATTAACCTTTTGCAACCGTTTAGCATTAACTGTTGTTTCAACATTATATCAACGTTGAACAAACAACTGACATATTTCAACCAAATTTCAACGCTGATTTTTTATAATTTTATTAACCTTTTGCAACCGTCTAGCATTAACTGTTGTTACTGACATTATTTCAACCAAATTTTAACGTTGATTTTTTTATAGTTTTATTAACCTTTTGCAACCGTTTAGCATTAGCTGTTGTTTCAACGTTATATCAACAAACAACTGACATTATTTCAACCAAATTTCAACGTTGATTTTTAAGCATTTTATTAACCTGCACACACATATTTTATGCAAAAACAAACTTATTTTGTATGTGATTAATTGCGATTAATCTTTTGACAGACCTAATTTTTGTATTACTGTACATTGCACAGTACGGCATAAATATAATATCAATGCACAACTCCCCGGGAAGATTTAATCGAGTTATATATTTTCCCAGCACCATCAGATATATACTGATATAAAACTAAAATCTCCTCAGGCTATAGGGCATCCAGGCTTTAGTTTTAACCCTTGTACGACCAGCACAACTTCAGCTGTAAAAATTAGGCCATCAAATCAGTGAACAGAAGAGACTCGAAATCAAATCCTACATTTCGTTTTGTCTGTGTAACATATTATAGTAGATCTCACTTGACTGTACTTTTAAAAACAAAAGTGATGCATATAATACAAAAACCTCTAATTAAAATCATTCATTAATACTCTCATTGAAAACACTAAAGTAAAACAGGTCTACAAAGCTAACTCAGGATTCAGATAAATCTTTATTTGGCTCTGAACAACATTATTCATCTGGCTGGGTCTCATGTTTAAACAGCTATATTTGTATCCACAAAGCATAACAACAGTTCATCCTTTCCAAATTTGCATTCTAGTCAGTGTAGAATGGGATCAAATATTTTGACATTTAAAGGTGCAGTGTGTAATTTTTAGAAGGATCTCTTGACAGAAATGCAGAATAATATGAAAAGTTTCGTTGCAAAACGAGATAACCACCGATTTTTTAATTGTTCAGAAATCTTGTTTTTTGGTTGTGCATTCCAATTAATTTCAATTGAACTGCAGTTGGTTTGTTTTGATTTAAACCTTCATAACTTAAAAAATACAGCTAAGTAGCACCATAAAACAAAATAATAACATGATAACATAATAATAAACATGTTTTGAAAAAATGTTAAAAAAACCCTCTTCATATACAAAACTATATGATCAGGGGTGTATAAAGACCTTTTATAATGCACCGTTATGTTTTTATTACCTTAGAATAAGATGTTTTTATCTACATACACCGAGGGTCCCCTTACATGGAAGTCGCCATTTTGTGCCGCCATGTTTCTACAGAAGCCCTTAACGGACAAACCTTTTTACTAAGTTGTCTCCAAAGATGACATGTTTTTCCAGTGGCAGCTAACGTAGCTTCTCTATGCGTTTCAAAAGCGTGAGAAGTGGACTGTGCTGAAACACGTTACAAAGACTGTGAACTATGGGTGTGGCTAAAACGGAGGCTCGATGATGCGCTGGGGCCACCAAGCATGGCCCCGCCCCTAACACAATCGCAAGCATTCTTTATTTATTTTGTGTTTTTTTTCATTCAAATTTGGCTGGGTGGTTAATGTCACATTTTTATTTTATTAAACACATTTGAATGTAAATGTTAAGTGTTCTGTAAATTGCTTTGGATAAAAGCGTTTGCCAAATACAAAGATTTAAATGCAAATGTATAAGGAAAAGTGTACTGTATGTTTTAGAATATATAAATGTGCACCTGGAAAATCTCACTGTTGTAAATGACCTATTTTAGTTTATTTTAAAGGGTCATAGATATAAAAACAATATGTTATCCTTTATTTAGTAATGCACAAATAGCTCTCTGACTTAAAAACTGTTCGTATTTACACATTTATTTAGCTGATAATGAGAGTTACCTTGACCAGGGCATTTGCAGAACCCTAATGGCAAACAGATTTTAAGTCTTTGTAGGACTAAAACAATCTCCACCCAGAGTAAATATATTCAGATGTATTATAAAACCCACTGCAATCAAAAGAAACCAATTAATCCTTAAAATAATTGACACCAAAAAGAATTTATTTTTACACTGAACAAATCATTTCTCATTTTTAACTGGATTCAGTGGAAGACAGAGTTACATGAATATTTAAATGCAATTCATTAGCATAAGCTTATATTTTGCACAAGCCAAATAACTTTGCCATCCACGCGCTCAGAGCGAAATATGATCTGTCTAGACGAGCGAGAGGACGAACACAGAAAACACTGAAACTCTCAACCAATAGACCAACCAATGCACGCTGTTAAACTTATTAAGAAAAAAATAGATTAGATTTGTCTATTTTTTAACAAATCTTAGTTGTCCTGAAGATGCTTTATGTTTAATAATAATGGTTGCTAGGGTGGTTGCTAAGCTTCACATCTTTTATGTTCTGCTCTCCGAATCTCTCATTCTGTTGTAAGTTTACGGGACTCACATTGTCCACATTATTTTAAGTATCATACACATTTGCAGCATAGCAGGAAAAGTATTGATTTTTTTCTAGGTGTTAAAAGAGAGTGGAAAATTCATTTGTGATCACATTACACGGCACCGTGTGTTTTTCCTCTGCATCACTGAACCTAATGAGGTCACGCAGGGTAAAGTGATGTGTAAGCATCCATACGTGCAAACGTTTATTAACGCTTAACCGTGTTTTTTGTATTAACCATGTTGTTTTGGTGTATTGATTACTATGGTTTTGCCATAGTATGGTTTTTGTAGCAAAGTCATGGTTGTTTTCTGGTAAACGTGGTTTAACTAATTTTGGGTTGCTCAAATCCCTATGAGCAGCAGACCTGACAGGTTTAATAAAGTGAAATAAATGATCTGTACACAGGGGTGCCGGGGTTCCTGAAATAACACCAGACTACATCGATTTAAATCATGTGCAGCAAACCAAAAGTCCTCATTTACAGGCAGCAATTTCTGAAGACAAGAGAGGCATAGACTTCAATCTCGGCTGTTATTTTTACAACGCAACATGAGATCACAAAGCTTGCGTTTTGTCACCGTGCAGCATCGGTACACACAGTCATCATGACCTACTTAGAGTTTGGGCTCGCAGAAATGTTTCACGCTGGACCTGTATGCCTGGAAAACATGAATGTGTACTTAGCAACCACATAGCAACGAGCCTAGCAACTACACGGCATTAAATCCAGTCTGCACATCATGCACCTGCAAAATAATCACATAGCAACACCTTGGCAACCATCTGCAACATCACTGTGAGTAAAAATAATCCTGACATTGTACAGATGAAATGATAAATGAAACAACACATCAACTTTTGTCTCTGTTAATCATCCTCATCATTGTTGCCATAACGATGAGGGTCTCCCAGCATCAGCAGGACCACACAGCTCCAGTGCTCTTAACAACACAAACAGGTCATCTCTGTCTCTGTCTATCTGCAGTGCGGCGTTAAACAATCACCCAGGGCTCGTGTGTGTGTGTGTGATCAAGCTCTCCGAAGGCTCTCTGACCCAAATTCAGCTTCTCTCTATTCAGCAGACAGGTGAAGATTTCTCAAACTACACCTCGATGTGCTGCAGTGTTCTGCATGTGATCTCAAAGCGACTATATTTAATCTAAGGAGGACATGATGCTTCTTTGTCTCCCAGAAACTTCACACGCAACTTCACGAGGGACCAAACAGGCCACCGAAGCATCAGGGAGTCTGAATAAGGCTGGGTCACACATGCATTACACGCTCACAGACTCAGAGACGTGTGACAAAACACAATGTACTGTTTCTTTCTTTGAGGAAGAATATGGTGATGTGTTTCAATCTTGAAACATCTTCAAATCATACTGTAAAAAATTATATTTGTGCACCTATATTTTTAAGTTTATTCAACTATTTTGACAAGAGTGATGAGTTGCTTTAGTTATGTCAACTTAAAGGAAAACACCACCGTTTTTCAATATTTTACAATGTTCTTACCACAACTTCGACTAATAATACATACCTATCATTTTTTCAATGCGTGCACTTAATTTTTGTACAGCGCGTCGTGAAAGTGTTAGCATTTAGCCTACAGTAGTCCTATTCATTCCTTAGGATCCAAACAGGGATGAATTTAGAAGACACCAAACACTTCCATGTTTTCCCTATTTAAAGACTGTTACATGCAAGTAAATATGGTGGCACAAAATAAAACGTGGTGATTTTAAGCTTATAAAAATGAGAACTAAAATGTATGGTGGAAGAGCACTTAGTTTGCAGCTCAACAATAGTCAGTAGTGTTAAAATGACTTGTAAATCCAAGTTGATTAAGTGCAAAAAGATTTTTTTCAGTGCAGGACTAATCCTATGATTTGTCAAGATTTGCAGTGCGTTTGAATTCATACATAAATATTAACATCTACAAACACCATGCACACGTGAATGCATTCCTGTGAAATATCAGAGGCACATTTCACTTTTATTCATTTATTTCTGACACATAGAGAAGCAATGAGTATCATGTAAATGCATATGAATTAATGCTTGCTTTAGGAATATGTGACTCAAAAGCGCCATCTAGTGGATGATGGTAATACTTCAACACATTTCTAGCCAGAAGGAATTAATAAATGCTTACTGCACAGAGGTGAAATTACTTTATTTATCCATTTGAGCACTAATTTAAATAGTAGGATGCATATCATGAAAATCAGACTTTGTCCATGTTTAAGTGCTATAATTGGGTCTCCAGTGCTTCTGTTAACCTAGAAAATGTGAAAAATATCAACCCAGTAACTTAGTTTTGGTAAACCATTCTCTGCAAGCATGTAAAAAAAATAGGTAATTGAAATTTGGCTCCCCTTGTGATGTCAGAAGTGGATCTTATTATACTAATACCACCCCTTAATCCAACCACAGCACTGACATTTAGTGCAAAGATCAGCTCATTTGCATTTTAAAGGACACACCCCAAAACGGCACATTTTTGCACACACAGACAAAGTGGCAATTTTAACATGCTTTAATAAATTATCTGTGGGTTGTTTTGAGTTAAAACTTCACAGACGTACTCTGGGGAAACCAAAAATGTATTTGACATCTTAAAAAAGTCGTGTGAAATGTCCACATTAAAGGTGCCAAAGAATATGCATTGTAATAATCTGTTAAATTGTTCTTTGTTATCTACATAGAAGGTTTGTGGCTTCATTAAGTGCAAAAATGACGAGATGGTTTTACATGTCCATTTACAACCCTCTTTAGAATGAAATGGTCTATTATTTCCTTTTTTGAATAATAAGGTTGAGCTCTGCTGTAGGCCTGTCACGGTAGCTACTTTACACAGGTCGGTTAATTGCTCCAGAAATAATGGCGATAGTCAATAGTATAGTATATGAAATATTCATATGAAATTAGAATGTTAGAAAATGCGTCTAAATGGGAAACAGCTGTTGTGCAGATTAACAAGAATTCGGAGCTATCGTTTTACAGACTGCCAAAAAAAAAAACACTGAAAGGAGAAATAAATAGGTATTAGGTATTAAATCAATTTTAATATGCAATATTACAGTATGATTCTATGCTTTAGAATGTAGTGAAGTAAATTTTTCTCAATACAAACATCCTAATAAAGCACAGATGCTTGAAAAATGTAACTAATGTAACTAAGTATTGTCCACCTCTGCTATCAAGTCCAACTAAATTTTATTTAAGCTGATAATAGTCAGTTTTACTGCCATTTTCGCAGAAGCCCCTATGAAAACCAGACATTTTGTCACGTTTGCCACTCAACAGGGCGAGTTCCGGCATGGTCACGTGGAAAAGTGACGTCGATGCATACCCTCTATAGTAGAACTTCGGCCTAAACACTAATATATAGCATTAACTAGCATATTAACTAGCATTTAGCGCTAACTAGCATATAGCGCTAAGTAGCATATAGCATTAACTAGCATATAACGCTAACTCAGCAGTCATAACTTGTTTTTAGCATTGTAACAACATTGTAATTAATTTAATGTTGGGGCGTACATCTCAACTGTGACATCACAGTTGGTGTTATGTTGAGATTGGTCTGTTTTCCAGCGGTCTTTTGCATGCACGAGGTTTACACGAGAAGGAGGAAACAATTATGTTTGAGGTTCACGATATGTCATTACCATGTACACAACTCTTATTATTCATCTATGCCTACATAAATAGGCTACAGTTTTACATTCTACGGCACCTTTAAGCTACTTTCTCCAGGACCTCATCTATCAGGACGTGACATCACTTTTGGTTGGAAAACAACATCATATCATAAGTATAGCAATGTTTTCACTTTACTGTGATGTTTATCAGCTGTCACACATGGAGGTTTCGTTTTAGATGTTTGTCTAGACATTTCAAACTGTTAGAAATTTATATTTTAAATAAATCCTCTGAAAATCTCTCTCTCTCTCTCTCTCACACACACACACACACACACACACACACACACACACACACACACACACACACACACACACACACACACACACACACACACACACACACACACACACACACACACACACACACACACACGCACACACACACACACACACACACACCTGTTGTAAACCGCACCTGCCAGCGTTCTGTCTCCTGTCGGTCGAGTTCAGACACATGGAGTAACAGATCAGAGTAAAGACATCGGTTCAGGGTGAGTAAGAGATGGTTTCATTTATTACTTTATCTAACAGCTTATGTGTGCCAGTTTATTAGGTTATGAAGGGTTAGTATGTACTAGTTATGTGTGTGTTTCTTAGCATTGTCTGGAAAAGAGTAAAAGAGCTTCAAACATGCCTAAAAATCTTCTGTATCTTTGTACTGTTCAGATGTTGTAATGACAGTATGGAAGTATGGTTTTATTTATTCATAAGGTCAGGTTTAGGCAGGTGACTGTGATAATGTAAAAAATAAATATTTTAATTATTCACCAAGTATTTAAATGAACAGTAGCATCATCTATCATGAATTGTGTTTTTAGCAGTTTCAGTCATTCACTTGACAGACAGCAGGTGTCGCTGTGGTGTAAACTCACTGTGTTCTGTAATCTGACATTTACACAAACTTTAATGTGCTTGTAACTCATTCAGTACAGTTATTAGCTCTGATCAACACGTTTACACTATAACTGTATTTTTATGCTTGACTGTAAATTATGATTTGGCAGAGAGAGTTTTCAAGCCGGCACAATAATGAGATGTGAATGATCTTTTGAAAAGGGAAAGTTCAGGTTTATGTAAATCCAGCTGCAGCCTTCAGACACAATAAAAGCTCAGGATTTCAATTCATTCTCATGCTGTGATTGTTGATTCAGGATGAGCTCCATTCAGCTCCATTCACTGTACACACGAAATGATCCCGTCTGATGAGAACGAGCGGAAAACACGGATGAATAACTTTTATAAAGGGAACTTTTAATCTTTTCAAGCATTCTGAATTACCTCAGGTAATATGAGGTAATAGCATACAGATGGGTGAATATATAATTGCAGTGAAATTTGGTGTCCAAAATCTGGTTATATTTTTGATCCCATGGATCACAAGATGTTAAAGGCCATAACAATATAATAGTTTCAGTATAAAGGATCTCATATAGCGGAAAAACATGATTTCCTGTTTTCTGAGTTATAGTGTCAATGCTGTTACGGTCAAATTTGGTTATCAAGGTAGAGTAACAGTGTTGAAAATCATGCTACATTGGTAACAGAAATGACGCTGACTAATTTGGTAATCACCAAATCACCAAAAGTTACTGTAGTGTACCATAGGTAATGGTTTATGCTGCATAATTCAAAACTTTTCAAAACAAGGCTCCACTAGATGAAAAAAATAGAAAATCCCATAATGCATTGCAACAAGTTAAAATGCATTCAATGTATTCAAAACATCACATATTGTGACAGTATATACTACTAAAGTAAATAAAGTACCTTATTAAAAGAGCAATATCCTATAACCTGTGGTCCGGGCCACCTTTGGGCAAGTGCTGTTTTGGGGGGCATCCGATTTGCTTTAAGTAAAGAAGCATAAAACTGCCACTAATAATGTTATACATTTTTTTAAGTTTTTCAAAACAAATCATATGCTTAATGCTAAGATAAGGTTGTAAAGATATTTTTTATGGAAATTTATTATTTAAATTTTACTCGCTCCATCTCAACGTGCGTATATGTACGTGGGGGGCAATAACAAAAGGTTGGCTGCCAAGACTATATAGTATATGTGGTTGCAGTATGCATACTTTCTGGACATACTACATCCACCGCGTCTGCATTGTCTAGTGACGTACACTTCATATCTTACTTAGTATTTTCGTCTTGTTTTCAAGTATAAATATCAGAAAAATCTTAAAATGAGATACATTTACTTGATAAGCAAAGTGGCTTATGGTTTTAAGGTCTTGTTTACTGAAATAAATTGTGAAATTTAAGAGGTTTATACTTCAAACAAGTAAAGATATCTGCATTAAGCAAATTTTTTTAGTGTTTAAGAAAAATGTTCAAGACGTTTTTTTGCTTACCCCATTTGCAGATATTGCTATATTTTTGGTTTAAAAACTAGACTTATTTTCTTGGGTCGTTTTGCTTATCAAGAAAAAGCATCTTAATTTAAGAATTTTTAGATATTTTTACTGAAAACAACACAAAATACTAAGAAAATGTTTTCTTGAAAATCATTTCATTGATTTTCAAATTTTATTTCAGTAAACAAGACTTCAAATCTTAAGCCACTTTGCCTATCAAGTAAATGTCAATTGAAGAATTCTTAGATATGTATACTGAAAAAACAAGACACAAATACTACACTGCAAAAAATTATTTTACACTGCAAAAAAATGAAAATAAGTCTCAAATTTAAGTGATTTTGTGCATAAAACAAGCAAAAAAAATCTGCCAATGGGGTAAGCAAATTTTTCTTGAATTTTTCTTCAATTTAGTGTTTAAGAAAAATGTTGGCATCTGCCATTGGCAGATTTTTTTGCTTATTTTATTCACAAAATCACTTAAAGGCGGAGTCCACGATGTTTGAAAGACGCTTTGGAAAAGGAATCGGGCCGACTACCAAAACACACTTATAGCCAATCAGCAGTAAGGAGCGTGTCTACTAACCGACATCCTTGCCGGGTTGCGTATGTGTGGGGCGGGGCTATCAACAGAAGGTCCAGATTCTATTGGGGTAGAAACATGTTTGTTTAGGTGATTTCAAATATCAACATTTGCTTTGAAACATCATGGACTCCGCCTTTAAATTTGATATTTTTGGTCTAAAAACTAGACTTATTTTCTTCAAGAAAAAGCATCTTAATTTAAGAATTTTTAGATATTTTTACTAAAAACAAGACAAAAATACTAAGAAACAGTGTAAGGTGACATTGGAGAAAAAAAATGAAAAGTTTAGTTTCATGTGCTCACGTGAAACTATCGCGCGTTCACGTAAAACATATCGCGTGTTCACGTAAAACTATCACGCACGCACGTGAAACTTTCGCTTTCACGTGCCCACGCGATAGTTATATGTGAGCATGCGATATAGTTTCACGTGAGCACGCGAAACTAAACTTAAAAAAAAAATCTGCACATGAAGGTTTCGCATGAGCACATGAAAGTTTCGCGTGAGCTTGAAACTCAACTTTATTTAATTTTTGCTCCATGTCCCCTTAGGGGCTCCGTAGTATTAACCTCTTGATTTTCACATTTTATTTCAGTAAACAAGACTTAAAATCCACTTTGCTTATCATGTAAATTTAAAAATTCTTAGATATTTATACTGGAAAACAAGACAAAAATACTAAGAATGTAAATCTTTGCAGTGTATGATATACAAACCTATCGAGCCCCTAAGGTGACATTGGAGTAAAAAATATGTAAAGTTTAGTTTCGCGTGCACACGTGAAACTTTTGTGTGCGCACATGAAACGTTCGCTTTTACGTGCGCACGCGATAGTTTCACCTGCGCACATGAAACTAAACTTTATTAAATTTTTTCTCCATGTCCCCTCATGGTTGTTGTACAAACAACAACCATGAGAATAATTTCAGGTGAAACTACAATTAAATCACAAGGAATAAAGCATTTACCAGTATCTTTTACACTAAGAGATGTCACGTTTGCAGTTTTCTGGTATTTTGGATTTATTTAATTTTTGCATTTGGCCGCTCCTCAGCTCCATCAGATAAACTGTTCATTTGATGCATACTAATAAATCTCACTGGAAGCATTAGACCATACGTTTTTTTTTGCATTATATATTCATTTCTTATACTAACTTTCATCAGTTATATTGTATATAAGTGTGTGATTTCGGCTATGGTGACGTGTATATATTAAATATTTTACATACATTTACTGTATGCATCTAATCTGATATTTAGTATTTCTTTGAGGTGTAACGTTGTTGGTATCACCTGTTCAGTCGGTCCATGCAAAGGTTGGTTAGCTGTTATTTCTATAATCAGAGCCAAAAGCAGACAAAATAAAGGATAATATTGTGTCTAAAGTATAATTGACTAAATATTATCAATGACTTGTTTATAGAAACACTGTGTAACAATTACATCACATCCGTGTAAACATTCAGGACAACACCACGCTCGCTTGCATCAATTCAAGATTCATTTCTGAAATAGCAAATGAAACAAATGCTATCTGTATAGATATGAGACTTGCATGGCTCAATATAAGTGAAATGTTTGCTTGTTTTCTAAAGTTCAATCTCTAGTCCACTGATAAAGGTCTGTGTGGCACACCCAGGGTCAGAGACATCCAGACATGAAGTCATTGTTCCCGGGCGGGCGTCTCAGAGCCGTGTGGTCTCATGTATGTGACAGTACAGGAAGTTTTGTCTGACCGGCTGATCCCTACAGCAATAATCTCTGTTATCTTCAGTTCGATGAACCCTAGACAAAATACAGACTCGATTTGAATGTATAATTCATGTCTGGAGGGGCAAACTTTGGAGTAGGTACAGGCCGATGTTTGTTTAAATCTTTAAAGTGTCATTTGTCAAACTGCAGGGCTGCTTTAGGGAGCCGAGGGTTCATGAAACCTTTTCTTGCTGAAAATTCAATCAGTTCACTGCCCAATCTGATCTGAAAAAGCTTATTCGGTTGTAAAAATATATTTTATTTATTAGAAATAGTCTGGCGGGTGAACCAGGTCTTGATATGACAGATTCCATTTATTCTGATTGTAAGTTATGTTTAAAGCTGTGTAAAATGAGTCTAAGTACACATCTGTCATAGCTTATTTTGTATTAACGTGTCAACTCCAACCGGCAATATTGTTTTGCAACCACAAACAGCCCACATTTATGAAAATCAACCACTGTATAGTACTTGAAGGATGTCACGTTTAGTAACAAATAGTCCATGAATCAAAGTCAGTGACAAAAAGTAAAGTCATATCAGGTGGAGGAATTTGTGTGTGTAGTTTTTTTTGTCTGTAGGTCTGGATGTGTTCAGGATGGTATGTGATGTCTCAGCAGTAAAACAAATGTAGACCGTGCGAGACAGATGTACTTTCTCCATGTAGGACGACTGATAACATGCTTGCTCAGTGTAAACATATCTAATCTTCACACAAACAAAGGGACTCAAAACACACACACACACACACACACACACACACACACACACACACACACACACACACACACACATGTCTGGTTTATTATCACAGTTCTGACATATCATAGATGTAATGGTTTTAATACTATACAAACTGTATATTCTCTCCCCTAACCCAGGAGTTTTTAAACTTTTTTGTCAGCCAAACCCCCTTGGCATGAATTATTTACACACAAAAAAAGCTTGGATTTTAAGTATTTTCTTTAAATATTAATTTAACAGCACATTTGCATGTTTAACATTTTAAAGGTGCGATGTGGGACTTTTAGCGGCATCTAGTGGTGAGATTGTGAACTGCAACCAACGGCTCCAGTCCATAGCTCACCTCATCCTTTCAAAACGCACAAGCTACGGTAGTCACCACAGGACAAACATGTCATCGTCTGAGACAACGTAGTGACAAAACAAAATCTATATAACAGTTTAGGGCTACTGTAGAAACATGATCGCGATTATCATGATGATACGTTTTTATGTAGATTGTTACATGGGACATTAATTTATTTGTCTGCCCTCTAGGGGGCAGGAAAAGTGTTTTTTGTGCTTTCTTTAACAGTAAGTAGGGTTTTAAGTGTTTTATTAATCAAAATCAATGTCTTTATTCATAAATATGTCCTTGTTGGTGTCAAATGACCTCTGCCAGTGATCTGACTTTTCTTTGTAAGCTTAGAATTTCTATTCTTTACTTACATTCAACGGGTAAGTCCAATGAGGCTTCCATGTCGTTCCGCCATACTGATAAACTATAAAAGCACTAGCCTACCAACCCGTTTCCACAACTAACTGAAACGGACCAGGAGATCAGTGATTACATAACGGCTACCGTGGTTGCAACACGCATTTGGAAAAGCGAGGCGCTAGAGAGCACTGTTCGTTTGAATGCAAAATACAATTTCACCACTAGATGGGGGTAAATCCTACTTACTGTCCCTTTAAGCAGATTCCTAACACCCGTGGGCCATTAAAGTGCTATATAAGAAGCCAAGTTACCACATTCTAGCAGTGAAACTTCAGTTTTGCTCTTGTGTGTTTCCTATTGGTTTATCCTGACAATTTTCTACTACATTGTATTAAAGCTCCCATTCTTTTTGTGTTTTTGAAGCTTTGATTGTGTTTACGGTGTGCAATCTAACAAGTGTTCATGTTTTGTGGGTAAAAAACACAGTATTTTTCACACAATTTACTTATCTGTATAGTGCTGTTTTCACTCTCCTAAAAACAATCTGATGTCTTCCTTGTTCTATGAAGTCCCTCCTGCAGCAATACGTAACGAGTTCTGATTGTGTAGTTTGTTTAGTGTGTTGTGATTCGATAGCAGCTTAGCTTGCAGTTAGCTTAGCTGGTGACTGACGTATTCCTGTGGGCGGAGTTTAGTCAAAAACTGTTGTAGTCATATATATGTATAAAGGCTAGATGTCTCGCCGTCTGGCGGCCATCTTACCACAGGCAGCTCATTCACTCGTAGCATTGAGTTTTAATGGTGCAGGTACTTTTAAATGACCATAACTTGCTTAATTTTCGACCGATTTTCAAAAGGTTTGGTTTGTTATAAACATCAAAGATGTACCTATGACACTGCATACTTGTACAAAAAAAATCATGAAATGTGTTTAAAGCATCCAGATTTATAGCCACGTAAATAACATTTGTAAGAAACCAAACCATTTGAAAATTGAGCAAGCTATGGTCATTTAAAAGTATCTGCACCATTAAACTCAATGCTACGAGTGAGCGTGCTGCCTGTGGTAAGATGGCCGCCAGGTGATGACGTTAGAGACTCCGCCGTAACACATCTTTCCTTTATACATATCTATGGTTCTAGTGACGTCATTAAAGCAGGAAGTAGAGGGCTGTAGGCTTTGAAATTCTGTTAAAGAAAATATATCGCCTGGCAGTTAACTTTGAGCTTTATCATTTTACAGGTATTATTTATGCTATTATAGCAACATTACACACTAACTAGGGTTTAAAAAAATGGGATCAGAAAGAACGTGACCTTTAACTTGTATTATTTTAATAAATTACCCTATTTGATCGAGACTTTGTGTTACCCCTCTTTTGTGTTATGGCAGTGGCTGTAACATAATTGGGGGCTCGTCCAGGATTTGAACCCGGGACCTCTCGCACCCCAAGCGAGAATCATACCCCTAGTCACTGCCATAGCACAAAAGAGGGGTAACATAGATAAAAACAAATCGTTCTAAGGTTAATCTGCTAATTTTCTTTAACACGTATCTGTCAATTATGCATCTCAGTTCTCTGATATATTGTAATGTTGTGTAATGGTCACGTGACAAAAGATGTATTTTGTTAGTAGGTGTTTTATTTAAATTATTTAATTATTTTTTGCATTTTATTAATTTATTGCAATCAATTAATATTTTTATCAATCATTGAACCTGCTATTCTCTCATGAACCACAAGGGGTTGCGAACCCCAGTTTGGGAAACTTTGCACTAAACCAAACCCTTACAGAAATCTTTATGCATTTTTCTATTTTGTAATTCTGCACAATTTCTATGTTTGTTTACCCGTGTAACCTGTGACCTCAGTTTAGGTTGGTGTGTTGACACAAGTCTTCATGAGTTGGTGTGCATTCAGGTTGAAGTCCCCATTTAACCCCATAACACGCACAACCATTGTCATTATTCACTCACCCTTATATTGTTTAAACCTGCAAAACAATGAAAATATCCAAGTCTGCTATAATAATGACTTGAATTTCAGTCAGTTCCTCACATTATGGACTTTGTTTTTGTGACTATAGCAGCACTGCCTGTATTCAGTCCCTGCTTAGAAGCATAAACATTTTTTGATTGTATACTTCTAAAAATAAACAGTAGAAAGATATAAGAATGAGTTAATGACTTAAATCTGACAGAATGACTATTTTTAGTCTAATGAAATCTATAGTCTATAAAATTACTCTTTTAAAATCTTATTATTCATTTATGCCTTTAACACACACACACACAGACACACACACACACACACACACACACACACACACACACACACACACACACACACACACACACACACACACACACACACACACACACACACACACATATATGTGCAGTACTGTAGATGTAGCAGTGTTGTGAAGATGCATGTAAATTTTTCTCATGATGTAGACAGGATGACCTCCAGCACAGATTTACTACATTTCCTCTAAATCTCGTGACTGTAATCCTCTCTCACCTCTCTCACAATGAGCTTCAGGCGGCATCTGAGAGTCATTAAAACAGATGAGGAGGAGGAGAACAATGCAGTAGAGTTCATTAGTTGTGTTGTCTGAACAGCATCTGTGTGTACTGCATGAACGTTGACACAATTTGTCAGTCTGTGACAGCAGCGTCCGGCAGTGCAAGATGTTAAACTTCATCTGAAACTGTTTGACCTTTTTATAATCCTTCTGTAGTTATTGTACAAGTTTATACAAAGTTCATGTCAATTGAGTGGCTACATGAAACTATATAACTTTACAAAATATAAACAATGAGCGAATAATAATGATGAAGTGTCTTAATATGTTTGTGACATATTCTCAATAATTAAACACAACTTACCCCCCAAAATCTCATGGAGAAATGGTCAATAAATGAAGAACTCAGATGCAAAATGCGCTATAAGCCACATGCATCATGAGTTACCAAATGCTCATATACGTTCATCAAACATTTTTGCTTCAAATCCGCTCAATCACAGCATCAGGTCATTCAGAAATATCGATTCGTTAAAGCAACACTAAAGAGTTTTTGTTCTTTGCTCCCCCTACAGGTTGGAAGCGGAATTGTCCATTACCATTGTCGTAAATACTGCACCAAAGCTGGCTCTGATTGGATTGCAGGTCTGCCGTAAAGCAAGTTTTTGTAGTTTTCACTCGAACTACAGGACCGCGACCCGACGGTTGTAAACTTCTTTAGTGCGCTTTTGTCCGATAGAGGGCTGCAAAGCGAATGTGAAAGTGCCGTTCACCCTGTTTCGAGTGGATGAACGACTGAAACTTTTTTGGAAGCATTATTTCAAGGTAAAAAAACTCTTTGGTGTTGCTTTAATCCATAACATCACATGCCTTTTTCAACAAAGTCCTTAAAGATGAATGTGAAAACAACCGTAGATCACATTCAAACTTGCGTCCCTTGTGAGTACTTGGACCGAATGTGGCAGCCACATGCATCACAGTGCCACCTAACGCTAGGGCCACAACAAAGGGTTTTTTAAATCTTACCAGATTTTCAAAATGTGAGAGACCACAAATATGATGAAAAAAATCTATGATTTACCAGTTTTGTTCTTATAGTGTGTGGATTACCGCTTATAAAAAAAATGTAGTATGAAAACAACATGATTTTGCAAGTCAATTCAACTTACTTTTTTAGATTTTGACTGTGATTAGATGACATTATAACTTATAAAAACAAGTTAAAATTGTTTTATTTAATTTCTAAGTTAAAGTTAGGACTGTCACAATGATTAAATAATCGTCTCATCGCAATTGTTTGACCTCATCGCAATGGTTTCATATCACCGCAATGATTGCACATATCTCTAAAAAACACAAGGGGGAGCTGCAGCGCCTGTATAAACAAGACAGTATCAGATTACTTTTAAATATGTGTTATGTGTATTAATATTTACTGCCAGGTAAACCTTGTAAAAAATTTTAGTTAAATAATCACAACAATCTGTTATGAAACAAGGAAAAGAAAGTCTGTGGTACGGACACTGAAAAATGCAGAGATCCGTGACTATACCACGAAACTTTGTGAGATCATGTTGCCTTATCCCACTGTGCGACCCACAATTGGAAAACCCCTGCTTTACAGTAAACAAACACGGTGGAAGACGGGCATAAAGAAAATACTGTGGACGGCTTTTTACATCTCTGATGCCCATTTCACTTTGGACTGTGCATAATGCGCCATGTCATATGCTTTTGTCTTTTCTCAGCTCGCTTTCTGATTGGGTATTGTTTTGTTTCACATGACAATCTAAAGCGTGCGTTTGTCCTCTATGTTTCCCCACACAACAGGATTACTGATCGTAAATATTCAACATGAATATTTCTGATTTGCAATCAGAGCGACCCCAACGTGCTTCTGAGCAGATTCAGACGCTTTTAAACCACCACGCACAACAGGAAAATCTGATTATGATGATCGGGACTTTACAGGATTGTCGTAAGGGGGAAAACCGGTCCAAATTCAGCCCGGTTATCTTTTGTTGTGTACCGGGCTTAATGTGTGCTTCAGTTTTTACCTTTTTAATTCAGCATTTACAGTGTTTCTAGTTGCATCTTTAGTGATTTTGCAATTGTTTATTTTGTCTTATACCACGGGTCTGTTGAATGCTGTATTCTGATTGGCTGAGAAATGTTCCGTGGGTATGCATTATTTTCTGATAACCGCACACCTAACTTGTCAAATGTCTTAAAAATAGGCACCAGAGCAATGTTTGTGGTAACCGTGGTATAAGAGGAATAATTGACTCCGGTCCTTTAAATTATTTGAAAATAATGCACACCCGCGGTGTAACTCCGCTTGGCGTCGTGCCGCATTGCACCTTGGGTGTGCATTATTTTCTTATACTTCAATGGCCCGTCGTCAGTTATTCCTTACTTGTCCAAACATTTTTTTTGGGGATTTTAGCTTGCATGCACTTAGAGGGTTTTGCAGCGAAAGACTTTTTCCAAACTTGTCAGATGCCCGTAGAGGGTTTTGCATCTGATCTCTTTATATACTTTCCATTATAAATATACTATATATGAATTTTAACTTAAAATACAACATTGAAAAACATTCAAGTATATATTTTGTGAGTTAGACCCCTTGAACATCTAAGCCAGTGGTTCTCAAGCTTGGGGCCGGGGCCCCCAGGGGGGCAGTGAGACGGTGCCAGGGGGGCCCCAGTTTTATGACATTTTATAACATATAACATACATTAATTTATCAAGAATTCTGTGTAATTAAACCTACAAAAAAGGCTATTAACCAACAGCACTACTTTGTATAATTTACTGTTTTTTATCATAAATTTTCTTTGGGGGGGCCACGAAGGAATGCACCGTACACAAGGGGGGTCGCGTGCTGAAAAAGTTTGAGAACCACTGATCTAAGCAGTTGAATGATAGTCACAGTAGACATCTGCACTCCATTGACTTTCATTCATACACATGCAAACCCAGGAAAGTCTATTTCTCTAATTAATGAGAAATATTAAACACAAAAGTCATTGTAGGGTCAGAAAGTTTGTATAGTTTAGTAGTGTTGACAACATTTCCTTAGGCTTTTCTATACAGTCTCTCTCTCTCTCAAACACACACATCTGACCGTCCAAAGGCGCATCTGCAATGATTTAAAATGTCAAATTGAATTAGGTTTTTTTCATAGTGTTTGTACTGACGGCTGAATGTATGCATGCCTTCAGCATTACACAGGAGAATTGCACTTCCCTCATTTCAAAGGAAAGCAAACACAAAAGCTATTTTAATGACAGTATATTGACATCATGTCTAGTCACATTAAAAGCAGCAGTGGGACAGACGTGTGTAGGATTGAGATCTGTTTTTGGATCATACTGTATTTAAACAGGGTGTGTGTGTGTCCAGGACATTCACACTCCTGCAAATTGAGAGACAAATACATTTGTGTCTAGACATAATCTTGTGAGACCAGTGTGCATTTCTGAATTTTTTGTCAATAAAAAAAGAGACCCTACCAGTCTGGAGAATAAAACACATCTTATATCAACTTAAACTGGTTTAATCTGTGCTGGTCTTCCAGTCTGGCCTGCTTGATAATTGTGGTTTCTCATAATACAATTGACTTACAATACACAGTGACTGATGACTGGACAATCACACACACACAATTACAGGTCTGTACATGAGGACTGAATCATTGTCTGAGACTGAACAGAGATGAAGTTTAGCTGTTCAATCACTTTATTGCTCAGATACAGTAAACACAGTCATTCATAAACTGCTTTTGTCTTGATATTTGGCATGAGAAGAAACCTCTGATTAAATCTATTCCCAGACACACCCTAACACACACACACACACACACAGACACACACACACACACGCACACACACACACACACACACACACACACACACACACACACACACACACACACACACACACACACACACACACACACACACACACAAACAGCTATATAGTATTAATTCATTTGTCTATCTATCGATCTATCTATTATAGTATTAATTCACATTTGTCTCTGTCTGTCTGTCTATCTATAATAGTAATAATTCATTTAAATATTCATATGTCTATCTATCTGTCTGTCTGTCTATCTATAATAGTAATAATTAATTGATCCGTCTGTCTGTCTATCTATCTATCTATCTATCTATCTATCTATCTATCTATCTATCTATCTATCTATCTATCTATCTATCTATCTATCTATCTATCTATCTATCTATCTATCTATAATAGTATCAATTCATTTAAATATCTGTCTGTCTGTCTATAATAGTAATAATTAATTTAAATATCTGTCTGTCTATAATAGTAATAATTAATTTTAATATCTCTCTGTCTATCTATAATAGTATTAATTAATTTAAATATCTGTCTGTCTGTCTGTCTATAATAGTAATAATTAATTTAAATATCTGGCTGTCTATCTTATCTGTCTATCTATAATAGTAATAATTAATTTAAATATTCATATGTCTATCTATCCATCTGTCTGTGTAATAATTAAACATCTGTCTGTCTATCTATAATAGTAATAATTAATTTAAATATCTGTCTGTCTGTCTATAATAGTATTAATTAATTTAAATATCTGTCTGTCTGTCTGTCTATCTATAATAGTAATAATTAATTGATCCGTCTGTCTGTCTGTCTATCTATCTATCTATCTATCTATCTATCTATCTATCTATCTATCTATCTATCTATCTATCTATCTATCTATCTATCTATCTATCTATCTATCTATCTATCTATCTATCTATCTATAATAGTATCAATTCATTTAAATATCTGTCTGTCTGTCTATAATAGTAATAATTAATTTAAATATCTGTCTGTCTATAATAGTAATAATTAATTTTAATATCTCTCTGTCTATCTATAATAGTATTAATTAATTTAAATATCTGTCTGTCTGTCTATAATAGTAATAATTAATTTAAATATCTGGCTGTCTATCTTATCTGTCTATCTATAATAGTAATAATTAATTTAAATATTCATATGTCTATCTATCCATCTGTCTGTGTAATAATTAAACATCTGTCTGTCTATCTATAATAGTAATAATTAATTTAAATATCTGTCTGTCTGTCTATAATAGTATTAATTAATTTAAATATCTGTCTGTCTGTCTGTCTATCTATAATAGTAATAATTAATTGTAAATATCTGTCTGTCTGTCTATCTATAATAGTATTAATTCATTTAAATATTCATATCTATCTGTCTGTCGTTCTATCTATAATAGTAATAATTAATTTAAATATCTGGCTGTCTATCTATCTGTCTATCTAGTAATAATTAATTTAAATGTTCATATGTCTATCTATCCGTCTGTCTGTCTGTCTAATAATTAATTTAAATATCTGTCTGTCTGTCTATCTATAATAGTAATGATTAATTTAAATATCTGTCTGTCTATCTATAATAGTATTAATTCATTTAAATATCCGTCTGTCTATAATAGTATTAATTAATTTAAATATCTGTCTGTCTATAATAGTACTAATTTATTTAAATATCTGTCTGTCTGTCTGTCTGTCTATCTATAATAGTAATAATTAATTGTAAATATCTGTCTGTCTGTCTGTCTATCTATAATAGTAATAATTAATTTATCCGTCTGTCTATCTATCTATCAATAATAGTAATAATTAATTTAAATATCCGTCTGTCTATCTGTCTATCTATAATACTTTTAATTCATTGAAATATCTGTCTGTCTATCTATAATAGTATTAATTAATTTAAATATCTGTCTGTCTGTCTGTCTCTCTCTCTCTCTCTCTCTCTCTATCTATCTATCTAATCATTTAACAGATTTAACATTTGGAGTCAAGAGCCAACAAGTCCAGTATACAAAGCTGTGTTTACAATAGAAAAAAACCCAAAACCAAGCTTTTAACCAGTCAGATAACTAACTACATGATGTATGATATGATGATGTATATACTGTAAACACTGCAGTATTTATATTCACCAGCAGGTGTCCTTCTCTTTACAATCAACATGTGTGATGTAGTTTCTGTTTCTCATCTGTTTCTGACTCAATAATCAGACTCAACACTTGAATGATACCAAAAAGAGTCTGACATCAGCATATTGCTAAGAAAAATACAGAATATTGGCAAATGATTAGACATTAAACATACAATCAGCTATCAGAACTGTCTCACATTAGACTCTGCTCACGCCTGAGGTTTCTCTTGAATGACATCAGACCAGGTTTAGTTGAAGTCCTCAAAGACTCTCAAGTTTCTCCTCATGGTGAGATTAAGTCCTAAGACAGTTTTATTAGGAAACACTTTGATTCTTTTGATGGCAAGCTGTTTCTCTTTAGTCGAGTACTGACGCAGAGCAAAGTGTTTCTTGATGGACCATGAAAGATATTTAACCTCAGATTAAAGTGAAGACTACTGGTACTGGAAGAGATTTTAATCCATGTAGCTAATGAGACGACGTGAATGAGTCCTGAATGAGCTTCTTGAAATATGATATTTACAAGAAGCATTAGATGAATCCAGATGTTTCAAATTCTTCTCAATCTCCTTAACAAATTCCTCTGATCCCAGTTCATCCTTCATAAAAGTTCCACTTTTATCAAATAAAAGTCAAAGCACACAGCAATACTCTTTAACGGCGCACATCATTATTTTCAAAGCAAAGATCATTCCTGGAGTCCATGTGACTCATGAAGAGATGAAGGATGAAGATGAAACAGATGATCAGGATCGAGAAGCGTTCTGCTCTGCTCTGTTTAACAGAGAAATACAAATGTAATGTATTTTAAAAATCTGTTTCACACAGAAAAGCAGCCAGCTGCCAAAACCTGAAAAACATTTGCTTGTGTTTCAGCACACACACACACACACACATCTGTCTATACTCCAGATGTGATCCTCAGGGCACGACTCAGAGATAATGCATATTTCTGTTCGCTCACTTTTTCCATCTGTACAGAATGAACTGGTTTTGCATTTCTCTTTTAAGATTTGTTTTAAAGATTGCGGATGTCTATCAGACTGTTTATATTTTCTGTAGTGTGTGTTTGTGTGTCAGAGCATTTATGAAACAAAATTCATTCAGCATTTTTCATCATCAGACCATGCGGTTCTCATTGAGAAACTAGTTTAGTTGATCCAGACCAGTTGCTTTTTTATTACACTCTGCTACAACCTATACAACACATGTGTTGAGGCTTACCCTGCAGACTCAGAATTGCTTTACCTTATTTTTTTGCAGCGACTTCAGTGTACACAATTTATACATTTTATTTTAATTATCAGTATTTGTATTCCCTGAGTTTCGAAGCCATTATATTTTGTGCTGCTAACACAATGCTTTACCACTGAGCTAGTATATAAAAGTCTTAGACCTATACTGTAGTTTGGACCAGACAAAAAAAAAGTTTGCAGTTCGCTTACTGTGCGTTCACACCAGACGCAAAAGAGGCGGCAAAAACGTGCTATTTGCGTGTAGTTGGACGCTTAAACATTTTGAGTTTACTCGCTTCATTCGCACGTGAAAGTAACAAATTTGCATCATGGGAGGGGCTTATATAGCTCAAATTGAGTAAACTTACCAGATTGTTCAACCTCCTCAATCACTTTCTTCCAAACAAGATCTTTTTAATTCCTGTAAAAGTACGAAGATGTCGTGTAAACAAACTCCCAAAATGTTTGGTCAGCTTTTATGATGTGTATTTTGCTACAGATTTTGGTGACCATCCAAAACAATGCCGTGTGCTAAGCTAAATGCTAATGCTAAGCTAAATGCTAAACAGCGAACTGGAATTCTTCTGTTACACTGTAAAAAGTTAGATTCATTTTAAATTACTTCAATGATAAAGCTTAATTTTTTTTACGTGCAACAAATTAAAATAATTTGTATAATTTTAAAATAAGGGGAGAAAATGTGAATTGATAAATTGTTAATTTTTTAAGTGTTACGTAAAATTTGTACACTTTTTACAATGTAAATGCGCAAACCAGTCCCTCCAGAAAAATGCGATTATGTGATTGCATGATTCATAATCAGCCAAAGTCCGCAGATTTATGCGGGGGCACTTTCGCCGCATTAATTGCAGTTTTCTGCTCGCAAAATATGCGGGGGCTTGCAAACGCAGCAGAGTTCAATTTAATCAAACCAAATATGGCAAGTGTGAACACACTCAAAAATCCATCCTCATCATTTACATTCAATTAAATCTGGCATCTACATAACATATTTTATTCTTAAACCTTTGTGCACACATGAAATCCTCAATGTACTGTAAGAATAGTCAAGCGTTCTCACACATTCAGCCTGTATATCTGATGGTGTTTATTTGATCAGGTCCGTCTGTTTATATGGTAAAATGCTACACATAATTTTGGGCTTAGTGCTGGTTTAAAGGTCTGTAAACAATACATGATGTGCAGATGTTTATAACTATGATGGAGGTATGTTTGCTTGTGTTTATGAATAAGATGCTTTAAGTATTTACACATACTGAAGAAGAGGGGGGATGTTTCTGTGTGTGGGCGATCAGAGTTTGGGGTGACCCCCTGATGGAGGCTGAGACCCCCTGATGGACGAACAGCTTCAGGGCTTTCTGCTGGATTAAAGTCTTGTGTTCAATTCAGCCGAGCCCAGCTGAATCTACAACCCACAGCACCCACAGCTGTCTCACTGACTCTGTCTCTTTGTCTGACGGTGTCTCTCTGTGTGTCTGATTGTCTTTCTGTTAGTCTGTCTCTCTCTCTATCTGTCTGTCTGTCTAACAGTCTTTCTGTGTCTGACTCTCTGTTTGTCTCTTTGAATTCCTCTCTGTCAGACAGTCCTTCTGTCTCTCTGGCTTTCTGTCTGACTGACTGTCTCTCTGTCTGTCTGACTGACTGTCTCTTTATCGGTCTGTCTGACTGACCTTCTCTCTGTCTATCTGTCTGTCTGACTGTCTCTCTATATGTCTGATTGTCTCTCTGTCTGACTGAATGTTTCTGTCTTTCTGTCTCTCTATTGGTCTGTCTGACTGACAGTCTCTCTGTATGTCTGATTGTCTCTCTGTCTGTCTGACTATCTCTGTCTTTCTGTCTCTTTATCGATCTGTCTGACTGACTGTCTTTCTGATTGTCTCTCTCTTTGACTGTCTGTCTGTCTGTCTCTTTATATGTCTGATTGTCTCTTTGTCTGTCTGTCTGACTGTCTCTGTCCTTCTGTCTCTTTATCGGTCTGTCTGACTGACTGACTGACTGTCTCTCTGTATGTCTGATTGTCTCTCTGTCTGTCTCTGTCTTTCTATCTCTTTATCGGTCTGTCTGACTGACTGTCTTTCTGTATGTCTGATTGTCTCTCTCTCTGACTGTCTGTCTGTCTGACTGACTGTCTCTCTATATGTCTGATTGTCTCTTTGTCTGTCTGTCTGACTGTCTCTGTCTTTCTTTCTCTTTATCGGTCTGTCTGACTGACTGTCTCTCTATATGTCTGACTGTCTCTTTCTTTCTGTCTCTCTATAGGTCTGTCTGACTGTCTCTGTCTCTCTATTGGTCTGTCTGACTGACTGTCTCTCTGTATGTCTGATTGTCTCTCTGTTTGACTGACTGTCTGTCTCTCTGTAGGTCTGTCTGACACTCTATATGTCTGATTGTCTCTCTGTCTGACTGAATGTCTCTGTCTTTCTGTCTCTCTATAGGTCGGTCTGTCTGACTGACTGTCTCTCTATATGTCTGACTGTCTCTTTCTTTCTGTCTCTTTATCGGTCTGTCTGACTGACTGTCTTTCTGTATGTCTGATTGTCTCTCTCTCTGACTGTCTGTCTGTCTGACTGACTGTCTCTCTATATGTCTGATTGTCTCTTTGTCTGTCTGTCTGACTGTCTCTGTCTTTCTTTCTCTTTATCGGTCTGTCTGACTGACTGTCTCTCTATATGTCTGACTGTCTAATTCTTTCTGTCTCTCTATAGGTCTGTCTGACTGTCTCTGTCTCTCTATCGGTCGGTCTGTCTCTCTGTAATTCTGATTGTCTCTCTGTCTGACCGTCTGTCTGTCTCTCTATCGGTTTGTCTTACATTCTTTCTGTTTCTCTGACTGTCTCTCGGTATGTCTGATTGTCTCTTTTTCTGACTGACTTTTTCTTTGTCTCTCTCTCTATCTGTCTGACTCTCTATTTGTCTGTCTGATTGTCTCTCTGTCTGTCTGTCTTTCTCTCTATCGGTCTGTCTTCTTTTCAGGATAGTTTTATATGACTCAGACAGACTTTGATCAGACTTCTGCAGTCTCCTCTATAGACTCTTTCATTTCTAAACATCACAGATCAGTCCATGTCTTATCCACCAAATAATCTTCCCTTCCCTTTAAACTGTATTCTCATTTCCTACATTAGTAACAACACTGAAGACACTGTTGGTAACTTTTGAAAACCACATTTTTTATTTCAGTTATCTGTTAAGCACAAGGACTCTTTTATCCACACTGATGATGGTCTCTCTTTGATTTTGATGCTATCAGAGAGAGAGAGAGAGAGAGAGAGAGGGAGTGATGGAGTGAAATTGTATCTATGAAGAAGCCCCGGACTAATTATTGAAACCATCGTCTTTCCTCATTTTCTTTCATGTCAGGCCAGAATCATTTGTTATATTCTGTCTAGACACCGAGTTAAGTGGTGACTTGTTTAAGAGAAATCATCATAGATCATACGCATTTTACAATTTATGTTTTGTAAACAACTTTCTCAAATTAAAACCTTCCTCACAATCATTTTTTAATTAAAATTCTTGAATTCAAAATATGTTTTATGTTTCCCTTACTATCTCTTTAACCACTCCCCTCCAACCATGCATAGATCTCTCTTTACTATACAACAATTCAAGAAAGAAAGAAAGAAAGATAAAGTCTTTGGAAGTGTTATATTCCTGCTTCAATTTAGTGACTATCAGTTGCTTTCATTCCACAATCTGCGCTTGAAAATGTTTGTGAATAATATTCAGGTGTGATAGAGCGAGAGAGAGAGAGAGAAAGAGAGAGAGAGAGAGAAAGAGAGAGAGAGAAAGAGAGAGAGTGGGGGTGAGCGAGCGAGAAAGTTTATACACATTCCAGGCAGTCTGTGCCAGGAAATTCTCTCTCTCTCTCTCTCTCTCTCTCTCTCTCTCTCTCTCTCCCTGATGTGTCTAAAACAGAAACTGAACTGTACTAAAGGAAATGAAAGAGTTTAGGGAGGTTGATGTAGTGGTCGTTTTGTCTGTCTGTATGTGTGTGTGTTTGTGTGAAGGGAGGTCCTGATTTGCCACTGAGGAAAGTATGAAAACCCTTCAGGGGGATTTCCTCTGAAAGAAAGACCTCCTCCTCCTCCTCCTCTCTGTCTTTACTTTCTCTCGTTCTCTCTCTCTCTCTCACGCTGAAAAGCTCTTTACAGTCAAGACAAAACAGCGCAGTGAGCCGACAACAGAGCGCTTCACATTTCGTGCATTTTTGGAGGCGTTCAGCCCTCGCACAAACTTGCAAACTTGCTACACAATGGCTGTCGTCCACTGCAGTCCGAATCAAACAGCACAGACGTCCTGGATTCACCTCTGGATGTAGGAAAGCACGGAAACGATGCCCGTTTATCTCCAGAACTAAACTGGGAGTTTGTTTTGTTGGAGGATGACAGCTCAGTAGACGAATCCTGTCGTCAAGATGGTAAATACAATTAGTTTGGATTGGTTTTTCTGATAGCTGACTGGTGTTGGGAAACAGACCAAAGATTTAGTAGATTAGATGCACTCACATTCTCAGTATGTTTTGTCACTCTTTGTAATGAATGTTACTGGTCAAAAAGACAATGCTTCACTTTATAAACGGCAAAATGTAAGCGTTTTAAGAGACAAACTGACTTAAGATCAGCTACAGTATCTTTTTTTCTAACCCTGAACTCAAGATCTCTCGCATGCACTTGTTTAGACTAGACAAAGACTAGAAGATGTGTAGATAAAACTCTAATGAACATATTTATTGTGTCCACTTTTTGCTTCAATGACAACACTCAAGCTGACATGGACAAGTTTAAGCATCATGTGTGTTTAAATAGATAGTATAGATAAAGTCATTTGATCATTAACATCAGGGGTCTCATTTATAAAGCATACGGGGCTGGAAACGTGCATATGCCAGTTATCATGCAAAGTTCAAAAAAATTGACGGGAGAATGGGCTTGCAGGAAGGGATATGAGGATGATTTGTTTACGCACACTTGCAGGTGATCTGTGATTTATAAAGGGAACATTTTGCTTTGTTTTATAAGTCGTAATATTTTTTGGCTTTTGAGACCCCTGAACTATTTTTTACATCTGAACTTTGTTTTTAATTAGTATAAAGTTTAAAAAGTTTTAAAGAAAAGATTTTGAATGTGATGTTAAAGATTTGGAGTCGTCCCAATGCATGAGATGCTCGACTGCAAGAGCTGTGATAGTTTAGCACATGACCCACTTTCCAAACTACATCTCTGTTTCTTTCTGAACATCTGATGATGTTTCGTACAGCCTCCACAATCTGTCTGTATTTTTTTTTTTTAGTTATTTCATCAGATGTACTTTATCTCTAATAGTACAGTGTTTCAAACATTAACATGCAGATGTAGAGAGAGATACAGTACATTACGTCGGTGGAGTTTATAACTGGAATGTAAACATGCACAGCCAAAAAAAATTACTACAGACTTCACAACACGCCTTCAGAAATAACATCTCACATCATTACAATTATATATATTCTGTCATACAGTCATTTTCTGGTGGTTTTATTGGCATTTCTGGGAAACCAAATGATTGCCTTGATAGTTGTTTATGTCTTAAAAATATGCAAACAAAATCTTTATAGAGCACCACAGTCAGGTTTGTAAATTTTCTTCATAGACAAATATGATTTTAATAATAGGGTATAAACCTACAAAAGCACTAGCTCTGAACTTAAGTGATGGTGTTTGCTTCGGTAGAAGTGTGATTTAAACTTCATTTAAATATATGAAGTGATAAACTATGCAACTATAATCATAAAGAGATTTCCACCAATCACCAGAGGATTCACTGTTACCATAGTAATATCAGTATCAGTAGTGACCGCATGCTCTCACAAACTCTTTGAATGAAACAATCAGACCAGACTGATCTCACGAGAATTTGTACATTTATTACAAGTTGGCTAAATCAAATAAAATTTGTACGAAGTTTGTACGATTATCAGTGAGTGCGTTTACACGCACAGAATAAGTGGATAACTATCAAAAATCTGATTATTATAGAAACCTGTTTCATGCGTTTACATGCAAATCAATAACCTGGCTATGCAGAAAACACGCGTTTACATTGAAATTTAGAGATTTGTCAGGTTTCATGCAGGCAGTGATGTCACGGCCTATAGTACAGTCGTTCAAAAAGCCGATGGGAAATCTGTCTTGCGCTATACTGCTGTATCTCTTCTCATGTCTCCACAACCTGTAAATTTGACATAAGCTTTCATTTTCACAGTTTCTCTGCCAACTGCTTGACCATCCGAACGCAAACTTTTATGCGTTACTTTGCGCTTACTGAAAGATAAATGTCACACCTACCGCGGTAGAGGCGGCAAGCGCAGGTGATTTACATAAGTGAAGTCAATGCAAAGACGCGATTAGGCATCCTGCGGCGCGAATGGCGCGGAACGCACAAATTGAGCGTTGCAGCGGGAAACGCGCAAGTTGAAAAATCGGAACTTCGGCGGATTTCTGCATCTTGTTAACCAATCAGGACCTTGCTGTAGTAGTGACGTGATTATAGGACGTGAGCGGAGTCTCAGCGGAGAGGCAGAAGCCCCTCCCATGATCCGAATTTCAGCGTGAATGTCTCGAATGACTAGAATTCCATGCACGGCTTTCACACGCGAATGAAGCAAGTAAACTCAAAATGTTCAAGGTCCAACTACACGTGATTAGCGCGTTTTTGCCGCCTTTACCGCAGCTGGTGGGAACGCACCATAAAAGTGTTTACATGCAACGCGAAATCGGGGTAGTAAGTAAAAAACAACCTGTGACGATAATTTTTCCCTCACGCCATTTATGGGCTTTCCCCGATAAAAGAAAAGATTTTTACGCATTTACATGACCCCAAACGTTATCAGTTTATTAAGCATAATTGGTGTGAGACTGTGCATGTAAACGTACTCAGAAATAAAACAATAACGCCGAAACGTCACATGGGGCAAAGGCAAATCGTACACAAATGTACAAATATGGTCGTATGAATTCATACGAATTAGCCACCTGGTAAAATACGTACAAATTACCATGAGATAGCATTGATTAAGCCGTCTCTCTCAACTCTCAATCTACTTACAAATTTGTATGATCGCAACAAACCAATCGTGCAATAATATCACAATATTAACAAATCGCAATAATATCACAATATATAATATTGCAATAAACTAAAAAAAGCGAAATGTATGTTTTTACAATACTATCTGGATTGATGATTCCAAAACTGTTTTATACTCTACTGCTCTGAATCGATCACATCATCTATGTTCCTGTATAGCTCAGTGGTAGATCATTACATTAGCATCACCAAATGCCATGGGTTCGAACCCAGGGAACGCACTTGCTGAAAATAACGTAAACCTTGTAATGCACTGTAAGTTGCTTTGGATAAAAGCGTATACCAAATGCATAAATATAAATGAGAGGAGTTCAATTCCTCCCGAATTTAATGTCTTTCGTTTGATTTGTAATGTTGAGCTTGGTTTAAGAATCTTTTGAAATCTCTTTGGGGCAGGCACTGTTGTGCTCAATTCTTTTAAAGTCAGTGAATGAGTCGTGTACACACCCACTTTAATATAATTGACTTTAGAGAGTCTATGGCTGTATAATGTGTACAGTAGATCAGGTCTTGCTAAAGCAATGCGTCTTAATGTGTTTGGTACACATGAATGTGATGTACAGAATGTGAAACACATGCAGGTGCAGATTCCTAGACATGATTAAGAGTAATCCAGAGCTAGGTTTTAGATATTTTAGGACAATTAAGTAGTTTTTACAAACATACTGATGCGCATATTTGTTAAGGTATGTCAATGCAAAATGTTTAAATTGAGCCAACTTAAAAATGCATTTTTGTCTGGATTTTTGGGAGATATGTTTGTTGTGTTTTCGGGAGAGCTGCACACCTGCATGCTGTTTTTATACTATGGTTAAAGTGAGAGCTTGACGGCTGGACGAAAACAACATTAGACCAAACCCTCACATTCACACACAAACAACCCTCTCGCTGTGCTCGGGCCGTTACGACCTCTGACAGACCTTGACAACACTAATAACATGCAAGTACAAACATTAACAAGTCATGCATACACACACACACACACACACACACACACACACCTTACCACTAAACGCACACACATGTACACACGACTCATGGCTGCTATCCGGTATGCTCGGTTTTAAACCAGATGTCCACATATGTGAAATTATTGCTGTCAAAGAAACACTGCAGAAATCACCCGCTTAAAGTCCCAAAATAACAGGAATTCTGGGAGAGATTTGTGCAGACCGGTTAAATCTGGTGTTTGAGTCTGTTTTAAAAAAAAGTAGTGATCAGTCTACATAGACAGCATCCTAACTTCTGCAGTTTTGAGTGTTTTGGCATTTGCATATTGCTAACCCAGGTGAAAAAGTAATACACCTCCATAGTGTACTTAAAGTGCTGTATTTTCGCACACTAATTTTGTACTTTATATACTAAAAATTCATCTTTAGTTCTTCTTAAGATGTTCTTAAGATCATCTAAGTGTACTTCACTGTGCTATTTTGAGACACCATTAATATGAACTAAAATGCACTTTTAACATACTATCTCTGTATTAAAAAATGTATTTATTTAACACTTGTATTAAACTTGAACTCAACTTTCATACAAAGATGGGTTCAAGTTTACTACAAGTGGTTCCTAAATACATTTTTAGCATATTTTAGTTCATATTAATGGTGTCTCAAAATAGCACACTTAGATGATCTTAAAAACATCTTATGAAGTACGTAAGATGAATTTTTTATTAAATTAAGTACAAAATTAGTTTGCGAAAATAAAGCACTTTAAGTACACTATGGAAGTGTACTACTTTTTTACCTGGGAAGCTAATAAAGTATAAAATACCCATCATTTATAAAGCACTGTATCTATAGTTTTGGTATAATAGTCTTTGTGTTAGTGTAAATACTTGCTAGCTTCTGGAACAGAGCCCTGATGTGGTTAAACAGGTTTATTTTGGCAAAGCCGGTTAATGAAATTGGCGAGGTATGTCAGTATGATAGATTAAAGGAAAAGGGCGACATAAAATTATCCCATATTTTACATGCTAGGTGTATATGACTTTCCTCTTTCTGCCAAACACAGTCAGATTTATATTAAATAATATCCTGGCTCTTTTCAGATTTATAAAGGCATTGAATAGTGCCCCATTTGTAAAGCTCTGTGATATCAAGCGTCCAGGCTCGTGAACACGCACAAAGCCATAGTTTTTACCTCGGAAGACATTTAATAACTGTTTGGATTAGATTTGGGTGGATGGATGCACTTTTGGGGGCTTTAAAATGGGGCACTATCCAATACCATTATAAAGCTGAAAAGCGTCTTATACACTAAGGATGGATTAAGTGAGTAAAACGTGGGACATTTTTTCTATTCTGGACCGGACAATTCCTTAAAGTAGATAAACTAGAAAGGAACAGAAAACCAATTTTTCTAGCAAAGCTATCATGTTGTACTGAGGATAACCGCACAACCTATAACATGTCATAAAACGTCCTGCCAAGACTCTTACTGGCGGTTTTTATGCTTTTCTATCATATTGAAGAGGATGAACCGCAGCTGGCCTGTGATGTGTATTTTGTTTTCTTTGACCCCTCTCAGTTTCTGTCACGCACACAGACAGCTCGGCCTGATTTACTTCTGCTCTTCATTAGGATGTTACTTGTGGTCCAGATGTTCACTCAGTTGGTGTCTCAAACAACATCTAAGAAAAGCACTTACTATATGGCACGTAACAAAGCCTTGCCAAAACCACAGTAAGAACAATGACGATTCTTTCCTTTCTCTTTGCCACCTGACATAATGTCTGAATGCTCAATGTGATTTACTTCATCTTTATGATTCAATGACATTAATAATATTTCCTGCTGCGACCGATCGACACCTCGATGATGGAAAAGGTGTAGACTTTCCGAATTGTAGGAAAATGTAAGCGATACGTGTGTGCGAGTGTTAAGGTATGTTCATGGTCGTTTGTGTCTCAAGTTTATTTTGGAAATAAGTTCATTGACCCTCAATCAAAATCTAATGAAATGTGATATCATTTGGAGGCAGTTTTGCGGTCTTGGATCTCAGCGAGAAACCACAGAGCGTTGTTTCATCTGCAGGGCAATCTGGGGAGAACATCAATAAAATATACGAGTTGTAAAACAAGTTGGAAAGACCTGTTTGTGAATGCCGAAGGTGAAGCATGACTCTGCTGAGATTAAATAGGTTGTGAATATAAATGCGCAAACTGTGTATGTGATTTATGAACCTAAAGGATTATTAATGGTGGTGATTGAGGAGATTCCCCCATTCATATGTAAAGCGCTTTGAGTACTGAGAAAAGCGCTATATAAATGTAAGGAATTATTATTATTATTAGTGGTGCTTGCATTTATGCAAGGCATCACTATTACTATTGCTCAGGGATATTATTATTATGTTGGCTTTGAAAAAGCCAACATACTGTTATTGCTATTAAACTTATTATTATTATGTTGGCTTTGAAAAAGCCAACATACTGTTATTGCATTTAAACTTATTATTATTATTATTATTCTTTCTTATCCCCCAAAATTTCTGACACTAACTCGTCCTAGAGCTTTCAAGCTACATGCACCAAATTTTCCACAGACCTTCAGACTGGTCTGACTTAGTGTGCTATATCTTTTCTAACTGATGGGACCTTCCGAATTCCTAAACGGGGGGCTTGAACACCCCAAAATTTCCATTGACTTAACATTGAGACAAACTTTGACGGGTCATAGCTGTGAGTGAGAAACTTGTAGAAACTTGTGGCTTACCACATTTAAGGTGGCTGACAGGCTCTGTAAGAACATACATCACAATGGGGTGTAAGCTGTACCCCTGGGGTGTAAGAGACCCCCAAAATTTCCCATTGACTTATAATGGGGCAGGAAACATGCCCATATAAGGGAATAAAAGCGTCCCAGATGGAATATCTTTACTTTGGAGTGTCGTAGAGACATGGGGGTGGGCTCATTTTACTCAGTCATCCAATCAGTCTCTTAGGATTGCCCCAAAGCTATTTAGCCACGCCCCTAGCAACAATTTTGGGTACCCTAGCAACATCTCCCATAGACTACCATTATAAAAAGCCCAGATGGATATCTTTACACCAGAGTGTCATAGAGACATAGGGGTGGGCTCATTTTACTCAGGCATCCAATCAGTCTTAATAGGATTCTTATTGAGGAATTAAGCCACGCCCCTAGCAACCAAATATGAGCACCCTAGCAACATAATAAACAAAGCCTTATATCTCTTGGTCTGAACATCATAGAGACATGGGGGTTGGGTCTTTGGGTCATGTTAGCTTCATGCTAGCTCCATGCTAAGTCATACTAGCTTCATGCTAGTTTCATGCTAGCTTTATGCTAATTTCATAATAAATCTTGCTAACTTCATGCTAAATCATGTTAGCTTCATGTTAAATCTTGTGAGCTGCACGCCAAATAGTGCTACCGTCATGCTAATCATGTTAGCATCATGCTAATCATGCTAGCTTCACGTTAAATCATGCTAGCTTCATGCTAATCATGCTAACCTTATGCTTACTTCATGATAATCATGCTAGCATCATGCTAGCATCATGCTAATCATGCTAGAATCATGCTAGCTTCATGCTAATCATGCTAGAATCATGTTAGCTTCATGCTAATCATGCTAGAATCATGCTAGTTTCATGCTAATCATGCTAGAATTATGCTAGTTTCATGCTAACATCATGCTAGCTTCATGCTAATCATATTAACATCATGTTAGCTTCATGCTTATCATGCTAGCATCATGCTAGCTTCATGCTAATCATGCTAGCATCATGCTAACTTCATGCTAATCATGCTAACATCATGTTAGCTTCATGCTAATCATGCTAGCATCATGCTAGCTTCATGCTAACCATGCTAACATCATGCTAGCTTCATGCTAATCATGCTAACATCATGCTAGCTTCATGCTAATCATGCTAGCATCATGCTAGCTTCATGGTAACATCATGCTAGCTTCATGCTAATCATGCTAGCATCATGCTAACTTCATGCTAATCATGCTAGCATCATGCTAATCATACTAGCATCATGCTAATCATGCTAGCATCATGCTAGCTTCATGCTAATCATGTTAGCATCATGCTAACTTCATGCTAATCATGTTAGCATCATGCTAGCTTCATGCTAATCATGTTAACATCATGCTAGCTTCATGCTAATCATGCTAGCATCATGTTAGCTTCATGCTAACATCATGCTAATCATGCTAGCATCATGCTAGCTTCATGCTAATCATGCTAACATCATGCTAGCTTCATGCTAATCATGTTAGCTTCATGCTAATCATGCTAGCGTCATGCTAATCATGTTAACATCATGCTAATCATGCTAGCTTCATGCTAATCATGCTAGCATCATGTTAGCATCATGCTAATCATGTTAGCATCATGCTAACATCATGTTAACATCATGTTAACATCATGCTAGCTTCATGCTAATCATGCTAGCATCATGCTAGCTTCATGCTAATCATGCTATCATCATGCTAGCTTCATGCTAACATCAGGCTAACTTCATGCTAATCATGCTACCTTCATACTTAAACATTCTAACAGCCAGATAGCCTACTAAACTAAACTTCTGTCAAACCATTTTAAACGTTCAAGCTACGCTTTTTCAAGCCAACATAAAGTTTGTCTTCAAACTTTAATATCTAGTTATTATTATTATTATTCTTCTTAGCACCCCAAAATTATCGACACTAACTCGTCCTAGAGCTTTCAAGCTACATGCACCAAATTTTCCACGGACCTTAAGACTGGTCTGACTTAGTGTGCTATATCTTTTCTAACTGATGGGACCTTCCGAATTCCTAAACGGGGGGCTCAAACACCCCAAAACTCCCATTTACTTAACATGGAGACAAACTTTGACGGGTCATAGCTACGAGTGAGAAACTTGTAGAAACTTGTGGCTTACCACATTTAAGGAGGCTGACAGGCTCTGTAAGAACATACATCAAAATGGGGTGTAAGCTATACCCCTGGGGTGTAAGAGGCCCCCAAAATTTCCCATTGACTTATAATGGGGCAGGAAACATGCCCATATAAGGGAATAAAAGCGTCCCAGATGGAATATCTTTACTTTAGAGTGTCGTAGAGACATGGGGGTGGGTTCATTTTACTCAGTCATCCAATTAGTCTCTTAGGATCGCCCCAGAGCTATTAAGCCACGCCCCTAGCAACAATTTTGGGTACCCTAGCAACATCTCCCATAGACTACCATTATAAAAAGCCCAGATGGATATCTTTACACCAGAGTGTCATAGAGACATAGGGGTTGGCTCATTTTACTCAGGCATCCAATCAGTCTCTTAGGATTCTTATTGAGGTATTAAGCCACGCCCCTAGCAACCAAATATGAACACCCTAGCAACATAATAAACGAAGCCTTATATCTCTGGATCTGAACATCATAGAGACATGGGGGTTGGGTCTTTGGGTCATGTTAGCGTCATGCTAGCTCCATGCTAAGTCATATTAGCTTCATGCTAGTTTCATGCTAGCTTTATGCTAATTTCATAATAAATCTTGCTAACTTCATGCTAAATCATGCTAACTTCATGTTAAATCTTGTTAGCTTCACGTTAAATAGTGCTAGCTTCATGCTAATCATGCTAACATCATGCTAATCATGCTAACTTCACGTTAAATCTTGTTAGCTTCACGTTAAATAGTGCTAGCTTCATGCTAATCATGTTAGCTTCATGCTAATCATGCTAACCTTATGCTTACTTCATGTTAATTATGTTAGCCTCATGCTAGCTTCATGCTAATCATGGTAACATCATGCTAGCTTCATGCTAATCATGCTAACATCATGCTAGCTTCGTGCTAATCATGCTAGTATCATGCTAGCTTCGTGCTAATCATGCTAGCATCATGCTAGCTTCATGCTAATCATGCTAGCTTCATGCTAATCATGCTAGCTTCATGCTAATCATGCTAACATCATGCTAGCTTCATGCTTATCATGCTTATCATGCTAACATCATGCTGGCTTCGTGCTAATCATGTTAGCTTCATGCTAGCTTCATGCTAATCATGCTAGCTTCATGCTAATCATGCTAATCATGCTAGCATCATGCTAGCTTCATGCTAATCATGTTAGCATCATGCTAGCTTCATGCTAATCATGTTAGCATCATGCTAGCTTCATGCTAATCATGCTAGCATCATGCTAGCTTCATGCTAAACATGCGTGCTTCATGCTAATCATGTTAGCTTCATGCTAGCTTCATGCTAGCTTCATGCTAATCATGCTAGCTTCATGCTAATCATGTTAGCTTCATGCTAGCTTCATGCTAATCATGCTAGCTTCATGCTAACTTAATGCTAATCATGCTAGCTTCATGCTAATCATGCTAGCTTCATGCTAGCTTCACGCTAATCATGCTTGCATCATGCTAGCTTCACGGTAATCATGCTAGCTTCATGCTAGCTTCACGCTAATCATGCTAGCTTCATGCTAGCTTCACGCTAATCATGCTAGCATCATGCTAGCTTAATGCTAAACATGCTAGCTTCATGCTAATCATGTTAGCTTCATGCTAATCATGCTAACTTCATGCTAGCTTCATGCTAATCACGCTAGCTTTATGCTAGCTTCATGCTAATCATGCTAGCTTCATGCTAGCTTCATGCTAATCATGCTAGCTTCATGCTAGCTTCATGCTAATTATGCTAGCTTCATGCTAGCTTCATGCTAATCATGCTAGCATCATGCTAGCTTTATGCTAATCATGTTAGCTTCATGCTAACTTCATGCTAATCATGCTAGCTTCATGCTAGATTCATGCTAATCATGCTAGCTTCATGACAGCTTCATGCTAATCATGCTAGCTTCATGCTAGCTTCATGCTAATCATGTTAACATCATGTTAGCTTCATGCTAATCATGCTAACATCATGTTAGCTTCATGCTAATCATGCTAACATCATGTTAGCTTCATGCTAATCATGCTAGCATCATGCTAATCATGTTAGCTTCATGCTTTTCATGTTAACATCATGCTAAATCATGCTACCTTCATACTTAAACTAACAGCCAGATACTAAACTTCTGTCAAACCGTTTTAAACGTTCAGGCTACGCTTTTTCAAGCCAACATAAAGTTTGTCTTCAAACTTTAATATCTAGTTATATCTTTATTCTTATGTCGCAAAAATTTCGGCGCGTAACTCGTCCCACACGGTTTGTCGTAGACCCATAAAAGAGGGCCCAAATTGACCGGTTTATTGAGGAATGGTGTGCTATATCTTTTTTAAGGGATTGGGTGCAGGATTTTCGAAAGGGGGGCGAAAAACCACCCGAAAAATCCCATTGACTTAACATTGCGCCCAACTTTGACCAGTCATAGCTCCACTCGAGGATTTTGTAGAAACATGTGGGTTACAACACTTGAAGAGGGTGGTAGACTCTGTAAGAACATACATCACAATGGGGTGTAAGTTGTACCCCTGGGGTGTAAGAGGCACCCGAAATTTCCCATTGACTTATAATGGGGCAGGAAACATGCCCATATAAGGGAATAAAAAAGTTCCAGATGGGATATCTTTGCTTTACATTGTCGTAGAGACAAGGGGGTGGGCTCATTTTACTCAGACATCCAATCAATCTATCAGGATAGTCCCAGAGCTATTAAGCCACGCCCCTAGCAACCATTTTGGGCACCCTAGCAACATCTCCCATAGACTGCCATTATAAAATGCCTAGATGGATATCTTTGCACCACAGTGTCATAGAGACATGGGGGTGGGCTCATTTTACTCAGGCATCCAATCAGTCTCTCAGGATCCTTACATAGGTATTAAGCCACGCCCCTAGCAACCACTTTTGAGCACCCTAGCAACATAAAATTCAAACAGTTATATCTTGGCATCAGAACATCGTAGAGACACGGGGGTTGGACCGTTTGACTCGTCACTTGGACTGTAATCATTATGGGATGCCAATTTTTTCCCTAGCAACCAAATACAGCACCCTAGCAACAGAGTAAACAAAGCCTTATATCTCCGCATCAGAACATCGTAGAAACACGGGGGTTGGACCGTTTGACTCGTGACTCGGAGTGTAATCACTAGTGGATGCCAATTTTTTCCCTAGCAACCAAATACAGTACCCTAGCAACCGAATAAACAAAGCCTTATATCTCCGCATCAGAACATCGTAGAAACACGGGGGTTGGACCGTTTGACTCGTGACTCGGAGTGTAATCACTAGTGGATGCCAATTTTGTCCCTAGCAACCAAATACAGCACCCTAGCAACAGAGTAAACAAAACCTTATATCTCCGCATCAGAACATCGTAGAGACACGGGGGTTGGACCGTTTGACTCGTGACTCGGCGTGTAATCACTATGGGATGCCATTTTTTCCCCTAGCAACCAAATACAGTACCCTAGCAACAGAGTAAACAAAACCTTATATCTCCGCATCAGAACATCCTAGAGACACGGGGGTTGGACCGTTTGACTCATGACTCAGAGTCTAATCACTATGGGATGCCATTTTTTCCCCTAGCAACCAAATACAGTAACCTAGCAACAGAGTAAACAAAGCCTTATATCTCTGCATCAAAACTTTGTAGAGAAACGGGGGTTGGACCGTTTGACTCGTGACTCGGCGTGTAATCACTATGGGATGCCATTTTTTTCCATAGCAACCAAATACAGTACCCTAGCAACAGAGTAAACAAAGCCTTATATCTCTGCATCAGAACATCGTAGAGACACGGGGGTTGGACCGTTTGACTTGTGACTCGGCGTGTAATCACTATGGGATGCCATTTTTTCCCTAGCAACCAAATACAGTACCCTAGCAACAGAGTAAACAAAGCCTTATATCTCCGCATCAGAACATCGTAGAAACACGGGGGTTGGACCGTTTGACTCGTGACTCGGAGTGTAATCACTAGTGGATGCCAATTTTTTCCCTAGCAACCAAATACAGTACCCTAGCAACCGAATAAACAAAGCCTTATATCTCCGCATCAGAACATCGTAGAAACACGGGGGTTGGACCGTTTGACTCGTGACTCGGAGTGTAATCACTAGTGGATGCCAATTTTGTCCCTAGCAACCAAATACAGCACCCTAGCAACAGAGTAAACAAAACCTTATATCTCCGCATCAGAACATCGTAGAGACACGGGGGTTGGACCGTTTGACTCGTGACTCGGCGTGTAATCACTATGGGATGCCATTTTTTCCCCTAGCAACCAAATACAGTACCCTAGCAACAGAGTAAACAAAACCTTATATCTCCGCATCAGAACATCCTAGAGACACGGGGGTTGGACCGTTTGACTCATGACTCAGAGTCTAATCACTATGGGATGCCATTTTTTCCCCTAGCAACCAAATACAGTAACCTAGCAACAGAGTAAACAAAGCCTTATATCTCTGCATCAAAACTTTGTAGAGAAACGGGGGTTGGACCGTTTGACTCGTGACTCGGCGTGTAATCACTATGGGATGCCATTTTTTTCCATAGCAACCAAATACAGTACCCTAGCAACAGAGTAAACAAAGCCTTATATCTCTGCATCAGAACATCGTAGAGACACGGGGGTTGGACCGTTTGACTTGTGACTCGGCGTGTAATCACTATGGGATGCCATTTTTTCCCTAGCAACCAAATACAGTACCCTAGCAACAGAGTAAACAAAGCCTTATATCTCCGCCTCAGAACATCGTAGAGACACGGGGGTTGGACCGTTTGACTCGTGACTCGGATTGTAATCATTATGGGATGCCAATTTTTCCCCTAGCAACCGAATACAGTACCCTAGCAACAGAGTAAACAAAGCCTTATATCTCCGCATCAGAACATCGTAGAGACACGGGGGTTGGACCGTTTGACTCGTGACTCGGCGGGTAATCACTATGGGATGCCATATTTTTCCATAGCAACCAAATACAGTACCCTAGCAACAGAGTAAACAAAGCCTTATATTTCCGCATCAGAACATCGTAGAGACACGGGGGTTGGACCGTTTGACTCATGACTCGGAGTGTAATCACTATGGGATGCCATTTTTTTCCCTAGCAACCAAATACAGTACCCTAGCAACAGAGGAAACAAAACCTTATATCTCCGCATCAGAACATCGTAGAGACATGGGGGTTGGACCGTTTGACTCGTGACTCAGAGTCTAATCACTATGGGATGCCATTTTTTCCCTAGCAACCAAATACAGTACCCTAGCAACAGAGTAAACAAAGCCTTATATCTCTGCATCAGAACATCGTAGAGACACGGGGGTTGGACCGTTTGACTTGTGACTCTGCTTGTAATCACTATGGGATGCCATTTTTTCCCTAGCAACCAAAAACAGTACCCTAGCAACAGAGTAAACAAAACCTTATATCTCCGCATCAGAACATCATAGAGACACTGGCTTTGGATCGTTTTACTCGTGACTGGAAGTATAATCATATACTGTCCCCAGAAATTTGCCACGGCAAGCACCACTTCACATTTTCTTCAGGAAATGTAACTATCTAGTTATTATAATTATTATTATATCTTTATTCTTATGTCTGCACAAAATTTCGGCGCGTAACTCGTCCCGCACGGTTTGTCGTAGAGCCATAAAAGAGGGATCAACTTGACCGGATTGTTGAGGAGAAGTGGGCTATATCTTTTATAAGCAATCGGGTGCAGGGTTTTCGAAAGGGGGGCGAAAAACCACCCGAAAAATCCCATTGACTTAACATTGCGCCGAACTTTGAAGGGTCATAGCTCTGCTCGAGGGTGTTGTAAAAACATGTGGGTTACAACATTTGAAGAGTGTGGTAGGCTCTTTAAGAACAAACATCACATTGGGGTGTAAGCTGTACCCCTGGGGTGTAAGAGGCACCCGAAATTTCCCATTCAAAGTCAATGGGCGAAAATCCCATAGACTTAACATTGCGAAAAACTTTGATGGGTCATAGGTCCGGGCGAGGATTTCGTAGAAGCATGTGGGTCACAACATTTGAAGAGGGTGCTAGACTCTGTCAGGACGTACCCCACAATGGGGTGTAAGTTCACCCTAGCAACAATTTTGGGCACCCTAGCAACCTATCCCATAGACTGCCATTATAAAATGCCCAGATGGATATCTTTGCACCACAATGTCATAGAGACATGGGGGTGGGCTCATTTTACTCAGGCATCCAATCAGTCTCTCAGGATCCTTAAAGACTTACTAAGCCACGCCCCTAGCAACCACTTATGAGCACCCTAGCAACATAAAATTCAAACAGTTATATCTCGGCATCAGAACATCGTAGAGACACGGGGGTTGGACCGTTTTACTTGTGCCTAGGCGTGTAACAATTGGGCACATCATTGGCCACTCCCAAGCCACGCCCCTAGCAACCAAATTTGAGCACCCTAGCAACCGAATAAACAAAGCCTTATATCTCCGCATCAGAACATCGTAGAGACACGGGGGTTGGACCGTTTGACTCGTGACTCGGAGGGTAATCACTAGTGGATGCCATTTTTTCCCCTAGCAACCAAATACAGTACCCTAGCAACAGAGTAAACAAAGCCTTATATCTCCGCATCAGAACATCGTAGAGACACAGGGGTTGGACCGTTTGACTCATGACTCGGAGGGTAATCACTAGTGGATGCCGTTTTTTTCCCTAGCAACCAAATACAGTACCCTAGCAACAGAGTAAACAAAGCCTTATATCTCAGCATCAGAACATCGTAGAGACACGGGGGTTGGACCGTTTGACTCGTGACTCGGTGGGTAATCACTAGTGGATGCCATTTTTTTCCCTAGCAACCAAATATAGTACCCTAGCAACAGAGTAAACAAAGCCTTATATCTCCGCATCAGAACATCGTAGAGACACGGGGGTTGAACCGTTTGACTCGTGACTCGGAGGGTAATCACTAGTGGATGCCAATTTTCCCCCTAGCAACCAAATACAGTACCCTAGCAACAGAGTAAACAAAGCCTTATATCTCCGCATCAGAACATCGTAGAGACACGGGGGTTGGACCGTTTGACTCGTGACTCGGCGGGTAATAACTAGTGGATGCCGTTTTTTTCCCTAGCAACCAAATACAGTACCCTAGCAACAGAGTAAACAAAGCCTTATATCTCAGCATCAGAACATCGTAGAGACACGGGGGTTGGACCGTTTGACTCGTGACTCGGTGGGTAATCACTAGTGGATGCCAATTTTTTCCCTAGCAACCAAATACAGTACCCTAGCAACAGAATAAACAAAGCCTTATATCTCCGCATCAGAACATCGTAGGGACACGGGGGTTGGACCGTTTGACTTGTGACTTGGAGTGTAATCACCAGTGGATGCCAATTTTCCCCCTAGCAACCAAATACAGTACCCTAGCAACAGAGTAAACAAAGCCTTATATCTCCGCATCAAAACATCGTAGAGACACGGGGGTTGGACCATTTTACTTGTGACTTGGAGTGTAATCACCAGTGGATGCCAATTTTTTCCCTAGCAACCAAATACAGTACCCTAGCAACAGAGTAAACAAAGCCTTATATCTCTGCATCAGAACATCGTAGAGACACGGGAGTTGGATCGTTTTACTTTTGGCTTGATTATTATCATATATGGTCCCCAGAATTTTGCCACGGCAAGCACCACTCACATTTTCTTCAGGAAATGTACCTATCTAGTTATTATTATTATTATTAGGAACACCATACTAACACGGTGTTTGACCCCATTTGACTGCCTTAATTCTCTGTGGCATTGATTCAACAAGGTGCTGAAAGCATTCTTTAGAAATGTTGGCCCATACTGATAGGATAACATCTTGCAGTTGATGGAGATTTGTGGGATGCACATCCAGGGCACGAAGCTCCCGTTCAACCACATCCCAAAGATGCTCTATTGGGTTGAGATCTGGTGACTGTGGGGGCAATTTAAGTACAGTGAACTCATTGTCATGTTCAAGAAACCAATTTGAAATGATTCGAGCTTTGTGACATGGTGCATTATCCTGCCATCAGAGTACATGGTGGTCATAAAGGGATGGACATGGTCAGAAACAATGCTCAGGTAGGCTGTGGCATTTAAACGATGCCCAATTGGCACTAAGAGGCCTAAAGTGTGGCAAGAAAACTTCCCCCACACCATTACATCACCACCAGCCTGCACAGTGGTAACAAGGCATGATGGATCCATGTTTTTATTTTGTTTATGCCAAATTCTGACTCTACCATCTGAATGTCTCAACAGAAATCGAGACTCATCAGACCAGGCAACATTTTTCCAGTCTTCAACTGTCCAATTTTGGTGAGCTCGTGCAAATTGTAGCCTCTTTTTTCTATTTGTAGTGGAGATGAGTGGTACCCGGTGGGGTCTTCTGCTGTTGTAGCCCATCCGCCTCAAAGGTGTGCGTGTTGTGGCTTCACAAATGCTTTGCTGCATACCTCGGTTGTAACAAGTGGTAATTTCAGTCAAAGTTGCTTTTCTATCAGCTTGAATCAGTCGGCTCATTCTCCTCTGACCTCTAGCATCAACAAGGCATTTTTGCCCACAAACCTGCCTCATACTGGATGTTTTTCCCTTTTCACACCATTCTTTGTAAACCCTAGAAATGGTTGTGCGTGAAAATCCCAGTAACTGAGCAGATTGTGAAATACTCAGACCAGCCCGTCTGGCACCAACAACCATGCCAAAGTCTCCAGAACATAATGTTATACTGTAGGACAGGGTTTTTCAAACTGGGGTCCAAGGACCCCCAGAATGTTCGAAGGGGACCCCAAAATATATCAGAGATCAAAGACAAAGCTATTTTTTTTAAATCTACAATATAGGCTATTTGGACTACAATTTGGAAACAATCTGCTGCTTTATAATATCAAAAGTAGGCTACTTTTTTCCCTCGCATAAGGTTTATCAAATTTGGGGGTCCTTGCCATAATAACATTCAAAAACCTCTGCTTCAGGAAAAATATCTTAGCATTGTGCATTGTTAGTATAGCAAAATAATATTTCACGTTTTGTTGATCCTCAGAGGTTGTGTGGCCAATCAAACTCATTTGACTACAAAGTGACCAATGAATTTGCAGCGTTTGGTTGCAAATTCATCGGCCACTTTGTAGTCAAATTAGGCAGGTGCCAACACGGACAGGTCGTCTGATGTGCCATCATCCAGAAAAACTTCAAACAAAACAATGCAAGGTTATCAAATGTATTAAACACAGATTCACTAAAGCTAAACATGGACCACAGTTTATTTTATGCTGTTATAGAGCATGAAACAATAAATTTGAAGTAAGTTTTCCTAATGTACTGCTTACATGAAGAACATCAGGAACAGTTTTTAAATCTCGATAAACAGCCCTCAAACATGATGAAGTGAACAATGAATCTCAAATAAGATGTTTCTTTGCTCAACCGAACTTAAAAGCCTAAATTTGGAAGCTGATAGCAAAACAAGTGAAGAGAGAAAGGCGATGCAAGTCAGATGTTGTGGATGTTTGTCTGGTGAGAGTGGGCAGTGGTCGAAGAAAACTCTTGTGTGTTACGCTGTGAATGCCGAACATTGTGCCAAACTCCCTCTGTGTGGAGTTAAACTACAGTGGCCCCGAGACAAAGACAACACTGTCTTCCGAGGAAAAGACGGAGTGAGGGAAAGGCGTGCTGGAAGCAAGACGAGAAGTTGCTGGAATCTGACAGCCGAAATGAGAAACTTTCAAAGCCTTCAAAATCAATTTAGATCAGCGTTTATCTCAGGATCACCAAAGGACTTTTTAAACTTTGACCATTTGTTCTTTCAACGTTATTGAGATCTTTGCGTGAGTACTGAAGTGATAACAGAGCTGCAGAAAGGGTTTTTAAAGGCCACGAGAGGATCTTTTGTCCCGTGCCAACGCACACAAGTCAAGACATATTCTGTGTACATAACACACATTTTCAGACGCTGCGTGCTGCTTTACTGGAACTATTTGCAATTCTATAATACATCTGTATGTATTGTATTTCTGAAGCCCACAAGATTATGATGTTGAAATGCAATTCAATATCAAAAGCACAGCGATGACATTGAGCTTTGACAACAGACCTGCCGTGACTTGTTAGATTACTTTAATTGTGAATTCACTTTTTTCTAAACAATGAATTCTCTGTAATAGAGATAGAAATATGAAAAAATGAATTGTAACCATCACTGAAAATCAAGCATCAAATGGTCTTGCTTAGAATTTTTTTTTATCCATTAACAGCATTAACAGATGTCTGCTGGATCAATCTACCGAAAGCTTAGTCAGATGAGAAAGTGCTGAGCTATACTGCAAAGTATTGTTACAGACCACAAGAGATAAGACGATCTGACTCATGCATGACACTATTTGTGATTTATGAGGTGTGTCAGATTCTCATCACTGGGCGTTTATGATTTAAAAACCCTGAGAATTAATGTTTACAGATATGTGTTTTAGACTACAGTATGTAAGGAATATTCTGCCAATTAAAATAAAAGTTTAAAAATTAAAACAAGGTTTACCAGTTCCACATAGAAAACATGCCAAAATTGAAAATGAATTAATATTAATTATTTTTTTTCCATTTCGTTTAATTTCAATAATGCTGTGTGCACACTGCCAGCGAATAGCAACGGCAGAGCGACGCAATCTTATTTATTTCAACGGAAGCTTGATGACTTTCGGTAATACGAGCGACAGCGAATGTTGTCGACAAGAAGTGGGTGTGCCCATCTATGTGACAAAGTTGAGAACATTCCACTTTATGCAAATGATGAGCGACTTTCGGGAGAATCTACCAATGAGAGTGAAGCATTGGAGTTCACGTCATCCATCTTTCTTCTTTTCTGAGTGGACGGTTACACACAGTGGTGTGCATGCAGAGTTAGTTGGCAACACTTCCTTAAGACCGAAGTATCATCATAAGAAGAGTTTGCGCTTACTGTACATGAATCTGCAGATTTTTTGAAACCCTGGGTACATTCACATTATAAGCGACTTTTCGCTGTGTGTCGCTCGTCTCTTCCAAAATAGGCGTTTCTATATCTAGTTGTCATAAACAAATGAGCAACGTCCACTCCAGTAGCTGACGAGAGACGGATGATGTGAACTTCCCTGCTTCGTTCTAATTGGTAGTCGTTCTCGAATGTCGCACATAATTTGCATAAAGGTAAACATTTCTCAATTTTGTGGCGCGACTGGACACGCCCATCCAGCCGTCAACGGTCACTGTCTCTCTTGTCGCCGGATGCCGCCGAGCTTCCATTGAAATCAATGGAATTCTACTGCTAGACGCTTATAATGTGAATGTACCTTAATGCGAAGGTCATGCATGCATGTACAAGAGAATGAATGTACATAGCCTAGGACATGCATTGCATTTTGTCGAAATGCGCATGCTATGAACGTCTATGTACACTTACGAGTCAAATAAACTATACTTTGCAGGCTGTGCATTCGATCGTGTGCATAAGTTTGCGCACACGTAAAAAAAAACATCACTACAAGCAAGTAAACTCCACCCACTGATTAACATAGAATTTGCATACAAGTTGACTTTTGAAAATAAAAACCAAAAAGATTAAATAAAAAAGAACATTAAATAAAAACAGATCTTTACATTTTAAATAAATTTTTGTCACTATTATTGCGTAAGCATTAACTCTTTCCCCGCCATTGACGAGTTATTCCGTCAATTAAAAGAAAACGCTTCCCTGCCAATTACAAGTTTTTACGGCAATTCATATTTTCCGCTATTATCTACTAGGGGATGCTCTTACACAACTTATAAAACACTGAAGCATCCACTGATCCAAAAACAGTAAAAACTCTGTAAATGTTTTGATCATCGCTCTGAATCTGATCTCTAACAAATGCCTTTACAAAAATGCAATGATCACTCTTTGCTTAAAATTTGGTATTTTTGAAGAAACCTACCCATATTTGAGAGGTGATTAAAAGGGGAGCAAATGAAGCTGGATTAACCTTTTTTTTAAAGCAGGGGCTCTGTTCTGTTAAATTAAATGCTGGCAGGAAAACTAAATAGCTTTTTTTTATGTTTGTTTTTGATACAATATTAGCAGTCTTACCTCAAGATTGTAAGGAAAACTAAATGTCAAATCATCAGTTGAATTTTATATTTCAATTTGAAAGGGAAGATGCATTATCACCTTGAAAATTAAAAAGAGTTTTTTAAATTTAATTTTCAAATTTGGCACATATTTTGCGTACCATTTTCTATATTGAAATGGTAAATCGTTACATTTTTATTTGATCTGTAAATGCCTTTCATATTAGATAATAGCATGTCAAATACAACCTCTATCGCAAAATTACAGCGAGTCTTTCACACCTCTAAATGATACCCTGTTACTTGCAATAGATATTTACTTTTAATTGTAAGTTGTAAGCGTATCATCAAAACCATGCTGCAGTGACTGAAGCCGGCAGGTGACCATCTGTTAAACATTATTTTCCTTCAGATGGATGTCTAAAGTGTCCTTACACAGGAAAGGATGCGCTTGTTATTAACATTTCCAGATATCAAATGAGCCTTGAATTAAGTTTCCAAAGTTCAGCCAGCGGCTCAATCCATCCTGGACTTTGGTGCTTTATCAAACAATGTAGTTGACGTTCTCTTGAATGCAAATTCCAGACCCGAGGAACACCGCCAGGCTCCAGATATCCTTCATTTGGGATCCTGTGGATTTGTTAAATGAGGTTTGACTTGGACGAGTTTGTAAAACTAAGGTGTTGACGTGTAACATGCAGTAAGAGAATGGGGGTAAACGAAGAACCAGGCCGAGGGCCACGGAGAGATCTGGGCCGCGCGAAAATAAACACTGCTCTCGTGACAGCGCGGACCACCGTGAACGAGACACAAAGACCGCACAAACAATTTCAGTTATTGATTAAACAGAAAAGCTTTTGTGTAAGTATACTAAATGATTAATCATTAAACGTATTGTGGAAGGTGACGTTCTCTAATACTGTTCAAATATCCAAGACAAATACACATTAAAGGTAAAGTATTAAATCATTAAACACATTAAGCAATCATCTGTAAACATCAGGACTCCAGGAAAAAGTGATCATGTCTAGCAGAGATACAGTAAACTCAGATAAACATCAGCATACCTCACAGATGAGATTTCTGATGTCTGTATCATTTTATGAATAAAACAGCTGAGATTTCACCAACATTAAAGGCACAATGTGTAAGTTTTCGCCACTAGAGGTCACATTTTCGAAAACAATAACGAAGGCAAAGCATGATGGCGCTACAAAGCAGTCTCTATTAAGTCCTAGTTTAGTTTATCGCAAATCTCGAAAACGCCACACCGATATTGATCCTCGTTTAATATCTCTGTTAGTCTGAAAGCCTGCTTGCCTTGTTGATCTACGACTATGCCTTTACATTTTTTTATTTTCTGTACTCACCAATGAGTGATCGCGATCCATGATGACTGATCGACACAATAGCAGCGTGCTAGATACTGTATAACCACCACTTTCGCATTTGTCCACGTGTGTTGCTAAAGTTTTTAGAAGCGGAAACCGAGGTTAACAAAGATATTTCGTCACTGATATTTCGGTGAGAGTCGCTGCGTTTCCATTACCCTTTAACTCATTCCCCGCCATTGACGAGTTATCTCGTCAATTATAAGTTAATATTTAACTAATAAATATGCCTTTCTGGACGAATTTCAAAGTGAAAGTGTAATACCGCTTTTATCCACTGGATGGCGCCAAAACCGAATTTATCAAAAACGGAAGTTAAAAAGATTTCATGATTTATTTTAACTGTCTTTATGTTTGAAAGTCATTCTGAGTCTGATATCTAACACAAATTTGTTTACAAAAACGCAATTTTTTAATCTTTTTGCTCAAAATGTTGTATTTTTGAAGAGATATATCCATATTTCAGTGGTTAAATTATGTGGAAAAAGTAAAGATATAATGAAACGTTTTTTCCCCATTTTGTTTGTTTGTTTATTGTTTGTTTGAAAGCAAAGGGTGTGTTCTTTAATTTGATATTATTTGTATGTTTATATATTTATAGAAGATAATTTTTCCTGCAAGGAATTTTGTGAAACTTTTGTTAAAATCACAAAAATGCAGGTGGTTAACTTTTCTCAAAAAGGCTGGCTGTGAATGAGTTAAATTGCGCAATTGAAAATACTCCTATATAGCGTAAAAAAGTTTTTACGCTCGCCTGAGGTGGTTTTTAAGGCAATTTGCAGGTTATTCGCATTTTATTGTCACCTGATGTGAGTCACATAATCATTATTTGAAGTATGTACTAGAACCTCCCAGAAACACCTCAATACGTGTCTGCTCCCAAGTTTAAGGAAATTTTCCTATATCTCTTTTGATTTAAAATAATGTACTATTACCTCAAAGAAACACCTATACAGTACGTTGCCGCTCCTAAGTGTAAGGGGCTTTCCTTGGCATTAATGTTTGGATAATACTCTTACTGTATGTCTTCTTCGGTTAAAAATGTCTAGTGCTGTGGATGTGATATTAGTAAACCTACCAACATCAGTCAATGTGATGTTTGAAATGACTTTTTTTTACGAGAGAAAAAAACTACGATTCAGTCGCATATCATCGGTTAATTGAAACGCCATCATTTTTTTGTCGACATTAAAAAAAATAACGCTAAAGTTTTGCGCAAATCTGCAAAGGAAACACAGCTACTGACAATGTAAGAGACGTTATTTAAAAAAGGGAATTTACAAATCCTTGGGAATGTTTGGGATAATGTAATTGCACAACTGCATTAAATATATCACACGGTGCAAGTGTTTTTTTGGATATTTTATTACAAAATCTTATGTATTGTGCCTTTACACATTTTGTTTATTGTGATATAAAGGAAAATGTGTGTGGTAGCCATGCAAAGCGTGGTAAACAGCTCGGTGTGTGGATGGTTGCCAAAGTGTTGCTAAGTTTATGTTTGTTGCTTTCCCCCAAGCAGACATAAACTTCCTGTCTGAGGTCTCTCACAGGTCCTGTAATCATCTTAATCAGACAGACAACAGAGACGAACTTTTCAAAGACCAAGCACACAAACTCCTTATCAGGATATAAAGGATTAGTTTCAAGGTTAATCATTTCTCTGCGCTGTAAAATAGTTTTAAACAAACCGTTTAAGAGTCTTAAACTCTAACCTGCCGCCCCCTTGAACCGATTCTGAGATTCTCAGACATTCAGATTGGAGATGAAATATTTTCCACACAACATTCCCAGTTTTGATCTTCCCACATCTGCTTTGTAAATTATTCCACGTCGAACGCTTGAAACCCTGAACTAGCTGAAATACATGTATGATAAACATTTGAGAGATTGTGTTGTGATCAAAAACTCATATATGTCTGAGGATGTTACTGATTATGCACACATATGCTCTGTCAAATCCTCAGAGCGACGAGCCGGTTCAGACCTCGTGTTTTCTTTGCTCTTTCGGTCTTGTTTTACTTGTCTAATGACACAGACCTCCCCTGTATGAGCTAAAGCATCTCAAATGAGGCGTATCTTGGACAAACACACTTTCAAGAGCCCATACTTCCTTCTGGTGGACAACAGGAGAGATCCATTTCATCAAACCAAAACTTTATTGTCTCTCTGTTGGCTCTGTAACAACTGAGATTTAGGAGGGGTTGCAGCAGTTATGAAAAGGCTTTGCCTCAGGCAAATGACAGCAATCTCATTTTGCCTCTTCAAACAAAGGATTCAGGGCGTTTATAAATATAATGCCCGCAGTATAATGTGTCCTGATACGTGACCCCAGATATCGGGCACACTAATATGATTCAGTGCTAAAAATACTGTAAAGCATTTGATAATTTAATAAACACTTGCATTGCATTTTAGTCATTTATGCATTTGGCAGACACTTTTTTTCCAAAGTGCATTGAATGTACATTTGATCAGTATGGGTGTTACCTGACTTCTCAAGGTCCAATACCCTTGAATTCAAGGACTAAATGTGGGGACACATTTCAAGTGAGAGCAAGGTTACATAGTGTTACCTTTTAAGATACATTGTTACAGTTCCCTTTCGAGGGAACTTGCGCTGCGTAACTGCGGTGACACTTTGGAGATGCCTCCAGGGGTAAATATCGCTATCTGAAATATTGCCAAAGATGGCATTACAGGAATGCAGGAAGTATGGAAAGTGAGACGCAATGTCTCGTTCTCATCTCAGGGAACAACAGTTACATACATAACCCGAGACGTTTTCATGTGTCAAACACAACTATGCAAAAAAGCATTTTGGTATGAATCAACATTCGCATACAGAAGATATAAACATTTTAAGTGAACAGTTTAGCACGTGTGCTTAAAAGGGTAGAAATTTTATGATATTATCCTACACTACACAGGGAATAATATGGATTTCTTCCAGAAAACTTCTTGCACAAAATAGATTTAAGCACATTCAATAATGTATCTATGCATGTTTATTTTTTCAAAACTTCCCAGGGCCTTGAATTATTTCCCCCAGATTCACAAACTTTCAAGGATTTCAAGGACCGGTGGGAACCCTGTACCTGAAAATCGAACCCAAAACCTTTTGATCTGCTAACAATTGAGCTACAGTACAAATAATTAATCAATATGTATTGATGTACTCATGTACAATAAATTATATTAAATTATCTTCCTTTAGGATCTTTACTTAGCAACTATTCATATATGTGACCCTGGACCACAAAATCATAAGGGAACATTTTTGGAAATTGAGATTTATACATCATCTGAAAGTTGAGTAAATTAATTTAGCTTTTCATTGATGTATGGTTTGTTAGGATAGGGCAATATTTGGTTGAGATACAACTTTTGAAATCTGGAATGCACTGGGGGATGCAAAAAAAATTAAAAATGAGAAAGTCCTTAGCAACACATAAAACTAATGATAAATAAATTTTAGATATATTTACAATAGGAAATTGATGAAATATCTTCATGGAATATGATCTTTACTTAATATCCTAATGATTGTAATGATAACTTATGATCCAGGGTCACATATGTGACTTTAGTTTTAATCGATGAAGAGTCCTGATATAAATCTCTCTCCTTTTTCTCTCTCTCTCAGAACCCGTCCTCTCTGGAGTGGTCCATTCAGAACGCCCTGTCGGCCCTTTACCCGCCTTTTGAAGCGACCGCCCCTACTGTTCTCAGTCAACTCTTTCGCACTATTGAGGAACGTTACCATGGAGACGCACTGCAATGCATGCTGGACTTTCTCATCCCAGCCAAACACATCTTAGAGAGCGTGCAACAAGCTGCATGTGTAAGTACAACGCATTTTGTCATGATGTACTCAGGTTTCTCCAAACTCATGGGTTGGGGTCATTATGTGCTTTATTTCTTATGTGCTTCTTTAACTCTTTCCCCGCCATTGACGAGTTAACCTGTCAATTAAGAGAAAACGTTTCCGGCAATCCATAATACCGCTATTATTATCTGCAACTTATAATAGTCGGAAGTATCGCCCTAGGGCAAACAGTTGTATGTCCTTGTAAGTTTTGAGGATCGCTCTGAATCTGATCTCTATCAAAAGTTCTTCACAAAAATGCAATTATCTATCAAATTTTGGTGTTTTTGAAGAAACCTACTCATATTTGAGAGGTGATAAAAGATAACTAATGAAGGTTGGACGAAACGAGTTTCATTTGGTTTGAAAGCAAATGGTCTGTTCTTTTTTTGATATATTGTATGTTTATACATTTAAAGAAGAACATTTTCTAGAAGTCATTCAACTTTTGTGAAAATCATGAAAAATGCTGGCGCTGGTTGGCAACCAAAAATGCTGGCGGGGAAAGAGTTAAAACTACAGATGTCCTCCACAGAAGAAAAAAGGGATGGGTTTTGAAAACTCATGATTTTCGGGTGAACTGACTTTTAAGTGAGCAAAGTTAGGTTCACTGCATGATGAAAGCAGTTTCCTGTGCAGTCTTTAAATCCATGTGGATTTTTTATGGCACAGATCCCACATGCTCCCTTCTCTTGTCCACTAGACGAGGATTTTGTTTTATTTTCAGGAAGAACAAAGGCCCATTCCTCTGATAGAGATTCAAGAATGTTTGTGTTCAAGCCAATCTCAGAAAACCCTGTTAATCAAAATTTATTAGTAACTAGATTTTCTCATTTTCCTCTATAGGCTGCATACTCTGATGTCCTGTTTCGATGTGAGGGTTGGCCTCTGTGCTTAAGGGATCGTGTGGTGATTCAACTCGCCCCCATCAATCCTTTACTTCTCCGGCCTGGGGATTTCTACTTGCAGGTGGAGCCTTTTGGAGATCAGTTAGCCCGAATTGTCCTCAAAAGTCTTCTTGTGCAGGAAGACATCCTCGGGCAGGACAATCCATTGCTTCAAGCAAGCTCTAGAGTTCCCGAAGTCGAGGGGATACCAATACCTGAGACGTCCTATCCGAGCATTTTCACCGAATCCTGGTTAAAGGAAATAAATGACGGGCGACACGGTAATCCTCTACATCGGTGTGTGCTTTCATCCGACCAGGGGGTTGTGAAGGTACCTTGGACTGAAATCGCCAACCCGGAATTTCTCGACAGACCCAAAGCTAACATCTGGGCCGAAACTCTCATTGTACAAGATCATCAGACTGAGATATCAGAAAACAAGATACCTGTTGATCGCTTAATGTTGGCGATGGAAGATGGGATGATGGTTCCCATTCAGCTGGTGGAGGGCGGTACCAGATTGGTTAAGGTCGATCAAGGAAACCCAATCAGTAGTTTTGCTGGAAAACCGGTTGGCTGGGTTTCTCCCAACACCTGGGACAGCAGGAACAGCCGAGAGCTGGAAGGAGAATACGTTGACCTGTTGGAGTTCACAAAGCAGAACCAGACCACAAAACCACCGAGCTTTAGGCAAGTCAGGACAGCTCAGCTTGTAGCAAAAGGCAACCTGTGTGACTTTAATAACCCATGCTCGCAAAACAAACAGCCATCTGAGGACATGCAAAACGATGCAGAACCCAAATGCAGGTATAGACAGTCTTACATGGCAGCTTTGCGAAACCCCGTGACTTTCGAGAGAGCAAGTATGCTCCGTCCCGTGAATGAATCGAGCCCAGACGTAGGGGAGGTTGAGCCAAGCTGTAAGGGATACGGAGTTGGCCTTAATCATTCATGTTGCACGTCTGGCCAGACACCAAACCAAACAGACCGAAACCCAATACAATGCTTTGAGGACTCATCCCAGCTAGAGCAAAGTCCAAAAAACCTCGGTCAGAACTCAACTCAGCCAAGTGAGAGAATACCACATGGACGTAATTCAAGGGAGAACTTGTCTCCGAGCTCAGACCCAGCCCAAGCAAAACAACATCACAAATCACATGACCTTCATCAGACTGCAGTGAATCATAAAGCATTACTTGACAAAAGACTCTATTGTCTGAATGACTCTATTAGACAAGATCAGTTTCAGGTGCGGCCTGGCGCTCAGAAGCACGCCAAAACCCAACACTTACCGAAAATGGGGCTCAGGGCTTTACCCGACCACAGCGGTCTCAAACAAGACGCTAATCTGTGTTTAAGGCGAGTCGATCTCATTCGGCAAAACCAGCTAACGCAGAGCCTCGAACAAACATCTCCTATATTTCAACAGATCCTGTTTCAAAATCATAACACTCCTTCAGATTACAAAATCCACTGTGATGACAGACAGCCCGGGCGAGACCTGAGTTCACCTTTACAGGTGTTGAAAGTGTCGGGGAAAAGCCGAACTAAATTCCGCTCCGTATCTTCCGTCTCGGATACGGCCAGAGAGTGCCAACCGTCACACAAAGTGACCAACAGAAGCCACAGTGACGTCTATCCAGGGATCATCTCATCGGTATCCATAATCCAGGGAATAAAACACACAGCTAATTTGGTGTCCCCCAAATTAAACAGACGACATGAAAGAAAGCGTAAGTGAGGCTCGTTTGTCAGATACTGTATATATATGCATGTTTTGTTTTAGATCTAACACAAATAATAATTTTTTAAAGGATTACCTCACTATCATAAAAAATCTTGATAATTTACTAACCCCCATGTCATCCCAGTTTATATCTTTCTTTCTTCAGTCATTTTTTTTGGAAAACATTCCAGGATTTTTCTCCATATAGTGGACTTTAGAGGACCTCAACAGTTTACAGTTTCAATGCAGCTTCAAAGGGCTTTATATAAGGCTACCGAGGCATAAGGGTCTTATCTAGCAAAACCATCATCATCATCATCAAAAAAAAAAAAAACTTCTCATCTTTCACTTACCTTGTGAAACGCCAGTGTGGCCTTACCTATTACGTTGAAAGGTCAAGCATGTTGTATGCAAAACCGCTCCAGTGTTTACAAGTGTGGAGAAAGAGGACCGTTCAGATGTTGTTGTATGTGAAATGATACTAATTAATGTCTTTGTGTCAGTTTATTGTGCGTTTCACATATGTAACGTGTGACCTTTCCACGTTAATACGTAATATGTAAGGTCGTGCTCGCGTGTCACACCGCTAGTGCAAGAGGAGAAGTTGTACTTATTTTTCTGAAAATGAGGATGGTTTCTCTAGATAAGACCCGTATGCCTCGGTAGCCTTGTATAAAGCCCTTTGAAGCTGCATTGAAACTGCAAACTGTTGGGGTCCACTGGAGTTTACTATATGGAGAGAAATCCTGGAATGTTTTCCTCAAAAACTGAATTTCTTTTAGACTGACCAAAGAAAGACATAAACATCTTGGATTGGTAATCCATGATATTCCTTTAAGCCTGTATTTTCATTTTTATGTACAGTATATAAACCGAATGTATACACATTTGTTTCCATAAAATCTCGCATAAATGGGACATTTCACATTTTTTTACTGAATTTTTTAAGATGTAAAATAAATATTTTTATGTCAGCAGAGTATGTATGTAAAAGCTCAAAATACCCCACAGATAATTTATTATAAAATGTTAAAATGGACACTTTGTAGGTGTGAGCAAAAATGTGCCGTTTTGGGTGTGTCCTTTAAAATGCAAATGAGTTGATCTCATTGGCGTGGTTGGATAGTGGATATTAGGGGGCGGTGTTCTCCCCTTCTGGCATCGCAAGGGGAGCCAGGTTTCAATGGCCTCTTTTTTCACATGCTTGCATGGGATGGTTTGCCAAAACTAAGTTGCTGGGTTGATCTTTTTCACATTTTCTAGGTTGATAGAAGCACTGGGGGCCCAATTATAGCACTTATGGAACATGGAAAAAGTCTGATTTTCATGATATGTCGTAGTTGAGTGGGCAGTGCTCCGACATATAGTGCAGACGCACTTTCTGTGACCCAAGTTCGAATCTCGACTCGAGGTCCTTCACTGATCCCATACCCCTCTCTCCACCATGTACTTTCTGTCCTCTCATTACACGCTATCTATCAAAGGCAAAAAAAAATATCACTTGAAGCAAAATGATGTGTGGCTCAGATGCCCCCTAGATCCAAATCACACTTAAAAATCCCTGGGAACACCAGCCTGTACAAACAACAATCTTTAGACATTAACAAGAAGTTATGTCTCGGTCTAGTCGCCAGCCGCTGCATTTAAATCCACACTTTTTTGTGTCATTTTGCACGCTCACAACAAGGAATTTCGTCAGATTTACAGATTGACCTTGACCCTTCTCCTCAGTTGGGAGGTAAATATACCCTCTGAAAGGTCATCTTAAAAGAGAGCAGTGTGACACAGGTCAAAGTTCAACAGCCTGCACTGCGTTCCACATGGGGAATTTCTTCTTTAGCAGAACAGAATGAAGGCATTCATTACATCCAAGTGCACAAAAATAACTACACCCCCTCCGCAGTTTATGGGGGAGCTGTTTCATGTCTTTCTAAACGGGAAGAGGAGGGCTATTGCTAGACATTTTTGCTTTAGACTCTATAGCTCCACCTAGCTGTTACCAAAGTATGAGACTCTATGCAATGATTATAATTATATTTCCTCTTTTTAATAAGTTTCCTCATCTGGGAAAGCTGGAACTCCAGTTGGTAACGGAGAGGAGTTTCACACCGATCATCCCGTGACGGTTCAGCCTGAGAGTGGAGTTCAAGCAACTCTCCTTTCCCAAGACCCTACAATCAGGAATCTTCTCCAGATGGGAATTATCTGTCTGCCAGGTGTGCCTGCTGTTCATTTAAACTGTGTGCAATTTAACCCATGGGGTGCAGCACTGTGTTTAATGGTCTTTAAAATAATAGATATGCACTCCAGAAGGTTGAACAAAAATGAACTGAAACAATAATCAAGCAGCTCGTGTGCATTAAAGTCTGCACTAAAAGTCTAATATGTGTAGTACGCAAATTACACCGACAACTGCATCCCACAATGCCATGCAGTTCACTTCATTCCATTCCCAGTGTGAAAAAAGCATCTCTTTCTTGTTTCCTTATTGAATCAGAGGCAATTATTACACAAAAATGAATAAAAAATGGACAACAACAAGATGACTGGATGGCACTCGCATGCAAAGCGATGAGACAGAATGCAAAGCGTATGTGACAACAATGAAGCATTGTATTATAGCAACTGCTTCATATACTAATTGCAATGTGTACTGCACGCTAAAAAATTTCATTCTGAATATAGACGAAATATACTGAGGGCACCTTTAGTTTGATCAATCTTAGTATGATGAATACAGAATGTTTGCTTTAGTTCTGTCTTGTTAAACATGCACACATCTCTTCAGGTTTTTACTGTGTATTTTCTTATCAACATCAGGCAGTCGTGACAGAGCCGGTCGAGCTGTGGTGGAGGTTCATGGAGGCCGGACAGGTTGGGCATCGGCTCAGCACTCTCCTCTGGACCTCTGCAGACTGATGCTTTATTTGCACTCCATACCCAGGTACCAAAAACTGTCTGCTCAATCACCACAAGAGGGCAGCAGCTGCGAGTATAATGATGCTGATGTACTATAACACAGTGGATCTCAAACTTTTTCAATGTGCCCCCCCAAAGAAAATGTATGAAACAAAACATTGGAAAAATTTACATTTTGAATTAAACAAAACATATTAAGTTATACAATGTAGTGCTGTTGGTTAGCAGCCTTATTTTTTTCTAAAGGTTTATTTACACAGAATTCATGATAAACTCATGTGTTTTATTAAATCTGGGGCCCCCTGGCACCACCTCAGGGCTCCTGGCCCCAGTTTGAGAAGTGGTGCTATAATAGATTATACACTGTGAGCGTATACAGGTTATTCATTTATTTGTGAATGATTTTAAGTAGTGTTGAATTCATTAATATGAGTGTAAAATTAGTAATCAAACAGGATCCTAGATTGTAATATTTTTTAATTTCTGTAATATGTATTATTTTCTTTATACACATTTATAAACAGGTTCACAAACATGCACATAAATATCTGTTCTTCCAAATTGTTTAATAATTCAAACTGGATATTTAATTTACTCTATATAATAATTTCTCTATAGTATATGATGTTAAATAGTGTGTTTGTGTTTATGTAGGTTGGAGGTGAGAGATCTGGGACTCACTGTTGTGATTGACAGCAGGAAATCTCCTCTACCTTCTGTCTTCTATAAATCTCTGCTCATGGTTCAGGTGAGGACATGCCTACAAACCAATAATCAATAATACAAATATAAACATACAAAATTAGCATCATATTTTCACATTGTCCACACGAGGGCAATAAAATATCATTTTTTTCTTATTATTTTGATATGTAAAACACACAGACAGTCGATTGTTAATTTATTTTTTTAAATGATTTCAATTATTATATTAAAATATTATTAAATCATAATAGTATATTATATAATTTATTAAAATAATTTTTTTTTATTAATATTTATATTTTACCGGAAATACGTAACGTTTGGCCTCGTGCCGTGCGTAGACTCCATTTCACTGTATCCTTAATTTTTATGGATGTTTGTTTAATAGTTTTACACACTGACCTGTGTTTATCTTCTGTGGTATCTGTGTACTACAGGAACAGGCCCTTCATGCAGTGCACACTATTGTGATGCTTGTTGAGAAAGATATGAATCCTCGACCTGAAAGACATCCTGGACTACAGGTAAGTTAATTATTACACTCTGACCAATTGGTCTCACACCACCTTCTTTAATAATAACATTTGAGATCACTTACTTCGCTTTATGAATCCACACCGGTGATAATGATATCATCATCACGAGAAGTTGCTGTTTCGAACGAATCTTTTAAGTGAACGAATCTTTCTTGTTCCTTTCTAGAGCGAACCGCTTTTCCGAACGAGTCTTGCAAATGAACGATTCTTGCTTGTTCGCGCTATTAATTAGTGCTTCCGTGATTTATGGGTTTTGTGAGTAAAAAAAAATACTGTTTGGATTGTGCTTTAAAAAATAAAAAGTATGCAGAAACGATAATCCGTCAAAGTGACTAATATGTAAAAGCAGTCTGTAACTATTTCTTGTTACAATACGGTATGTTATGCATATTAAATATATTGTATGGTAGTAGTGAAAAGTTTTTTTCATTTTAGAGGTGATTCTAGCTAGCTAACTAACTAACTAACTTACTATATGAAAATAAACATAAGACACAGAACTATGTTACCAATGTGCAACAAGCTGAGCTAAACAGAATGTAAGCTGAGGTAAACTCAAAGTCAGTTGAGGTAAGTCTAAACAGGAAGTTTTCTTTTTAGATTTAGGAAATCTTTAAGCGATAAAAATGTTGATTTGGCAATGAGATGAGATTGCATTTCACTGTATCTTTCAACATGTTAACGGCTCTCAAATCTCACGTATTCACCGTCAAACACACATTTCAGTCAGTTCACACGCCACACGTTGCATTTCTCACTCTGAGAAGTAACAGATAATTTCGAGTTTTTTAAGTGTGATCAACTTTACGCAGCGCCGCAAGAACTGACACGCAGATGACATCAGAGTACCGCGAGAAAACTTGCGGAGGAGGCTCATTTTAAATCACTCTCGCGTTACTCTGATGTCATCTACTTGTCGTTTCTTGCAGCGCCTCGCCTTATGAAGTCGTACTTTGTTCAATTCCATAATCTACTTAAAGTGCTCATGAACTAATTTTGTACTTAATAAAGCCTACATTTTTTGTTTCTTAGTACATTAATATGAAATATGCTAAAACGTATTTAGGGACCACTTGTAATTCATTTGAACCCATCTTTTTTTTATGAAAGATGAGTACAAGTTTACTTAAATACATTTTTGTAATACAAGATAGTATGTTAAATGGATTTCAGTTCTCAAAATGACACAGATAAGGACATGTTTTTAAGAGTATGTTTTTAAGATTATCTTAAGTACTATATTTTTTTTTGTATTATGTACAAAACTAGTGTGTGAAAATAGTCCAATTTAAAGGGATAGTTCACCCAAAAATAAAAATTCTGTGATCATTTTCTCACTCATGTTGTTACAAACCTGTATAAATTTCTTTGTTCTGAAGAACACGGAAGAAGATATTTTGAGAATAGTTTGTAACAAAACCTTTAATGAGCCCCATTTACTTAAATAGTAGGAAAAATAATACTATGGATGGAAGTCAATAGGGCTCATTAACGATTTGTTTACAAAACATTTAACTGTTAGCATTAAAATTAAATTGTTAAAATTAACTGTTAGCAAAAACCTGAGAATTGGGTGGGGCTGATCAACATTACTTTTTCTATCAGATAGATGTTGTGACGTCATCTCTGAAGGCTCTTCATAAGACGGTTGATGCGAATCAGTTGACCTCTGACCTCGGAGGAACTTTCCCTTACAATCATGAAGACTGGCTGCAATTTCATCAGGTACAACATGAGTCGAAATACTGCTACACTTTAAATCCAGCATTTATGGATATTCATTCTCTTTATTTGCTACTCATATTGAGTTTGTCAGTGGGTTACATGCTGTTGTTTTTTTCCTTAGATGTCATGGTTGAACAAAATGTACAGAGAAGTAGATTTTTATTTAACGTGTATATCTGTGTCTTTCAGAAACTGTCTCTCTTTCAACTTGATCTACATGCGGCATCTTCATTACTGCAGGCAGCGATCAAGAAACTGGATGTCAAAAAAACAAATTCTGCACAGGTACATCTTCAGCTTTATCCCTGTTAGTTGTTAATATACAGACCCGAACACAAGTCTGTGGGTTTCTCTTCCATTTACTACACTGATTTCTGTGCAATTTAACCATGTAAACATTGTCAAATATGTTTAACAGAGCTATGAAAAAACTACAGGCATATATTGTTGGCTGAAAATATTATAAAATTACCAAAAATATTTAATAAACAAACAGGCAAGTTCTAAAGAATGTGTAGAAATGTGTCATTGTGAATTCTTATACATGTAAACTAATTTTACAGGAAGTAAAGTATTGCATTCAGGAGCAAAGGACGTCCATGAAAATGGTGCTTGAAGATACTCGATTGGTCACTCTCCAAAGAGAAGGTGGGGCTATTTTGGCCAGGTTGCGAAAGGAGGAGTCTCGATTCGTTCAGTCTGAAGACTATAGGTACGTCTCTTTACTTTGTTTGGATCTCAGCAGGCACAGGCTGGGCATCTCCAGAGGGGGTCTTGTTAGTTAGTTTATCCTGTTTACCCTGTGGGTGCGTCCCAATTGGAAGGTTGCGTCCTCCAAAGGCCAATTACGTCCTTCAAAGGATGCAGCCTTCGAATTATGATGCACCCTTTTTTCTCAAGCTAAAAGTGCTTTTATGCATGAACATTACTGTCTATCTGTGCAGATTCGTAACGGGGCTTATAACATTCATATGTTTGCATTTGCCTCTTCAGGGACTCGATGGAGTCTGTCACGTGTCTGTATAACCAGGTGGAAGAGGCCGTTCATACATTAGTGATGAAGTCTAACCATTCTCTGCAACATCTCGAACATGTTCTTCTGTTGAGAGAGACGGCGGATTCGCTCAGTGAGGTCAGCGCTTATGACACAGATTATATAGGCTCACAAACATTACCTGAGGAGGACCTAAAATAGCATGAGATACACTGTGAGCTATCCAGACAGTGTTATCTTAACAGGCTGTTGGGCACCATTGTGCTTTGTGGAGGCCAAATTAAAAGCGTCTTAGATAAAGTTTTAAAGTGGCCACTTTGGTGGTAGTCAGCCTGGTGGGCCAACATAGTCATGCTGTTTAACACAACACACAACTTGGTTTGGTGAAGGTGGACAATGATGATGTTTCTGCAGCAGGGTTAGTTAAAGGGTTAGTTCACCCCAAAATAATAATTAATAATCATAATTTACTTACCCCTGTTGTTCTAAACCACCAAGTCCTTTGATTGTCTTCAGAACACATTTTAAGATATTTTTGATGAAAACCGGAGTTTACACTGCAAAAATAACTTCAGCATTTTTGTCTTGTTTTCAGTAAAAATATCTAAAAATTCTTAACTCAAGATGAAGTTTCTTGATGAGCAAAATGGCCTAAAAAAATAAGTCTAGTTTTTAGACAAAAAAAAACTATACAATTTAATTGAATTTGTGCTTAAAACAAGCAAAATTATCTGCCAATGGGATGAGAAAATTTAGCTTGAATTTAAGTGTTTAAGAAAAAAGAGATTTTTTTCTAATACCATTGACAGATATTTTTTCTTGTTTTAAGCACAAATTCACTTAAATTGTATATTTAGTCTATAAACTAGACTTATTTTTTAGGTCATTTTGCTCATCAAGAAAAAGCATCTTAATTTTAGAATTTTTATACATTTCTACTGAAAACATGACAAAAATACCAAGTAAGAAAGTCATCAAACCTATGAAAGTGTAATGTTGAGTACCAAAGATAATTTATATTCCCTGATTGTAAAAACTAAATCAGTACACTGCAAAAATGACTTTCTTACTTACAAATTCTTAGTATTTTTGTCTTGTTTTCAGTAATAGTATCTAAAAATTCTTAAATGGAGATGCTTTTCTTGATGAGCAAAATCACCCAAGAAAATAAGTCTAGTTTTTAGACCAAAAATATCAAATTTAAGTGATTTCGTGCATAAAACAAGCAAAATCTGCCAATGGGGTAAGCAATAAAAACGTGAACATTTTTCTGAAACACTAAATTCAAGGAAAATTCAAGAAAAATGTGCTTACCCCATTAGCAGATTTTTTGCTTGTTTTTTTGCACAAAATCACTTAAATTCGATATTTTTGGTCTAAAAACTAGACTTATTTTCTTGGGTTGTTTTGCTCATCAAGAAAAAGCGTCTTAATTTAAGAAGTTTTAGATAGTATTTTTGTCTTGTTTTCAGTAAAAATAAGTAAGAAAGTCTTTTTTACAGTGTACGGCACTTACAACAAAAGTACATGGGGCCAGGCAATAAATGTTTCAACAGTATAGCCACAAGTCTCGTACAGTATATGGCATCAGACTAGAATGATCTAGAAATCAATATTTGTTTTGTTAAGCTTTCCTTTAAGAGGCCTGATGTAGACAAGACAGCAAAGCAGAGTCCTGGGATGGTGACCTGTATCTAACTTGTGCTGTGACCAGCTGTACTGCTCTTTTAAGATGGAGAAAAATAGTTTTTTGTGGCGTGTGAAACCGGACAGATGCCTTTGATGTGTGCACCTGATTTGTGTGTTTTTAGTTATTGTCAAATGTTTTTTTTTTACAGATTCAATCCTGGTGTGATGCGGAGGAACAGTTGTGGCAGAAGGACAAAGACAACACAGAAGAAACTTTGTCTAAAGTTGAGCAGAAACTACAAAATATTCAATCTGTTCTAATGCAAGCAAAGGTAACAGAAAGAAGCTGACGTAAATAATTGGACTCGTGAAGTGTATCTGTGCAGAAGTAATAACTTTACCCTAACAAAGAAAATTTGACAAGTTCTACTTTTAACTCACATGACTTTATGTTAAAATAAAGTCCAGTTAATGACTTGGAGCCCTTCGTGTGGATCGCCTCGGGACTTTTACTGTAGGATTTATGGGTTATAGGTTTATGTGAAGTGTTGAGCGGTTAAAGTTTTAATAAAAATATCTCGTAATGAAAATGGTTTGAAAATGTAAATCTTATTTAATAATGATAAATGGTAAAGTTTTATGAGATTTCAGACATTCTGAAGAAATTCCCTAATGTTCAGGAGAAAAAGGAGAAAGGGATGTTGTTGGTCAAGGCTGTCAAGAGAAAGAGCAAAGATACACAGTTTCCCGAAACCGACGCGTTTCGCTGTAACATCAACACATTTAAAACCAAGATGACCGGGTTCCTCTTGAGGGCTGAAGAGCGTAAATCTGAGCTGGAGACATCTGTTGATCTTTATCGTTTCTGTGAACAGGTGGGCCCACAAAAACTCATTTTACCCTAAAGGCTGCTTTGACTAATTGGCTATTACTAATTTGACTAATTGCAACTATATAATCTCACAGATTTTTAAGTGAAACATGATATTCAGTGAGAAGAATGCAGGGCGGGGGGAATAATGGGAGAAAGTAGACATTCCAAACATTATAAGTTAGACCTCACCAGAGTACCCCCAGGTGTTTGGGTGGGAGGGTTTGAAATATGAGAAATTTAGCTGAAAAGGGAAGTTCAGAGGTGACCCTGGACCACAAAACATCATAAGGGTAATGTAACATAAGGGTAAATTAGATTTCCATTGATGTATGGTTTGTTAGGATAGGAAATATTTGGCCGCGATACAACTATTTGAAAATCTGTAATCTGAGGGTGCAACAAAAATCGATTATTAAACCATTCTTCATCAGCCTATTTTTTAAAAGTTGCCTGCCAGCGTTTTTTTTTTTTTTACCAAATGCCTTTCAGTTCTTTTTTTATAATTAGTGCTGGGCAAAGATTAATCACGATTAATCACATGCAAAATAAAAGTGATTATTTTTTGCATATATGTGTGTGTACTGTGTGTAATTATTATGTATATTTAACCACACACGCATACATGTATTCATTTCCGAATTTTTTTTGTACATAATTTTTTTAAATGTATATATCATATTAAATATATAAAATCATAAATAAATATATATACATATGTAAATGTTTCTTAAATACATACATGAATGTGTGTTTATTTATATATACATCATAATTACACACAGCACACACTCATATATTATGGAAAAATCACTTTTATTTTGTATGCGATTAATCGCGAGCACTAAAAAAAACAGACGCTCTGCTTATTAACAAACAAACAAAACGTTTCATCCTATCTATATTTTTTTCTCTGCTTATAAACTCTTAAATATTTATATTTTTCTTCAAAAAAAAAGTTTTTTAACAAAAAGCTGAAACAATTGCATTTTTGTGAATGAATTTTATTAGAGATCACATTCAGAACGATTATCAAAACATACACAGAGTGTAAAATTAATAAATAATTTTTTGCTTACTTTTTTTATAAATTGGGCAAGTGTGCCATCTAGTGGATAATCGAGGTATTACATATAACCATAAAAACTCATCAGGAACACGTTTTTCATGCAAATGTTTTGTTGTAATTGATGAGATAACTCATCCATAGTGGGGAAAGAGTTAAAGTTTTTCGAATTAAGTCATTAGCAACAAATATTACTTATGATAAGTACATTTATATATATTTACGATAAGAAGTTTACAAAATATCTTCATGGAACATGTTCTTTACTTAATATCCTAATGATGTTCGGCATGAAAACTATAATTTTGACCCATAAAGTGTATTTCTGGCTATAGCTGCAAATATACCCGTGCTACTGGCATGACTAGTTTTGTCAAATGATCTCAGGGAAAGTCAAGTTATATTTACGCAAAATTTTATCAATTTATTTGTGTCCATGGCACGAAATTCAACTTTTTTATGTGCCTTGAGCACACATGTCTTTTTCGTGACACAAATTTCTATAAATAGTGTTTTTCATGTCATTTTATGTATTGTTTTCTCATTTTTTCCCCTCTATTTTTAAAAACTTGTCGCGTGGGGTTGGGGTTAGATTTGTGGTTTGGGTTAGGATGTACTTTTATGTATTGGTTTCTACATGTTTTTCTTCCGCTTTTAAAACTATTCTCGCCTGGAGTTGGGGTAAGAGTTGGGGTTTGGGTCAAGATGTCTAAAAATGTAACAGAAAGTGATTCTTACCCCAACCCCAAGGACAATGGTAAGAAAATAGGAAAAACCAATGAGAAAACAATACATACAATGAACCGAAAAAGAAAGTCGTGCCACGGACACAAGAAACTATTTATAGAAATTTGCAGAATTTCGTGCCATGGACACAAATAAATTGATCAAATTTTGCGTGACTATAACACGACTTTCCGTGAGATCAGTCTGGGTTTTGTGGTCCAGGGTCACATATATTTGCCATTTACATGTCAATTTTTGTCCGACACAGTCATTGCTCTATAAACTATTATAGGATAGAGAAAAAAAACGTGGATTAAAAAGTAATCTTTTATGTTTCACACCATACATGTTTTAAACTTGTTTGTTTTTCAGGCCTCATCTCTTGTGAAAGAGTGCATGCAGTATTTAGAGTCGGAGACGAACGTGACCTCTCCAGCTTGTCTCCGCATGAGTGCACTACAGGCTTTTGAGGAGAGGTTCAGAGACTTCTCACCACAACACTTTGAGGAAAAGAGTAGCGCGCTGTTGGAGAGGCACCCAGATGGGATATGGATTTGGAATGCGGTCCGGGCTCAATGCCGAGATATCAGACAGAAGCTTCATGAGATACTGCAGTCCTCTTATAGAAATCAAAGTCCTCCCATATCTCCACAAAAAGAAAATGTGTCTGACGGCCTCTTGGCAGGACTGGCACAGAATGTAATGACCACTCCTCCCGAAGAAAAGCAGGGCGACCTCCAAACAAATCCAGCTGGCGGTCGAATAGAGAACGATGGACAAAGCGATAATGAGACTGTGGCACTTTGTAATATTGACGTTAAGCCCATGATGATATGCACATCATCAAACTCAGACACATTATTGGCTGAAAATGCTTATAAAGAAACTTTACCCATTAAACAACAAGATTCATTAGAAGGTATTCAACAGTCATTGCAGATTAAAGAGCAAAGCTCACCCAAAGTCTGGTTTAAAGAAAAAAGACGTCTTTTCCACCGAAGGTCAAGCGAAGGTAACGTTTCCACCTTTCACTATGGCCAGACCGTAACATTCAAGAAATGCCATCAGACGTACTCTCAAAGTGACGGTGATCTCGGGTACGCCGGACGGGCCATCGAGAGTGACCGCTCGCCATGTAATCAAACTCCAGTCTTCTCGTCTAATAAAGAATCTTGTGCATCTACCCACTGTCAAGCCAATGCTACGGTCAAGCCCGTGGTACATTTAAATGACCAGACATCTGCAGATTCCTGTGTATTGGTACCAAGAGCTTCGAGTCCAGTCAGTGAGTCGGACAGAGCATCATGGGATGGACAGAGCTCCAGGTTGTCTCACCAAGACAGCTTTTGTTCAAGCGCTTCGGAACCGAACCGGAGCAAAATAAATCAAAAGACCAGCAATGACTGTAAATCGATGATTTCTTCGCCAACACGCTCAGTTATTCCCATCAGATTGCAGGATGGGTCGATCTCTATGCCTGTGGAAAACAGCAGTACTGTACTGTGAGTAATCTGAAATGAAGAATATCTAATAGTGCAATGCTTTATTAAAGGTGCAGTGTGTAATTTTTAGCAGCGTCTAGTGGTGAGGTTGCGAATTGCAACCAACGGCTAAGTCCACTGCTGACCCCTTGCTTTTGAAACACATAGAGAAGCTATGGTAGCCTCCACCGGGAAAACATGTCATCGTCGGAGACAACTTAGTAAAAAAATTTGTCCGTTAAGGGCTTCTGTAGAAACATGGTGGCACAAAATGGAGACTTCCACGTTAGGGGACCCTCGGTGTATGTAGATAAAAACGTGTCATTCTAAGGTAATAAAAACATAACGGTTCATTATAAAAAGGTCTTTATACACCCCTGATAATATAGTTTTGTATATTATTTTGCATTTCTGTCAAGAGGTCCTTCAAAAAAATTACACACTGCACCTTTAAAGTATGAAAAATACAAAGAGTTCAAAAATATTGGATAGATTTGATATTAAATGCTGATATCAGAGCTTTTGTAGCAAAGCCCTCACTGTGTCAACATGTAAGTTAATTTGGGGTAAATGTGATATTTTCTATGTAGCAGTGTTGAAGGTGACTCAAATTTAAAGAGAAAAACTACACCGCAAAAAATTATTTTCAAGAAAAAAATTCATAGTATTTTTGTCTGGTTTTCAGTAAAAATATCAAAAAATTCTTAAATTAAGATGCTTTTTCTTGATGAGCAAAACAACTCAAGAATATAAGTCTAGTTTTTCAAATTTAAATTTAAGGGATTTTGTGCATAAAACAAGCAAACAAATCTGCCAACGGGATAAGCAAATTTTTCTAGAATTTTTCTTGAATTTAGTGTTTAAATATATATATTTTTACTGAAAACAAGACAAAAATTTTTTTTTTTCTTAAATCATTTTTTTGCAGTGTAAATAGTAGCTTTAAAGGATTACTCCACTTTCATAAAAAATCATGATAATTTCTTCACCCCCATGTCATCCAAAATGTTGATGTCTTTCTTTGTTCAGTCGAGAACAAATAATTTTTTTTTTTTTTTTTTTTTGAGGAAAAAATTCCAGGATTTTTCTCCATATAGTGGACTATAGTGGACATCCACAGTTTACAGTTTCAACACTGCAAAAAATTACTTTCTTACTTAGTATTTTTGTCTTATTTTCACTGAAAACATCTAAAAATTCTAAAATTAAGATGTATTTTCTTGATGAGTCTAGTTTTTAGACAAAAAAGATACAATTTAAGCGAATTTGTGCCTAAAACAAGCAAAAAAAAAAATAAATTCTGCCAATGAAACAAGAAAATTTTTCTTGAAATAAGTTGACTTTTTCCATAAACATTTTGTGTTTGGATACATTTGTATTTTTCGTGTTTCATTGGCAGATTTTTTTGCTTGTTTTAAGCACAAATTCGCTTAAATTTTATATTTTTTGTCTAAAAACTAGACTTATTTTCTTGGGTTATTTTGCTCATTAAGAAAATACATCTTAATTTAAGAATTTTTTGATTTATTTACTGAAACAAGAAAAAAATACTAAATAAGAAAGTCATTATTTTGCAGTGAATGCAGTTTCAAAGGGCTCCACATGATCCCAACCGAGACATAGGGGTCTTACCTAGCCAAACAATAGTTATTTTTGCCAAAAAAGTACTTTTAAACCACAACTTCTCGTCTTGCGCTGGCTGTGTGGTGCGCCAGCGCGACCTTACATATTGCGTAATCATGTCGAAGGTTCACGCGTTACATATGTGAAACACACACTTGCAGATCATTTTAAACAATAAACTGACACAAAGACATTAAATAGTATCATTCACATACAACAACAACATCTGAACGCTCCTCTTTCTCCACACTTGTAAACATTAGGGCAGTAGTTTCACATACATCATGCATGACCTTTCCACGTGATTACGTAATATGTAATGTCACACTGGCGGATCACAAAGCTAGTTCAAAGCAAGAAGTTTTAAAAAGTGCTTATTGTTTTTGGCGAAAATTATGGTCTTTTCGCTAGATAAGACCCTTATGCCTCGTTTAGAGCCCTTTAAAGCTGCATTGAAACTGTTAAGGTCCACTAAGTCCTGGAATGTTTTCCTTAAAAAAACATTATTTCATCTCGAGAAGACAAAAACATCTTGGATGACATGGGGGTGAGTAAATTATCGGAATTTTGTTATGAAAGTGTAATATTCCTTTAATACATCATATTAAAGGATATGTTATAGTTTTGTTTACAATAAATGAAATTGTAGGAAAATGTCAAACATCGCCAAAGGGAGGAATGATGTAAGGTTTGTTTTGCTCCTTTCAGAAAACTCCAGCTGATCATTGAAGAGTTGCTCCAGACGGAGAGAGAGTATGTAAGAGCCTTAGGGTACGTCGTCGAGCATTACATGCCTGAGCTGGAGCGTCCTGATGTTCCTCAAGACCTGCGGGGACAGCGAGGAAGCATCTTTGGAAACCTGGAGAAACTGCGAGATTTCCACCAGCATCACTTTCTTAATGAGCTGGAGATCTGTCTGCAGGAGCCCTTCAGTGTGGGACGCTGCTTTCTAAAACATGTGAGATCTTTGAGAAGAACCCTGCATGAGTCCACACAAGCTCACTATGTACATTAGTACTAGTCAATTCAATTTCACATAAAAATATTTGCCTGTGTAGGAAGCAAATTAAACTTAAAAATGAGAAATTTTAGCTGATACCGTTGTTCTTGCCCTGACAATAATTTTACCCAAAAAAGCAAAAAATTTACCCATCCAGATTTGGTTCTGTTGTTCAGATTCTTATTAGCAATTAAAAGCAGTTTTTCCCACTATCTGACATTGGCCGATTGTTTAAAACAGTCTATGATCAGGGCAGATGCAGGGTCAGAAAAATGCATCAGAACTGAATCTGTGTGATCATTTTTTATTTTCGCTCAGCACTTTTAGGATTTCATGACATAATACTTGGAAACAAGGAGTAAAAAGCAAAACTACTGATGTATTTTTGTAGGCAAAACCCATAAGCGAATTAGCATTTGAGCATTTCCGGTTCCATCATCCTAAAGTCAATGTTTTCTTTTTTTGGAATGGGGTTTTAGTTAAACCTTTTTTTATAAGATTTTGGGTTAACACAAGCCCAGGATATTTTCATGACATAAAACACACTAGTAAGTCCCACTTGTGACTTTTTAAAAGCTTTAAACTTTCTTTAAAAGGTTTCTAACAAGTTGCTACATAAGAGTACAGACTTTTCGGGCACTTTAAACGTCATCATGCATGAAGATCTCAATAACAACGCAACATGGGCACAATTCTCAACAAAGATTCATCCACACACTGCAACAGATGATTTTCAGGAAAAAAATTCTTAGTATTTTTGTCTTGTTTTCAGTAAAAATATCTAAAAATTCTTAAATTAAGATGCTTTTTCTTGATGAGCAAAACGACCCAAGAAAATAAGTCTAGTTTATAGACCAAAAATATAAAATTTAGGTGATATTGTGCATAAAACAAACAAAAAAAATCTGCCAATGGGGAAAGCAAAAAATCTTTTTTTTTCTAAATTTAAATTTAAGAAAAAAATGCTGACCCATTGGCAGATTTTTTTGCTTGTTTTATGCACAAAATCCCTTAAATTTGATATGTTTGGTCTAAAAATAGACTTCTTATTTGCTTGGGTCGTTTTGCTCATCAAGAAAATACATCTTAATTTATGAATTTTTAGATATTTTAACTGAAAAAAAGACAAAATACTAAGAATTTTTTCTTGAAAATAATTTTTTGAAGTGCAGATACTCCAAAGAGTTTTCCTTATCAGGGAACATGTTTTTAAATGTGTTTAATAAAGTTTGAAAGAGCTGTCAGAAGCTTGGTGGGGATGACGTTGAGGTTGGCAGAATGTGGTGTAATTTTAGCTTTTTATTTCTAGTAAATGAATTTAGACTTAAAAAAACAAGGCTTTTTTTGTGATAATCCAAATAGGAAAAATGAATCTTTTTTTTTTGGCAAAGGAACCAGTGTCCCGCTAACTTTCGTATTGACGTACAAACATAAGTCATCCCTGCGGCACTCTTGGTATTGGCAGACGTCATCCTAAGTAATCAAATATCATTATTGCCACATAAATTTTGTATTGGTACATCCCTAATTTTTTATCAACAAAACCGCAATGTTTATAACATAAAAAGCAAATATTTAAAGGGGACATTTGGCAGCCGTCATCCTAAGTAATCAAATATCATTATTACCACATACATTTTGTATTGGTGCATCCTTAAATTTTATTAGCATAACCCCACTGTTTATACCCCGAACAGAACAGAAGGGGACAGTGCTATAATGGGGTCCCCTATCAACCTAGAAAATGTGAAAAAGATCAACACAGTAACTTAGTTTTGGTAAACCATTCTCTGCAAGCATGTGAAAAAATATCTCATTGAAATTGGGCTCCCCTTGTGATGTCAGAAGGGGATTATACCGCCCCTTAATCTGCACTATCCAACCAGATCATCTCATTTGCATAAAAGGACACACACAACATAAAGTCACATAATAACATTCATTATCCTCCGATCACACTTTTATCATCTCTGCTTGTCCAGTCATTGATTCTAACTTTGTGTTTCTCAAATCCAGAAAGAAAACTTTGGCCTCTACGCGTTATACAGTAAGAACAAACCTCGCTCTGAAAAACTGCTCATCAGTCATGGAAAAGACTTCTTCAAGGTGATTATTTCTTTTTTTATTAAGTAGTAGAACAAGATGCTGTAAGAAATGTTACCAGCTCCTTTCTGTTAATACTTGTGTAAAAGCAAAAATCCAAAGAGTAATGAAAGATCTGACAGATGTGAATTCATCCATTCATTCTCCGGGAAATCTGTTCACTCATAATTCCAGTAAGCTGAGAGAGTTTCAGTCAAAACTTGTCTCTTGCAATGAGCTGCCATGACAGCATGGTGGGCACATCTTGTCGACAGAAAATACTGTACTGTTATATGTGTCATATGCCAAGCACCTGTGCCAGCCCGTACTTGTTTATCCAAACTACAGATGTGTATTATTCAAGCACGGATCACACGTCTTATATACTGTATATGATGTTGGTTGTCTTTGGCTCTATTGCAGCATAAACAGCAGGTGTTGGGTGATAAGATGGATCTGTCATCATATCTTTTGAAACCGGTGCAGCGCATCAGTAAATACAGTCTGCTGCTGCAGGACATGCTGCGAGAATGCGACAGCGGGCCACGCGCCGGCCGCGAGCGCATGGAGATACAGACAGCTCTGGAGATTGTACAGTTTCAGCTTCGCCACGGCAACAATCTGCTCGCCATGGATGATATTCAGGACTGTGATGTGAGTGATGGAGATATTAGAAAGAGGCTCATTCGGTTTGAACAGAAATGAAAGATAGATGGTCAAAATGTGGGAATTGTTCATCCAAAAATGAAAAAAAAAAAAAACTTAGAATATATTCACCGTCATGCCATCCCGACCACCGACGAAACCCGTTTAATCTCCTTTTCCGTTTACATAACGTTTACATCCCATATACATATACAGTCGATATATATATATCTCCCAATCGTTTTTCCCCTCCTAGGACTTTTTATCCTCCTAGGCTTAAAAAAGTCGGGAGGTTTTTTCTCCTAGGGGTTTTTTCAACCCGGGGAGTCAGCCGACATTAGCTTAATTAGCATCCTCTTCTTTACGTTACATTAAAGTTTATTCATAGCCGCTGTATTTTGCTGTATTTTGCTACTTATGTTGTCTCTCGATTTTTCTGTATTTTCCCCTGCTTCTATTGCTTTGTAAAGCTGCTTTGAAACAATTACCAATAGTGAAATTATATAAATAACATTGAATTGAATTGAATTTATATAAACGTAAGCACACAAAATATATATATTTTTTAAAGATTTTTTTCATTTTTTCTCCATGCATGCCCAATATGTTTATGCTCCAAACGCACGTCCATTCATCATAAAAGTAATCCAAACGACTCCAAAAAATGTAAACTGTGTGAGATTTTATATTTGAGCTAAAGATCTGACATCTAAGCTAAACAAGCACAACAAATAATGAGACACACAAACACCAATGAGATTGAAGTTTGAAAAGCAACATAAAATAATAGTGCAGGTTTGATAAAGAAAGGATATTTTTAAAGAACATAGTGAACAGCAACAGAGTATCTGTAATTACAAAGATGAATGCCTTTTTTTCTTTGCTTTTATTTTAAGACAAAAATGGAAAGAAGATCAGTGGGTGGTAAGAATATAAGATACACTTGACTCCATCCACCTGCATCCATCGGTGCAAATTTGTTTTTAGAAACCAGAACAGGAAACTCCCACAAGCTCTTATGCACTTTATTTTTTTTTTTAATTAGTCAAAACTAAACATGTAAGTCGGTAAAAATATATAAATCATAACATTGAACAGAAACTGCTATAGTTTTTCATATAATAAAAATAAACACCCCAATCATTCTTACTGGTGAGTCACAAGTCTGTTCTGGATACATACAAAAACTGTGCTGAGTGTCTTAAAACGAAACTTATTAAGATTCAATGGCTTGAAAAATACACTGCAAAAAATGATTTTCAAGAAAAAAAATTCTTAACATTCTTAAAAAATATCTAAAAATTCTTAAATTAAGATGCTTTTTCTTGATGAGCAAAACGACCCAAGAAAATAAGTCTAGTTTTTAGACCAAAAATATCAAATTTAAGTAATTTTGTGCATAAATCAAGCAAAAAAATCTGCCAATGGGGTAAGCACATTTTTTAACATTTTTCTTGAATTTAGTGTTTAAGAAAAATGTTCAAGATTTTTTTGCTTACCCCATTGGCAGCTTTTTTTGCTTGTTTTATGCACAAAATCACTTAAATTATATATTTTTGATCTTAAAACTAGACTTATTTTCTTGGGTCGTTTTGCTCATCAAGAAAAAGCATCTTCATTTAAGAATTTTTGGATATTTTTACCGAAAACAAGACGAAAATACTAAGAACCTTTTTTTCTTGAAAATCATTTTTTTGCAATGAATCCATTGAGGTTTCATTGACTACTAGGTTTAGTTTGGCTATCTGATAGAGCTTAAAAATACAATTGAATAGTAAATGTAAGATGTCTGATATTGTTGTAAAGATAATTTTGTCTATGCAGGTGAATCTGAAAGAACAAGGCCAGCTAATTCGTCAAGACGAGTTTCTCGTGACCTTCAGAAAGAAAAAATGTTACCGTCACATTTTTCTCTTCCAAGATCTCATTCTCTTCAGCAAGACTCGGAGGACTGATGTGGGGAATGACACGTATATCTACAAACAGTCTTTTAAGGTAAACCATTGAGTCGTCCAAATATTGATTTCTGTGCTAATCCCCTTAAGTCAAGTTGTGATGTAAAAAATGATTTCAAGAGAGACTACAATCTAAACAGATCTCTGTTTAATCATATTACACATTTGGGCAAAGCTTTTATAAACTCATGGTGTTCACACAGGCATCCAGGACACTGACATTTTAACAGTTCATGAAAAATGTATCGCTGTATTGTCATCTGGGACTTCATTATAAGATAGAGGATAGGAACAAAAAATCTTCCTTGTTTTAAAGCTCACTGTATTAGTATTTTTTGTTGTTTGCTTAAAGAAGTATTTCACTTTTAACTACAAATTCTGATAATTTACTCATCCCCAGATGTTTATGTCTTTCTTTGTAAAGTCGAGAAGAAATTAAGTTTTTTAGGCCTCAAAGGACTCTAAACGATCCCAACTGAGGCATAAGGGTCTTATCTAGCCAAATGATCGTGATTTTCATAAAAAAGTACTTTTAAACCACAACTTTTCGTCTTGCACTAGCTGTGTGACACGCAACCTTATGTATTACGTAATCATGTGAAAAGGTCAAGCATGACGTATGCGAAACTACCACTTTACAAGTGTGGAGAAATAGGACCGTCTGACGTTGTTGTATGTGAAATGATATTAATTCATGTTTTTGTGTCAGTTTATTCTTTAAAATTGTCTGCAAGTGTGCGTTTCTCATATGTATTGTGCAACCTTCCCACGTGAATACGTAATAACTAAGACGAGAAGTTGTGGTTTAAAAGTACTTTTTTGGGGGGTGGGGTGAAAATGATGATCATATCGTAGATAAGAACCCTTGTGCCTCGGATCGTTTAGAGCCCTTTGAAGCTGCATTAAAACTGTAATTTTGAGGTCCATCAAAGTTTTTATTACTTTAGTATGAAATGTTTTTGTCCACATACACCGCAGGTCCCCTCACATTTCGCCATTTTGTGCCACCATGTTTCTACAGTAGCCTTAAAGGTGCAGTGTGTAATTTTTAGAAAGCTCTCTTGACAGAAATGCAAAATAATGTCCAAAACTATATTATCAGGGGTGTATAAAGACCTTTTTATAATGAACCTTTATGTTTTTATTACCTTAGAATGAGACGTTTTAATCTACATACACGAGGGTCCCCTTACGTGGAAGTCGCCATTTTGTGCCGCCATGTTTCTACAGAAGCCGTTAACGGACAAAAGTTTTTTACTTAGTTGTCTTCGACGATGACATGTTTTTCTGGTGGCGGCTACTGTAGCTTCTCTATGTGTTTCAAAAGTGAGGGGTGAGCAGTTGACTGAGCTGTTAATTGCAATTCCCAACCTCACCACTAGATGCCGCTAAAATTGACACACTGCACCTTTAAATGGACAAACTGCTCTACAGAGCGCATTTTGTCACTACGCTGTCTCAAAAGATGACATATTTATCCTGTGGCGACTACTGTAGCTTCTCTATGCGTTTTTAAAGGGAGGGGTGAGCTGTGGACTGAGCCGTTAGTTGCAATTCCCAGTCTCACTGCTAGATGTCGCTTAAAATGTACACAGTGGGCCTTTAACAAGCAAATGTCTGCAATTCCTTCAATGTAAAAAGTAAAAAAACTTGAAGGAACTATTTATAAATGAAGCGATAAAAATTTGATTTGACCCTACAGTCACATTAGCTACGAAAGTGAGCAACGCCAAGCGACACACACTCGCTTGATGTGCGTTCCTTGGCTAGTATTTGAAAGCGGTATCAAAAGTCACTTCAGAGGTATTTTTAAGTTACAAGAACGATGTTTTTGGATTTAAAATTATTTATTTCTCAATAAAAGTAACAAAATATATGAGATAAAATGCCAAACTTATCAGATATATACAGAAATGCGCATTTTCCGCCATCTTGAATTATTTTCTTCGACTCAAGCCACAGACCTACGTCACGCTGCCCCGTCTTGTCTATTTTGGCCCCACCTTGCTCGGCGCAGCGGCGAGCTCATGGCTTGTCGCTGGCAAACGGCCACTCCATTGAAAATGAATGGTAGCCTGACGCTCTGTCCCTTGTAGCTAACGTGACTGTGGGGTTATCCATCAGGAATTGATTGTTTTGTAAAATGGTGTTTTTTTTATTTATTTATTTGTTGGTGATGTTAGTTTTGTCCATCTCTTCCGTTCTGTGTCAGACTTCAGACATTGGCATGACCCATAATTTCGGTGAGAGCGGGTTGTGTTTTGAGATCTGGTTTCGAAGAAGGAAGTCACAGGACACGTACATCCTACAGGCACAGAGTCGTGACGTGAAGGAGAACTGGACCAGAGACCTGGAGAGAATTCTGTGGGAACAAGCCGTCCACAACCGAGGTAAGCAAACCTATTCGCATTATCATGAAAAAAACTTTTATTTTAAGTGAATCTCCGCTATGATGTTCAGTAAATCTGTGTGGTCTGTACAGGACTGATCTGTTATAGTTATTTGGAGTGTGAGACATGGACATCATGCTTTTTTGAAGTCACTCCCTAAACTTTTATTGTGTGTACATTCAGAGAATACAGTAATATAAATATTATTCCTATCAGTTTCTGTGGAGTTCTTCCTCTCTGTGTTTAAGAAAAAACCATGAGGAGCCAAGGATGGTCATGTTATTAACTGATAAGTATACAAAGGAATTAGATAAGGAAGGAGTGTTGGGAAATGATAAATTACTCCAAACTTTCAGCCCCATGTACAAAAGCATTTATTCATTTCTCAACCCCTATCAGCCTCCTACATTTACACTCGTACAACTTCCCGGTTTCATTATTGTCTCTGTTTCCACAGAATTACTTGCACTTTAATACATCATATGAGTCAATCTTGTTATGCAAAACTTTCTTCGAAAGTCTGTAACACCTAAAAATGCCCATGCTTGTGCTGCCAGTTCCTTATCTAATCTGCCACACATCAATGAATGAACAATAGATGTAGTGTGCAGCAACATGACTGATGTGTATTGACAGATATACTAATGTATAAACATTAAATTAATAATAAAAGCCGGATGAACCCTATAACACATAAACAGAGACACTTGGAGACGGCTGTTATGATAACCCTTATGGGTTGTTGGGGCCATTTTTGGCCATTTTTGTCTTACTTTGGCCACAAGTTTCTCTGTGTTTCAGCAAATGGACTGATTTTTGGTGACAAATTTTATATTGACACATATTTTGAGAAAATGCTTTGAAATGTTTCAAAGACTCAACAATACACCGTGGGCAGGTTTACTACCCTTTCGTGTTGTTCGTGGACAGGGGAGACACTAAATGGAGCAGCTGTAAAAATGTATCAGATTATTTTTTATTTTTTCATAAATCTGTCGATCAACTTCAGTCCTGATCAAAACTTCCAAATGTTTACAAAAATTCCATGCTTTTAACTTTTTAATTGCCAAGTTTATAACTGATGTCACAAAAACACACAAAATGACAGATATAAAGATATTATTTTCAATATATAAAGTGATTGTGGACTGGTTTTTTTTTAACCTTTTTGGGCTTGTCAAAGATCAGTAGAAACATAGGCTTTGATGCATTTTTAGTTTTTGTGCAGCATCAGATTTTATTTATTTTTCTCCCTGATTAGTTGTTCGTGGCTTTTTTGCCCCATTGACTTCCATTATAACCAATTTTTTTGATTGCAAAGCCATGACACCTTATTATCATGCATTCTTGATTGTTGGTGTTTTTTCCTTTTGCAAAGAGGTAACATTTTTATTTTTTACTGTTGATCACATTGTGCCACTATTAACCCTTTAGTAGGCCTGTGCAAAAACAAAGAGCTTAATTTCTGGCTTGTACATTGAGTTATATGGAATATAACAGCATATTATTTTGTGTGTGTGTGTGTGTGTGTGTGTGTGTGTGTGTGTGTGTGTGTGTGTGTGTGTGTGTGTGTGTGTGTGTGTGTGTGTAATGTTTGTAAACATTTAGTAGTTTTGATCAGTACTGAGGTTGATTAACAGATTTATGCAAAAATTTGAAAAATATCTGATACATTTTACAGCTGATCAATTTAGTGGCTTTTTTTGTCCACGAGCAACCCGGAAGGGTAGTGAATTTGAAAAACCCAGAAAGAAAAAACTAAGATGATACGCTGTTTTATGTCATGCATAAGACAACAAAACACAGCTTTACACATGCATTGTTTAGGTACTGTCACACCATTGATCTACTGATCGTCCTTCAACGTGATGCCCAGTCGATGCCTGACCAATGACCACCGGCGGAACCAGTTTAATTCGCTTACCCGTTCACATACCCCGATAGTATTTATATATATAAATATATATATGTATCTCTCTCAGGGGGTTTTCTCCTCCTAGGAGTTCCCCCCTGGACTAGCCAGGAGGGTTTTTCTCCAAGAGGGATTTTTCACCCCCTGGAGAGTCCGCCATCTTTGGCTTAAGTTCATACTTTACTGTATACGCTATATTATTAGTACGCTCGCTTGTCTATGCTTTTCCTACATCTATTAAAGTAAAGCTGCTTTGAAACAATTAGCAATTGTGAAAAGCGCTATAAATAAAATTGAATTGAACTGTGAAAATATATAAAAAATGTAGATTAGTGTGATATTTGTGATGTCTTTTTAGTATGTCATTTCTATTTGCAATTCACAGATCACAGATGTCTGTATTGGTGTCTAAAAGTTCAAATAGATTTGATTTCTGTGAATGCTGTCTGAGACAATAGTATCTCACTATTGAGATATGGCAGATAGGGTATAAACTATGGTAATGTCGGACTGTCAGTCAGTGGCCGTGGGCGGGGATTTATCAGTGTGACATCACATTAACAATTAGATATATAATGAGACTGCTTTTGTTTAATGGGGATTAAAAAGGAGGAGATGGTGGATTATTTTCATTGTATGGAGGTCGTGTTCACACACTGCCAACACACATCTATGTCCAAACACCTTGTAAAAGTGGATTTTGCATAATATGCGCACTTTAAGTTCTGTGTTGGTCTTCACACAGAGATCCGAATGCAGGAGAGAGTGTTCATGGGGATTGGATATAAACCTTACATGGACATCACGCCCAGTGAAATGGCCATCAATGACAGAGCCATCAACTATGCGCTCACAGGACGGGGTAAAACACGTGTCATCCAAATATATATACCAGATATGATCATTATACTATTGCAAAAACACAAATAATCTAGCATGATGGAATAATGGTGCGTTCACACCAGACACGAATGAAGCGAGAGTGATTTACATGTTAATTCAATGCAAAGACGCGTTGCACATCCTGTGGTGCAATTCGCCTGAATGAGGTGGCACAAATGACATTTGATCTGCCTAATGCTTAATTCTTGCAAATCGAGCGAGTTGAATAATCGGAACTTTGGCGGATATTCATCCTGCGTTAACCAATCAGGAGCTTGCTCTAGTAGTGACGTGATTACGATGTAGCGAGCGGAGGCAGAAATACGAAACAACAATGGAGGACAACATCATTGTCGCTGTATGTGAACACCCGGAGCTGTACGACACATCTTTGAGGTTTTGTAGAAACAAGAATAAAAAGGATCTTACTTGAAAGAAAGTGAGTGAGGAGGTCGGACACTCACTTAGCTAGCTAAAGCTGGCAAATTAAGCGTATTAGTGTCTGAATTTTATGCGCGAATAAAGCAAGTTAACTCAAAATGTTCAAGCGTCCAACTACCCGCAAATAGCACGATTTATTCGCTTCATTAGTAATCTGGTGTCAACGCACAGTAATGCTACGCACACCCCAAACGCGGGGCAGCGCGATACTCGCTCTAGATTACTTGCCGGATTTAACTTCATGTCATGCGAATTTTTCGCTCAAGTTGATTATTTTCAACTTGGGCGATGACGTGTTTGAGGCGAATAGCGTGTGTTTTCGCCACACACGCACCGCCCATATCGCGTCATTTGCATCGCCCCATGCGAGGACGCATCTGATCGCGTCTTTGCATTGACTTTGTATGTAATCTACTTGTGCAAATAATTGAACTCGCATCTGGTGTGAACCCACAGTAAGACTTTGCACAGTACTGTATGATATTGATCTTATTTAATTACAATTTAGGCGGCATTCCTGTCCTTCGCTTGAATTCTGTTGGTTCGACCAGCTGTACGTCATCGTCTGGTAGCCATTCATCTTTATCCTCTGGGTGGGACTGTCATCTGAGACATCTGATTGGTCCAGGCGGTGGTGATGTTGTACGGTTTGAGCAAGGAACCTCAGGAATCCTGGAGGAAGATGATTTGGAGCAGGACAGTGGAAACCAGAGTGTACTTGGTATGTCCTTTATCTCAGTGTCAGGGTTCATAAAAATATCAGATGTGATTTCTAGTTTGGGAACGTGTTTAGAACAACAACTTGGCGTTACTCTTTGACGTCGCATTACAGATGATGTCTTTTGACCACCAAAGTCTCATGTGTGATGCTACAGTTCTTAGTCACAATGAATGAGTGTCCAATCCAGACAGCTTCCATTTGACTGAAGCAATTTTACAGCCCATGCATTATTATTTTTAGAAGGTAAATGTTTTGCTAATTGTACCCTTTGTTGTGTTTTGTTACAGTGGACAGTTCTGAATCGTCGAGTGAGAGTGTGAGTTGCTTCAGCAGTTCTGGTCACAGCTGCCAGTCTGTGATTGGTGGAGATGGTGAACACACCCTATCTGAGGTGTCCGTCATTGACACAAAAAAGTTACGTGCCCAAAAACAGGAAACCAATGGGAAACCCACTAACCCACCAGGCCAAACAAGGAACCAGCCGTGCTCCAAAGTATGAGGCCTACAAATTATTTTATCATTGTGCAATGCATTATGTCCAACGGTGCAAATACAGCTTTTTTTAAACATAAGCTATTTGCCAGTATCTTGTTTTTTGCTGAATATTGTTGTCATTAAAAATGTATTTTCTTTGTTTTTCTCAGGTTCAAGGGACAAACATCATGGCTAAATCAACTGAAGTTTAACCAATCTATAATGTTTATACCGTAAGACCTTCACATGTCTTTTATATTATCATGCATCATGTCTGTCGCTCACTAATGGACTCTGTACAACTCTCAAATAAAGCTTATTTTATTTATTTATTTTGGTGTGGGTGTTGGTTGGTTTTAACAAATATTTGTATTTGTCATATACACATACACCATTGTGGTGATCAGTGTTTCCTTTAGTGGGGCAGTTTGACTTGTCACATATCACTTCAATTTGTTTTGTTTATTAAAACACATTATATATTGCAAAGAAAGTTAAAAACAAAATTATCCTTTGCTAATATAATTTATAATTAAAGTGGTTTATTTGTTACAGATATTTTTTTTTTGACAAGATTGCTAAAATATAGGATTTTTCAGGATCAGCCTATTTCTAAATATCTTTTTATACATTGTGGAAAATTTTTAAAGAAACCCATCCAAATATCAAGAAGCAGCACATAAATCGCATCCATGGTGGTGACATATTCCATGTTGCAATGCATGCTGGGATCCACTATAGTATAAAACACATGACTCTCATCGTGAATGGTCACTATGTTGCTATTAATGTGCTGATTCTTGATAGCTGCATGTGTATATATATATATATATATATATATATATATATATATATATATATATATATATATATATATACACTTCTGCAATGGTTTTAAAAATCAAATTTGGAAAGCTTGGTCTGCGGAAAAAAAAAACATTTATGATCTCCAGTAGAGAATTACTATTTTATCTACATCTATTTAACTATTGATGAGTCAAGCATGTTTCTTTGACTGTTTAAGCAATATTACTTGATATTACTTGATGTCATTTGCAATAAATAATGTGTTTTGTTAAAATGCTGTTGCGAAGACCAAAAGCTGAAAAAAGCCAAGAGTCAAAGTGTCCAACTAAAGGAAACACTGATCAGCAGCATAACGGCGACCAAACAATTTCAATAAAACATAGCATCTAAATATCTGTAATTTCTCAAAAAAGTAGACAATTGACATTGAAATAAAATCATTCTGTTTTGTAATAAGAGAGATTTCATGTCTTCTCAGTTAATTTTATCTGATGTGGTGGCTGGAAGTCGGTTGTCGTTATTGTATTTCTTTGGTCTTCAGTGATTCTGCTTATTATCATCAGGTGTCTTCAACAATCAAATAATCATCACTCAAATGATCACTTAATAAACTAATTAACTTTACCAGTGCTTAAGAGTTACCTTTAACACCCTGCCGGTGGTTCCCATATAAACACCAATTTAACCCTGGGGTATTTGCTGTGTATGCATATACATCCTGCAGTGAAATATAAATCTGGTATAGAAAAAGGTAGAAAATCTATACAATATATATATATATATATATATATATATATATATATATATATATATATATATATATATATATATATATATATATATATATATATATATATATGTACACTAAAGTTAAAGGTGGAGTGCACAATGTTTGAAAGCCAATGTTAATATTTGAAATCACCTAAACAAACACGCCCCTACCCCAATAGAATCTGGACCTTCTTTTAAAAGACCCGCCCCACACATACGCAACCCGGCAAGGATGTCGGTTAGTAGACACGCCCCTTACTGCTGATTGGCTATAAATGTGTTTTGGTAGTCGGTCCGTCTCCTTTTCCAAAGCGTTTTTCAAACATTGTGCACTCCGCCTTTAAAGCAACACTATGTAGTTTCCATGTAAAAATGACTTACAGCTCCCCCATGTGGTTGAAAAGCGCAACAGTGCCTGATATCAGACACTCTTCTGCAGGCAGGGGGAGGGGCAGGGCTGTGTGCTCTACCCTCCACCACCACTTTCTGATTGTGCTTATAGCAGCTAGGAGGCTGCTCAGGTGGCAGCAACAATACAGTTTGTTAAGTTAAAAGTTGTTCTATTACTGAAATAATTTTAGAGACATTATTTAAATGTAAAAAAACTACATGATGTTGCTTTAAGGCGAAAATGAAAATTAATGTGAAATTAAACAAGAGACTGAATATTTACCTGTAAGAAAGATTAAATTAACAGATTAACAGTTCAACAGATTGAATGTTTCACTTTTAAGATTACAAAATCATTAGTAAAAACCCATGATAAAATGATGTGGATGTTAAGCATTTTATTTAATCAAAGTACTTCGATATAATGAAATAAGAAAAACAGGATGGGAATTGTAATAACTGGCCTTAGTAGAAATCATCTGTAACATTTTTACTCGAAAACCTCATTGTTGGCAACCTGTGAACCTGCTATAGGGCCATGTCTATATCAGGGGTTTTCAAACTGGAGTCCAGGGGCCCCCAGAAGATTTTAAGGGGTGACCAGAAAAACTAAGCAAAAAGTGTACTGAACATTATTACTGTTTCATATCTTAGTCTTTATCACTCCTTTGCATACTTTCCAGAATTGTTTATATTTGTTTTGTTTCTCGGTTGGCTCTGCTGAGAATTTGCTTATTTTAAAAGAGCTCATTGCGTAAATTAGACAATAAGTGTGAATTCCAAAAATTTTTGCACCCTATAAGGGCACTTCGGGAAAAGGGACGCTGTATAAACAGTCAGTCCATATAAAGAGAAAATGACCTTTTATTCATTGCTCTTTTTGCCAAGTGTATTTTTTACAACATCACTGAGACACAGTTGCCTAACTTTCTCCAGAGTTTGCACATCAAGAGTTCTTATCTTCAAATTGAAAAGCGATGATCACATTCGACTGGAATTTGAGGTTCTTCAAATTGTCTGGCCATCTCAGCTATACTGTATATATATCATTTTGCTGCAGGCAGACAGGCTTGTATGAGTGTGTTACAGAACAAATTGTTCTTGGATTGGCCTAAAAAGTTTGCCAAAAATAAAAATAAAAAATGGGTAATTGTTAGGTAATTTTTTGAAAGAAGAAAAGTTGCTAGAGCTGCCTGAAAAGTTGCTAAGTCTTAATAACAAAATTGCTAAGTTGGCAACACTGCGGGTGAGAACGTGAGTTGCTTCAGTAGTTGGCATTTGTATGCAGTATTCATAAAGTTGCTATTAAAAAAAGATTTCTTCTGAAAGTTGAGCCCAGTCTCATGAAGTGCATATAAATCACATGCAGTGTGAAAACTAATGCAATAGCCAAATATCAATTTTGCATGCACACGCCAGTCCTTCCCGTTCACGGTGCATCTTTTTGTGTCGTTTTATGTATTGGTTTCTCTTTTTTTCCCAGTTTTTTTTACCATTGTCGCTTTGGTTTGGGGTTAGAACAAGTTTTTGTTACATAAAATGACATCTTAACCCAAATCCAAATTCTACCATGGTTTAAAATTAGACAAAAACCTGAAGAAACCTATATATTAAATGACAAGCAAATCCCAAATCTAACCCCAAACCCAAGTGACAATAGTTTAAAAAAAACAAAAAACGGAAAGGACTGGCGTATCATATGCACACAAAATGGGAATTTGTTGTGTGTATTGAACGACATTTCACACTGCGTGCTATTTATACGCACTTCATGAGAATGGGTGGGAAAGTTGCCACAGTATTTAAATCTGAAAATATTTATTTTACATGCAATCGTTTTCTAAATGTAATCAAGTTTGCAAGCACTATATTTTGTCTATAGAAGGTTTCAGCAATACCAACATAAACAAGCGGTGTCCGTGGTCTATACGTAACTTACGGTAAACTCTGCTAAGAATAAATACAACAAAGTACTTTAAACATAGTTTATTTATATAACAAGCAAAAAACAACAACACGTAGGTTAACCAAAACATTTGTTATTTCGACAAGGTATTTGTTCAAGAGTTCAGTTTAGCAACTAGTCAGACCATTAAAAAACTTAAACCGGAAGTAAAGGTCGGACCAGACGCGTATCGCGTAGCCGCACGTGTGTCCGATGAAACGGTCTATATAATATCACAATACTGTTTATTGAACACTGTAACTACATTTTTTATACATAAAATATGAAGAGTTTGGTTCCAAAACGAGATAACTCTTTTTTTTATTTAGTCAAAACATGTTTATTATTATGGTATCATGTTATTATTTTGTTTTATGGTGCTACTTAGCTGTATTTTTTAAGTTATGAAGGCTTAAATCAAAACAAACCAACTACAGTTTGATTGATATTAATTGGAGTGCACAATCAAAAAACAAAATAAAAAAAAATAAAATTTTGGAACCAAACTCTTCATATACAAATAAATATTTTAGGAAAGGGGGTGCCTCACAAAAGGCTCATCATTTTTGGAGGTCCTTGCCTTCATGAAGTTTAAACACTTCTGGTCTACATGGCAGAATGATTCAATTTAGAACGTCTTGCAGAAACCATGCAAGACATTTATGTGGAACTGACACGTTCACACACATCTTGTTAAAACTCTAGTAAACCACAAACATTTTTATTACGACAAGTCATGGTCAAATCCTCTTGTGTAACATCCCTGTACAGAAGAAAACTGAATGTGGGAAAGACAGACCAGACACGTCAATGATCTTTAAATGCGATAAGCTTACATCATATTGTATACTGTAAAAAAATGACAGTATTATTGCAGCTGTTTGCCAGTAACTTACTGCAGATTTAAATTGATGTTATTTTATAGTTTTATTCTGTAAAGATAAAGTCTTGTTAATGTTTAATGTTCATTTAAATTAATATAAATCTACAGTAAGTTACTGGCAAACATCTGCATAATTACAGCTAATTGTAGCTTTCTTGCTACAGTTTGCAAGAAGCCCCCGTAAAGCACCATCGATTAAATTAAGGTACTTGCAGAATCACATCAACTGGCCCTAAAAATGGTGTAATATTTTGTGGCCCGATGAGAGTAAAATTGTTCGGTTCTAGTGGTTATCGACAGAACCTCAGGATTTAAACATGGGATGCGAAAATGATGGTATTGAGATGTTTTTCATACTACAGTGTTGGGCCTATTTATCGTATACAAGCGAACATGGATCAGTTTGAATATATCAGAATACTTAAAGAAGATTATTTTGCCCTTTGCAGAAAAGGAAAAGCCCCTTAAATGGGTGCCCAGCTCAATCCCCTGATATCTACCCCAATGAAAACTTGCGGAGTGACATTAAAAATGCAGTTTTGAAGCAAAACCTCAAAATTGACAGGACTGTGGATCCTCTGCTGAAATATCTGTTTCTAGGTGCCAGAGGTTGGTTGACTTGATTTGACACAGATGTGCAGCAGTTATCAACCACAATGCTTATGCAACTAAATCTTAGTTATTCAACAGTTTTATGTGTATGTTGGAAACTAAATATTATTTCACATGGTGGTTTTCAATGAGCTGTTAAACTTAGATTTATCAACCACAGGCATGACCCATCATTTCTGAATGAATTTATTTTTGGCTGTTTCCACTGAATTAGGCAATAAACGAAATTATTCACATGCAGCTTTTCAGCGAATTCGTTATATTATAAATTTGAACTAAATTCTTCGGTATTGTGACGAGATTTCCGTCTGAGTTTTTTGGGGGTTGAGGGAAGATTTTGCATTCAAACATCTTTAAAACTGTCTGTAGTTTTCCACACAAATGTTCCCTAAACTCACGTTCTGTCTTTTCTCGGTCAAATAGGCACAGAATTCTACATTTACGTTACATTTCAACTACAAATATGACCCACTTTCAATAAAGATTCATGTTATGAAATTTCTCTTTAAAGTCTTTAGGGAGAAGACAAGCAGACCCCACCGCTTCAGGGAAAAGTTTGGATGGTAAACAGGACAAGGGAGAAAATGTGGCTTAGAAATTCTCCACTAGTTTGAAATAGCATGAATGTATGCATTGAAAATGTTTGGTGTCATTTACTGCAAATAATGGCCACAAAAACCGGATGACTGGCATCTGGAAAGTTTACAATGTTTACAGTGTCCTAATAAAACATCAATACTCACAAAGTACCATGGTAATACTGTAGTTTTTGGACGACACATAATGGCACAAACAACCCATGAAACCTCTGCACATTGGTAAATGGTAAATGGACTGCATTTATATAGCATATAACAGGGCTTTTAAATGCATATTTATAATCACGATGAGAAATGTCTGCAAACTGGATTAAAGGTAGGGTAACACATTTTGAAAAATGCTAACAGTAGCCGCCTAGCAATGAAATAACGACCCCACCCTCCAGTTCAAAACACATGAACACGCACAGATCAGACGGTCACATCTCATGTCTCATTCATCAGTGAGAAAACTTTGCATTACAAAGTGAATAACATTTCCAAAATAACCATCATAAACAACGTGTTTACATCAGAATTAGTTTAGGCACACTTTCGGTTGTGTAGACGTTGTAACTATATCGTTACGCTAATCCCGTAAACGAACACAATTTCATAAGCAACACAATGTTTCATCAAAGTAGAATATCTGAATCCATCTCAATACAAACATATCGCGTACCTACCTTACCAAAATAAACAGTGTAACAACCCTTTCAGACCCTTTGCAGCTCCTGCAGCTGTTTGCATCTCGTGGTAAAGCAGTAAAGTTACAGATGTTCATTTGGGTTTTTGCTCTTTGCTGATCCAGGCAGTTTTTGCACATTTTGTGGCTCCTGTGCAGTTTGTCAATTCAGCAGAAAGTTTGCTATTCTCACTGTTTACAGACAGGAGGTGAGCGCATGTGAATGCGTTGATGACGTATGGTGTCTGTGTGAACAGGCTGCGCAGTGGCATTCAAATTACGCTTAAGTATGAGGGACAAAAAAGGAAACGTCCGTTCAACCTTTCACAGATGACATAAATTTCTACAAATACATTTAAACAACTTAACACAGTGATTGCTATCAGGATGTGAGGAGACTTTTAACCAGCATAACTAAAAATGTTTCAGGATCAAATCTGTTACTCTACCTTTAAAGCAGAGATCAGGGAGCTCGTCAAATATCCACTCTGAAGCTGAGATCATTCACCAGCATAGAACGGCGCTATCTACGTATATAGATATTTGCTATATCACCCCCGTATGGTTCTTTATGTGCTATATAGCACTAAAAATGGTTCCCCTATGATTGCGAGGTTTAAGTGCTATTTACCACCAATTTTTTTAGAGTGTGAGAGTAAATGATCAGAATTTTCATTTTTAGGTGAACCATTCCTTTAAATTCTTCTTGCACTCAAATTGTTTAAAATGGCTTAACATTTGCAAGGTTTAGAAACACAACTTTCTGTTGAGTACACTGTAAAAAAATTCTGTAGAAATGACAGTATGACTGGCAGCTGGTTAACAGTAACTTACTGTAGATTTTACATTGATGTTATTTACTGGCATCAGTTTGTTCAAAGTTAAATGAACATTAAACATTTTCAGTCTTTATATTCTACAGTAAGTTACTGGCAACCAGCTGCATAATTACTGCTAATTATTATTAAAGAGATTATCATAATTTATGCGTGATTTCTTCTGCGTTTCCCAAAAAATATTTTGTGTCTCTTCTGACTGTGGGTCCACAAATGGTTTGGTTACAAACATTTCTCAAAATATCTTCCTTTGTGTTCATCAGAACGACGAAATGTATAGACCGTTTCAGCAGTAACAACATAAACAAGCGCCTGTTGCGTTCCGCACGTAACTTCCGGTAAACTCCGCTAAGAATAAATAACAACAAAGTTCTTTAAACGTAATTTATTTATATAACAAGCAAAAAAACAACACATAGATTACCTAGGAAACCAAAACATTTGTTATTTTCGACGAGGCATTTGTTCAAGAGACCAGTTTAGCAACTAGTCAGACCATTAAAAAACGAAACCGGAAGTAAGGTTCGGATCCAGACGTGTATCACGTGCGTCCGATGAAACCGTCTATACAGGTTTGTAACAACACGGAGGTGAGTAGCCTAAACGATGACAGAATTTTTGGGCGAACTATCCCTTTAAAGTGAACTGTTATCGGTGCGCGCAGGCGCACACACATACTCAAATGAAAAGCACGCAAACACTAAATCTCTCGGCGCTTGACAAGAAACATACACACAAAATTATCTGTAAAATACCTCAGTCTTGGCAAGTATTCTCAAAAAAACAGTTCGTTATGTGTTAAAGGGAGCGCAAAGTTTAGAAAGAAATCAGATGTGTGCCAAAATGGATCTGTGCTTATTCGGTCTAAACATAAGCAGATTTCTTGAGGGTACTGACACTTTTTGTCATTACAATATGTTAATCAAACAACAGAAGACAAAAGGAAAATCACTATTGTAGCTTACATATTTTATTTGTAACTTTGTTCTTTTCTGTGTTTATATGCGTATCATTTCTAGATTTCTTCTTGTTTTATTTTATTTCCTTTTTTAGCTCATCTGAAGTTTACAATTTCTGTCCTTGCCACTGCCGCGTAGTAGATCAGCTGTCATTTAAATGAATGTGAATTAATGTAATGCGAGTTACTGTACTTCTCTAAATCTACTGTACTTTCTGTTTGCTATTTCACTCGCGAGTGGGCGTGTCGCTCTCTGAGTGACGCAACTAGAGTACACGCGCTGTAGCGGTCAATAAAGACACGCGCGCTCTGAACAACACAGACGCGTCAGGATCAGGACAGATCAACATCATGGGTAAGAAAGCAATTTAAATGCATGTGTTTATCTGTATAATGACTGTTACTTTTGTAATTGTGATTATTAATGACGTCAAAATATTTTTATTAAAAGAAAAATGACTGGAAGTCTAAAAATGTTTCATATTGATTTAAAATTATTATAATTATAAATAAAATATAACTCAATCACAACGCTACTGTAGGCTATATTGTGTTACAGCAGTTAAAGTATTTGTGATTTTTTTCTATTTTTTGCTATAGGAATAACACTTTTAATCTTTTATAGTGCTATAAATCAATCTATTTATATATAAATTTCTTGCAATTTTGTCCACTATGGATCTGTCAAAATATGTATTGTGAAAAGCATTCATTTGCATTCATAACTTTTATTTATTTATGTGTTGTTTTTCCCATGACGTTCATAACATTAACCAGGCACAATTTAGAGACGTAACTGTTGAATTCAGCATGTTTGTGAACTGGTTCAGTCTAAAGCATCTCTGTTCTGTGTGAATATAAAGTTTAGTCAGGAGTGTGATGTCACTTGTGAGTTTATGTATAGTGTGTTGTGTTGATAAATTCACTGTAAGTTTGTCTGTTTGCTTGTAGTTTCCACCCCGCTGCATGCAAACATTACACATCTCTGTGAAAGAGGTTCTTTGAGATTCGTCTTATAAGAGTAGCCTATAAACAGCTGTGTCGTCATGTGCCCAACGAAAAATATTTACAAATGATTAAAATAGTACCGCATCCACATATCCATAAATAGAAAACTACATTGAATGAGGAAGGACATTGAAAGGGTATTTTTTCTCAAGCAGCCTTCACTTGCGTAATTGGACATTTTCAAGAGTTTGTAGCATCACTAGAAATCCTGCTTTATACCAGCAAACAGTCTGGCCTATTTAGTAAATGCAAACTATTGAAATAAATGCAAAAGAGAGGCATGCAAGCCAAGGCTTAGGAACACACACACAAACAGTTAGATATCATATCTTAAAGACTTGTTTTAAAGATTTTTTAAATATTACAACAGAAGGTAAACTTATAAAAAAACAGACAACACCCCACTGAGACAACCCCCCACTAAAACACACCAATATGCAAACACACATAATAATCTGGGACTAATTTGGTCACCGCAGGTTAGTGAGTACACAGATAGAGAGAGAGAGTCTATCTGCAATCTCTCTGTCTCTCTCTCCATGTCTCTCTGTCTGTCATCTATAGGTCTTCATTTCTCTTTAAAGCCCCTTCAAGGCTGCATCTGTTAAACATAAACCACATGCTTCACATGCACAATACATTCTTTAGATCTTTACCACATGCTCCAATTACAAACTTATACACACACACACACACACACACACACACACACACACACACACACACACACACACACACACACACACACACACACACACACACAGGTCAGGGTCCAGCTGAAACACATTATCGCAGAGTAACACAATACTGTGTTCCCTGACTGTGTTCTGCAAGAACATCTCACACAAAATAAAGCACAAAATCACATTTAACAAGAAGTTTAGGAGGTCCTTCTGATCATCTTAGGTATTGTTTGCTGTCCAGTTTACTGCAGACTTGACAGTGTGACAAACTCTCATTCTGACTTGTCCGTCGAAAGTGAGCTCAAAATTTCCAAGGCGTTACCTTTAAAACTCTTAAAGCCTTTAGGGAGATGACAAGCAGACCCCACCTGCTTCGGGGAAATGTTTGGATGGTTATCAGGACATGGGAGAAAATGTGGCTTAAAAATTCTCCACTAGTTCGAAATAGCATGAATGTATGCATTGAAACTGTTTGGTGTCATTTATTGCAAATAATGGCACAAAAACCGGACGACTGCCGTCTGGAAAGTTTACAATGTTTACAGTGTCCTAATAAAACATCAATAATAACAAAGTACAAAGTACCACGGTAATACTGTAGTTTTTGGACAACACACAATGGTGCAAACAACCCATTTAACTTCTGCACATTGGTGCACATCAATGAGAAATAAATGTAAGGACTTACAATGACTTGATGTGTGGAACGGTGAGGTGTAAGTAGACACCACAGGGTAAATATAACACAATAAAAGCATCATAATCACTCTTTATCGTGTGTTTTCACAGCTCTGGATATCAGTACGTGGGACCTTGCATGCAAGTTTAATAACACAGACCACCACACCGAGTTAAACGGCACAGATCGGCTGATCGTGAGGAGAGGTCAACCCTTCACCATCAACCTGTACCTTAACTCTGGATCTTATCAGCCTGGAGCCACTCAGCTTTATATTGAAGCAGAGACAGGTAATGTTGTGTACACCTGACACATTCATTATTGCATTTACACTCACTAACTAAAGGATTATTAGGAACACCTGTTCAATATCTCAATGCAATAGTGTAATGGTGTGGGGGATGTTTTCTTGGCACACTTTAGGCCCCTTAGTGCCAATTGGGCATCATTTAAATGCCACAGCCTACCTGAGCATTGTTTCTGACCATGTCCATCCCTTTATGACCACCTCTGATGGCTACTTTCAGCAGGATAATGCACCATGTCACAAAGCTGGAATCATTTTAAATTGCTTTCATGACAATGAGTTCACTGTACTAAAATGGACCCCACAGTCACCAGATCTCAACCCAATAGAGCATCTTTGGGATGTGGTGGAACGGGAGCTTCGTTCTCTGGATGTGCATCCCACAAATCTCCATCAACTGCAAGATGCTATCCTATCAATATGGGCCAACATTTCTAAAGCACCTTGTTGAATCAGTGCCACGTAGAATTAAGGCAGTTCTGAAGGCGAAAGGGGGTCAAACACAGTATTAGTATGTGTTCCTAATAATACTTTAGGTGAGTGTATATTTATATACATCTTTTAGGCTGCTAATTCAGTCCAGCCTGATCTCGCTGGAATTCGTACACATTTTACGAGTAGAAGAAGTGAATCATACAAATATGTAGGATTATTATAAAAAAACACAATAAACTCCACCCCTAACCAGAAAATCACAGGGGCAAAAACAAATCATCTTACACATATATGTAAGTGTACAAATATACAAAAGTCTCACAAAATTACATACCTATAGTCATGTACATTTTTTTTTATTTTTCGTGATATTGTCACAAATTTCTGCATTTTTTCGTGAACGTATCACGAATTTATGTTTACGTGTCGTTGAAATGTATTTATTTTGTCGCTTCAGTTTAGGGTTAGATTTACATAAAATGACATTCTTACCCAAATCCAACTCTAACCCTAACGCCCGGCGACAATGGTTTAAAAATCTGAAAATATTAAAAAAAATCTGAAAAATTAATGTAAACCGATACTTAAAGTGACATCCTAATGCAAACACCAAATCTAACCCTAAACCGAAGCGAAAATGGTTTGAAAATAGGAAAAAGCAGCTGAGTAATCAATACGTGACAATCACACGTAAACAGAAATTCGTGATACGGTCACGAAAAATGTGAAAATTCGTGACAGTACCACGAAAAATAATCAAAAATTTACGTGACTATAGGTACGCAATTTCGTGAGACGGGGTTAGAATTAGTCATACATACAATTTCCACAAGATTGTGTTTTTCAGTCAGGGTTGCAATGTGTTATCAAGTGTCTGACAATTGACATAAAAATTACATTCTTTTATAAAATAAAAACATGTACGTCACACAATAACACGTATGATTAGGGTTTGAATCTGATTTATTTTACAGTATATCAAACATAGGTAAGCACAGACAGCAGGCGACTCTGGGCCAGATCTGGCCTGGGGTCGTCTGCTGTCTGGATTTAATTGTTTATTTGGGGATGAGGTGGGTCTGATGTCACTTAGGGCATCGTGTAACAGAGTTAGGATGACATAAAACATTTAAACAACATTGATTTGGCCTGATTTGACATTATAGGAACAAATGTCCCAGAAAGTGTTTCCTTTAGAGACCTTTTTAAGCCTATCCTCGTGTGTTGTGTTTGGCAGCGGTTGTGTTGCTTTTCTATGTAACTTGTGTTATGTTGGATGTGTGATGGAACAGAGAGGAGGACATCGGCGATGTTTGGCACACAGACAGGAAAAGTCTGTACAGACCCAGATAACCTTACTGTCAAGACAACAAGACTGCAGCTTTTGGCTTGTTGAACAGAATCTGTGAAGAGATTAGCCCTCTAAAAAGTTCACATTAATGCTGTCTACTAGGTGTTGTGTTAACAGAATGATAAAGAACTAGAGATGAGCTCTTCAAACCTGCAACCAAAGCAACCACATAAGCGACCCAATGACCACCCACAACCTTCTTGTGTAACAGAGCGGTGATGAATTTCACACATTCAAGGGGTTTTCTTAACCTTTTTTTAAATATTTGCACACCGTAGACATTTAATGAAATATTATGGAGTCTGAGAAGACATTAAACAAACATTACCTTTTATTTACACTACGGTCGCTTAAATGTACCCTAATGCTTTCCCATCAGAGTTCACACTTTCACCTCAGTTTGATTAATCTTACAACACTAACAGGAAATGTAATTTAAGTCAATGCCCGGAGCTTTGGAGACGGGAGTGGCGTTCTGGAAAACCTCCAGTTCTGATTTCATAACATTCCAGTGTATGTGATTGTTCAATGGCCTTTAATAACAGGGTCAATGAGATCTATCCTGCAGCTGTAGACACATTCCTGAAGATTCGGCATGTCGGTCAAAGCTGGTTTGTGCTTGTTAGTGCTGGTGGAACAGTATAGCCTTAGGGCTCAGTCACACCAAAAGCGTTTATGGCAGTTGCAGGCGCCTTTTTTGAATGATATTCTATGGGCAGGGCGCGTTTGCGCGCTGTTTATGCGCGCCGAGCGCCTTGCGGTTTTCTGCCGCCTGCCGCGCACGCGTTTTTGAAGGAGCGCTGAGAGCGGAGGAGCGCCTGACGTCATTCGCGTCTTCCATTGTCCAATCGAATGAGGGGAGAGGCGGGCCTTACGTTGTGGCGAGGGAAGTTTACAGTTGCTTTGAAGAACCGGACTCCACTCGCTCACTCTCTCCTGCGTGTTTGTGCTCCTCTTATCCTCAAACAAGGTCAGAGCAAGCGCCCTCTTTTTAAAGTTTCTGCTAATATGACAGTTAACAGCAAAAGAGCGCTCACGCTTCAATATTTGATTGACAAGACAGCTGACTCGGTGGTTGCTTAGCAATATGAAAAGCCGCGCTGCACTGCTCTTTTTTAAAAAAGGCAGTGCGTCGCGCCTTGCGTTTGCAAGCGTTTAAAGCGCTTTTGGTGTGACTGAGCCCTTATTGTTCACTATCCACCAGCGGATTGTGCTGAAAAAACGAACCCAGTCTCACGGAGTTGCGTATAAATAGCACAAAGTGTAAAAATAGTGCATACATACGTCAAATTCCACTTTGGCGTGCATATCATATGCAAGTCCTTTCCTTTCCATTCACTTAAACAGTGCATATTTTTTTTGTCGTTTCTCCGATTTTTTGCTCTTTTTTACCATTTTCGCTTGGGTTTAGGGTTAGAACAACTTTTTGTTATATAAAAATGATATCCTAACCCAAACCCCAACTCTAAGCGACCATGGCTGAAATATAGACAAAAACATGGAGAAACCTGTATATTAAATAACCTCCTTAAGCAAATCTAACGCTGAACCCAAGTGGAAATGGTTTATTAAACAGAAAAATTTTAAGAAACCAATAAATAAAATGACAAAAAAAAGATGCGCCGTTTAAGTGAATGGGAAGGACTTGCGTATCATATGCACACCAAAGTGAAATTTGGCGTATATATTGCACAAATTTTACACTTCGTGCTATTTATATGCATCTACATGAGACTGGGTAGGATAAAACTGGTTGACTAAGAGCAGCTTGCTAGTTAAAATAGTTAAGAAGTCTGATAATGATACCAGCACACAAATATCCACAAACTTTCAGATGCTTACAAAGTCGTACTACACACTCTTAAAATATCTGGTTTAATTTTGACCCATAATGGGTAAATATTGCACAGAACAAACCGCTGGGTTAAAAATGACCCAATGTTGGGTTGTTGTTATGCAACCATGGGGTATAATAACCCAGCAGTTGGGTTAAAACAACCCAGAATTGGGTCGGTTTTGGCCCAGCGGTGTGTTCTGTCCAATGTTTACTCATTATGGGTCAAAATTAACCCAGAGTGCACATTTTCTTTAAGTTCTGCATACAATAAATTTACTTTAATATAATGCATGCTGTCTAAATGCTGGGTCAAAAAGGGACGAGCCCAGCCATGAGTAAAATTAATTCACAAAATATTTACATTTGACCCAACAATGGGTTAAAACAACTCGGCGTAGGTTAAATTATAACAGGGGCTCTTCTTCATTTGGCTAATCAATACACTGCAAAAAATGATTTTCAAGAAAAAAATTCTTAGTATTTTTGTCTTGTTTTCAGTAAAAATATCTAAAAAATAAGATGCGTTTTCTTAATGAGCAAAATGACCCAAGAAAATAAGTCTAGTTTATAGACAAAAAATATCAAATTTAAGTGATTTTGTGCATGAAACAAGCAAAAATAAATAAAAATCTGCCAATGAGGTAAGCAAAAAAATCTTGAACATTTTTCTTAAACACTAAAATCAAGAAAAATTCAAGAAAAATTTGCTTACCCCATTGGCAGATTTTTTTGCTTGTTTTATGCACAAATTTGCTTAAATTTAATATTTATGGTCTGGAAACTGGACTTGTTTTCTTGGATCGTTTTGCTCATCGGGAAAAAGCATCTTAATTTAAGAATTTTGAGATGTTTTTGCTGAGGGCAAGACAGGAGTAATAAGAAATGTTTTTCTTGAAAATCCTTTTTTGCAGTGTAAAAAGTGTTTCCCGTTCTCAAGCAGCTTTAAAAGTCAAAGAAATACAATGTAATACTTATTTTCAACACATATATTACACTATTGATGTAGTTAAGTTAGGTAATTTTGTTACTTTAAGTTAGTCAATTAACAAAATTCTACTACCAAATTAAAAGCCCAACAAGCATTTTTTAAAAGACAACATCTGTCCAAACACAGCCCAGACATCTAGGCTAAAACAAGGCAAAATTGGGACTTTCAAACCCATTCCGGGTGGGTACCCATTCATATAAATAGCAAGCAGTGTGAAAAGTCAAAAAGCAATACATAAGCCAAATGCTTGCATATGATTCACTAGTCCTTTCCATTCACATAATATGGTGCATCCGTTCATGTCGTTTTATGTAATAATTTTTCAATATTTTTTCTGTTTTTTAAACCATTGTCACTTGAGTTTGGGGTTAGATTTGGGATTTGTTTTAGGATTACATTTAATATATAGGTTTCCCATGTTTTTGTCTATTTTTAAACCATGGTAGAATTTGGGTTTGGTTTAGGATGTAATTTTTTAATATAACAAAAAGTTGTTCTAAGCTCAAACCCAAGGGACAATGGTAAAAAAAGAAACCAATACATAAAACAACACAAAAAGATGCACCGTATTAAGTGAATGGGAAGGACTGGGGTATCATGTGCATGCAAAAATAGAATTTGGCTTTGTATTGCATGACTTTTCACACTGCGTGCTATTTGTGTGCATTTCATGAGAATGGTCTGGACATCTAACCACAGCCCCAAAATAAATCAATAAATGAAAGCAAACACTTAAATGGTGTGATATCAAACATCTCAAAGATATTTTGGCAAAACGACATTTTGGTAACCAAATTGAAGTTTATTTTGTCTAGAAGTGCGTTACTCATAGCCAGACTATATCAGATCTATAGTTCACCTAGACTGTGAAATGGCGGCTGTAGCTTGCTGGAAGTCACCACCACAATGTTTGAAACAAAGCATTTGCAGGTGTTTTTCGCTGTTGGTGTTAACGCTGTTTGAACTGTGATTATCGGACAGGACCTCAGCCCGTGGAGCAGTATGGCACCAGAGCCGTCTTCAACCTCAGCGATGAGATCGACAGCACACGTTGGAGTGCAGCGGTCACCAGTCCACCTGCAGACACCGTTTGCCTTTCTATTTGTGCGGCTCCTGACGCGCCCATCGGACGATACATCCTGACTCTAGACGGACGATTCCAGTTTGAATTCATTCTGTTGTTTAACCCCTGGTGTCCTAGTAAGTAAATACGGATGGGTTTGAGTGTAAGCATAAGCATATTATAAGCATATTATCTTTTAAGTTATTGTAACCTGGTAATGACACATGAATAGAAATCTGTAAACATCCAGCCACTAAAACCGTCTGACTTACAGGAGATGTGGTGTACATGGATAGTGAGGAAAAACTTGGGGAGTATGTTTTGGCTCAGGATGGCATCATCTTTAGGGGCGATGCCAAGTACCCTATACCGCTGGCCTGGGACTTTGGACAGGTACCAAGAAACACATCTGTCCTATTACACAGTGCTTGAAGATTGATATGCTGATTTCACTCCCTAACAACAATTTAAAAAGCCTAGACACACAACAGCAACAGATGTGATCGGATCACAAGTGGATGACGCTACCCCTTATAAAATGCTTGGTTGTTTTAACCCATTGTTGGGTCAAATACAAACATTTTCTGGGTACATTTTTGACACAACACTGGTTTGAAAATAACCCTTTTGTCTGAAACAAAAGTATCTTACAATGCATCAGTGCTAAAATGTGCTAACAAACACATTTGGGTGATTCTCACGAAATCCAGACTTAGAAGGTGTCCAGCATCAGATTTATTTGAAAAGCCCTTAAAGACAATTTTTTTTTGCACATATAAGATTAAGGTCTGAACTTACTATAACCATTATTTTCAGATGATTTAAAACATATTTCCTATAGAATTATTTACATTTTTTTAGATTATCATTTTTAAAAAATTATCATTACCGCAACATGATATTACATTAAATATATGCATGTACAAACTCATGTTTCGGTAATGAGAACTAAAAAGTTGTCTAGGTACTATGACAAACAAAATGTTAACTTTTATCTGGAGAGAAAAAATTAAAACTGCTTACCTGGTAGCCATCTTGCGTGTCACAGTCAATTATGTCCCTTCCAACAATATTTTTTTGAAAATAATAGTTCCTCAAGGGCTTAAACAATGATTAAAAATTGTTGCGGAGGATGAGAAAATCGGTCTTGGACACATTTATATTCCGTTTTATTATCTCTACATTTACCAATCACCAAATACCACATGTTTCTTTACTGTAAATGTTTATAGTATAACATGCACTGAAGCTTTTTATTTTTTAGATTTTTTAATAAAAATAATTTACATGTCAAAGAACCAAAATCCAGTCATGGACACGTTGCGGTAATGAAAATTTCCCCCTTAAATGTGGAAAAAACTACAAATTGGTTTGTATGATGTCATTTGAAATTATGTGCAGACTAGTACATGAAGAGATGTTTGTAACTGTATGCTTCTTATTTTGCATTTACTTTTTTTTATCAAAATGTTTCATGACACCTCATAAGTCTAATTTCGTGAGAATAACTCATTTAGAAAAGCTATTGTATTGGGTGAAAAATAACCAGTTAGTGTCCGTGGGCGGGGCTGTATCAGTGTGACATCACATTAACAAGAGAATCAAAACAGCATGTCTAATGAGACTGCTTTGGTTTAATGCAGTCTCATTTTTTATCTTAGGGTTGTTGCGTTCACACACTGCCAAAACACATTTATGTCTAAACACCTGTAAAAAAAGATTTTCCATAATAGGTGCCCTTTAATGCTAAAACAGAAAACGAATGCTATACTATTTAAATAAAGAAATATTTATTCATCATGGTAGCCATTCTTATATTGCCTTTAATGTAAGATTTGAGAAAACAAATATATTTTACATATAACTTTATTGTATTGTTCAGTTTGAGGAAGGCATGCTGGACGCCTGTTTGAGAATCCTGGACATGAACCCTAAACACAGGAAAAACCCGGGGAAGGACTGTTCTGGACGCAGAAACGTCATTTATGTTACACGAGTGCTCAGTGCTATGGTGAGAATCTGACATCAGCTCTGTTACACAACACCGCCTCACACAGGTCATCATCGTGAACATCAGGTTTAGGGAAAGCACCAGTTTCATGTGGTTTTCTCAGTTTGCATGGATTACAATGAATCACCATGACACATTATATTGTCTTTTAGATAAATAGCAATGACCAAGACAACGGTGTACTGGAGGGATGTTGGAGAGACACGTTTGATGGTGGTGTGAGTCCCATGTCCTGGAGGAGCAGTGTTGATATTCTCAAGACATGGGACCGCTCGTCTTGTATGGCTGTGCGCTACGGTCAGTGTTGGGTCTTTGCTGCTGTTGCCTGCACAGGTATTTCAACATTCGCCCTTATTTACACTGATGAATCATCTTGTATTGCATGTGTTTAATGCAAGCGTGTTCACGACTACTGCAGTTATGTGTATCTGGTTTGTTTTCAGTGGCTCGTGCTCTGGGGATCCCATGCAGAGTCGTAACAAATTACCTTTCTGCTCATGACACCAACAGCAACCTCATAATCGAGCGTTATGTTAATGAGAAAGGAGAACCCATCGGGACCAGCAAAGATATGATATGGTATGAACAACAGCTTGCTTTGAAGACATAAATATTATACAATTACAGATTCTATTAACTCTTTCCCCGACAGTGTTTTTTTTTTTTTTTGCCAGCCAGTACAACTTTTTTATGATTTCCAAAAAAGTTTAATGCCTTCCAGAAAAATGTATTCTTTAAATATATAAACAAAACATACACTATATAAAATGAAAGAACAGACACTCTGCTTTAAAAAAACAACAACATTTTATCTTACCTTAATTTGTTTTCTTTTTATTACCTCTCAAATATTGGTAGGTTTCCTTAAAAATACAAAATTTTGAGCAAAAAGCTGAAATAATTGCATTTTTGTAAAGGACTTTGGTTAGAAATCAGATTCAGAGCGATGATCAAAACAAACACAGAGTTTTTACTGTTTTTGGATCAGTGGATGCTTTAGTGTTTTATAAGTTGGGTAAGAGCGCCATCTGGTGAATAATACCAGAAATATGGATTGCTGTAAAAAATTGTCATTAGCCTCTTTCACACAGTAATTCTGGTAAATTACCATGAATTTACCAGAATGAATTTACCGGTAAATACAAAAATGTGCTGTTCACACACGCAGTGGCATTCCGTTATTTTACCAGTAAGACATCATTCACACATCAGTATCAAAATACCGGTAAATTCGTTGAGAAAGCGGAAGTACCTGTAGCACGCGGCGAGCTCAGTGTTGTATTTGTAGACAATCCACGTCGTTCATAACCACGGTCCGTATTTTGTTGTTTTCACGTCTGTGGTAAACAGTCGTGAACTTGCTCATGACCAAACAACATTGAATGAGACGACGTCAAACCGAAAATGCGTTTTTAACAACACTACTGTTTGCACTTTAGGCTTCACAGAGGGCGTGCTAAGGACGTCGGCAATTCGGCGGTAAGCTGTTTTAAACAACTTCAGGTGTGCTCAACTTTCAAGCAGCATGTGTGTGGAAACGGCAGTAAACACTGCGGGGGTAAACGCGTCATCTGTATTAAAACGCTATGATTGGCCCGAAGCTGTCAGCACGGTCTGACGTCGTCCGTTCTAAATGCCGGTAATCCTATAATTTTCGTTCACACACAGCGCTTACCGGTAAATTACTGGTAATCTTACAACCTGTCTTACTGGTAAATTGGGAGCACTGATTTACCGGAAAGGTTCTGTTCACACATGACATGTTAACGGCAATTTACCAGTAAATTACCAGTAAAGACTGTATGTGTGAAAGGGACTATTGGCATTAAAGCGTTTTCTCTTAATTGACGAGATAACTCATCAATGGCGGGGAAAAAGATAAAAGGATCATTCACACAAACTTTAAATTCTGTCATCATTTACTCATCCACATGTTGTTGTGAAACATGTACACGTGTAAAAAATTAACACATCATTTTTTGCCATTGTGTGTGTCATGCCATTTAACGCGTTGTTTCATGTTAAAATAAATGAAAGGGACAACACAAGTTGTGTTAAAAACAGTGATGGGAGTAACGCATTACAAAGTAATTCCGTTATTGTAATTCCACTACTTTTAGCGGTAATGAGCACGTAACAAAGTATTTTTTTTAAATCAAGTTCACTTGATTACATGCTTCGTTACATGCTCATTACCGCTAAAAGTAGTGGAATTACAGTAACAGAATTACTTTGTAATGCGTTGCTCCCGTCGCTGTTTTTGGCACGGCTTGTGTTGGCCCTTTCATTTGTTTGGACATGAAGTGGCGCCTTGAATGGCATGGCACACACAATGTGTAAAAATCATTTTTTGCAGTGATGAGTTTTATTTTTGAGATATTTATTTTTAATAAATAATGTTAAGCTGACTGTTCCTATTAACTTCCATAGTATTTTTTCTTACTATAAAAGTCAATGGGTACCATCAACCACCTCCTAAACATCATTTATCAAAATATCAACAGAATAAAGATCCTTATTGCTTTAAAGGAGTAGGACACCCAAAAAATGGATCCCATAGACTTTTCAAAGTATGAATTAATATGATTATATAGTCAATGAGTACCATTTTTGGGTAAACTACTACTTTCTTCTGTTTTTTTCAGGCAATGACATTTAGCTGTTTATTGATAGAAGTGTCTTACGTGGGACATTTTTTAAGATTTAAAATAAATATTGGTTGTCCCCAGAGTACATATGTGAAGTTTTAGCTTAAAGACACACTATGCAGTTATTTTACCTTAATATAACAGCTTCAAAGTCATTGTGATGGTAAACGAAGTCATAGTATGGCGAATCATCCTCCTGTTGAAGCTCGGGGAGGACGCCGCTAGCAAAACCACCAATGCAAGCTTGAGAGAACCACCCCTGACAAATCTTGCGAGAATCACGACTTGCTTTACGGCAATGACGTCACACACGTTAGGCTTGTTCGGCTTCGTGCGGCGCTGCAGGAGCCGGCAGTCGGATGACGTAGAAGTACCGCGAGAATGATCCGAGACGGCGCTTTGGCGTCATCCGGCTGTCGGTTCCTGCGGCGCTGCATGAAGTCAAACAAGCCTATAACAACTGCATGCGCGCATATGAGACGTGATGCTCAATGAGGGAAACAGCTAAGAAAACCCGTTCGGAAAAGAGTAGAAAGCGAAAAAGAGAATCTGACCGAGTTAGGAACCGGACAAGAGTCCCACTCGGTCAGGTTTTTACTCGTTGGCGTGAGCTAATAGACAGCACTTGATGCAAAAGGGATGCTGATCTGGCGATCTTGTTGATGGACAAGTAAGTAAATCTCTTATTTGTAAATTTGTTTGCGGTCTATGTTGTATGTGGTTGCGCTTGCTTGCGTATTTTTTGCTGTTCATTCATCCAGTGTTGATAATTAGACCAGTAAAATAACTTCAACATGGGTCTAGCTAGCTTACGATCATAAGAACATTTAGCAGACTTGCTAACAAACACTCGTTTCTCTTACATGTTTTTTTTGCCATCTAAACTCAAGTGTTGTGTTGTGTACGTAGTCATTTGTCTAATTTCGATTTCTTATGGCCAACGAATAACGGCCAATGTTATGAAATAATGCAACGTATACATTACAATTAACTTTGTCAATGCATTTTGTAATGTTTACAATTAAATAACAAATGAAATTATACAGTACACATAACGTTAGACTATAGACTGTTTACTTGTGATTAAGCTGCAATCTTGTAAAAACGTAATAAGCCAGCAAACGCGGTAGGCTACTTTATTATTATATGCCTACTCTACACTTGGCATAAACTTCTTATTATCCTATTACCATCATCTGTAGTTTAGTAGACATGCAGTAGCCTAATATTTGTATGAAATTGTGAAACATTCCCTGGTCATTATCTTCGGAGTCCATCTCTGCAGCATATTCACGCCCAACACTATCCTTACAGGTACGTACAGAGTGGGGGTGCGAAATTACGACAGTTGCAAGTTTTCCCCAGTGACTCTAGGGGTCGCTGTTTGACAAAAACGTCAAACTGCATGGAATGCCTTTAAAGCAACACTATGTAGTTTGTCGACCTTTAAATAATGTCTCTAAAATTATTTCAGTGATAGAACAACTCTTAACTGGACGAATTCTACTGCTGCTGCAACCTGAGCAGCCTCCTAGCTGCTACAAGCACATTCTGAAAGTCGCGTGAGCGGGTAGAGCACACAGCCCCTCCCCTTCCCCTTCCTGCAGGAGAGTGTCTGATACCAGGCACTGTTGCGCTTTTCAACCACATGGGGGAGCTGTAAGTCATTTTTACATGGAAACTACATAGTGTTGCTTTAAAATACCATATAGATAATTTATTGTAGCATGTAAAAATTGCCATTTTGAAGGTGTGAGAAAAAATTTGCTGCTTTTGGGTGTGTCCTTTTAAATGCAAATGAGCTGATAAAATGCAAACACTGATCACCATAATGGTGGTTTGTTGAAATTGAAACTCAATAGTGCTGTCAATTCTTTTCTCTCTCTCTCTGCACTAAATGGCAGTGTCGTGGTTGGATATTGCAAATTAAGGGGCAGTATTATCCCCTTCTGACATCACAAGGGGAGCCAAATTTCAATTATCTATTTTTTCACATGCTTGCAGAGAATGGTTTACCAAAACTAAGTTACTAGGTTGATCTTTTCACATTTTCTAGGTTGAAGCACTGGGAACCCAAATATAGCACTTAAACATGGAAAAAGATTTTTATGTTATGTCCCCTTTAATGCCTTCTGTATTTTTAAGCATGTTTGAAGATATTTTCATGATAAAAGCAGGAATCTGTCATGTTATCAGTACTTCAAGAGTTGTTGTTGCTGTTATGTTCATCATGTGTTGGTGCATCTGTCGCAGGAACTACCACTGCTGGGTGGAGAGCTGGATGACCCGACCGGACCTTCCACCGGGCTTCGACGGCTGGCAAGCGAGTGACCCAACACCACAGGAGAAGAGTGAAGGTCTGGGCGTATTCTGTCGCTTCCTTCATCTGCCATGAATGAACACAAGTAACAGACTGATAAATGTGTTTCTCAGGGGTGTACTGCTGCGGCCCGGTTCCCGTGCGGGCCATAAAGGAAGGAGAACTGACGCTAAAGTACGACGCTGCGTTTGTGTTTGCCGAGGTGAACGCAGATTTAGTGTACTTCCTCAAGTATAAAGATGGAAGCACGAAAAAAATCGTGAATGACCAGAAGGTGGGACAGAAGATCAGCACTAAAAGTGTGGGCCGGGATGAGAGAGAAGACATCACACACCTGTACAAATATCCTGAAGGTCTGAACACACACACACACAATCTCACACTGTGCTCAGATACAAACATAAGAAGCAAATCTTTGTATTAAACATTTCTCCGGAGGCTTCAAATGTGGATGGTTTGTGACCGCTGATGTCTCGTCCAGGTTCTCCGGAGGAGCGAAAGGTCTTTGAGAAAGCGAATCACCAGAATAAATTACTGCAGGAACAGGCAAACCCCGGGCTGCACGTCGACATCAAGCTGTCTGCGGGCATCAAGAAAGGCTGCGACTTTGACGTGTTCGCCATAGCGACGAATAACACGCAGGAGGAGAAGAAGTGTCGTCTGGTGTTTGCATCACGGGCCGTCTCCTATACTGGAGTCACTGGGAAAGAGTGTGGCTTCAAAGATCTGCTCAACGTAGAGCTCGCACCCGGAGCAGGTGAGCAGTACTGTATGAGTTATCAACCAAACCCAGCAAGCAATAGCCATCATTTTATGGCAAGCCATTTTAACTTTTATTCGTTGAGTTCTTGATATCAACAATTCAATTTTCACTAGTTAAATTTTTAATTCTTGATATCAACAATTACATTTCCACTAATAACAATGATAATTCTTCATATTAACTATTTAATTCTTGATATCAACAATTCAATTCTTGATATTAACAATTCAATTCTTGATATATGTAATTGTATTTTCACTAGTGAAATATCACCATAGGCTGCCATTCAAATTCAATTTTTGATATTAAGAATTACATTTCCACTAGTAACAATGTTAATTCTTGATATCAACGATTCAGTTATTGATATCAAGATTTTAATTATTGATATCAAGATTTTAATTATTGATATCAACAATCAAGTTCTTGATATCAACAATTCAATTGTTACTAGTTAAAATGTTAATTCTTGATATCAATAATTCGATTGTCACTAGTAACAATGTTAATTTCCGTTATCTGAAATTGTATTTCTGATATCAATATCATTTCAGATATCTAAAATGGCTTTCTTACTAGTAACAATCCCATTCATGATATCAGAAATTAAAATTGTCACTAGTGACAATCGAATTATTGATATCAAGACTTAACATTTTAACTAGTAACAATTGAATTCTTGATATCTAGAACTCGATTGTTGATATCAAGAATTGAATTGTTGATTTCAAGAATTGAATTGTTGATATCAAGAATTAACATTGTTACTAGTGGAAATGTAATTCTTGATATCAACAATTGAATTTGAATGGCAACCTATGGTGACATTTCACTAGTGAAAATACAATTACAGATATCAATAACTTAATTGTTGATATCAAGAATTGAATTGTTGATATCAAGAATTGAATTGTTGATATCAAGAATTAAATTGCTGATATCAAGAATTGAATTGTTGATATCAAGAATTAAATTGCTGATATCAAGAATTGAATTGTTGATATCAAGAATTAAATTGCTGATATCAAGAATTAAATTGCTGATATCAAGAATTAACATTGTTACTAGTGGGAATGTAATATCTGATATCAAGAATTACAATTTTAACTAGTGAAAATTGAATTGTTGATATCAAGAACACAATGAATAAAAGTTAAAACGGCTTGCCAAAATCATTTTACCATCAAGGTTAACTACACTCGACTATGAGTAACCCACTTCTAGTCAAAATAAACCTTAATTTACATTATCAACGTTGTGGTATTATGTGTTTGATGCCAGACACGTGATAAAAGTGTCTGCTAAATGCAGTGTTTCCCACAGGATTTTGAGGAGAGTGTGGTGGTGATGACGTCACCCGCTAATTAGCATATATGTGACGTCATCATGTTGTGTTTGCGTTTGATCTAGTGTTGGCACCTGAAATATGTTTCACTTCTACTTTTTGATCTGTATCTGTATTTGATCTGTATTATATATCAAATTATATTTTAAGCCGAATGAAGCTGTTTTAAATGGTGAAATAAAAATGTAAATGGGAATCATGAAAATTCTATTTGTGGGGGCCAGTGTTGATTCTGTGGTGGGCCACCACAAATAAATCAATGTATGGGAAACACTGAAATGCATAAAAGCAAAATGCTAATATTTTTTGTGTTGTGTGTTTATTTCAGAGAGGAAGGTCCCGCTTCGGTTGAACTACAGTAAATACTGTAATAATCTAACGGAGGACAACCTCATTCGTCTGGGCGCTCTATTAATCGATTACAGCACCAGAGAAGCTGTCATGGCCATGCGTGACGTCGTGCTGGACAACCCCGAGATCAAAATCAGGGTATGTTTGCTATACACCGCGCTACCACCCATATGGCAAAAATTACCACCCATATGGCAAAAAATATACAAATATACAAAAAATGGCCAAAAATATATTCGCTGAAGTATATTTTGGAAAATGTTTGTAAATTCTTTTTAAAGCTTTAAAAATATGATTAGCCCTCTATTAATTTAAAGCAACTTGATCTCACGGAAAGTTGTGTTATAGTCGCGCAAGATGTATTAGTTTCTTCGTGTCCATGGCACGAAATTCAGCTTTTTTCGTGTCTTGGGCATTAATGTCTTTTTCGTAATGAATTTTGAATTTTTATAAATTGTTTTTGTGTCCGTGGCACGACTTTCGTTTTCGTGTCATTTTATGTATTGTTTTCTAATTTTTCTTGTTTTTAAATCATTGTCACTTGGGGTTAGGGTTAGATTTGGGGTTTGGGTTAGGATGTACTGGTTTCTACATGTTTTTCTTTCGCTTTTAAAACTATTCTCGCCTGAAGATGGGGTTAGAGTTGAGGTTTGGGTTAAAAAAAAACAGAAAGTGATTCTAACCCCAACCCCAAGCAACAATGGTAAGAAAATAGGGAAAAAAAAACAATGAGAAAACAATACATAAAATGAAACGAAAAAGAAAGTTGTGCCACGCCCACAAAAAGCTATTTATATAAATTTGAGTGTCACAAAAGAGACATTCTTGTTCAAGCCATGAATAAAAGCTGAATTTCGTGCCATGGACACAAATAAATTATTACAATTTTGCGTGACTATAACATGACTTTCCGTGAGATCAGTCTGATTTAAATCCAAGGAAATATATTCACATATTCTCAACTTAAAAAATATACTTATAGCAGAAATGTATAATATATTTTGGCAAATAATACATTTTTGCTATGTAAAATTAGAAATGTATTTGCTTGCCCTTGAAATACATTTTGAAATATGAAAGTTAAAACTCAGTATATTTCCATATTTAAAAATATATAAAATGTATTTAGCATTTAAAATATATTTTCGGCCAGAGAAATTCATTTTTTGCCATATGGGCATGACAACCAAACACCTAGATCACTTTACGAGTAGCTCATGGCAACTCCAAAATGCTGAGCCACATACGACTCAGATCCCAATGTGAATATGTTTTCCAGATTTTGGGAGAACCCAAAGAGAACCGTAAGCTGGCAGCAGAGCTCACACTGCAGAACCCACTGCAAGAACCTCTGCAAGGCTGCTGTTTCACCATAGAGGGCGCCAACCTCACAGGCGGCAACAGCATCACTGAGAAGTAAGAAATCTGCTTCATCTCTAGAAAGAACTGAATGTACTTTTTGGATGGTAACATATGCATAAACCCGACACATTTTGGATGAGATAAACTATGGTGGAGACTGATATAAAATTGACTTTTCTGTGAATGATTGTTCATAGGAGCGACACTGCACTATCAACTAGTTATTCATGACATTTCTGTCTTGCACAAATAAATCGCTCAGGAGTCACAACCCTTACCAAAATAATGGTTAAACTATGGTTATTGAAGCAAAACTAAAGTAATGTTTTTGGGTTTTATCTGTGATAAAATCATGGTTATTTCATTAAGGCAATCAAAAAAATAGGAACCTGTATTCTGTAAGTAAACATATGGCCATAGACCTAAACTGTACATTATAATACTTTGCATTTGTTAAATACATTGTCAATGGGAAAAAAAATGTTTGCAAGTTGTCACTGCGGCTGTACTCTTAAAAGGTCCACTTGGGTACAGATTTGGTTCCAGCATGTTCCTCTGACGGTACCCAGACTGCAGGGGCCTCATTTATAAACCATGTGCACGCACAGATTTCATAGCAAAGTGTGCATGCGCAAAAATCCATGACAAAGTCCATATTTATAAATACTGGCTTAGACGTGGAAAAGTGAGAGTCAGGGTCTGAGCAGACGTACGCACTTTTGCTTTTCCGATTGCTGCAAGTTTTTAAAAATATAAGACATTCTTGCTGCTCAAAAACGATTTAAACAATGACAGGTGCTCTTTCATATGTCAATGACATTAATTAGGCATTTTTTATGCAGAGATTTGAAACTATTTAGCTGCGCACAATTTCAAGATCATTTGCAAATTATAGATTTTACATCTATACCCGTGTTTTCTGTGCGCACGTTCGTTTTTGAATCACATGTACGCACTTTTAAGAAATTATTGTAAGATCAAATGTTTCTACAAAGTTGTCTACATAGCATTTGATAGATGAGGCCCCTGATCCACACTGGATCCGTTCAGGACCTGCTGACTTCAGGCCAGACCCAGCCCGGACTTGTCTGTTGTCTGGGTACCATACCACCAGTGAAAGCTAGAGACCATTTTTTTCTGTGTGTACCGACATTGATAGAGACAAAATAATGTATTTTTGTGTAGAGATTAATGCCAGCCCTACTGAAAAATCCAGCTAAGACCAGCATAAGCTGGTGAGCTGGTTTTAGTTGGTCTCCAGCTTGGTTTTAGCTGGTGTAGGAAGCTGGTCTAGCTGTGTTTTGGTCACATTTTAAGCTGGTCTAGCTGGACTGAGCTGGTCAGGCTGGAAGACCAGCTGGCCCACCAGCATGACCAGCATTGTCAGGCTGGGAGGACCAGCATAAACCACCTTAAACCAGCTAAAACCAGCTACCAGCCCACGCTGGTTTTAGCTGGATTCCTCAGTAGGGAGATCTAAGTATGGAGTTCAGAAATTCATGTTCTTCACACCTACTGATATTCACTGTAAACAAAGCAATAACAATAATCAAGAAAAATCACATTCAGTGAAGCTGTTCGATTGAAGTGTAATATGCAAATGTTTTTGTCTGTCCAGACTCGACTGCGGCATTGAACCCGGGCAGGAGGCCAAAGTTAAAATCTACTTCACTCCCACTCAGAGCGGCCTGCGTAAACTCCTGGTGGATTTTGATAGTGACAAGTTGGGCCATGTTAGAGGATACAGGAACGTTATCATTGGAAAATGAGATCCATTAACCATTCCTGTGCAAGAAAATTGTATCTGTTTTACATTTGCTTTTCATTATTAATGTCTATTATATGCAGTATTTTTGTAAAAATGTAAAAAGCTGGCCTGGATGCTGTGGCACACCGAACAACACCACAATGCAAAAGAGCTGGCAATAAATATTATCATGTCAAATTGTAGCACACTGAATTATACCGTACATGATGCAATATTCCTGGATGTGTAAACAGAAGTTGTCAAAGTGAAAGCTTAAGGCACAATGCATTATGGGAAATATTACAATGTAAAAGAGACAACCACAACATAGGAACCCACAACAATTTGATTTTGGATGTTAAGATGGAAGAGTAACACATCTTGCACGTCTTCAAGTGTATCATTGCATTTAAGATTTAAAAAAAAATATTCATTAAAAATAACTATACTGTAATCCTGGGTCCTGATCATCTCTAAAATGTCAAATAACTAAAGTTAAATACAGATTTCATGTTGCAAATCATCCTACTCCATCTTTGATGACAAAAAGATTAAATGACCTCATCAGAATCAAGCATGATGATGTAGTTGAAAAGTAATTGTTGATGCAGTTTTTTTACCTGATGGGAGGGGTAATAGTGGACCAATCACAGCGATTGCGGTCCACATAGAACTGTAGTCGACTACATGAGTAGTCGTTACAATTTGACTTTGGAGGCGGTGTTTAAATTCTCTACACTGTCACACATAAACTCCATTCACAAATACAAAAAGCTTCTGTGTGAACGCAAACACGTACCGTATATCTTCTGGGATTGTTGCCGGAAAGAGGACCTAGTAAGATACGTGAAAAACCATCTGTGTGAACAAGAAGCCGAAACAATGCCGTAATTGGCGTGTCGTACAGCAAAAGTTATGGTTCAGCTCTTTAAAACGAGAAATTTACATGCATATCAACATTCACGAAGAGAAATGTCGCAAACTAGATTAAAGCAGTTATCAGAAAAACATAAACAATGACGCACGTGTCGTAGTGAGGACGCACGTGTCATGGCAACATGAAGTTGGTTCAACTCTTTGAAATTAGAAATTTACAACATTCTCAACAAGAAATGTCAGCAAACTGGACAGAAGCAGATATCAGGTAAGTTATCTCGTCACTTACTGAAACGGAGATCATTCAGCAGCATAAAAGAATATCGTGTCACGTGCTCATTTAAGCTGTAATAAACGAAAATCTCTGCGCTCCTCCCAACAAGATATATTGTTCAGCTCCTCAAAATGGGTTTTTTAAATGCATATAAACAATCACGATGAGAAATGTCTGAAAACTGTATTAAAGCAGAGATCAGGGAGCTCGTCAAATATCCACTCTGAAGCTAAGATCATTCACCAGCACACTAGAATGTCGCGTCACTCACTCCTAATAGTCTTATCAAAAACAAAAATGCACACGCATGGTTTCTGGAGAGAGAAATAACAAATAATATGCAAACTTCCGACGCTGCGTAGAAGATAGTGCAGGACTTTAAACAGGTCACTTGTCTTTCCGGGACCTTGCAGATGCGGCAAATAAAGGGTAGTGTGAACAAGAAAAATCAAACGATCCCGGAAGAATCCAGGATGCATTTTCCGTGTATTTTCCAGAATGTCTGTGTGAAAAGTGCTATAGCCGTTTTCTGGGCTTGGTGCCAGTAACGAGGACGTTTTCAGTTCTGAAACTTGCAGGATTAAGTTTAGTTTAAGTACGATGACCTCTTATAGATGGTTTCAGCAGTAACAACATGAAAAAACGGCTGTCGTGGTCCGCACGTAACTTCCGGTAAACTCCGCTAAGAATAAATAATAACAAAGTTCTTAAAATTTGTTTATTTATATAACAAGGAAAAAAACAACACATGGATTACCCAGAAAACCAAAACGTTTGTTATTTTCGACGAGGCATTTGTTCAAGAGATCCGTTTAGCAACTAGTCAGACCATAAAAAAAACGAAACCGGAAGTAAAGTTTGGATCCAGACGTGTATTGCGTCAGCGCACGTGCATCCGTCTATATAACAAAAATCAAGTTAAAATGTATTCTTTAATTCAATGCTTCTTTAAAGCATTCACACAACACATGAGCAGCACGTGCTCGCATTGCTGAAAGTAGACCTGAAGCATCATTGCTGCAAAGCATCTGGCTAACTTGTAGAAACAGTTGTACACAGTTGTAATAAAATGGTATTTTTTTTTACAAAAGATAAACTAAACTTAAACACTACTAAATGATACTAAACACTACAGGATAAGGTTGTAAATGTTCAAACAACTGGTATGCATATATAATATAATAGCCTGTAAAAAAGTCACTGGTGAATGGCAGATGGGACAAAAGTTTGCTTTAGGCCCTTGCACACATTCAAAAGCAATTGGTCTGATTGCTGATTACAGTCTTCACCTTGCCATGCTGTCACAAAGGAAAAGATCATATACATTCTTCTTCAGTTTTGTTACTACCGAAAACTGACACACGTCTAGCATGGACCCTCTTCAGTGTGAATTCTTGTGTGGTCTTCAAGAGTCGTTTTTTGTTTGAAACATTTTCCACACTGAAGACATGCATATGGGCGTGCTCCAGTGTGAACTCTCGTGTGGACTGCAAGATCACCTCTCCTTGTGAATGTCTTTCCACACTTAAGACATGGGTATGGGCTTTCTCCGGTGTGAATCCTCACGTGTTCCTCAAGAGTTTTTTTGCGTTTGAAACACTTTTTACACTGAAGACATGGGTATGGGCGTTCTCCGGTGTGAATCCTCACGTGTTCCTCAAGACTTTTTTTGTGTCTGAAACCCTTTCCGCACTGAAGACATGGGTATGGACGTTCTCCGGTGTGGATTCTCATGTGGATCGTAAGACTAGGTTTGTGCGCAAAGGTCTTTCCACACTGCAGACACGGGTATGGGCGCTCTCCCGTGTGAATTCTCATGTGGACATTTAGATGACCTTTGCTCCTGAAAGTCTTTTCACACTGAGTACACGGGTATAGGCGCTGTCCAGTGTGAGTTATCATGTGTATTGATCGATAAGCTTTGTGTCTAAAAGTCTTTCCACACTGAAGACACGGGTATGCCTTCTCTCCAGTGTGAATTAGCATGTGGACAGTTAGAGAACTTGTGGTTCTGAAACTCTTTCCACACTGAAGACATGGGTATGGGCGCTCTCCAGTGTGAGTTCTCATGTGGATTCTAAGATGAGTTTTCTGCGTGAATCTCTTTCCACATTGAGAACAAGAGTATGGACACTCTCCGGTGTGAATTCTTGTGTGGACTGATAGATCACTTTTGCTTGCGAAACTCTTTCCACAAAGCAGACATGGGTGTACATCACCAGAGTGAGTTCTCATGTGGACCACAAGACTATTTTTTCGTGTGAAACTCTTTTCGCAGTGCAGGCATGGGTATGGGCGCTCTCCAGTGTGAACCCTCATGTGGACCATAAGATACTTTTTCTGTGCGAAACCCTTTCCACACTGAAGACAAGGGTGTGGACTCTCTGTAGTGTGAATTTTCATGTGTTCTTCAAGACCCTCTTTCCTTTTGAAAGTCTTTCCACACTGAGGACATGGGTTTGGACTCTCTCTTGTGTGAATTTTCATGTGTTCTGTGAGACGACCTTTCATGTTAAATGTCTTTTCACAATGAAGACATGCGTATGAACGCTCTCCAGTGTGAATCTTCATGTGGACTGATAGACAATCTTTCCTGTTGAATTTCTTTTCGCACTGAAGACATGCGTATGGACGCTCTCCAGTGTGAACTTTCATGTGGACCTTTAGACTAGCTTTATTGCTAAATGTCTTTTCACACTGAAGACATTGGTATGGAGTCTCTCCAGTGTGAATTCTCATGTGATCTATAAGACGATATTTCCTTGTGAAGGTTTCTTCACATTGAAGACATGGGAATGGGCGTTCTTGAGAGTGAATTCTCATGTGGACCGTGAGATTATAACTTCTTTTGAAAATCTTTCCACACTGCGGGCATGGGTATGGACGCTCTTCGGTGTGAGTTTTCATGTGGACGGTTAGATTACGTTTGCTTGTAAAACTCTTTCCACAGTCAGGGCAGGTGAACGTTTTTTCTTCAGCATGGATTCGTATGTGCTTCACAAGGTCTCCTTTACTTTTAAAACCCTTTCCACAATGAGTGCAAGTTGATAATTTAGTGGCTTCTGTTCTTTGCTTTTCTGTTTGTTTTGGAAATGAAGTCATTTTCATCTGCAAGCAACCAGGAGATTTTTCTGCGATTGTGGAATTATGTGATAATGACGTTTCTTCCAGTTCCATCAGGTCTAAAAGCAAATCAGTATGTATATTTGTGTTAGTACATTTCTATAAGTGTTCTCAAGACCATAATATGTTAACAAAACCTTAATAATATTGTAAAGAGTTTTTTACTGTAATGTTTCTTAGCAATCATCAATCAATCAATCAATCAATTACTTTATTTGTCACTTGGTCACAGGTACCAGCGGAATTATCCATTAACCTGTCCATACATACATAAAATCTGACAAGGGGTAGACAGAACAGGCCAACGGGGTATTGAGGAAGAAGTACAGCATTACAGGGAGGAGAAAAAAACAAACCCCCAGACTATGCTCCAAAGGGAGTACAGTGTGGGAACAAGTAAAAAACACTTTAGCTACATAAGCACATAGTCAGTACACTTTACAACATGAACAACACACGACTTGCAACAGAGTAGGGGGGAATGGAGGGGTCGAGATAACCCAGTGCAGGCAAGCAGCCATCCGGTCTTGCAGCCATTCTCAGTGCTGGTAACAGACCCGCCTGTCAGGCTGGGGGGCACAAAGCGACGACGACGAGGCAAGGGATGGGGGACAGCCTTCACATTATATAGGGTACAGAAAGGAAATGCTACTCCCATCTGTGCGCTAGCGCTTAGGTTTCACTCACGGTGATCAGTCGTCTCCCACCCCTCCCCTTCGTGCTCAATAGTGCTGCAACGACGTGTCGACGTCATCGATTACGTCGATTACGTCGACTACGCGACGCGTCACGCTGTTTAATTAATCTCGCGTAATGGCGGGTTCTGCTCCTGGCAGTGTTATCCATACATTTATTTGTTTGTGTGCGCCACAAAATCAACAATGGTCGCAACATTTACATTTTTATTTTCATTTAAAACGGCTTCATTTATTGTTGTGAGCGCTCGGTGGTGCCTCTCTTGTGCACGCTCTCTCTCTCTCTCACTGTGCGTGAAGCCCCTAGACAGCGCCTCTCATACATGACACTGAGTGAAAGATTTAAAAGTTGGATGTGTTTTCCATGCGGATTCCTCTTTGAACTTGCATTTTCACATAAACGCCAGATGTTACTGACAGAGAAGACGACTGATTCGAGTTTATCATGAAAGGTTAGCAGTGTTTTCCCACACACACTTTTTCTCTATGTGCTTGTGTGCGAGCTCTCTCTCTCCTATGCCCGCGCATGCCTTCTGTAGTAACTCTGTGTAATGGCAATTTTGTAATTTGCGCCGAATTGTCTGCGATGTCTCGTTTATAAATCAAGATTATAGTAACTTAGTAGTTAAAGTAACAGCTGGTTGGATTAAACACAAGGTTATTGAGTCATGTTTAGTCACTATTTTAATAGTCTTTGGGGTGGTTTCCTGGACAGAGGTTAGCTTAAGCCAGAACTAGACCTTAGTTTAATTAGGAAATATAATTAGTTTAAACAAACATGCCTTACTAAACATGCCTTTGAGCGGATTAAGAAGAGGAACTATATTTTATGGCGTAATAGCACTTATGGGAGTACTTCGACTCGGCGCAGTAACACCCTCCCTCTCCCATTATGAGAGTGAGAAGGGGAGCGGACTTTTCAGGCGAGTCGAAGTACTTCCAAAAGTGCTATTACGCCATAAAAACAGTTCCTCTTTTAAATCCGCTTAGAAGAGCGCTATGTTTTATTTTGTACCACCAAACTTGCTCGTATAACTACTCGTCTTAAATAGGAAAAACATTGATGTGTTTGGTCACTTCTAGCTTTATCTCTAAATGGTACCATTGAATGAAAGGGGCTAAGGCCTAAAAAAAAAATTTGTTTGGTTCCGGTTTCCGACCGACCCTGCCAATTTATGTGCGACCCAAATTTATTTTATGAGCTTGGGGAAGAAATAATACACATTAAATAAATACACAAATAAAAAAAATTTTGAGGCGAACTATAATTTACCTTTTAGTACAGCACCGTTTTTGTAAAGCACCCCAGCAAGCAATAGCCGTCATTTCAACGTCTCGTTTCAGTATAGACCCGATATAGCCGGGCTGTGCCTAGCCCATATCTAGCCCAAATAAACTTTAATTTGGTTACATGTGGTTTTTGACAAAAAAAATTGTGAGATATGCTATTTCATCATGTAAGAAAAGTTAACAGCGATTACAAGGTATTTCGTTTCATTTCTATAAAGTGTTTTATGCATCGTCTGTACGTAGTCACAATTTAGCTCATAAATAGACCGACTACGAATAAACCAGGTTTAGCCCAGAAATAACCATGAATTTAATTACATGTTGTTTTTCCAAAATGATTTGTGAGATGTATGATATTTAATCATGTAAACAAAGTTCAAAGCGATTAAGGTATTTTGTTTCATTTCTTTAAAGTGTTTTATGCACCGTCTGTACTTAGCCACTATTTAGCTTACAAATAGACCGACTACGAATAACCCACGTTTAGCCCAGAAATAACCATTAATGTAATTACATGTGGTTTTTGCCAAATAACTTGTGAGATGTATGGTATTTCATTGTGTAAGCAAAGTTAACAGCGATTACAAGGTTTGTTTAATTTCTTTAAAGTGTTTTATGCACCGTCGTACATAGCCACTATTTAGCTCATAAATAGACCGACTACGAACAAACCATGTTTAGCCCAGAATAACCTTGAATTTAATAAAATTTTGTTTTTGCCAAAATAACTTGCAAGATGTATGATATTTCATCAGGCATGCAAAGACACCAGTGAATTCAAGATGTTTGGTTTTATTTATCTTATCTGAATATCTGGGGCCTATACCATGAAGCTGGTTTAGTTGGTTAGCCAGCTTTGTTTAGGATTAGTTTGTGCAAATCCTGGGTTTTGGGTACCATGAAAATAGCTTTTACCAACAAGGCCTGCAGATTGGCTTGGTTTTGTCAACCTGAAACTAATCCTGTAACCCTGATTTTGTTTAACCATTTTCATGGTACGGGCCCCTGCTGTCACGCATAACATTCATTGTTGATAAACAAAATCCAGTTACAACTCCGAACCGCTAGATGGCAGCTGCAGTACACAAACACGAGGCCAGATCTTGCGAGAAAGATTTCCGCTGTTTGAAAATCAACAGCCAGGAGGAAAGCAATCTTCCACACGCGTTTGATCTTGTAAGTGTTTTTTATTATTTTATTTTACATGTGTTTAAAATGTATTTACTTTATTTGTTGTTGGAATCGCGACATTCTTGCGGGTAACTTAACGTTAGAGTAAGTAACCCATGTTTTATAAAACCTAAACAGTACAACCTGCAATGTAATAAAATAGTGGAGGTAAATGAGTCTATGTAACTAGGTATGTTGCTAAAATTTTCAAAATGGTTAAATGCTAAAACGAGTTGTTCAGATAGAAAGAGCTTGAAAAAAGCTTTTAAATTAGACCAATATCATGTATATGGGTTAAAGAATAACAAAATACTGGCCATTTGAAACTCGAAAATCATCACTTTATTTGGTCCCATGTTTTCCATTAAAATTCAAGAAAATGTGTGACCGAATCATGAAAATTATGAAGTTTTTAGCTATAACTTTTTAAATCGTTAAGATATTGACCTGAATCTTTCAGGATAAGCTGTTTGATATATCCTCTACATATTCCACTTCTGAAAAGTCAGATATATAAAAAAACAAACCACTAATTACACCAAATAACACTCTTTATTCAGTCTATATATACAGATATCATCTACATGGCTATACGGCTGCGTCCCATTCTTTACCATTCAAGCAGATTTTGGTAGAGGTAAAACCACCTTTGGTAGTCGGTCAAATTTCTTAAAATTTCGTTCACTTGTAGTTTAGCAATTAAACTAAATGTCTTTACAATTTCAAGAATGTCTTTACTCAACTTCAGCAAAAACAACGACTATTTTTCAAACAACCGACTTCGGCGAGCTCGCACGGCCAGTGGTTAAACATGAAAGGTTGTGACTGAAAACGAGAAGGTACCTATGCTTCTTCCGGTGGTGTTAACAATAAAAACTCAGAAATTTCGCCATCAACAAACCAACAGAAGCATTATTTTCAACAGCACCGCGCGCCGCCTGAGAAAATCTTGAGTTTCGCTGAGTGGAACCAAAACGTCAGCCGCGACAGCGGAGTTAGCAACATACCTAATATAACGTTACACTGAAGATTAACATGAGTGATTTGTAGGCTGCTTTTTAGTAACAGCAGTAACTTAGCTAAGTTATTACTGTGTTGCTTACAGTAATGTGGGCAGTTGTGCTTTACAATTATGCATACACAGATAGATTGTGGGGGAAAGCTATTTTTCCATATGGATTTAACTTACAAGCCTTCAGTTTGTTGGAAAAAAGAGTTTTATTGTGTTAGTGAGGGCAAACTTGCAGGTCAGTGGGCATTAACCTTTAAGGTTGGTAAACACTTGTACACTGAAGCATACATTACTGTAAAATTACTGACATATGCATGTGCTATTCAGGTGTCAAAGCTGTGTGAAACTGGAGGGAGAAACTTGAGAGACCGTGCCGGAAGAATGCTGGACAGGTAAATTCTATAAACATGCAATATTAATCAGACATTGTGGTGTCAACGCAGTCTTTCATGTGGTCTCAAAAAAATATGTCAGTCTGCAACTGTTAACGACATTATCTTTTGTATTTTAGAGTTCACTAAGATTCATTAATTTCAAAGTTCAAGATGAATGGTGGTGGTCCACTGCAGAAGCAAGCATTTGAAAAAACATCAGTTCTCAGTTATTAAAGGTAAGTGTGTTTGTATGTAGTTTTAGGCTGAATGGTGTTTCACAAAATAATACTTTTAATATGACATTAGGCCATGTGAGGAGTAATTGACAACAGTCCGGTACTGCCTTAATATTTTCTAAATATTAAAAGCCCCAGATTAAATTACTCTTTGCCGATACAACAGTTAACTCACCCATACAATATTGTTTAGATGTTTTATGTCCATAAGATTGTATTGTGAATATTTTATGCTTGGCATCTTAAAGGAATAGTCTACCCTTTTGCCATATTAAACTATGTTATTACCTCAACCTAGACGAATTAACCTATCTTTTTCAATGCGTGCACTGTACAGTGTGTTGTTAATGTGTTCGCATTTAGCCTAGCCCCATTCATTCCTATGGTACCAAAAAAAAGTTTTATTTTGTGGCACCATACTTACTGGTATAACTCCTCATGTAACAGTCTTTAAATAGGGAAAACACGGAAGTGTTTGGTGGCTTCCCTGTTTGGTACCATAGGAATGAATGGGTCTAGGCTAAATGCTAACACATTCACGACGCGCTATACAGTGCACGCATTGAAACAAGATAGATATGTATTAATTTGTCTAAGTTGAGGTAATAACATAGTTTAATATGGCAAAAGGGTAGACTATTCCTTTAAAGGGCAGGGTATTTGATTTTGAAAAATACTAACTTTAGCCTACACGCACCAACCAGAAGCACACTCCTATCTCATTAACCAGTAAGACTGACAAAGTGAATAACATTACCAAAATAACCAAATTAAAAACAGCACGTTTAGAAATTTGAAAAGATAAATATCATTGCACTAATTCGTAAAGGAACACAAACTACATAAGCAACACGTTTCATTAAAATACAATCTGAATCCATCAAAATAGAATCACACTGTATACCTACCTTTCCAAAAGAAACACTGCAACGACCCTTTCAGACCTGTAGCTGTTTCCATCTTGCAGAAAAGCAGTGAAGTTACCAATGTTAATTTGGGTTTTTGCTCTTTGCTCATCCAGATGTTTTTTTTTTTGTTGTTTCAAAATGTTTGAACAGGGTGTGAAGTGGCATGCAAAACACGTTCACAGAAGAGGGGCAAAAATTTAATGCGTCCAATTAGGCATGGGCCGGAATGAGATTCTGGATGATAACCATAAGCAAAAATACCACGGTGTTGCGGTATTGCCATTGTGACACTAAAATGTGTTATTTTCAAATGTCTGCATATTAAAACATCAACTTTTCAACTGGACACAATACATTTTATTTTTAAACAACAAACAACATTTATGCCAGTTTAAAATAAAGCCTTTAAATGATAATATTCTTTCAGTTGTAAATGTAAACATGAATTCAATTACATGATTTAATTCACTTTGTGTAAACACAGTTCATACATTGAAAACGGTATCACAGAAATTTTTTGTGGTTTTTAAAACCTTGACTCTGAAAATCTCGGTATACCTTTAAACTGGTAACTGGCCCATGTCCAAATATTGCATTGGGTCGGGGTTCAATGATTTGTTGAACGTTTTTTGGTCCTACGCCTTTTACAGATGACACAAATATATAAAAATACACATTAGACAACTTAACATAGTGATTGCTATCAAGACTTGAGGAGACTTTCAACCAGCATAACTAAAATGTTTCTGGATCAAAATCAGATACCCTGCCTTTAAGCCTCTTTTGCTAGTTCCAAATTGTCATTAAACACACACAGAGAAACATGCACTTGTGTTTGTAGTAATGAGAACGGTATGATTACTGTTGCCTGTCAATATTTATATATGACTTCTTCGAAAGAGAATGACTATCACATTTAATATAAAGCAAAAATACTTGTCTCATGCATTCTTTTCATATTTGGCAGATGCTGTGTTGAACAACTTCCCAGCAGCAACAGAACTGGAAGGGAAGGATGCAATGGGGGCATTTCAAACAGGCACCAGGGAGGACGTGGTGTATAGAAATTAGTACAATTAATAAGTTGAAGTGAACTGAAGATAGTTTGTTAATGTTTAGATGTTATTTCATTTTTAAAATTGTATTTTGTTATTTATTCCTTTATTTTGTTACTGTTTTATTCTTTTTGTTAAAAGTAGTTTTTCTTATCATTTTGTCTTATCTGAATTTCTATTGTATTAACAATATTTTTTGTAATAAATTGCATGATTGTATGTTTATGAGAACCTGTTTTAATGGATTAAAAAGAATTCTTTAGCCATTCTTTTGTTGTTTATTAGACACATATGTGTAGTCATTTAATAGCCGTCTATTTAACGGCTAGTCTATTTTTGGGCTATAATAGACGTCTACTAGATTTTCACTGACAGCCCAAAATTAGCCTTGTTTTAGCCTAGACCCACATTCACCGTCTATTAGACGTATATATGTAGACGTTTAATAGTCGTCTATTTAACGGCTAGTCTATTCTTGGGCTATGATAGACGTCTACTAGATTTTCACTGACAGCCCAAAATTAGCCTTGTTTTAGCCTAGACGTCAGGGGGGTGTTTAGACGGCTACTAGACGTCTATTAGACGCAAAATGGCTTGCTGGGACGCGTCCTCCAGCAACAAACAAAGCAGCTACACAGTCGTTAACACAATAGTTCACAGATCGTTGTCGCCACTTACAAAGGCACTGGTAAAGTGGTAATTTTTGGTGTGCATTCGAGATGCTGTTTAGTGCACAGCAACGTGATCTTTTGCCCCGCCGAAAGTTGTAAATTACAGACAAAAAAAGACGAGCTGAACAACGATATGCAAGTGGGCTTTTCTCTTCCAGAGATTTTTGCTGGCAGTAAGTGAATTATAATATTTGAATTCATGGTATTATGACCAGGGCTTGACATTAACACCGCCAAACGCGGGTAAGATTTCGGCCGTAAGGCGAGTCTGTTTTCTTAAAAGTTATGCGAAATGATAAACAATACGCAATGCGACACTGGAAAACTACAACTTCCATGAGCATTCTGCACCCAGAGCAACGCACAGAGATCTGTTGAGAGACGCGCACGCGATCAGCGGGGCGTTGCGGACCAAAGCGTCACCTTCCAGAGAGCGCGCGAGAGCTGAGGGATTTGCGAATGCACAAGTGTAACAAGAGGACGCAGTCTGAGCGCATACACACTTCGGGAAAGTCTTAAAAGTCTTAAATCACTTTTATCAGAAACCATTTAGCTTATAAAATACATCTGCATGACAGTAAAATTAATGTACATATCTTGACAGTATTTACTGCTGTTGTTAATAAATATTTAAAGTGGTTATCGATGGGTTATGTGTTTATCTTTTCAGTTTAGAATTAGTGTTTCTTCTACACCCCTGCTCTACTTTTAATATATTCATTCAAAGTTAATCTATTTATGCCTTAATTACTAGCATGTTTTTCATGCATCTTATATGATCTATACTGATATACCAGCTATATACCAGCTAAATGTTGTCTTAATTCGGGTAGTCAGACTGCATTTGAAATTCAGTCTGCATCTAATTTAGCAAGTAAATTTGCTCGAATTAAAGTAATTTTAGGATGCCAAAGTCAAATTTAAATCATATACAATTTAACTTTGGCTAGTACCTTTGAAAAACAACTAGCCACTTTGGCTGGTGAGCAAAAAAAGTTAATGTCAAGCCCGGATTATGCTACAAAGAGTTCCACTTTTATACTTTAGCAACAGGCTCACGTCAGATATTTTTCATATAATACAGACAGATTAAACAACGGCCTCCACATCAGGCGGCCCGCCCAATCAGAAATGTAAAAAATACTACTCTGTATAGTTAGACATGTATATGTGGTGTAATTTATCTATTGCATGTTATGTTAAAAACAGTAAAATTATAAGTAAGCCTGATAACTATTTAAAAACTATTAAAGCAGTTGAATGTTGCGTTATAATGAAATATTCCCGAGCAGCTTTCAGCCATGATCACTTTGAGAACTTTTTTTGAAAGCAAGTAGAAAACGTATTTTGAATAACAACACGTTATAAATATGTGCTGCGCGCTTTCCTCTCAATAACATAAACACACAACAAATATGACAGCGGGGTAAAAAATAGAAAGAAAACATCTGATCATAGTGATGTTGTTTGATATAGCGATATAGCAGCACTATAAGTCACGCCACGTTTATTGCTACACTTTATACAATATAGCCTATTGCTTTTAGGCAACAAATAGCCTATCATAACAACCTATAAGCCTACTGTGTAATTGAGACATTAATTTAAGAAATGCATTATAGCAGAAAGACGTGTAGGCTGGGAAATATAGTGGGTTCACTTCAATCCACACCACAGACGTTCTTGGTTTTCTTCTTATTTATTAAATCGAGGCAATTGTTTGATCAAACATTGATTAATATTAAGATACAATTTATACAAAACGAAATTCACTTTAAAGAAAGTCTTTCTACAAAACAAACCTCGCAAAATCGCTTGCCCGACGTCCATTACGGGCTATGGCGAATTCCTGTCGGGCTAAAAAAAAAAATGATGCGCCTTGCCCGTCGGGCGGAGGAAAAAATATTGTAATGTGTTTGCATTCTCTCAGATTTAGTTAGGTAATTATGTTGTATGTAATTCGGCGTCATCTTGTTAGCCATTACTATCCTCACTAACAAGTGAAACTGTCAGGAAATGAAGTGAAAGCATTAAATCCTTTCGTTCACGTCTGATATGCGCGCTCCTCGGCTCCGCTCTTCACGAGTAGGCTTGCTCTTGTGCTCATCAAAAAGTATATTAAATGTTTATTTATTTGCCATTTCGTTTAACCCCAGAGTCTAACATTATTCTAGCAATTCCCTTTTTCTTTCTTTATTTAGTAAGTTAACTTAAATATGTGAGAACGAAAATATATTTTTAGTGATTTGCATGAAGAGAATATGATGTTAGAAGCTTCATTTTAAGCATTTAGTAGCCGTATTTATTTAAACACTTTAATAGGTTATTTAAAAAAGTATAAGGTTTTTTTGGGTTCATTTATATTTCCTGTCACTGTGTGCAGGTTCTTTTTTGTAGGCTATGAGAGCCCAATATTTTTTTTTACCAAAAAGGCTTAATAAATGTCACGTTGCATTACAATTTAAAGTATCAATAATGTCAAAAATGTGACGTGCAGTTCGGGTGTGTGTGTATGCTGTTTAAATTAGTGTTCTGAGGTTTTGACGAATTTTATAGACTTGTTATAGTTTCTTATTCAAAAGTGACACCCATAGATTCAGGCCCACCCGTACTTAATCCATGCCCACCCATATGTCACGTTCTGCATCCGCCACTGCTCCACATATTGCGTTTTGTTATTTATTTATTTTTTTACTTTAAAACACGCAGTGTATTCGTTCAGCTGCATTTACTGCTCTCTCTCTCTCTCTCTCTCTCTCTCTCTCTCTCTCTCACACTCACACACACACACAATTAAAAAGAGATAATCCGTGGAGATCCGTGGCTCTGCGCTGCGTGAGACAAACACGCAATATGGCCAAAGTCACCTCAAATATATCCGCTATTCAATTTAAATATTTAACAATTTCCTACCTATCCCTTGCTGCCACTGTAAAAAAAAAAAAAAATAAAAAAATAAAAAATTCCCTACCGACCCATGACCTAAACTGACAACCAACCGGAACCAAACTTTTTTTTTTTATGCCTAAGCTAAATGCTATCGAAGCGTCGCAGCGCGCTCCAGCGCTTACGTGCACGCACACAGATGATAGAGGGATGTAGTATCAACAATTCTTAGTTAAGGTAATAACATATTTTAATATTGAAAATGAGTAGACTATTCCTTTAATACAGTTAAAGAAGTACGTACGCAAGCGCCACTCTTCTGCACGATGGTAACCAAACAATTTGTAAAAATATAGCGTAAACTTTTCTAAATCAATAAGATAAACAAACATTAAACAGTATAAAGTCTTTCTCTTTACCTAAAAATGCATAAAATAACACTTAATTTTAAAAATGACTCTCCAAAGGCAGTTGCATGCAAAGCATGCTGGGAAATACACATCCACAGCCCAGTAATAGTAATAGTAATAGCAACAAAAATCATTAATGTGGTCCCAATATAAAATGATTAAGTTCATGAATTTTTTTTACATTTAAGCAGATTGAACATTACAAAAATAGGTTGAGCCAAAAAAAAAGTGTTGTATTAACTTGTTTCATTTAAGTTAATTAGACAAGGTGCAAAAGGATATACGTGAGTAAACTTGGGTTTGACTACATGTTTACCAGTGGGGGTGTGGGGGAACATATTTTTGATTTTCACAGCTATCAATAGTTGTCAGATAATAGGCATTACTGTAGGCTGGCGCTGGCAGTTTCTCAAGCCGTAGGTTGCAGCCTTCGGAGGTCCCATTTGCAGGCTGCATACGTTTTATTACAGAATATTATTACAGAATATTAACAATGTTACAGTTTACTATTATTCTTAGTTAATTGTAAATTGTTTTTGTAATATGCTTTATGACTTGCGAATGCAGGGGCGTCATGCACCAATTTCTTTAAGGGGGCACGGTGTGTACAGCTCACAGAAATTTGTGCATACACAGACATCAAACGAAATATTATAGAGCTTTCAGTGTTTTCCATGGAACTTACATTTCTAACAATTTGAGCGCACCTGCAAAAATCTCCACAATAAAAGTGTTGACTAACTTTTATATCAAATACTATTCAATAGGAATAATTACATATTGGCATCATATTTACATCTGAAACGGCATGTTTAGTTTATTTAGGTTTTGTTTAATTGCGTCACTAATGCATTTTGCACAACAACTGCATTATCCTGTGAAATTAATGTAATTTTAAATATATAAACAACGAAAATGACATAAGCTATAGCAACGTGATTGAGTTTAATGTTAAAAAATGATTAAAAAAAAATGTTTAAATAAAATTATTAGAGGAATGCATTATTGCATCAAAATTTACCTCATATGTGAGCATGTGTGATTCCGCGCCCCCGTGAACTCTGGCGAACTTTGGAGTTGTACCAAGATGAAATCAAATCTACTAATATAACGTTGAGACGGTCACATTTTAAACCATACATTTTCTACACAGATGAGGTTAACTGCACATTACTGGGGTTTAGAAATGTTGTTAGTGTTTCTTACACGTTTTAAATCCTCAGCCAATGCAGCAGCAACAGCAAAGAGCTCATGAGCGTGCTTAGAAGCTAATGACGTCTGCGACTGCACTGTCTGCAGCGCCTAGCTGCCGCCAGAATAAAGTAATGTAACACGATCAAAACACTATCAAAACGGCAGAAATATCTGAAAAGTGACAAGGATGCAGCACAGAATTCATAATATTTAGCATATTAAACAGATTAAATGAAAGTAACAGATTAATGGACCCTTCCCTTCTTTGATTTTGAGGTTGCATGCAAAATCCATTTGGCTTAAAAAAACGATGTTTGAATCATGGGCATGACGCCTCTGTGCGAATGTAATGCTCAGTTAGTTAACTTTTTTTTTTATTTTATTTTTTATTAAAGAACATTTATTGTACATACATATGAATACAACATTAAATTTGTCACATGAACATACGAGGGAGGGGGAGGGAAAGGGGGTGGTATCAATAAGTCAGTTCATATCAAGTTTGAGTAGCAAAGAGTTCATCATAGAAAGAAAGAAGCATCATGTTTTTCTTGTTGTTAATTCTTCGAAGTGTGGATAAGAGGTACTGAAATTCAATGAGAAACATTTTAAATATAGGTTTTTCTTTTTTGAATTTCTGTTTGTGAATGTAATGTTTGGATACAGGTAAAAAAAAATGGTAACAAATTCAATACATTTCTGTTTGTGTGTAAAATAAAAAACAATATCTCTTTTTGTAAAAATGTAAGAATTATCAAGAAAAGCAAGGTGATTAGATAATGACGTATACATGCGACCTCCGGAGGCTGCAGCCTTCCGACTGAGAAACAGTCAGCCGCTGATACCCAGACTCATGAGTGACATGTCATATGGTGTTAGTATGATCCTGCGCAGCTGCGCTTCTACACTTACACCTGTCACGAGCTTCTTTAAAAAGCGACTGTTTTTTTAACCAACATATGGCGCTGACACTCAAAGCAAAGAATCAGTAATGTTTGGTGCTTTATCAGAGACTTTACTTTACCATCACTAATTGATTGTTTTTCCAATAGATTCGCTTTGCATTAAACTAAGTCAAATTGTACTCACTTATGCTCTGATCATTCGTATGAATATCTCGCTGACGACGTCTGGTCCACTTATTCTCTTCAAACCGTTATTTTTCACATCCGCTCAATGAAACACACGAAGCCGTTAATCATCCAGGCATGCGCGAGACTCGAACTTCCCGATCTTGACGTAGGAAACGTTATCTTCCCTCAAAGACAAAGCAAAGCTGTGTGAAATCCTTTAACTAGTTAAAGTTACACCCAAATCTTCAGAGCCCTTTTCTCCTCACCACCTCCGAAGGCAGTATTTGGACGCAGCCCCTTGTAGAACTTTTTCTTATTCTTTAGTGTTTATGGTAGCATTACCGCCACCGACTGGACTGGAGTGTGGATCAGGATATACAAAAAATAAATAAATTCTATTAAACCATCTTCTCTATTCTCTTATATAGTGGATATATTAATATTGATCATTTGGGCAAAGAGCACGAATGACTTGTTTAAAACTTGAAGCTTAAAGTTGATGACGCTTGGACTTGCCTGTCCTGACTTGTGACTTGAATGCAAAGACTCGAGACTTAGCCATTGTGACTTGCAAAACAATGACTTGGTCCCACCTCTGATACAATATGTTCGCGTGGTTTATGTTTCAATAAACACATTATTTTATGAAGTTTGTTTAACTAAGTTTATCAGTTTATCCTGAGGGGGGCAGTGTTGCATCAAATAAAACACAGCGCAGCCTGACCGTCAAACCTGAGATACAGAACACAACGCACTTAAAGGACAACATACTGAACACGACACAAAAAATCATGTATTTGTTTTTAAGATTTAATGCTATTTATAGTTTATAAGATAAAGTTTTAAATATGGATTTTTTTATTACAAAATCACATTGAATACCATGAGAAGGCCTCTATTAAAGGCGGAGTCCATGATGTTTGAAAGCCAATGTTGATATTTGAAATCACCTAAACAAACACGCCCCTGCCCCAATAGAATCTGGACCTTCTGTTGATAGACCCGCCCCACACATACGCAACCCGGCATTTGATTTGATTTGATTGGCTATAAGTGTGTTTTGGTAGTCGGGCCGTCTCCTTTTCCAACGCGTTTTTCAAACATCGTGGACTCCGCATTTAAAGGGGAGACATCATGAAAATCTGACTTTTTCCATGTTTAAGTGCTATAATTGGGTCCCCAGTGTTTCTATCAACCTAGAAAATGTGAAAAAGAAAAAACAAGTAACTTAGTTTTGATAAACCATTCTCTGCAAGCATGTGAAAAAAGAGTTCATTGAAATTTGCCTCCCGATGTGATGTCAGAAGGGGATCTTATTATAATAATACCGCCCCTTAATCTGCACTATCCAACTACGGCACCGACATTTAATTCAAAGATCAGCTCATTTGCATTTTAAAGGACACACCCAAAAACGGCACATTTTTGATCACTCATACAAAGTGGCAATTTTAACATGTTATAATAAATTATCTATATGATATTTTGAGCTAAAACTTCACATACGTACTCTGGGTACACCTCTGAAGCCGTGTAGATTGCGTCTGTGAAGGATGGATGCACTATTTGTGCTTGAAAATGACCCTAAATTTACTACCATTATAAGAGCCATTTTCTAATATAACTTCAATTGTGTTCATCTAAAAGAAGATGGTCATGCGTATGGAGGTGAGTAAATCATAATTTTCACTGAACTATCCCTTTAATATGCTAATATGCCATGCAGGTCAAATAACAAATTACTAATAATACTTTGGTTAAAACTAGCTAAGGTTAAAATGACATATGTTTCTTGTTTAAGTCCGTGTGATAACAAAACACTAAATATAATTATTACACAATATTCAGAATTATTCAGCAAATTTACTGGCACATTTGTATATGCAGTCATCCATTCTCTAAATTGTGCAGTTGGTGCATGGTCATTTACTTTAACTTAATAAATTATTTTAAAATGTGAGCACACTTTTTTATTTCCCTCCTCGTTTCTTCTTCATAATCACCCTTTATATCTCTTCTTCTTCCCCTCCTTTCCTCTATAGTGTACAGTCTTCATCAGGACAGTCACTGTTCATCTGCATGTCATGTGTTTGGAAATCTCTGCTCTCCGATTGGTGTTTATTTACGGCTTTGGTTTTGTTTCCCCCGTGATGATCAACTTTATAAAACATTTCTTCACTCTTGTGGTGTCCCTTGTGAACGTATGCATCACCCGGCTCTCCATCATCCAGCTGATGGTTGCCCTTTACGGTGTGCTGATGGCTCAGGTGGTCCATGTGACGGAGCTGCGTGCGTTTGTGTCGGAGATCATCCGGCCGTACCTGCAGATACGCCTGAACTCTGTGCTGCTGAGTTCGGCTTTCGCTGAAGTCGATCACCCTGCATTCGTACGTGCCCCCATCTGATGGTTTGATGCTAGACAGACGAAGCTTGTGCGAAATATTACTGCCGACCACTTTGACCACCTGAACAAAAATAAGGCAAGAACCTTCACATTACACATTGCAGACTACCAGATAAGACGAGCTCAGAGTCAAATGCAAAAAGAGGTGATACATCTACACTATTACATTTATATGAACAACTCACACTTATTTTGGTTTCCCCTTTTGATGTTACTTCTTGTGAAAGCACCTGGAGAGACACAAGAGCGAAATTATGCACAATTGTGGCAACAATGTGGTTAGGTCTCTAAATGATGTCTCTAAATAATGTTGCAGTATAGGATTACTAATGCAAAGTGTGCGTGCAATAACAACATTTCTGGTCTTGCCTGGTTGTCGGTCCATCCAGGTTTCTCTGGTAAGTCTCTACCGTGTCGGGCGTACCACCACTGAATTTCCAGAGAAACGGATGAGGAACCGGACCCTTTGAAGGAACAAGCCAACTCCACATCTTCTCCAGCCTGAGAGATGATGTCACGAGGAACCTCAGTGAACAACGCTAAAATAGAGAGAAAGTCAAGCAAGTAATTATTTATATACTCATTCAGTAAATATGATGGACAGATTCAGCAATGACAGAGATATATTGAATATACCTATCTTACATCATGACTGTACTATAAAAACACACTGTAACTTTTCCAGTGCAAAATACCACAGAAGCAGTGCAACAGGTGGGCCCATGGTGGTTTTACATATTTATTATTATATCCTATAAACCTGAAATAATCTTGACAACCATATCATTGGAAAGCTCTACACTCTTAAGAAAAATGGTTCTTCAAAGGTTCTGAAACGATGGTAAAGGTTCTATATAGAACCATAGCTTACTGAAGAACCATTTTTTGCTGAAATGGTTCTTTGTCTTGGCAAAAGGGTTCTTTATTTCCCTCCTTTTTTGATTTTAAATTTAGTCAGTTATTTTCAAGCTGCCTCCTGATTATTTTCACCTGTAAAAGCCCTGAATCATCAGTCCTGCTGAACTGCCTGCAGACTAACAACACAAACAGGTAAGAGAGGAAAATAATCATCATTTACTGTTAAAACATTTTGAAAATTGAAGTTTTGTGTGTTCTTATTGTAATTTATTTATTTTATAACAGGTAAACTTTATACTGTAAGCTTCATTCCCTTTAAAGCAGGTAAGCTTCATACTGTTTTAAATGATAGGAGACTCTACTTTAACAATGACTTAGGATAATTATTTGTTAAAGTGTTTAAAAGCATATACATGTATATTTTACATTAAGTTTATTAAACTAATTATGAAAAGAATGTGGTACAACATGTGTTTAGTTTTTTTTATTGATATTTCAGAGTTTTTATATGTGAGGTAATCTTGCTGGGAGTGAAGGCAGTGCGTATGACCACTTGATATAGACACATTCTATTTTTAAAGGTGATGTATGCATGTTACTTTCAATCCTGGCATTAAAATAATAATTTTTACTGTTTAAACATTTTGTAAATTGAGGTTTTGTGTTTTTTTGATGTACTTTATTTCTTTTATAACAGGTCAACATACTGTAAGCTTCATTCCCTTCAAAGCAGGTAATCTTCATATTGTTTTAAATGATATATTTTAGGGACTCTGCTTTAACAATGACTTAGGATAATGATTTGTTATAGTGTTTGTTATAAAGCATATACATGTATATTTTACATTAAGTTTATTAAACTAATTATGAAAAGAATGTGGTACAACATTTGTTTAGTTTTTTTTTTATTGATATTTCAGAGTTTTTATATGTGAGGTAATCTTGCTGGGAGTGAAGGCAGTGCGTATGACTGCTTGATATGAAAGACACATCCTGTTTTAAAAGGTGATGTATGCATGTTACTTTCAATGCTGGCATTAAAATAATAGTTATTTACTGTTTAAACATTTTGGAGATTGTGTGTGTGATGTGATCTTGTGGCACATTTACTTGTGATAACAGAATTATTTTGGTCTATCTGTTGTAGGTGGATCGTGAGTGAAGCTCTGCAGGTCTGCCATTGGCTTGATAACAGTTATGTTAATTGAGTGAATTCAATTTATAAATAAATCTTTCACCAAGCATTCACCTATTTACTGACAAAACAGGTATCTTGAGCAGAGTCATATTAAACTTTTGTCAAATCATGTTTTACATACAGTATGTAAGCAAACTCCAGGCTAATATTAACTTGTTTTGTCTCCATGTCTTATCCTTTCTCCCATCTCCAACAGATCCAAATCTTGTTCAGCCTGATGCTCAACCTTGTATGATGATGACCACAGCCAGGTGATGGAGATCTGTGTTAATCACACCCTGCGTCTCAAGATCAACATGACAATAGCAGACCATTTCTTATCTTACTCTTATCTGACTAAATGTTCAGCATCATTGCAACAAAACAAAGAACATTAGATGGAGTATTGGAGTATTGGATGATTCCGTAAAGAAAATAATATGGACTTTTTTGGTGAGATTCTACAAAGATTGACACAATCCTATTGTCTTTTATTTTTACAGTTAATAATGCATTATAAACATCCCATTCATTTGTATTCTATGTCATCGATCTGTTTGTGCTAAAATGTATACATCTGAATGTAATGTCAATAATATGTTAATATTCAGGATTTATTATCATATGCATGTTTTGATGTTGCATGTCATGATTTTATTGATTTCATGTAATTGTTGTCTATTTAAAATGATTTTAATTGCCAAATTTTATTGTTAATTTATTTAATATTGAAGCTGTTATTTAACATCCATATCTTATTTGAGTAGTGATTTGTTATATTTGCATAATAATTAATATATTTATTCTGATTGTGATTTTAATGCACATATTTATTATGGTATGACACCTCATGTAATGAAAAAGTGAAAATAAAAGTATGTTCTGATGTCTTGCCATTCTGTTTTTAAACTGTTAAACCTTATAAAGTGCTATAAATAAGAAAAAAACAAATAAAAAATAATCCTCCTGACTGCTGATAAATGAAAGGGTTCTTTATAGCACCACTGAGGTTCTATTTAGCACTTTTTCAAGGCAAGGTTCTATATAGAACCATGTTAAAAAGGGTTCTATATAGTACCAGAAAGGGTGCTGCTATTGTTACAAGCTGAAGAACCCTTATTTGGTACTATATAGAACCATTTTTCTTAAGAGTGTAAGAATTTAGTTTTCATATTTCAATGCCATTTGATGTTAAAATTAAGTAGTGACAGTCATTTTGTTAAACGTCACTCACCCCGTAGAATTACATATGAATATATATTCATAACAGTATACATCCTATTATGAATCTTCAAAAATCTTGACAAACTATACATCACTGGAAAGCCCTAAGAATGTATTTTTTATATTTCAAAACCTTTTTCATGAATAACGATGCAGTGACAATAATTTATTAATTTGTGATTTTTGAGTATGCAGCAAACCCATGTGAAACCACTAAAAGTGTGATAAAAACTCATTGTTAGTGATTTTAACTTGAAATTTAGATCTGAACTAATTGAGACTCACTGCCTTATTTTGATAGCATTTTGGGAGTAAAAAGTTTCATTTTTATGGGTTTTTAATATACAATTTTTAAAAATAAACTTAAAATGCTACCATTTTTCATTTAAAGGAATAGTCTACTCATTTTCAATATAAAATATGTTATTACCTTAACTAAGAATTGTTGATACATCCCTCTATCATCTGTGTGCGTGCACGTAAGGGCTGGAGCGCGCTGTGACGCTTCGATAGCATTTAGCTTAGCCCCATTCATTCAATGGGACCATTTAGAGATAAAGTTAGAAGTGACCAAACACATCAACGTTTTTCCTATTTAAGACGAGTAGTTATACGAGCAAGTTTGGTGGTACAAAATAAAACGTATCGCTTTTCTAAGCGGATTTAAAAGAGGAATTATATTTTATGGCGTAATAGCACTTTTGGGAGTACTTGGACTCGGCGCAGTAACACCCTCCCTCTCCCATTATGAGAGTGAGAAGGGGAGCAGACTTTTCAGGCGAGTCGAAGTACTCACAAAAGTGCTATTACGCCATAAAATATAGTTACTCTTTTAAATCCGCTTAGAAAAGCGCTACGTTTTATTTTGTACCACCAAACTTGCTCGTATAACTACTCGTCTTAAATAGGAAAAACGTTGATGTGTTTGGTCACTTCTAACTTTATCTCTAAATGGTACCATTGAATGAATGGGGCTAAGCTAAATGCTATCGAATCGTCGCAGCGCGCTCCAGCACTTACGTGCACGCACACAGATGATAGAGGGATGTATCAACAATTCTTAGTTAAGGTAATAACATATTTTAATATTGAAAATGAGTAGACTATTCCTTTAATATTCACAACTTCAGACACTTCAGTAAAAACTTTAAAGTGTCTTCTTTAAAAAGAGACCAGGGTAATTTGAAGATGCACATCACCTTTTCAACACCCCCCCCCCCCACTCAAGAAGCCCCCATGACAGTTAAAGGGTTAAAGCAAAGAACTGCTGTTCATTATACCAAGAATAATTTCTTTCCACAATTTCTCCCCCACCCCTAAAATTCATGACATTAAACAATCTCTAACAATTGCAGCATGAAGTTAAAACAACTTGGCTTTGCAAGTCAATTCAATCTACTATTTTAAATTTTGACCTTTGAAAAGTTGACATAAATTATAAAAACAAATTGAAGTTGTTTGACTTAATTTTTTATCTTAAAGTTAAAATAAAAATATATGTTGCTTTGACAATAATGCTGCATTTCTTTTACATTGCAAGTAAAAATCTATCTCATGTTCTTTGGCTTTCAGTCCAGACCTTCAATGGCCTTTATAGTTTGTTGTGTCTTGAAGAACTTTTAGAAAAAGTTTTTATCTCAACTCTCTTTGTAGATTTTTAATATGAACTTATTTTACCAAAACTGAAATCATTCAATTAATAAGAATTGTTTTGATATGCTGAAAGACATAACTGAAAGTTTGCAGAATATTTATTTATGGATAGTTTTCTTCGCTTATATTTAAAAGTGCGATATCTAAAGCGACCTAAATAAACAATATCTATCACAGTGCGTATTTTTCTTTAAAAGAAATGCGCAAATATTCCTTTTTCAATTCTTTCAAAGTTTCCTTATCAATCTACAATAAAAACTTTAAACTGAAATGCAGTTTATACTAAATAAAAGTACTGATGAGGAATAACACTAAATAAAATAAACATGATTAACGATATAGTCTAAAGCTTGACCCGTTAAATAAAAGCTGTGTCTTAAAACTTGGTGAAGCTCCCTATCTAGACATCATTTTGATCCTCACTTGCCTAGGTAGGAAGCTATATATTTAGGGAGCTCAGCAGATTTTAAGACACGTTGTTCTTCACATCATAGCCTACCTGTGTTTCCAGACGCGCGATTATCCAGATGTGCGGTGATTTGGACACAAAGTCCCACGCAGTGTAAAATCCACAGCATCTCTCCAAACGAAACTGTTTCTGGTCTATCCACTCATCCGATCCAAATATTTAATCCCTGAGTGTGCTGATATAAAAAATATGACGGCTGACGGGGAGACGCAGTAGCGGATTCGTTTCTTCACACTCTGATGCGGATTAATTACACGAGCCGCTGCAGGGCGGAGGAACACACAGGCGGTGTGATGCGGTCTGATCAATTAGGCGGAGGGATAAAAGGTGTTCATGAATTCATAATACTATACTGATTTGATCTGAGAAAAACACACATTTGTTAGTCATCTGTTAGAATAAGATTTGCACAAGCTGATAATATAGCTATTACAAATATTTATCATTTAAAAATAATAACCTGTTATTTGGGAGATGCTTTTTATCAGTAGGAGAAAGCGGTGCACACAGTAAAGCTTATCGTTAAAAAAAATGTAAATTAGATTAATATTTTTTACACAATCAACACACACATCTCTGCTACAAATTATCACTTAAAGTTTGTTTGTGGGACCTACTGTTATCGTACAATTACACCGAAAGTGACAGAAGTGCAAACGTTACCCCTATAGGTGGGGTTTGTTGTAACACCTGCTAGAAAATGTAGTTTAAATACAAATAATTAAATCAAAATTTGTCTACATACTAAAGGTGGATTCTTTGAACAAGTATTGTTTTTTCATTACAAAAGAAAACATCAAAGCGTCCACCAAGCACTGTGTGTGTCTGAGCATCAGAGCAGCTGCGTTGAGTTTCATTGTCACTGTTTCAGGTTGAATGATGGATGCATCACAGGGTTTGCAAGCGTGCAATCCAATTCTGAAAGCTTTCTCTCTGTGTGTGTGTGTGTGTGTGTGTGTGTGTGTGTGTGTGTGTGTGTGTGTGTGTGTGTGTGTGTGTGTGTGTGTGTGTGTGTGTGTGTGTGTGTGTGTGTGTGAGTGTGTGTGTGTGTGTGTGTGTGTGTGTGTGTGTAATTGCCGGCTGTGAGATGCCAAGGGCTGGAACAGATGCACAGCTCAGAAACAGACATCAACAGCAGATGTAAATATGACAGAAAATGAGAGCAGATGCATTAATGCGTCAAAAGAAACAGAAAAAAAATTAATGTAAATAAATAAAAATAATAACATGTTATTTGCATGCATAACCCATTTGATAAAAAAAGATATGTAATGAGCAAATTGAGACAATCCTCAAACCCAGGTATTTAGTAATAGGTTTAGTTTAGTAATAGTTCCTAATTTGCTACTCAATTTGTGTCTTGTCTTTGCAAACTAAACATCTGCACAACAAATGTTCCTCAGGACAATCTTTTGTGTTTTATGATGAGATCTAAAAGATAAGTTCGAGCAAGAGAGATGTTGAAGATAAAGAGACAAACAGACTCAAAGTAATGTTATATACTCTTGAATCATGAATGCATTTGCTTGATGCTTTCTGAGTATTTGTGTGTTGTAAAATTTTTTTTTGTGACCTTCAATTGCTGAAGCGTTCATGTGTCCTCAGCCTTTATATTATATGAGGAACACGACAGCTGGTATTTCAATGGCATGATAATTGTCCTTGAGAGGCAGAGAATGCCATCCACTTTCTCTCTCTCTCTCTCTCTGCTATTGAACAATATGAAAGCGAGTAATAAATGCAGAAAGATCAATGTGTATTGTAAACTCAACCTGGCTAAAGTAATTAGATGTTTTGTTATGTGATCTTTTACTCAGACGTTAAGATGGTGAAAATAAAACGAACCGTATCAGAATAATGAAAAAAGTACTCATTAAGTTGTGTTTGAATAATAATGAAATGGTGGCAGAGATATTTGCCCGTGGCTTCATTAGTCTGTGTGTTTGGCTCTTCGAATAGAGACAAATGACTGCCAGCAGATGCCATGCACACAGAGATGCTTCATTCTAATGCACACAGAGAAAAACAAATCCAGTCGGTAAACACAAAGCGTCTGCAAACACTGTAATTACAGCATCCCAGACAACCAACACTGAATGATAATGTGTCAGCCTATCACATACTGCTTTATTTCGTATGTCATATTTTTTGGGTCCATGTGAGGGTTTTTTCGCTTACAAGAATGTGACTTCTGTTTTGACATAAGCCCTAGATTCCAATATGCATAGTTTGATTTTGTACTGCTGCATTTATTACACAATGCGTGGAAACCTCAACATTTCTTGCCTTTGAAAGACATTCGTGGAAAATCGGTGTCTGGAGATATGAAAGATACAGATGTGTGCTTGAGGGAATATTTACCTGTGTGCAAGTGAAAGAGAAGAAACTGACGAGAAACCAGGAATAAATCTGCTCGAAAACATCAAAACTTCAATGCTTCACTTTATAGACAAGACTGGGGCTAGTTGTCACATTGGTTATATCTCAGTAAATGTAAAATAAAAGCAATTGCTATTATACAAATGCTTTTTTGTATGTTATTTTTAAACACCCAACATCATATTTTTTTATACTGTACAGGCAAGGAAGGGTCAACTCAGTTTATAATGAGATTTTACCTTCAAAGTAGTCTTTACATTTCAGATCAAACTTACTTTTACATAATTCATTAATAAGGATGTCAACATTGATAAAGTTGCCTTAATGCTGAACCTAATTAAAGATATATATAATAACATATATTCTGCAATGCTGTTGGCTAATGTTATTAATGTTGCCACCATATGCAAAATCCTGAGACAAATCCAGCAACTGCGTGGCAAGCTCTCTAGTCAAGACAATAATGTCAATAATTTAAAGGAATATTCCATTTTCTTAAAAGAAAAATCCAGATAATTTAGTCACCACCATGTCATCCAAAATGTTGATGTCTTTCTTTGTTCAGTCGAGAAGAAATTATGTTTTTTGAGGAAAACATTGCAGGATTTTTTTATTTTAATGGACTTTAATAGACACCAACAATTAACACTTAACTCAACACGTAACGGAGTTTCAAAGGACTATAAACGATCCCAAACGAGGCATAAGGGTCTTGTCTGGCGAAACGATTGTCATTTTTGACAGGAAAAGTGAAAAATGTGCACTTTTAACCACAGCTTTTCGTCTATGTCTGGTCCAGCGCGACCTAACGTAAATGTGTGGTGACGTAGGGAGGTCACGTGTTACATATATAAAATGCACATTTGCGGACCATTGTAAACAATAAACTGACACAAAGACATTAATTAGTATCAGTTGACATACAACAACGTAGGAACGGTCCTCTTCCTCAACACTTGTAAACACTGGGGCGCAGGCTTGTGCACAATTCAGAATTTCAGAATTGGCCTCCATTCAATTCATGAATTGGAATTTGAATTGAATTGACTCCGCCCTAAAGGAAGTTGAATTTGAATTGGAATTGGAATGACAGGAAGTGTAATTAAATTCATGTCAATTCAAAGAAATTCCACAGTCACTCTACATAAAGAATCTCACATACATTCATTGTTAGGAAAGTTACTTTGGAAAATTGTTTGCCAACCATTTTAAATACTTGGTTAAAGTAAAGCATTCTGGGAAATTAAGTCATGTTCCATCGTGTTCCACAAAATTACAATTATAAAATAATCTAACTTAATTATTTGTTATGTGACTAGAGTTTTTAACATTAATTGCTGGGGGAAAACATTTCCTGTTAATTGTATCTGTACAAGTAGTTCAAACTTATTTAATTTATAGAATGCAATCATATCTGACATATACTGAAAGCTTCATTTTTAACACTTCACTTACTGTATAATATGTGTATAAATTTCTTTGAATTTCTATTGAATTGCAATTCTGCTTCCTTTAATTCAAATTCGAATTGCAATTCTAAATCCTGTTTTTGACATCATTTCAAATTCAATTCAAATTCAAGAATTGAATTGGAATTAAGGAGGTCATTCTCAATTCAATTCTGAATTGTGCACAAGCCTGCTGGGGCGGAGTTTCGCGTTCGTCCTCTGTGACCTCTTGACGTCATGGCGTATTGCGTGGGGTCGCACTGGCGCATCACGACCGGATCTAGACGAGAAGTTGTGCTTTAAAAGTGTATATTTGTTATTTTTCTTGTCAAAAATGACAATCGTTTCGCTAGATAAGACCCTTGTGCCTCGTTTGGGATCATTTATAGACCTTTGAAACTGTTACGTGTTAAGTATTAAATGTTGGGCTCTATTAAAGTCCATTAAAATTAGAAAAATCCTGCAATTTTTTCCTCAAAAAACATAATTTCTTCTGGACTGAACAAAGAAAGACATCAACATTTTGGATGACATGGTGGTGAGTAAATTATCTGGATTTTTCTTTTAAGAAAATGGAATATTCCTTTAACATTTCAACTGAATCACACAGACTCTATAAGATTTCATTTATAATGTACAGTTTAAATTCACATAATGATTCAAGTTCACCATGGCAACGGTATGAATAAAGTATAACTGGGATACATTAAATGATAAATGGTTAAATTGCTCATGTGTGAAAGAGGCTATAGGATCATACTCAACACCCTTTGATGTCTGAAACTTGGCTTATGTGAAAAAAAATATTTTAATATTCACTTAACCAAACTTATTAAACATGACGGTATGTTTCAGAGTAAGAAAAACCAACTAATACCACCATACAAAAATGATTAAATCTATTGTGACTATTTAGTGATATTTGTGTGGTTGTTTGAAAAAATGAGATTGGTGATGGCTTTTGTTGTGTTACAAATATCTAACAGAAGAAACAACTTAACAATAATGTTAAGTTTTGTTTTATTTTATTAAACTGGCATTTTTGAACATGTTACTTTATTTTTTTCTGTTTTGTATTGCTCGCAAACCAGTCTAGAGAAATGATTTTGATTACGGTTCATATTTTGATGAAAGAAAAGCAACATGATGTCTTTACCGCACAGAAGGAATGAGCCGCATAGCTCACAGTTCATGCCATGCAAACGGCTTTCCTTAATCTTGAAAACATATTAAAAACATTAGTATTCAATCTTCTGTAACATCTTGACATAACAAAAAGAAAAACAACACGTGCCTTTAAAACCGAGAAACTCAAAAACATGAACTGAATTTGCTGGATTTTACACAAACTGTTGTGCATGTTAAAGGATCTGAAACCCCATCAAAGTGTTATACTGGAAGTGTTAAGATGCAACACTAACTCCGTTGAGACGCTTTGTGGTTGTTTACTGGCACACCAAATATGATGATGTACAAAAATCTTTCTCTCTCTCTCTCTATCTCGTTTTTTACAGGCATGCAATGTGCACATCATAAAGGTCAGATGATTCAGAAATCACACTAAAACTTATATTCACAACAGCACATTAGTTAATGTATGTATAGATCTGAATATTCACTGCTATACTTCTTAATACAAAGTTATGAAACATACATTTTTCAAAACATATGTATTTGAAAGTTGATAGAGACAGCAGCGTTCACACAAGTGGGCGTGGTTTCAGCGCTGACAGCGGAGATGCCCATACTGTTGAGCAGGAAATCCTGCCTGTTTTTCCAAGATTTAAATTTTTTATTATTTTTATTTTATTTATTATTTATTTATTTGGCTTTTTAAATAATTTGGTTGGGTGGTTAATATTACATTTATATGATTCATTCAATTTACTCAATTTTTTTAAGGTAAGTGGTTGCAAATCAATTTATTTAAGCTACATTTAAACAAAAACAATTCGAAAAATAAAAAAAATATTTTGTTTAAATGTAGCTTAAATAAATTGATTGCAACCACTTACCTTAAAAAAATTGAGTAAATTGAATGAATCATTTTTTTTCAGTGCATATAAATGTAATATTAACCAACCAACTAAATTTGAATGATTAAAAAAAGCCAAACAAATAATATAAAAATGTGACAAACTGAGAACACATTTAATATTGGACAGTATTTTTTAATCTCTTTTTGAGAAGCTGTTTTATTTATATTATATTATTATATTTTTTGACATTGACAATGATGTTTAATGCTTCAAATGAAATGCAGGTAGTTACGTGATTGTTTATTTATTTGCTGAACTATCACATACCACAATTGCACTTTTATTTCTTGCGTTTGAGATTCACATCTTTCCAAGAATAGTCACAGCATTATGGCGCTTTGAGTTTAAAATATAGTCTTCATATCGTTGCTTTAATTACGGTCACCTACACAATATCTGCATTTAAAATTAGCAACCCAGTAAATATCTTCAGAGAGTATAATGTACCATGTACATAAATATACTCTATATGTTTTGTTGGACTAATGTATGTCGAAGCTAAATCAATGTTTGGAGATCTCTGAGTGTCGGCCATTATCAGACGTGAAATAACTCTTTCAGTCAACATTCCCACCTCCAACCTCAGCTTCTGTCCATCACCCTTTTAACTTTTTGTACTGGGATATTTTTTTTTACAAATTATTCTGTGTTGCAAACTTTCTTAAAATTTCTTGTGTGAAATAACTTGTTTTCAGGTCAGGACTGTATTAAAAAGAAACCTTCATTTTCAAAAATTATTTTCTGCAAAAAGATTCTGCATGAAGGTGTACAGTAAAAACTTTTGATAGTTATGCTACATAAAGCTTATTTTCTCCAGATGTCCAGGCGGCAGCATGGATGTGGAATATTTCTCATATTTAGCCATACTGTAAGTCATGCGATGATCTGAACTCTTTAGCAACAAATAAAAAAATCTCCAACAAAATGTTTGATGGTTAAAATATTACTACACAATTCGTTATCTGTCTCACATGACTGGTTAAGATGTTAAGCTTAAACTCATTAACCCACATGGGTGTTGAGTCAACAGCTTTAACCAACGTGAGGTTTCCAAGTTTCCTCTAAACACACATAACAGCAATGTTGACTTAAACTTGGTCAGTTGTTTTCAAATGTCTACATGTGTCAGAGGACATCAGTCAATGTGGATTAATCTGTTTTGGTATGAAGAACATTCAGTGCCGTCTATATTGATAGATGCGTAAATGTTTTAAATGTGTTTGTAAATCTGTGCTGTGCTTTTGTTTAGTAAAAATCTGTAGAAATATATGACGAGTTGTTTGTTTCTGTAAGGTCATGGATAATCTTCAGCTGTATCCCGTTTATGTAGTTATTGCTGTATTATTTCATCTAGGAGTGGCTGCATTTCTTTTCTGTATCAGAAACAAAGGTAATCTCACATTCATATCATTCTGATGTATTATATAAATATGTGTTGTTTGTAACTCGTCTTCGGAAATGTGTTTATTTTTCCTTTTTAAGATTATTGGAATGATGAAGAAAAGGCTGACATCAAAAAAAATCCCATGTTGAAGAAAACTTCATGCTTATTATGTCTAAAAAACTAAAAACTGTGTCTAGTTGTTTGTTGGCTTGATGTATTTGTATAATTTAAGCCAAAAGCCAATGGAGGTTTTGAAGGCTTGTAAAAGCACAACAACTTATAATGGGTTCTTGGTACAAAACATCTTCATGTTACCACTAATTTTCAACTTTTACCAACAATTAATACACAAGACACTTATATCAAGGATTATTTTCCTTGGTGATAGGTCAGGAGAAAGTTTGTGTGCATATTTTAGCATGTAAATAAATTACTCGGTACTGTAAAAAAATATATATATGTGTGTATCGTGCATTGATGTGAATAAAACGGCTTGACTTTCAGCAGCGTGAGTTAAAATTAGTTGTGATATCCATCATTTTGACCATTAGATGTGCAGGGCATCGGCCTTCCTTCAACCCAACCCATGACCCTGACCTCAACCCCTCTGTAATAAATGAATTAATTTATCAGAGAACCTGTGAATAAGACCATCATTTGTGTTTTTTATTTCTTTATTATCTTTTTATTTTATTCTCAAAAATATTTTTTTATTGAAAATTGAGATGTGTATCAAAATACTAACAAATATGCCATGTTGTACTTAATGACAATATAAGGACCAGTTAGATTAGATATAAGGCCCTTAAATAATTCTTGTATAAATATTTGTAGCATTTGTCAAGATATTGGGTTTGTTTTGATGAAGCCTAGCATAAACGTAACATTTATTGTTAATGCTCAAACACAGAAGAGTCTCATCTCTCTCTAAAACTCTCTCTGTTTTATGAAACATTCATAAGATGCTCATGCATTTCTTATGATCTCTGTCTTACTTGGTTCAGAAGAGCAAATCATTTCTCTTGCTGCATGTTCCCATGAAATCACATTTCATCTTCTACAGTACACTAGCAGTTTAATAACACTGTCTCCTCACATTAACATGACACCATTATGGCAAACCGTATGTGTTTTACAGACATGTGGTGTTAGTGATTTTTGCACACACACACACACACACACACACACACACACACACACACACACACACACACACACACTCACACACACACACACACACACACACACACACACACACACACACACACACACACACACACACAGACACACACACAGACACACACACAGACACACACACACACACACACACACACACACACACACACACACACACACACACACACACACACACACACACACACACTCGGATTATCATAGCAACCGCATAGCAACCTGTTTAAAAACACCCAGAACACCTTAGCAACCTGACTAAAAACAGTCAGAACACCTTAGCAACCACATTAAAAAACTCCATAGCAACCGCAACTGCATAACAACCGGATTGCAAATCAGACATACCATAGCAACCGCAACTGCATAACAACCGGATTGCAAATCAGTCAGAACACCTTAGCAACTGCAGTGCAACCGGATTGCAAATCAGTCAGAACACCTTAGCAATTGCATAGCAACTGGATTACAAACCACTCAGAATACCTCAGCAGTCCCATAGCAACCAAATTAAACACCAATAGGAACCCTTTAGCTAATAGTAACCAGATTAAAAATCACTCAGAACACCTTAGCAACTGCATAACCGGATTAAAATCACTCAGAACACCTTAGCAACTGCATAACCAGAATAAAAATCCCTCAGAACACCTTAGCAACTGCATAACCGGATTAAGATATACTCAGAACACCTTAGCAACTGCATAACCGGAATAAAAATCACTCAGAACACCTTAGCAACTGCATAACCGGATTAAAATCACTCAGAACACCTTAGCAACTGCATAACCGGAATAAAAATCACTCAGAACACCTTAGCAACTGCATAACCGGAATAAAAATCACTCAGAACACCTTAGCAACTGCATAACCGGATTAAAAATCACCCAGAACACCTTAGCTACGGCTTAGCAAATGGATTAAAACTCACTCAGAACACCTTAGCAACTGCATAGTAAGCGGATTAAAAAATCACTCAGAACACCTTAGCAACTGCATAGCAACCAGATTAAAAATCACCCAGAATACCTTAGCAACGGTTAAGCAAATGGATTAAAAATCACCCAGAACACCTTAGGAACTGCATAACCGGATTAAAAATCACCCAGAATACCTTAGCAACGGTTTAGCAAATGGATTAAAAATCACTCCGAACACATTAGGAACTGCATAACCGGATTAAAAATCACCCAGAATACCTTAGCAACGGTTTAGCAAATGGATTAAAAATCACTCAGAACACTTTAGCAACTGCATAGCAAGCGGATTAAAAATCACTCCAAACACCTTAGCGACTGCATAGCAACCAGATTAAAAATCACTCCGAACACATTAGCAACTGCATAACCGGATTAAAAATCACCCAGAATACCTTAGCAACGGTTTAGCAAATGGATTAAAAATCACTCAGAACACCTTAGCAACTGCATAGCAAGCAGATTAAAAATCACTCCAAACACCTTAGCGACTGCATAGCAACCAGATTAAAAATCACTCCGAACACATTAGCAATTGCATAACCGGATTAAAAATCACCCAGAATACCTTAGCAACTTCATAACCGGAATAAAAATCACTCAGAACACCTTAGCAACTGCATAGTAAGCGGATTAAAAATCACTCAGAACAACTTAGCAACTGCATAGCAAGCGGATTAAAAATCACTCCGAACACATAAGCAATTGCATAGCAACTGGATTAAAAATCACCCAGAACACCTTAGCAACTGCATAACCGGAATATAAATCACCCAGAAAACCTTAGCAACTGCATAACCGGAATAGAAATCACTCAGAACACCTAAGCAACTACATAACCGGAATAAAAATCACTCAGAACACCTTAGCAACTTCATAACCGGAATAAAAATCACTCAGAACACCTTAGCAACTGCATAGTAAGCGGATTAAAAATCACTCAGAACAACTTAGCAACTGCATAGCAAGCGGATTAAAAATCACTCAGAACACCTTAGCGACTGCATAGCAACCAGATTAAAAATCACCCCGAACACATTAGCAATTGCATAACCGGATTAAAAATCACCCAGAATACCTTAGCAACGGCTTAGCAAATGGATTAAAAATCACTCAAAACACCTTAGTAACTGAACAGTAACCGGATTTAAAATCACTCAGAACACCTTAGCAACTGCATAGCAACTGGATTAAAAATCACTCAGAACACCTTAGCAACTGCATAGCAACTGGATTAAAAATCACTCAGAACACTTTAGCAACTGCACAGTAACCGGATTTAAAATCACCCAGAACACCTTAGCAACTGCATAGCAACCAGATTAAAAATCACCCAGAACACCTTAGCAACGGCATAGCAAATGGATTAAAACTCACTCAGAACACCTTAGCAACTGCACAGTAACTGAATTTAAAATCACTCAGAACACCTTAGCAACTTCATAGCAACTGGATTAAAAATCACTCAGAACACCTTAGCAACTGCATAGCAACTGGATTAAATCCACACAGAACACTTTAGCAACCACATAGCAACTAGATTACAAACCACTCAGAACACCTTAGCAACTGCATTGCAACCGAATTAAAAATCACTCAGAACACCTTAGCAACTGCATAGCAAGCGGATTAAAAATCACTCAGAACACCTTAGCAACTGCACAGTAACCGAATTAAAAATCACTCAGAACACCTTAGCAACTGCATAGTAAGAGGAATAAAAAGCACTCAGAACACCTGAGCAACTGCATAGCAACCAGATTAAAACCACTGAAAACGGGTTAGCAACTGCAAAACAAACCACTCAGAACACCGTGTCAACTATCCCACGAAAACATCTCAGCATCTGCATAGCAACCAGATTAAAACCACACAAAAGACCCTAGCAACCGCCCATACTATTGACATTTTCATCATACAAGTACAGTGAAGTCCACGTCATCGTTATGCTGAAATTAATCAGTGATTACTGTGATGTTTTGTTTATACTTCAATGACTTTACATACTGTAAGATTTCTGATGTGTGCTGAACCTGAACACCTCTGCTGTGATGAACAGATCCTTTCTGCCCTCTACTGTTAAGAGATAAATGTCACATGATACTTGATCAACACCTTTATAAGCCATTTAGATCCCACAAAAAATACAATAGTATACTTTAGCATTTACTATATTAAACTAGTACTTTTTATAGTGTATTTACAGTGTAGTGTAAATTACACTGTGTAAATTTAAATGTACCATTGTCAGGATTCAAAACACTTTAGAGGCTAGAAATGTATACAATATTAAACTATAATACAATATTTTACAAACAGCAAAAACCAGCCTAAGCAGGTTGACTGATCTGGTTTAAGATGACAATAGCATGGTCTAGAATAGATGATCTTTCAGTTTGGTCAAGCTGGTGTGTAGTTGTCCATTCAGCATGAACAGTTAGAACTGGCCTAACCCCCTCCAAACTAGCCTGATAAAACCAGTCTGGGAGAACAGTGAAAACCATCAAATAGGCAGGTTTAGCTGTTTTATCAGATATTGGACAGGGTTTGGGTCTTGTTTATCATCCTTATCAAGCTAATATGACTGTGAATTTAAGGGTTAGTTATGGGAGGGGTTTGGGTTGTTATGGTAGGTGTTTTGGGACTGTTTTTGTCAGGAATGTTGTTCCAGGACCAACAAAAGATGTTGATCCTAAAACATGTCTTGGCAAAATCACGCTGAATGATTGTAAATAATAAAATGTAATGACAGAATTCAGGCTTTTGTCAAAAACATCTTTAAGTCATGAATACTTTTTACAGTCACATTAAATGTAGAAACAGCAGGCGTTACTATAGTTAAATACTTAAAAAGTAAAGCAGATGCTTTTATTCGGGTTACTTACAGATAAGGTGCACTTTACAAAACTACTGATATACAGTATCCTATACAAACATCAATATGAGAAATACAAAGACTACAAATCTGACTACAAACAGATTATGGACACTTCAAGCCTGTTTAACATTGATGGTCTTGAATCCATAGAAGAGGCTGGGCAGGTTTGTCAACGCTAAACTAGCCTGAAGCATCCTGGCACCTGGCATCTTGGGAATGAACTGAATCGGCCTCTTCATGGCCTCTCCAGGCTGAAGTATGAGTCTGAAACAAAAAAAAACAGAAGATATAAAATTTAAATATTTAGAAAATTAAAACAACCTTTACCTGTACTAAGAAAAAGCTAGCGTAGTATTCATATACTGTACGTTTTAAATGTTGTAGATGATATGGATGAGCAAAATGCTTTTTTAAGATGTCAAATAAGTCTTTGGTGTCCCCAGAGAGCCTATGTGAACTTTTAGCTTAAAATACCCCACAGATAATTTATTGTAAAATGTTAAAATTGACACACTGTAGATGTGAGCAAAAATTTGTGGATTTGTGTGTGTCCTTAAAAATGCAAATGAGCTGATGCACTAAATGGCAGCGCCGTGGTTGGATAGTGCAGATTAAGGGGTGGTATTATTATAATAAGATCCCCTTCTGACATCACAAGGGGAGACACATTTCAATGAGCTATGCTTGCAGAGAATGGTTTACCAAAACTAAGTTACTGGGTTGATCTTTTTCACATTTTCTAGGTTGACAAAAGCACTGGAGACCCAATTATAGCACTTAAACATGGAAAAAGTCAGATTTTCATCATATGTCACACAGACATACACGCATACAGACACACGCAGACAGACACACACAAACAGCGTGATGTCTGTAATTTTCAGTCTCTTAAATGTTGGCAAGCATGTATTGTAGGGCTGTCAAAAGATTAATCGCAATTAATCACATACACAATTAAAGTTTGTGTTTGCACAATGTGTGTGTGTAATGTGTCATTAAGGTCGCTGTGATTTTACCAAGTAAGATGTGATCCTGGATCAACATTTTTTGTTGGTCCTGGATCAACGTTTCAATCAAAGATACACCAACTTACCCATAACTCAAACCCGAACCATTTTATAACCCTCAAATTAGTATGAAATAATAGTTTGAGCCCCTACAACAATCCTAAAACTAAATCTAACATACACCCTAATCCTGCAATGTGATTGAATCTAATCTAATAAAATCTAATAAATCTAATAAAAATGTTGATCCAGGACCAACAATGGTGTTAATCCAGGATCACATCCTTCTTGGTGAAATCACATTCACTGTGTAATTATTATGTATATAAATACACACAAACATGTTCTTAAAAATGTAAGAAAATTGTTATTAATGTAATTTTTATTTTTTATTTATATTATAAAATAATCATAAATATATCATATATATATATATATATATATATATATATATATATATATATATATATATATATATATATATATATATATATATATATATATATATATTTTTTTTTTTTTTTTTTTTTTTTTTTCTTAAATGCATACACACTGTAAAAAAATTCTTTGCTGCCTTAATTTTTTTGTTGAGTCAACTTAGTTTTACAAGTCATTTCAACTTACTATTATTTATCTTGACTGGAGATGAGTTGTTATAACTACAGATGAGTTGATATGACTTATAAAATGAAGTTGAAGCAACTCATCTCTTGTCAAGATAAATAATAGTAAGTTGACATGACTTGTAAATCTGAGTTGATTCAACAAAAAAATTAAGGCAGCAAAGTTTTTTTTACAGTTCATGCATGTGTGTGTATTTATGTATACAACAATGATTACACACAGTGCATACATATTATGCAAAAACTTGTATTTTGTACGTGATTAATCATGATTAATCCTTTGACAGCCCTAATGTACTGCCATAAAAACATGTTCGGTTCCTTTAAAGAAGCACAAAGATCAATCTTTTGAAGTGATTCTTTACATAGGAATTACTTTATCAAATCTTTGTTTAAGCCACCTCTCCCTGTTCATAAACACAGTTTAAACATGTTTCTCATTTGTAATTCGCTTTGAATAAAAGCATCTGCTAAATAAATATGTTGTCATTTTGGCATCACAGCTAGTACAGACGAGTACCATTTCAGGTATTTGAAATGACCTGATTTGAACTTGACATCACACAGAAGCTATTCAACTTCTCAATCTTTTCACATTAATATGGATAAGTATAAAATTTTTGCTAAGATACATGTTGTGCACATGCCAGCTTAATAAGCAAAGTGAACTAAAAGTAAGCCATTCATAAAAAAAACTCTTAAAACACAATGTGAAGAACATTAAGGGAACCCTCAACAAAACACCAATTAACATTTGCAAACTGGTTTGGTTTAACTCGTGACAGACATAAAACTGAAAACGCTTCATTAATCACCTTATTCGAATCTTCTCGTCCAATAGTCCTGCACCGGTGACCTTGAGCTCTCCACTTACTGATACGTTGAAAGGATTCGTGAAGGACACTATAGCAGCCTGTGGCGTGTTAACAATGACCGAGTACTCATTCGGGATCTGAAAAATGAAAGTGTTGGTATTAAATTTCTGTATGCGACAGAGAGAAACCTCACCTGGACTGCAGTTTTGTCGATCACTGACCTGTATACTGAGAGTAGGACTGCTGATGTTAAACTCTTCAGACGCCAGCACTCTCTCCTGAGTCTCTACGTCCTCTAAAACCACAGCCAGGTTAACCAGATCATCTTCCCTGGACTCATCCCTTGCATACTTGCCGTAAGAAATCTCGTGTTTGAATGTCCGGGCTGGTGGAAAAATAGTAAAACATGAATCAGAGCTACATAGAAGAGTTATCATGCAATGTTAGTGATTTTTCATTTATTATAGTAAGAGATGCACCAATACGAGTTTTTCTGGCCCTTTCTATGTCCAGGATATCGACTGCTTTTAAAGTCTGTGTACAGTCCGATATTAAAGTCCCCATGAAATCAAAACTGACAATTCTTATTTTTTAATGGAACATAGCAGTGTTTATTATAAACAGTTCATCGGTGTAAGTCATTATTTTAAAAAAATGTATGTGCCCTTATAAACTTTAATCAAAATCTGAAAATTAACTTCCGCCGATCCTTCTCTGATTACATCAGCTAGGTGGCTTGGGCGGAGCATCAGTTAACACCGCCCCCTCCAACTGTAAGTTTGCTGCAAGTTTCATTTCTGAATAAAACACCTATTGTTTTTTAATCCAATCAATTCACAATGAAAAACACAAGCCACACCCACTATTTTCCTTGTGCGATATAACGTTTCACTCGGACATACTTCACAACAAAGAAGTAAAGTCGATTGCACAAGAACTTTAAATTTGTTCTCTGTTTGTTACACCTCAGACAAAATTTGTTATTAACCAGCCAGCCAATTTTGAATGACGAAAAATTAAAATAAAATTAAAATCTCGTAAAAATCTTTGACAACGTATCCGCTGTCTGTAATGAAACCATGCCTACATGTGGGAAAGCTGCCATCTCTCTCAACTTTTAAATACAGCAGCAACCTGAATGGATGCTCGCGACTGTGTTAGGGGCGGGGCCATGCATGTTTGCTGGCTCCAGTGTGTCATCGAGCTCCCGTTTTAGCCCAAATAATCCTGAACATATAGATATGGAAAAAAACTGTTTAACTCCACATTTCAGTACTACATAAGTCACAGTCTTTGTAACGTGTTTCAGCGATACATTTATAACATTTATAATGTGTTTAGAATCTCTGAATTGACTTTACAGTCCTTCCAGAAAAATTTTGAGTTTTTTTGTGGTTGTTGCAGGCAAAAATCTTTGATCTTGTGGCACTTTTTCTTAAAAAAATGCAATGGAATATGAGGAATACTTATGCAATTTTATGCGATGAAATTGCGTGAACCTGCCGAACTTGCAAAACTGTTTGCAGTCTTTGCAGCTTTTCATTGATGATCACATCGCGTAATTACATCACTTCCTGACATTCCCATGACAACAGGGGACATGGCTGCACATGTGTAAAGTAAATGCAACATTTTTCAACTTTCTGCTAAGATATATGTGACTTTTTGCTACGAAAATGCAGGGATTATGAAATCATGCAAGCCCGCATATTTTGCAAGCAGAAATCTGCAATTTATGCGGCGAAAGTGCGGCGTATTTCAAAAATGTGTCCCCCGCTTAAATATGCGGACTTTGGCTGACTATGCATTGAATCCAAGCGTGCCGCACAAGCCCTGAAAAGTGAAGCCAAAACGTCTCGATCGCCCCCCAGTGACCGGTCCCAGTATAGGTCATAAAGCCCGCCTCCCCATGTTATTCAATGGGACTTGAGACCAACTAAAAAAATTAATTACACATCAATTATCTTTTTTCCGAAGCTGGTTTCCGTCATTTACTGTAGTTTTTATCACGCTGATGTAAATTCAAATGTTTGTTTTTAAAATAGGTTTGTGTTTAGTTAGTTATTTAATTATATAAAAACGGTGGTGTCACGTCATGATTGACAGCTGTGATATCGTGTGATATGTGCATTCTACGAGAGCGAGGGCGGGGTTTTGACTTCGCGCCTTCCCTTCCTGCTCACTACTGCGCATGACTGGTCCCGAAATCGCTATTGCGCAGACTCAAGACCCAAGATGTCAGCGCCATATCGGGACGCTGGCGGCTTCACTTTTCACCAATGGAAGAGAGCGAACAGGCGTCGACCATCTTTTTTACAGTCTATGATTGAATCATGCAATCGCATAATCACGTTTTTCTGGAGAGACTGTCTTTAAACGCACTTTAAACAATGCTGATGTCCGATATTTGTTCCCTTTTATCTACCGATACCGACAATCAGTAGTTTAGTAAATTTGGGGTCTTCATCTCAAACTTTGGTCTGTTGGTTATCGTGTGGCCTTTAGTTGTGTGGTGGTTAAAATATCAAGCACATTTCATGTAGTGCATAATTCTTACTTAGATTAGGAGCGATCTTCAGATCATTATGAATCTCCCAGAAGGTTGCAGCGGTAGGATTGCGGTGGTATTCTTTGTGTTGAGCGTTGATATGCACCTTGAGCACTTTTTCTTTGGGTCCGTTGTTGGTGATGATGACGTTAAACACGATGCTTTCTCCAACTACAGGAGCCTTCAGAAGACTGAGAGACACAGCAACGCCCTGCCGAGCTGCATGCAAGGGCACGCAAAAAATAAAGCATTACCTCACTGTATTACAGTCTGTGTCAATTATACAAAGAAAACTGTAAATGCTTGAACCTGTTCTGGACGAGTCTTCACCTCTCATCCTTGCTGTATCAACAGATGTATCAAAATGTTAATGAAAACGAGTGCCTTTATATGTTTTCATCAATTAAAAATGCGTAACTGCACAACTCAAAACAGTTTTACAGTTTAGCTTCTCAATTAAATTGACCTTTTTTAAAGGGTTTTATCAGATAATCACTTCTGTGTACAATTTTATTTTTAATAAAAAATGTAATGACTTACCAGCAAATGGACGAATTACTTTGTCATCTGAAAAAAAAAACAATAAAATTTGGTGAATTCGTTAATGATATCTTTAAATTATTTTCACTCATCTGTGCTTCTCATCAGTCTCAGTTTTGTAGTCTGAGGTGAGATTCTGCATTTGCATGGATCCAATACGTTTGGTGCAAACCAGGGCTCCAACTCTTTTGGTATCAGTCATGGTTCCTAAAATCTTCCCATTTTGGACAAGTATTGTACGCACATCGGCGTTCACTTCAGCGTAGACAAACGGTACGTCGTACTGCGCATTTATCTCTTTCTCACGAATGGCTTTAAGAGAAGCAGGTCCACATCTATACATTCCTGTAGCAGAAGATTGAAAGATTTTGAATGAATATAAAGACAAACTTCAGCATGGTAAAACCGTGGCATATGATGTTTCTTAAGCTCGACTGATAGATTGTTCCAGGCTAATGAGTTTGAATAACATGGACTGATAAAAAATCCATTGTAAAGAGTCACAACAAAGTCTAGGGTGTAGTTTTAAATGTTTTACAATGCCAGAACTAGATGTGTCAATACCGAGTTCGACAATGAGTTTTCAAAAATAGTGACCCTGGTCCACAAAACCAATTTTTTGAAATTGAGATTTATACATCATCAAATAAATAAATAAATACACTTAGTATTTTTGTCTTGTTTTCGGTACAAATATAAAAAATATCTTAAATTAAGATGTATTTTCTTGATGAGCAAAAGGACTAAAGAAATAAGTCTAGTTTTGAGACAAAAAATATACAATGTAAGTGAATTTGTGTTTAACTCAAAGACATTTTTCCTTGAATTTTTCTTGAATTAAAAAAATCCTCAATAATATGCCAGTGCTATTGATTTGTCTCAATATAAACACAAGTAACGTCTTTATCCAAGGCATGTTAATAAAAATGCTTAAAATCTTAATTTAACTAAAGCCTAGTCCTTTAGCTAAGCCTTGTCAGTGAAACCAGGCCACACTGTAAAAAATTATTTTCAAGAAAAAATGTTCTTAGTATTTTGTCTTGTTTTCAGTAAAAATATCTAAAAATTCCTAAATTAAGATGCTTTTTCTTGATGAGCAAAATGACCCAAGAAAATAAGTCTATAGTTTATAGACAAAAAATATCAAATTTATGTGATTTTGTGCATAAAACAAGACAAAAAATCTGCCAATGGGGTAAGCAAAAAAAAATCTTGAACATTTTTATTAAACACTAAATTCAAGAAAAATTCAAGAAAAATTTGCTTACCCCATTGGCAGATTTTTTTGCTTGTTTTATGCTCAAAATTACTTACACTTTATATTTTCTTGGGTCATTTTGCTCATCAAAAAAAGCATCTTAATTTAGGAATTGTTAGACATTTTTACTGAAAACAAGACAAAAATACTGAGATTTTTTTTTTGAAAATCATTTTTTGCAGTGCAGAATGTCATAAAAATAATATTAGATTACTGACCTGAACTTATCTCTTGGGGCGTGGGGTCAAGAACCTGCCAACCATCAAACCCTTCACCCAAATCAGGCCTCTGCATCCAAGACTCCACCCAGACATGAAAGTTCCTGAAAAATGTTCATTCTCGGTTTACTTCAGTTTACTTGTATCAGCATTTTATTAATATCAAAGATGCTTTAATCATTTTTTAATCAAGCTTTACTTTTGAAAATGTAATTTAAAATAACTTGGTTTTGAAAGTCAATTCAACTTACTATTTTGAGTTTTGGCTTAAAAAATTGACATAATTTATCAATTCAAATTTGAAAAATATGTGTTGATTTGACAAAATGCTGCATTTGTTTTACAGTGATTTATTTAGTGGCATTCTGATTGAAATGATGGTTACTGTGCACTGAAAATTTTTTTTATTGAATTTACTCAATTTTTTAAGGTAAGTGGTTGCAATCAATTTATTTAAGCTACATTTACAAACAAAAAAAGATTAGTAAAGTAAAACAAAATATAAAACTTTTGTTTAAATGTAGCTTAAATAAATTGATTGCAACCATTTACCTTAAAAAATTGAGTAAATTCAATGAATCATTTTTTCAGTGGGTACATTTTTGTCCTTATACACTAAAAAAAAATTATTAATTTAATTTACTCAGCTTTTTTAAGGTAAGTGGTCACAATCAATTTATTTAAGCTACATTTAAACAAAAAAATTGAAATACAAAACAAAAAACTTTTGTTTAAATGTAGCTTAAATAAATTGATTGCGATTCACTTACCTTAAAAAAATTGGGTAAATTGAATGAATATTTTTTTTTTAGTGCACAGACACAGCATTTATTAAACCTTTTGGGTTGGTTTCCCAGACAGGATAATTAGCTTAAGCCAGGACTAGACCTTAGTTTAATTAGGAAATATAACTAGTTTTAACAAACAAGCCTTACTAATCCGTGTCTGGGAAACCAGCCCTTTATGTTTCAATTATATTTTTTCAGGATAACTCACCAGATGCTGTCCCGGCCAACAGGCAGCTTTTCCCCAAACTCCGAGTAATATTCCTCAATAACCATGTTTCCATTTGTGTCGTGAGCGGAGTTAAAGTTGGTGACCACACGAGTTGGAATGCCGAGTGCCCTCATTACTGATAAACAAACAAATATTGTTTTTAATATTGATAGTGCTACAATAGCATCTAAACAATCATTCATCCCCAGATAGCAGATGACTCTGGGCCAGATCTGCACCAAATCCACACTAGAGCTGCAGACTTTGGCACAGATCCGGTGCAGATCCGTCCCAGGGTTATAGGGGATAATGTACAGTTAACTGGCCGTTACAGCAGAATAAACTCTGACAGGGTCATCAGGATCATATATGAGCACATTTGGACACTTACCAAATAAATGAATTATGGATCAAATCAACCACAGAATAAAGCAGTGTTTCCTAATTTCAGTCCTCATGCTCCCCTCCCACAATGTTTAAGATGTCTCTCTATGATTCAATGCATCAGCTAGTTAGTGTGTTAATTAGGGAGACACCTATAACATTACACTTGTTCAAAGTTAATGGCGCAATGCAGACCCATCATGTATGACATCACTCATGCAATACTGTGAATTGAGAAACACCGGAAAACAGGGACTGACCAATTAAAATGAATTATTCCAGTCAGCCATATAAGGTAAACTAGATATTATAAGTAACTTATATCTTACTGTACACATGACAGCTGCAAAAACCCAGCACTGCCCATATTTAACAGGGCGGAATTGTGATGCCGACCACATCTGGAGAATATCTGCACTGCCAGACCATAGTGAAGGGTTAATGCCATCGTCGTATTCACCCGACCATTTTCCCATTAGTACACCCTGATCATCCTGAGAGTTTATCTGCTCAAAGAGAGAAAAAAACAAGAGACAATACTGAGATGAACAGACAGCGGAAAGGATAGATGGGAAGAGAGGACTGGAGATGAGAAAGAACCTTACCATAGCTGAGACCACTCTGCCAATGTAAACCGGACTGGACCGGTTTAGTAAATCTCTTCTCTTATCTGCTAGATACTGGGGACTTAACTGCAGCAGCTTCATACAAATGTCCAAAATCCCCCTTTCATACTGTAGAAAATCAGTGGACAATACATTTTTTTAAAAACAAAATTAGTCGTAAAAAGAACACAAATTATATAAACTAGGACTGGATAACGATTAATCGCAATTAATTGTTTGCAGAATAGAAGTTTTTGTTAAGATAATATATGTGTGTGTGCTATTTATAAAACGACTTTTCTTTTTATGACTAGATAATTATTATAAACAGTACAAACACATATATGATGTAAACAAAAACTTTTATTCTACATTCAATTAGTTGTGATTAATCGTTATGCAGCCCTAGTTTATATTTTTTTTCTTTTTATGACTACAAAAAGTCGTAAAAACTACTTTTCTTTTTACAACTACATAATTATCATAAAAAGTACACACACATATATGATGTAAACAAAAACTTTTATTCTGCATACGATTAGTTGCGATTAATCGTTATGCAGCCCTAGTTTATATATATTTTTTCTTTTTACGATTTTTCTTTTTATGACTAGATAATTATTATAAACAGGACACACACATATATGATGTAAACAAAAACTTTTATTCTGCATACAATTAGTTGCGAATAATCGCTATGCAGCACTAGTTTATATATATTTTTTCTTTTTACGACTTACAAAAAGTCGTAAAAACTACTTTTCTTTTTACGACTAGATAATTATTATAAGCAGTACACACACATATATGATGTAAACAAAAACTTTTATTCTGCATACGATTAGTTGCGATTAATTGTTATGCAGCCCTAGTTTATAAATATTTTTTCTTTTTACGACTTTTCTTTTTACGACTAGATAATTATTATAAACAGTACACACACATATATGATGTAAACAAAAACTTTTATTCTGCATACAATTAGTTGCGATTAATCGCTATGCAGCACTAGTTTATATATTTTTTCTTTTTACGACTTTTCTTTTTACAACTGGATAATTATTATAAACAGTACATACACATATATAATGTAAACAAAAACGTTTATTCTGCATACGATTAGTTGCGATTAATCGCTATGCAGACCTAGTTTATATATTTTTTCTTTTTACGACTTTTCTTTTTACAACTGGATAATTATTATAAACAGTACACACACATATATGATGTAAACAAAAACTTTTATTCTGCATACAATTAGATGCAATTAATTGCTATGCAGCCCTGGTTTATATATATTTTTTCTTTTTACGACTTACAAAAAGTCGTAAAAAAATACTTTTCTTTTTACGACTAGATAATTATTATAAACACTACACACATATACGATGTAAACAAAAACTTTTATTCTGCATATGATTAGTTGCAATTAATCGCTATGCAGCCCTAGTTTATATATTTTTTCCTGTTTACGACTTTTCTTTTTACAACTGGATAATTATTATAAACAGTACATACACATATATGATGTAAACAAAGACGTTTATTCTGCATACAATTAGTTGCAATTAATCGTTATGCAGCCCTAGTTTATATTTTTTCTTTTTTACGACTTACAAAAAGTCGTAAAAACGACTTTTTTTACGAAGAGATAAATATTATAAGCGGAACACACACATATATGATGTAAACAAAAACCTTTATTCTGCATACAATTAGATGCAATTAATTGCTATGCAGCCCTGGTTTATATATATTTTTACTTTTTACGACTTACAAAAAGTCGTAAAAAACTACTTTTCTTTTTACGACTAGATAATTATTATAAACAGTACACACACATATATGATGTAAACAAAAACGTTTATTCTGCATACAATTAGATGCAATTAATTGCTATGCAGCCCTGGTTTATATATATTTTTACTTTTTACGACTTACAAAAAGTCGTAAAAAACTACTTTTCTTTTTACGACTAGATAATTATTATAAACAGTACACACACATATATGATGTAAACAAAAACGTTTATTCTGCATACAATTAGTTGCAATTAATCGTTATGCAGCCCTAGTTTATAAATATTTTTTCTTTTTACAACTTTTCTTTTTACGACTAGATAATTATTATAAACACTACACACATATACGATGTAAACAAAAACTTTTATTCTGCATATGATTAGTTGCAATTAATCGCTATGCAGCCCTAGTTTATATATTTTTTCCTGTTTACGACTTTTCTTTTTACAACTGGATAATTATTATAAACAGTACATACACATATATGATGTAAACAAAAACTTTTATTCTGCATACGATTAGTTGCGATTAATCGCTATGCAGCCCTAGATTATATTTTTTTCTTTTTTACGACTTATAAAAAGTCGTAAAAACGACTTTTTTTACGAAGAGATAAATATTATAAGCGGAACACACACATATATGATGTAAACAAAAACCTTTATTCTGCAAATGATAAGTTGTGATTAATCGTTGTGCAGCCCTAATATAAGCATCAACATTTTTTTTTATTTTTGTACCATAGAAAGTAAGAAATAAAATGCACTGTGCACTGAACAGTTGAAAAATAAATCCTTACAATATTTTAAACCGTATGAAAAAGATCAAATATCCCATACATGCATCTCTCACCTGATCAAAGGACCACGGTCTGGCGACGATGTTACCTGGTGTGCCTTTAAATAGCACTCCAAAATCACTCATCACATATTCATCTCTCTGATCCTCAGCGCTCAGGAACACAGAATCATCTGTACATGAACGAAACGACTTGTTCTTGACTGAAAACTTCACATTAGATGTGTTACATCAGGACTGAGGGCTCACCTCGACTCCAGGGGTTACACAGCAGCGTGAATTGACCGAGCAAATGGGTCCTTACACCAGTGCGGGTCTCTACTCTCAGACTAAGCGAGTAAACCCCTACAGAAGCAGATACGGGACTGAACAGCGACACTGATATTGTACGGGGTGAGTTCGGGTTGGGCACGGCCTGCTCCAGAGTGGCACTCCATTGAGATGAAGACGGCTGTCCGTATACAGAGACGGGCACCTCGACGGGCACTTCCACAGACAGCGGACCTGCAAAGAGGACATTATCATTTTTCCATAGAAAAACGTGCACTACAAAATGGGCATCATTGTTGATCTCTATACACAAATGATGATTTACAAGAGAATTTTATGAATGAATGAGCACCTAAAGCAGTTAATGATGACACACGTGTGTGCTGGTGTGGCCTGTTTGAAGATCTGGGCTGGTTAGCCTACCGTTTGAGGTTCAAACCCAGGAATGAATCATACTGACAAACGTTCATAAGTTATGCACTTCATTGACAAAGTGCTTAACATTTGATCAACATAATTGATGACATAATTGAAACAGAGGTCATTTATATCACTCATATGCATGAACACACAAGGTTACCTAGAAGAACTTGGAAGACCAGCTTATCCCTGCGTGGATCGAATGCTCTCCCATCAAAGTTAATCAGAATCTGAAAGGCCTGTCCTCTCCTCAGGACCAAAGTGGTGGAGCTCAAACCGTTCGTCCTGTGGCGGGGCTGGTTTCTACTCGGCTGCAGGTCGGCATTTTTAAACTTGAACTCTGCACAAAGTTAACTTAAAATCAAACACTGAACAAATTTGAGATTTGGCTGAACTGAAAACTGCTTAAACGTAGTAAAATGAATGTTAACACATACAATGCTTAGCCAAATAAATAATATTTTCAAAAAAAAAAAGATTACTGTAAATCCTTTAGGATTACTGTTAATTCCTAAATAACACTTTAGGTAAACATTTACATAGTGAAGAATAAAACAGTGTTAACAAAACTGCATTTAAATTTTTATAAATGAAAGTTAATGTGAATCTCACCATCCATTTGGTACTGCCGTGTTGTTTATTTGCTGTTATATGCTGATCCTTTGCTTTTAGTATCTTTATATAGGATTTTCTCGCGCCCCTCCCTTTTGAAAGAACATTTCGCATGAAGTGGCCCAACCACATTCACTTACAGTCAAAGCATGCCAGATAATACAGTCAGCGCAACCAACACCTCAGATGATTGAGCAATCCAACATTACGTGAGTATTGTGCAGATCAAGGAGTGCATACTGGATTTACACTGTCACAGATTTAGTCACCCAGCCATCTGTGAGAAAATAAACATACTGTCATTAGTTATTTCATAAACAGTATTAGGGCTGTCAAACAATTAATCGCGATTAATTGCATACAATATAAAAGTTAATGTTTGCATAATATATGTGTGTCCTATTTGTAAGTATGTATATAAAAATACACACAAATTAATTTACGTAAAGAAAAATTTTCATATATTAATTTCTATATACACTAGTCAACATTTGAAGTGGATCAAAAAAGTTAATCAAAGTTGTCCAAAGACAAGAACGGGTTTGGGAATTGGTTTTAAGACAACTTTTATGAAAAGTTTTGATCCCTTTCAAATGTTGACATTTTATATGATATATAAAAAATTCTTACATTTATACATGCATGTGTGTGATTTTATATATACATAATAATTACACACAGGACACCAAACATATATTATGCAAACACAAACTTGTATTTTGTATGCGGTTAATTGCGATTAATCGTTTGACAGCACAAATTTTTGTTATATATATACAGATGTAAATGTTTCTTTAATACATACATGAATGTGTGTGTATTTGTAAATTCAATTAATCGCAATTAATTGTTTGACAGCCCTAACAGTATAGCTTTAATAAAAATCTAGATATTTAGATGAGCCCACCATCAGTAGCATTGCTTTACGAAATGCAGAACGGTGCACTGATTTGTGCCCGACAGGGTGATTAAGCCCTGACCTCACCTATAAACTTTATTATTGTTGTTTGTGGTAAAAACCACACCTCAAACAGGTACACCAGCATTCAGTATAGGTACATTAGCTGTTTTTAGTTCATGGTCAAAGTCAAATGCAATCTCAAATTTGTTCAGTGTTTGATTTTTAGTTCATTTTGTGCAGAGTTCAAGTTTAAAATGTATTTTCAACCCAGCATTGGGTCGAAAAGGGACAAACCCAACCCGATGGGTGGCAATTTTACCTGTGCTGGGTTGTTTAAACCCATAGTTGGGTCAATTATAAATTTTTTCTGGGTTAATTTAACTCAAGGGGTTGGGTTTGACCCTGTGCTGGGATGAAAACCATCCAGCATTTATTAAAGTAAGTGTAACAACAACCAGTATAGGTTATTAATGACCAAACAGTTGGTTCTGTATAATATTTACCTAACCATGGGATACCAAAATAAAATGTTAGAGTACATGCAAAATCGTGTTTAAATCAGTATAAAAAATGTATTAAGAGTAACAGTGATGCTTGCCATAAGAAAATCAGTAATTACCCAAAATAAGCAAAGGGAATAACCTTTATCTTCCAGGTCACATTCATTTTATAGGATTAAAAAAATACATTTCACATTAAGACAATAAAGCACATGAGATAACACAATGCATTTGAAAGTTTTTCAATTATTCATAAAAATCATATTTATAATTATAAATCATTTATTACTATATAAACAGTATTGTAAAAAGGCTTAGGCCACCACCACATACTTTGTTTATATCCAGAAAATATATGTACTCAAAATGTACACCACCCCACACACACGTTTTCTGAACAAAATGACACATCTTGAAATCTTTTGAGGAGACTGAAGTCCTAAAGTCATTTGATTAGAATTAAAATTTCAACTTATTTGAGTTTAAGAGATCCTATTATCAAGTGCTCAAACATTAAATATTTGATACTTTAGATTAAAAATTTCTTTAGTTTTTTAATACTGCATACAAATTTTCTGTATTTTCGGGTAGTAGGATTGATAAAAATACATATGATCATTGCAAAAACAACAAACCTAAGACACTTAAACACTGTATATTTCTGCCTGTGATTTTCACTTATAATCATTTTCCCCCGAAAGTGGAATAATATATAATTTTATTGTTAGTTTTATTGCTATACAGAAGCACTATTACAAGACACAATGAATGGTCCATAATGACATCTCTGAGGAAATGATTTGATCTTACACACCCTCACTTACATGCATGAGAAGTGAAGCGTGACTATCTCTCATCATCATCATCATCAGTGATGTAAGAGCTGAAGTATTGAGAAGGTGTGGTGTTCATGGGCTTGGCATGGTTTCACTTCGGTCACTCCTCCACTCGGCCCTTTTTCCAGAGGATTTTCTGTGATTATGACATCTTGCATATAGAAACAGCACATTTTCTCCTCACACACAACTTAGCAGCATTTACAGTCTCATGTGGATTAAGAGGATTAGTCACTTAAAATTTCAACCGTCCTCATGTACTGAACATTTTGATGAATCTTAGATTAACAAAGATAAGTCGGCTATAAACAGTCATATAGTTCAGAAACAATGCAAGAGAAAGTTCATGACCGCTTTGAAATTTTATGTAAACATGTGAATGAATGAGCCTTCAGCTATATCAATTATTTATTATTATGGACGCAAAGGACTTCATGCATCAGTTTTATACTGACAGAGTACAATAAAGTTGCAGTTCTGGCTTACACAACACTCTCAGAGTTTACACATAAAAGGTGACAACTTGGCCGTTTTGGTTTCACATACTGTATATTTTAGTATTATAGTTAGTTGCTATAGTTTTGCTTAATGTACAAAGTGGTTTACTAATTTAATTTTTTGATAAATCAAATAAAATTGATACTTAATGTGACAGATCTGAATTCTTGCAAGTTATTATTTCTCAAACGCTCTGACATTTAGTGACAGTCACAGCTAAAGGGTGTTATAGTATCGTATGGTTTCATTAAATATGATTTAAATAAACATTGTTGCACTTCACAGAAGAATTCAGTTGAAAAAGCATTTCTAAAAGAGTTATATATATATTTAAATGCATCAGTGTTTTACAGTTGCATCAGTGTTTTACAATAATCCTTTTTTTCCCTTCCTTTTTATCCTTTATCCTTACTCACTGTACTCACCTTGACCTGTTTGTATATTTCACAACCAATATCATGAAAAGAAAAGGTCTCTGAATTTTGAAATTGTGAAGCTGACAAGTTAATACATGCCCTGGGTAAGTAGTAAAGGAAAATATGTATGTGGCAAAAAAACTGAGTCACTTACTGTCTATACAGTACTGCATGTACAATCTTTTCTGTATTTATTTATTGAAAGACACATTCTCGCTTTAAATCCAAACCCACATAATGCATGGTTAATAAACTATGTAAATAGTACTCTTGATTTTCAGTTTACTATGTTACACTATTGTCTCTTAATTTAATTAAAATATAAATCTGGTTAAACTCACCCAGTTCAGTTGTGGTGAGAATTTCGCATAAACAATGGACCCTCATAATAAAAGAATTATTAACAACAAAAGTAAATCATTGTTTGTGTGACTGCTAGACAACTTCAGTCAATGCAATAGAAAGTGGAGATTCATAGCAGTCAACTATGCATACAGTACCACTTTTGACAGTTGCACCTGAATTCATATCGCTTCAGAAACACACATTTAACTTCCAGAAAGCACTTTTTGTCATATCTCTGGCAAAATGAATTACATTACGACTCCCCCCCTCAAAAAAATCTATAGTATTACAATACAATCATGTTAGATTACTTTACTATTTTAAGCATAGCTGGATGTTTTTTGTGAGATTCACTCTAAATCATAAAGGTTCTTATGATTTTCATGAGTAAATGTAGTGTTCAGTGCTAAGAATTACATCTGCTATGCTTTACTCAATGTACAAACATTAGAACTAATTCAGTCCACCTCCTTTTGTGCTACAAAGTGCAGTACCATAGGCGTGATAATTAAACCATTTCATTAAGTAAATGAAAACCTCTACTTTTTTGTCGAATTCCATATACTATCATGTTCATCTAGATTTTGGTTTGTTATAAATGAGAAAGTCTGTAATATCATGCCAGGTGTTGCTGTCATGGTACAGGTAATTCATGGATGACTGAAGGGAAGGCTGAAGTGTATGAGGATGATACTCAAACAGCCAAAGCACAATACCCCACACCAACATGGCAAACAATGGGAAGGGATCTCTCTTGGGTTGAGGGATGTAACCCTTTTCCACAGCCAATCGAGACAAAGCAAAGAGGATTCTGGACAGCAGGTACATATTTATCTGAGGGGATGTAAAATAAAGATTAATTTGTTAACAAAATCAAATCAGACAGACAGCAATCTACATCCATTTCGTTGTACAAATACTTTTGGAGCCACTGTAAATCTATGATTGAAAATCTTCTTATTTTACTTACTGTATGAAATCTCATGCCAAAAGTACTTTTTGAATCCATTTCATTTTGGCTAGTTGTACATTCACTCACCTGGCTGTTGATGTTGTTATTTTCTCCGAATACAAGCCAGCCTCCGATACAGGCAGCGAGGAAAGCGTGAGACTGAAGCTGTTTGCCCTGTATGTGCTGCTGGATCCCCTGCAACCCTTTATATGTAAACACAAAGCAGGCCAAGTTCCTGGAATGGGTGTATGTGGCCTTAGCGATCGCTTTAAACTTCTCTCTTAGACTGTCAATGTGTGATGATATAAAGAAAAAAAAAGGAAAAAGAAATGTGAAAATCTTAACACTAATGCACAGATTACATTACATTAACAGAACATTACATGCATAAGGTTGCATTTAGTATTTCATGGTCATATCAAAATTTACAACATTATATTAAATCAGTTAAGTTATTACTAAGATTTATTTTTAAGTAAAGCACAGATTACATTACAAAGACCATACAAAAGATCTGCTAAAGATGACAATCAGCAAATTAAATAAAAACAACATGCAATCTAAACAAACTGCTTTAAAAGTGAAAAAGCATGATTGAGATGTCAAAGTTTATTTCACCTTCCACTTCTGAACAGAAACGTCATGACAAGGGCATGAGGGGCACGAATTTTAGCACCATATCTGGAAGAAAAGAAAGAAAGTTTTATACTCATTCTTTTATATTCTATTTTACTTTTTTATTTAGTATATTTAACATAACTTAATCATGTATAGATCAAGCATGTTGTATTATTTATATAGCACCATGGTCCTAAAGGAACACCTACGTTTTACTATGTACTGTACAAGCTGCAACTAAAACTTCTTTGAATCTCTAATAAATAACATGTGTTTAAATTCCATGTCTAAAACTCTTGCCTTTATTACATTTTTACATTTGGCAAACGCTTTTATACAAAGCAAATAAAGGGCATTTAAGATATACATTTTATGAGTATGTGTGTTGCCTGGGGTTGAACCCATGACCTTTGCACTGGTAATACAATCTGCTCTATCAATTGAGCTGCAGGAGCATCTTTACCCATCGCACTTTATAATTAAAAGTTACTTAACTGTAATTTTGAGACCAATAAAATGATCAACGTCACATTAAGAAAAGAAATGACGTATATTCTCATGCAAGATGGAACATAATCAAAAGATCACATTCATGCCCAAATGTATTAAACATCAGAACGACAATCGGACCTGACGTCAACCTGCTGCCATTATTAAACATTAATGTAGTCAAACGATGAACTCACACAGCTCCATTCCTGAAACCTTTAACAACCGCCAGAGCAGTTTTATATTTCTGTTGTTGAAGGAGATTGTTGACTGTGTATAACAGAGTTTTAAAGAGACCTGAAGCTGCCATGACACTTCTAGACGCTTTACGCTGTAACACACACGTGCAGCTGTCATCCCTCTCGGTAGGAAACTTTATGGTTGTTAATAGTTCCGCGTACATTCCCCCGCAGTCATTTGTATTTACTGTAAATATTTAATATTATATACATGTTTGGTACATAACATTACACTTATAAAAGAACCAACAGCTACACAATTATTTATTATGATATGGACATCTTTATAATATTTATAATCGATAAATATTTAGGTAGTTTGGAATGTGGTGTAGTTACGTGACATGTATTGCATCTAAACAATTTTACATTTATAAAAGCCACATTATTATTGCTGTGTACATGATAAATAATCTTTACTTTGGTTCTGATTTGTTTTGTATGATGCCCAGCAGATGGCAGCATAGCTCTCGCGCATAACCGACGAGCACGCGCGCACGGGGACAACCTTTAAGAAAATGTAAAATTTGTCGCCAAGCAACAATCAAACTGTAGGCCTATCTGTGAAAATTATATATAAAAAATAGAAAATTATAGAAAATAATCATTTTTTATTTTAACCCCTAGTAATTAAGACCGGGGCTTGTTGTTACATTAACACCAATGTGGAAAAATATATCTATCTATGATTTATTTTTATGTTTAATCATCAGTGAATTAGATCATTTAAATTGGTGCAGGTTAAAAATATGCGAAATGGTCAAATATAGTTGTAGCGCGTGCTCGCCTCATTGCCCCGCGAGTTCACGCGCATAGTCAGTGAGATGTGAGTCCTGTGAGGATGGACCCACGGCGAATCTTGCGGTTCCTGATCCTTATACTAGGATTAAACCGAGTGTGTGAAGGTTAGTTTTGGGTGATTTATGTACTGTTTTATTCACGGACGTGAGTCTAAAAGTGTGTTTTATTCGCTGAACGTTGAGAATTTACCTCAACAACAACATGGCGCTCGCGGTTTAATGACCGTCTCCACAAACCCTCAGACTGTTCTCTCATTTCCGTTCTCATTTCCTATTTTGCCTTCAGATTTATGAATATATAAAGAACTTTCAATTATACTCTACCTATATGTATAATGTAAACAATAATTAATCAGGATGGCCGTTTTTCTGTCAGAAGATCACGTAGGCGAAGAGTTAGCATGCTAACAGGCTAATACCGTTTGATACATGTCTGTAAAGTTAAGTTTGAATAAAAAAACATAAAATATGTGAACTTCCAAAACACGCTGTATGTTTTTGTGTTTGTTTGTTTGTTTGTTTGTATAATGTTATTTTTTCAGTCATTTGATGGTTTATTATCATCTGTACAGGCCTCTTTATATACTGTATAACTTACAGTACTGTATTGATTTGACTATGATTGCTAAACAACCGGAATTCACACAGACCTTACACTTTAACACATTTACGGAGTTATTGTGTTCTTTTCTCTCTGTTATAAGTTACACACTTGTGTTTGTTCTTGTCAGTGTGTGTTATGCTATTGTTTAATGTTGATATATTGGTTTATATAAAGGTTTGTTTGTTCATTGTTTGGTCTTATGATTTTGCGGAAGTGAGGCGTTACCACTACAGACTTACTGATGGTTTATCTATGCATCTTTATATAGGAAGTAAGAAATAAACTAGTTGTAAATCATTATAAACCAATGATCAAATAAATGATCATTTTAAACCATGACTCTCTTTAAAGTATCTTTGCATTGGTCTGTTGCACGTTTGTGTACTCTTAGTTTTCTCGCTTGTTTTAGGTTTACTGTTAGTGATTCATTGTATTAGTTTTGAGGAAGTATCAGGACAGGTGGACAATACCTGCACGATGTTTATAATGAGTTATTATGATGATCAATATAAGTACAGAGGGGAGTCATGCAAATTATTGTTCTCAATGGAAATTGACTGTTTTGAAATACCATGTTAATACCAGGGTAGACTCAAGCTGTGTGTGGTATTGTTGGCCTTCTGCTTGGCTGTGAATTATGGTGTGTTTTACTGTACGGGTTGTGATAATGCTGGGTTCATTGAGACACTTCTGGGATCTCATTCAGGGGTCTCAAGCTGGTGTGCATGGACTAAAATAGCTTCTGTTATTTATCAGAGACATGACCGAGCATTGACCCCATCTCTCTATGTTTGTCTCTTATTCTTTCAGTATCATGTGAGACATACAGTCAGTTTGTTTCTCTGTTTGGTTTGATGTGGGGTAACTCTTACCCCGGGGCTCTTTCTTTACAGCTCTCAAACCCCCTTTATAAAGGCCCTTGTTTTCTGTTAGGATAGCAAAACACACTATAAACGAGAGTATTTCCTTGCAAGGTTTAGTAACATTAATTTATATTAGTGTTGGGCGATATGCCCTATTTTCAGATCGTCCTATCGTCAGCCTGTGAGATCGGCGATACACAATATTATCGGGGGGCGGGGCAGTAGTTTACTCATTTTTTATATGTTAATTTTTTACTCATTATAACAAGGCACTTGATGGGTGGACAAAAAAAAACAAGAGCAACACCGTCATGACCGCAACCTTCTTAAACCTGATGCCATTAATGCGAGCGCGTCATTAAAACCCTATCATGATTACTTAATAACTGTAAAAACATGCATCTGCGCACACACACACACGTGCGCGCACATACAAACAATTCAATGCATTGGTTTAGTGCTGTTGCAGAAGACTACACGTGTCAAGCAGTGGTGCTCTCATGAGGTGCCTTTTTAAACGCATCGGTCCTGCGGAACGCGATCATATTTTAAACACAATCATATATTAAACACGAGGGACGTGTTGCTACAACTCCTTGAAATGCATATCATAAACAGGATTAATACCTAGTGATCTGACTTCAGACAGAGCGCAGCTTTCTGCACGTTTGCGAGAGTGAGAGAGAGGCGCTAATATGCAGCGGGTCATATTTTAAACAAAAAGTAAAGTTTGCCTCAGCTCGCATGAAACGCATTAAACTGAACAAAGACATAAGGATTACTACTTTAGTTTATGTTTAGACTTCGGACAGACACGAGAGCGCGTGCACGTGAGACAGAGAGAAGCGCAGCTGATCATGACGCGGCGTGCTGGATTCAGTGGTAGAAGGAGACCAAGACGCGCGCATTAAGTGCAGGTACGTGCAAGAAGGAATTCTCTCTTTACAAGCTCTCCACGTAAAGTGAAGCCCACAAACCCTCATGTGAGGAAAAGCATGCATTGTGGGTGTTAATATAAAACTATGATGATAATAATAATAACCATTCGCCAACTATCGTCATGACTATCGCCATGAAAGGCTGCCATTGGCGATATGTCTGAAGATCGTCGATACACGATACTATCGTCTATCGGCACAACCCTAATTTATATATCTATTGATTGATAAAGAAAACGTTCACAGTGTCTAAAAAACTTCAGAAAGAGTAAGAGTTGTATTTAATAGCTAATCACATGAACACTATAAAATATAATTTAATGCTAATATTAATACACAGCACAAATGTTTATATTACGTGTGGGGATTGTATCATAGCAGCATACTATATAAATTAGGGGTGTAACAATACATCGATATGGATCGATGCATTAATTACATTTCCAACGATACGATGCGTGGATGCCACACATAAAATATTTATTTAAGGTACTGTACCCTTATTGACACACTCCGCGTCCTCATTCCTTGACATAACGTTTATTTACGCATTTTCGCTAAATCGCACATTTTTTCATTTATTTTCGTGTGCTCGTGTCAGCAAGTGAATGCAATGCAGCAATAAAGCACTCATAGCAAAAAAACACAGCGAAAGAGGCAGAAGACGTTGTGACCACTATGGGACACACATCATATTTGGAAATGTTTTGTATTTTGAAAATGGATTGGACAATCCGATTGGCAGAAAACCTTTGCCAACACCAGCTAAAACATTAAAGATTTTGACTGTTGCCATCATAAGCTTGAATTTATGTGACCTTTTTTCCTTTATTTTTCCTTCCTTCTTTTTTGTTTTTGGCCAATCACATGCCTGTGTTTGTCGCATCATTTATAATTCTGTAGGCACAAACTCTGCCACAACCCTTACGGCAGTGTTTCTCAAACATTTTGGCATACACCCCTTCTATGTAGGCTGCATCCCTTCTAAGCCATTGAAATGAGTGTGTATTAGGGCTGGGTATTGCAACAAATTTGGCGATTTGATTCAATTGAGTCCAATATTAATTAGTAATCGATATTTCATTAAAAAAATTAGTTTTGCAGACATGGAATTAATTTAGTGTGCTGTCACTTTGAGACCTACATGTAATACACTTGAAGCATCCTCACTTGGGAATCCTCGCACCGCAATGGAAAGTTCATATAACTGTTCAAATCACAAAGAGAAAAGATGCACTGTGTGCTTAGCACATAGCGGATTGCATCCATCCAACAGCCTACTGAAACGTTATAAAATTAAGATCTTTAAAATAGCCAAAAGTTATCGTGTGTGTGTGTGTGTGTGTGTGTGAATGGCGCGTTTCATTTGTCTGCTTCACCGGTGCATTAACACAGTTGCAAGTTCAGAGTTTTCATGAACTTTGAAATTGTATAGCTGTTCCTTCACATAAAGCTATTTAATGTATTAAGAAGACTTAAATTAAAGTGCATAAAAACGCCAAAAAGCCCGGATTGGCCCGATACCGATCCAGAATATCAGATTGGTGCATCCTTTGCCATCGGGCACTCCTTACAAGCCCTACATGAAGTAAAGCATGCACAAACATTTGGACTTTTAATTTACTACCTACCTCAGTGAAAATTCAGAGGATGAAATAAGTTGTAATAATTTAATGTAAATTCTGCTAATAATAATCCCCTGTGTAGTTTATAAATGGAGAACAGCTAAATATTAGACATGATAGTATTCCCAATAGGATCTGACTTGTTTCCTGTTATCAAGCTGCAATGTTTCCATGAATGATATTTGTTTGGTTTGTTGTGGTTATGTAATGAGTTTGAATTACAAGCTATAGTAGGACTGAAGCCTTCACGAGGAACCAAAACAGACAATTTATGCTTTTCTTTCCCTGTGCTTGTTTGCATGTCGATATGGCGTGTTCGGTGTGGCATCACTGATAACATAACAGCCGCCATTGGTTTTCACCTGCCACGTGACCGTGACAAGTTCTAATGTTTTGCATTGACCAAATATTCCATGCCATAGCTGTCACTGTATCATGTTTGTTTGCACAGCTTAAGCGCTGTATTGACAAACAAGCCTTCAGGGCCAGGACTTGATGTCATTTACATTTACAGCAAACAATCATAACTGGATGTTTATGCCTGGTACAGGTGGGGCGGTCCATATGGTTCTGTCCTCCTAACGATTGACTAAACATTAAGCTTCTCTAAAGGTATGAACAACTTTGTTTCAATAGGAAATAAGTCCTCACCCTTGATCACAATGTTTATCTTGTGTTGTCTTCGTATTCAATAGTGAACTATTAATGGTTTGTTTTTCTGCATCCTCCCATTCTTATGAGATCAGTGCATGAAAACATCACATGTATGCATAGTGCATACTACACATTATATCGCCAACTACTTTTCTAAAATGGTTTAAGATTCGAGGATGAAAACGTAACACAACCATTTCAAACAGTAGTATGTTTTTATAGCCGTAACAGAATTAGTCCTCGAGCGATGGATTATGGGTAGTAATCATACTAGGATGTATCAACACTCATATAAATGTGCAAGCACGAACATGTGTATGTCAGTTTGAGTTTGGAAATGTAATGTTGGTGAGATACTGTTCTGAAGAGATTTGTCTCTGTTTCGGCTGAAGAACACATTTCTTTATTCTTCTTTACATTTTTGGGATGGTTGATGTTACTATTAATCTGGTCCACTCCAGACAAGATGATCTGTCACGAGATATTGCACATGAAGTTTGAAAAATAAACCATGCGCTTTCACAGACTGACATCTCTAGAAACTGTCATTGCGTTCATCATCATTATTGTATCTATAATCATGTAGCTTCACTGTGTGGATTCCTCAATAATTCAGTCACTTAAAATCACTTTCACATATGTGAAGTGAACGGCTTTAAAAACAGCAAATCCTGTTAGCTGTTAACTAATAGATTATTATACATATATTTGGCTGAAACCAAACCCACCTTAATGACCCTGACACATGAAAACCTTAACAAACATATAGATTAGTGATCATGTTACTGTATGTTTACATGTTGTAGAAAGCACAAAAATTATAAGAGTGAGCCAAAGATGTCACGCTATACTATAAAACCAGATCCACTTAATGTGAATCTGTCACTAGCTTCATGTGTTTAATGATTCAGCATTTTAGCTGGAAATGAGTCTCGTTGGCATGCGTTGGAGCCGTGTTCAGTCACGCCATCGGCTCGACACGCTCTGGCTTGCATGCCGATCTGTGGAGGCGCAGAGGACATTTTGCACACAGTCAGGACAATTTTGGAAAGTTCAGTTTACGCTTTGCAATCGTCCGTATGTCGTGAAGAATATTTCAATTACAATGTTGTGTTTGAGATTTATCAGTCACTTAATGAAAGTTGTATTATTGCATCATTCATTGTTAACTTAAATGCTCGATTGATCTGCTTAGAGAATGGTGCAGCTGATGAACATGCAAGCGGGTCATTCGCAATTGTTGCAAATTAATGCTGTTTTACAGAAAATGCATGTGTGAAACAAACGGTAGATGCATATAAGATAAAGCAGTATATTAAAGAGACATTCCACTTTTTTTGAAAATATGCTCATTTACCAGCTCCCCTAGAGCAGTGGTTTTCAAACTGGGGGCCGCGAGATGGTGCCAGGGGGGCCCCCGTTTTATGACATTTTATAAAATTCATTCATTTATCATGAGTTCTGTGTAATTAAACCTAAAAAATAATAAGCCAACTAACCAACAGCACTACTAGGTATAATTTTATATGTTTTGTTTAATTAAAATATTACATTTTAAAACTGTTTTTGTCATCAATTTTCTTTCGGGGGGCCGCGAAAAAAGGCACTGTACACACGGGGGGCCGCACGCTGAAAAAGTTTGGGAACCACTGCCCTAGAGTGATTTAGATTTTTCCTGTTTTGGAATCCATTCAGCCAATCTCTGGGTCTGCCGCTAGCATTTTTAGCATAGCTTAGCATAATCCATTGAATCTGAATAGACCATTAGCATCATGTTAAAAAATGACCAAAGAGTTTAAATATATTTCCTATTTAAAACTCTTCTTCTGTAGTTACATCATGTACATTAATGCCTGAAAATAGTCCCCTGCTATTGAAACTTACCAACTTTTAATTTTCCGTCGGTCTTAGCACACGATGTAACTCCAGAAAAGTAAAGTTTTAATTAAGAAAAATATTGAAACTCTTTGGTTATTTTTTAGCGCGATGCTTATGGTCTAATCAGATTCAATGGATTGTGCTAAGCTATGCTAAAAGTGCTAGTTTCAGACCTAGAGATCAGCTGAATGGATTCCAAAACGATAAAAATCAAATGTTTAACTCAAGGGAGCTGGAAAATTAGCATATTTTCAAAAAATGTGGAGTGTCCTTTTAATAACATGAAAAAAAGGATCGAAAATATGGTATTAATGCGAAATAGAGGCGCTACTAACCTTAAAGGTTCTCTAAGCGAATCTGTGTGTTGATTTTTGAAATGTGTTTTCAAACAAACTGAGCGTAGTTAACTCCTCCCCCTCCCTTTCGTGCTTTCATGAACGCGCCCAAACCCAACCCTCAAATACTTCTTGGCGTTTATTGGTTAGAATACTTTGTTATGGTTTCTGGTGTAGGTTTGGCCAGTTTGTTATTATTGCAGTTTGTGGAGGCTGGGCTGTCTACAGAGATCGCGTTTTTTTACAGTTTGATCAGCGGACAGGAAGCAAGCAGATAGTGAGGAGATGTTTGCTGTATGTAACAAAAAATGTTTTATGGTCTAAAACGCGTGAATTCGCTTAGAGAACCTTTAAAAATAATAGCTTGTAGGATTGTAGTCATACTTGTATTCATAGCCAGTAAATGTAGTCACATAATTAATGCTAAAACTGCATTTTCATACATGCAAAGTGGCAAAAATAATGTAATGGAGGAAAAGGAAATCCTTTAGTTGTTTTTGTGAAATTAAGCAAAAATAAACATTATAGTGCCAGTGCAGTGGACTTGAACATGATGCCCGTGGGCACCAGGTTGTCCGCACAGAGTCTGTGAGTTGCCCGCCAAAGCAGATTCTACTAGTAGCCTTAATTTTAATATTCATGACATATTTTTTATATTAGCTTATGGCTTCCTTTATGCATGTTAACATTTTTAACAAAGATAAAACATTTAAGTAAAACAAAAAGTTTTGAGTAGACTATATAAAAAAGTGTTAACTCTTGCTCACAAAAAGGTTTTAGACTCCATAGTGTTTAGCTTACTGTTTTCATGTTTGGTGGGCAATGGGGTTGCTTAATTGTCCTGAGAGTAATAGTACAGTGCAAAAAGTAATGCTTTTAATTTTTTTGTGTGCAATAATCTCTGTCGCCCCCTGCTGTTTAAAAGAGTCACTACAGTCTGCTTATCCATTCAGTACAGTGTATAAAGTCGACTTGAAAATTGATTTCTCTTTGTCTCTGTTTATACAGGATTGATTTGTAACTGCACCATACCTAGATGTGAGAAGGATGGTTATAAGTGCGAGACAAACGGGACGTGTGTGGTGTCCATCTCTGTGATTAATGGACAGGAACTGAACATGCGTCACTGCATCCCGAAGGAGGATCTGGTTCCTCCCGGTAAGCCGTTTTACTGTCTCGGTGCTGAAGGACTGGTGAACACGCACTGTTGCTATAAAGACTACTGTAACGGCATTGACCTCAAAGTACCTACAGGTGAGCACCGTTACGTAACCCAAGCATACATTAAATTACAAAAGATCTTGTTACTAATCTGCTTTTCTCTCAGTGACAAACCCATTGGGCGTCGGTCAGGAATGGGGTCCGGTGGAGCTGACGGCAGTGGTGGCCGGTCCGCTCTTTGTGCTGTGTGTGCTGGTTCTGCTGGGTCTCTTTCTGTTCCATCACCACCAGCGGGCATACGGCCACCGGCAGAGACTGGAGGTGGATGACCCAAGCACTGAACACATGTTCCTGGCCAAAGACAAGACACTGCAAGATCTCATCTATGACCTGTCCACCTCAGGATCTGGTTCAGGTTAGTATCACAAGACGTGGCGTTGCTACAAAACGTGCTCAAATGGCATCAGTGCAGTGAAGTCTTTTTCTATTCACACAAAACACTTTCGCTGGTTTTATAAACTCCTTCTTGTCTTTGAGCAGGTCTGCCACTGTTTGTCCAGAGAACTGTGGCTCGTACCATAGTGCTGCAGGAGATCATAGGTAAAGGACGTTTCGGGGAGGTATGGAGGGGAAGGTGGAGAGGAGGGGACGTCGCTGTGAAGATCTTCTCATCTCGGGAGGAACGCTCGTGGTTTCGTGAAGCTGAAATTTATCAGACCATTATGCTCCGGCACGAGAACATTCTGGGCTTTATTGCCGCAGATAACAAAGGTAAAAATGTTCATACGCGTTTATTTAAAGGAACAGTATGTAAGAAATGTATATCAATTAATCATAAAATGGCCCTGATATGTCACTAGACATTAAGAATTAATTTTCATTTCAAATATTTATAACACTGACAACAGTGGGCTGGCAAGCCCTCAACTGATGTTTATGTTGTCATTTTGTGTATTGGCCACTAGTTGTGTGATTGCAGTACCAGTTTTAGCCACAAGGTTTGTGATTGCAATACCAGTTTTGGCCACAATCCTACATACTGTTCCTTTAAAGAAGATTAAACACGTCCATTCATTGTTTACTGATTTATAATGGTGACAACGTGCATCTTATAAACATCAGAATTAATAAATCTATACACATTTTATACAAATCGAAAACATGCATGTGAAAAAGCAAAAAGCAAGAGAAATTGTCCGGAAACTTTTCATGGGAATTTAGGAAATATTCCAAATTGGAAATTTAACGGGAATTAATTTTTTTTAATTATTTGGAAATTTATATAAACTATATTATATCCAAACATAAATAAACATTTTGTTTGGTCATAAGCCGACATGCATGCAAGGTAATAAAATTTTTGAAGAATCCTGATACTTGCGCTCATCAAGCCGTGGATTTATTTGATTAAAAATCCTTTACAAATCAAAATATTAATGATTTCTTAAGGATTTTTGATCAAATAAATGACTTCTTTCAAAAGCATTTAAAATAGTAATGTGTCCAAACTTTTGGGTGGTACAGTAACAGTATGATAACAGAAAACTGGCTAGCAGAATGTAGAAGAAACAGCATCACAGCTTGAGCTAGCTACATGATAGCTAGCTTCATACATTTTCAATGAAATAAACACATTAATGTAATTTATACATGCAAAGATGGACATTTAGACATTATTTTGTGTGCAGGGCAGGGCTCGAAATTGCGACCATTTTGGTCGCATATGCGACCGAAATTTAATCTCTGCGACCTTAAAATATATTTGGGAGCATTTGTGCGACTGCCCATTTTGTTGTGACGCGAGTTGATTGTGATCCTGCGTGCTGGCGCTGTCCCAGGTTCAGTGTTCTCTCCAACGATACATAACCAATCAAATTTCACCATTAAGTTCTTGCGTTTAATGAAGACCGCAGATTGGCTAATATGAGCGTCAGTCATTCCTTGTTGCCGTGAAGCGCGGAAATGTGAAAAGACGAACGCGTCGCAAGCATGACGAGAGCGAGCCGATTACAGCCAAGGTTATTACTGTATTTTTTGACGACGATCCGGATTCAAATGTAACTCCACCACCGGAAAATACGAGTTGATGTTAAACCTTTTAGAGAGAGTGGCTTAAAGATTTCGAGTGTCTCCGCTATGATAATGTAACTTACTGTGTTTACTGTAAATCCTGTAAAACAGCGTTAATGGCGGAATCAAAACATTTTAAGCGCCAGACATACCTTGTATAAACAAGGCGCAAGGCGAAACGAAAGTGCCAAAAACACAAGGCGTGTCATGACAAATGTGTTTATTATTGAAGGAGACACCGACCTGTCTGTCAAAGTGTGTTTGATGGTGTATGTGCGCATGCGCTGGTGAATGGACATTCGATAAACATCCTTGTGGTCCATGTTGCTGTGGAATACGACAATGCTGATGGTATGTTTTTGTTGTATTTTTTAAAACATTGCCTATTTAGTAGTAAAAGCATCCTGGTAATCAATACCAATATATATTAGCCTTCTATATTAGGGTCACTTTTGTAATGTCACAATTAATCAGTGTTTTACATGTTTGCTAGATTTTCTATGTAATCTTAATCATATTACCTGTAATTGTTAAATTATTATTGCTGCTATACTATTTCAACAGCATTTGGGTATTAATTTAGGAATTTATGCAGCAAAAAATAAAATAAAATAAAATAAAATAGAAGACAAACTTTTAATTGCTGGCCATAGGACGTGTAAAGCCCAGAGGTGGTGTTTTATTTTTAATAAAATAAATCTATTAACATTTACATTGTAGTTGTGGTGCTTTTTAATTTTTGGATGGATGTGCCTAAATTTTTGCTGGTGCTCCTAACTCTTTAAAGTTGGGAGCACCAGTGCTACCAAATAAAAAAGTTAATTTTGAGCCCTGCAGGGGGTGTGGCCTCAGTGGCCCTTCAGTAAGCAGTGTGCATGTGACTGATGAATGTGTAGGGGAGAAATTCAACTGAAATTGCATTAAATCTTGTTTTAAAAAATTAAATTCCCAGTTTATTCCCATTAATTCCCATGGAAAGTTTCCAGTCTTGAAAATTCTCTTAATTTTGCAACCCTATGTGTTATGGTCTAATATTGTTTGTTTGATGGCTGACGGATAATGGCACATGGACTCAGCTGTGGTTGGTATCAGACTATCACGAGAACGGCTCTCTGTTCGACTATCTAAACCGATACTCGGTCACTATCGAGGGCATGATCAAACTGGCTCTGTCTGCCGCCAGTGGACTGGCACATCTGCACATGGAGATCCTGGGCACACAGGGTAAGTATGCGTAGGGGTTGGCGATATGGGGAAAATATCATATCACGATTGGTTTAGCCAAATGCACGATCATGCGTGTGTGTGCTTTTATCAGGTATATAACACAGCAGGTGTATACTTTATGAAGTTTACTCCGTCATGAATCAAAACCTTTAAAGATATTAAAGATACCCTTGAAAATCAGCCCTATTTTTTCTCATGTTGTTTTGCAGGTAAGCCTGGCATCGCTCACCGGGATCTAAAGTCAAAGAACATTTTGGTAAAGAAAAACTGCACGTGCGCTATAGCCGATCTCGGCCTGGCAGTCCGCCACGAGTCCGTCACAGACACCATCGATATCGCTCCCAACCAGCGCGTCGGCACAAAGAGGTACGGACCGATAAACATGCATATGGGTGATTCTCACGAAATCCAGATTTAGAAGGAGTCCAGCATCAGCCCTTGAAGCCAATTTTTTTTGCACATATAAGATTAAGGTCTTATTATAAACATTATTTTTAGAGGAATTAAAAAATATTTCCTATAGAATTATTTACATTTTTTAGATTATCGTTATCAAAAATTATCATTACCGCAACATGATATTACATTAAATATATGCATTTATATGTGTAGCCATCTTGAGTGTCACAGTCAATTATGTCCCTATCAACAATTTTTGAAAATGTTAGTTCCTTGAGGGCTTAAACAATTATTGAAAAAATTGGTCTTGGACACATTTATATTCCTTATTATTGTCTCTACATTTACCAATGATCACCAAATACCACGTGTTTCTTTACTTTAAATGTTTATAGTTTAACATGCACCGAAACTTTTTATTTTTTAGAATTTTTTAATTATAAATATTTCCATGTCAAAGAACCAAAATCCAGTCATGGACATGTTGCGGTAATGAACATTTTTCTCTTAAATGTGAAAAAAACAACAAAATTGTTTTGAATGATGTCATTTGAAATCATATGCAAAATAGTACATGAAAAGATGTTTGTAACGGTATGTTTCTTATTTTGATACTCTTACTTTTTTTTTTATCAAAATGTTTCATGACACCTCATTAGTCTAATTTCAAGAGAATCACCCATACAATATACCAAGTGCGTGTTTACATTAAAATAAACTGTATTGTGCTGTTTGTGTTTATCAGGTATATGGCACCCGAGGTTCTGGATGAGACTATTAACATGCGTCACTTTGATTCGTTTAAATGCGCCGATATCTACGCTCTGGGTCTGGTGTACTGGGAGATCGCTCGACGGTGCAATGCCGGAGGTAATCGAGTCAAACACAACTTCCAAAAACAATACAATGCTGTTTTGGTTAATAACATTCATGTTGTGTGTGTCAGGTATTCATGAGGAATATCAGCTGCCCTACTACGACCTGGTGCCCTCTGACCCCTCCATAGAAGAAATGAGGAAAGTGGTGTGCGATCAGAGGTTACGACCTAACATCCCTAACTGGTGGCAGAGCTATGAGGTGAGATCCCAAACCTGCGTCAATCAAATATTATTTGAATGTAATAAAACATGACCTCCAGCCTGTTTGAAATCAGATTATTGTTTAATAATAACTAATAATAAATTCACTTCTTCCTGCAGGCTCTGCGTGTGATGGGGAAGATCATGCGCGAGTGTTGGTACGCCAACGGCGCCGCTCGACTCACCGCTCTCCGTATCAAAAAAACCCTGTCTCAACTCAGCGTAGACGAAGACATCAAACTCTGAACGAAAGTGTGAGAGACTGTACAAAAAACGCTACCACTCCAAACTATCCTGCCAGTTTTAAGTGAAAAGTATTTCCGTCTGCTATATTGCAGCGGGGCCTACCTCACCCCCAACGCCAAAACTACTGAATCCCATGGTACCCAAAAGCCCTTTCTGCCATCTTTCCACCCGTCTTCATCTACTCCTCATGTATCAATCTTCTGAAACGACTGCAAAATCTACTACCACCCACATCTGTAATCTCTCTCTATAACCACAACATTGCGATTTTCTCAATCATTTTACCCTAAAGATGTTGTTTTACATCATCGGGATGGCTCGTATTTGACCCTTTTAACTTGGTTGCTGTGAACGTTTGATTTGTTTGTGTCAAAGGTTAGCAGACTACCTCGGTTAAGCTAAACTATAGCTGTGTAACATCTACAAATAAACACACACACACACTCCAGGAAGGTTATAAGTAATGATGATGAGCAAAACATGATTGGTTTTTTCATTTAATTCTAACCGTGTTAGCAAAACAACCTTATTTGCACTTTATTATGGAGGTTTTGCGAGTGGATTACAGCCATCTTGATTTAAAAAAACAAAAACAAAGCACACACATCTGATCGGTACAGAGAGATCTATTTATTTTGGCTTTTAGGTATCGTCCTTGTTTTTATAACTTTCATTCACTCCATGGGCAAAGCTACTGTACATAGTATATTTTTAAAGGTATGGAAATGTAAATAGCCGACCCTTTTTTAATTTCTAAGCTAATTTAAAGTGTTGGGTGCATTGTGAAAATGTTTCTTGGCAGTCAGGTATTACGATAGGAATGCGTGGAAGTGTACGGGTCGCGGGTTTGAAAAGGTTTTGTGTTGGGTACAGTACAGGAAAACTAGTTTGTTTGTTTTTTAAGCTAATCCTCTCGCTGTAGCATTAAACGACACTAAACCTGATTTAAACACTGGTTATGCACATTTTATCAGCTGATGAGGTTTGGGAATTGTTTGGACTTTTGTTGAAACTTTGCATAGGGTTGTTTCAAAGTCTTCTTTATGAACCGTACAATAGATTGTGTGATATACAGACAAAGTGAAATCTTTACTGCATATTCAGACACATCACCATCAGATACAACATGCACAATCCATAATGTTTATAGGATCAAGACATCTGGCCAATAAAGCTTTGAATCATGAATGATTTAAGATTTCTAATCGATAACGACTCTGTTGTATGCGTTTGCGTAGATTGATTTGGAAGTGCTTTTGTTTTACTCATATTTTAATATTTGTGGATGTTGACAGGCCCACCGTCCATTCAGGTTTGTTGTTTTTGTGGTGATTGACTCCTGATGTTTTACGTCTCTTAGGAATTGTGTGAAAAAGACTTGAAAGGTTTGGTTTCGCGCTGTATTTATGACAGCTGACTCTGATAAATACTCCATTAATACTACTGCCCTTCACTCCTGTATGGGATATGCAAGAATGTATAAATAGTTTGATTTGATTTTTTATAATCTTGTTTTTTTTTTTAATTCTTTAGACTGTTGTGTGGTTGTAGTTGCTTGTATTTATTAGCTTTTTCATTATCATCTGTTGTGTGCTTTGACGATTTTTGTAATGTGAATCAGTTCAGGTTTATTTGTATAGCGCTTGTAACAGTAGATTTGGTCTTAAAGAAGCTGTACAGCATTTATTTTTTTGTTTTGTTTTATTCGATCTCCCTGCCTCTCCAGATTGACGTCTGGTGTTTTGACAATCTCGATAGTAAGTGATCAGTTACAATTCAAAGCCACTATACAATTAGTTTTATACTTAAACGTGTCCAGAGAAAACCAAAAATCATATATATATATAGGATTTGTTGATGCATGTGATGTTTCTATTTATTTTCATTTTTTTATTTCGTTATCTGCATCCAAAAAGACCAGCAGGATTTATGATCTTACACTGGATTGATTTTGACTCATAACACTACTGAGACAAACTAGCACGCTGCTAATCCGTCAGTATAGTTAGGAAATCTCATTTGATTGTTTTCTCTGTTTGAGAGCGTGTACAGCCGGTCAGTAACTCGATGTAAACCCGGCAGGGTGACGCAAGAGCTCTTTGACTTCGCTCCATGTTGTGTGATATAATGATCATGTCTGTGTGATCTGTCTTGTATTATAACAAGAGAAAGTTTCCTTTAACTTCTGTGACCGCACAAGCTACCTATAATCTGTGTGTATTTCCCAAATCTAAACGAGGGATTTCAGGAATTTCAATCATGTACATGGGTAATGAAAAAATGAAATAAAATACAGATTTTCCTACATTGTGTTGTGTTTATCATTTATTGCATAATCTATGAATGTGTATATAAGGCGTGTTTAATTTAAAGTTAAATGCCATGAGAATTGTCATCTATTCATACAGTATTGTTCAAAATAATAGCAGTACAATGTGACTAACCAGAATAATGAAGGTTTTTAGTATATTTTTTATTGCTACGTGGCAAACAAGTTACCAGTAGGTTCAGTAGATTCTCAGAAAACAAACAAGACCCAGCATTCATGATATGCACGCTCTTAAGGCTGTGCAATTGGGCAATTAGTTGAAAGGGGTGTGTTCAAAAAAATAGCAGTGTCTACCTTTGACTGTACAAACTCAAAACTATTTTGTACAAATATTTTTTTTTCTGGGATTTAGCAATCCTGTGAATCACTAAAATAATATTTAGTTGTATGACCACAGTTTTTTAAAACTGCATGACATCTGTGTGGCATGGAGTCAACCAACTTGTGGCACCTCTCAGCTGTTATTCCACTCCATGATTCTTTAACAACATTCCACAATTCATTCACATTTCTTGGTTTTGCTTCAGAAACAGCATTTTTGATATCACCCCACAAGTTCTCAATTGGATTAAGGTCTGGAGATTGGGCTGGCCACTCCATAACATTAATTTTGTTGGTTTGGAACCAAGACTTTGCCCGTTTACTAGTGTGTTTTGGGTCATTGTCTTGTTGAAACAACCATTTTAAGGGCATGTCTTCTTCAGCATAGGGCAACATGACCTCTTCAAGTATTTTAACATATGCAAACTGATCCATGATCCCTTGTATGCGATAAATAGGCCCAACACCATAGTAGGAGAAACATGCCCATATCATGATGCTTGCACCTCCATGCTTCACTGTCTTCACTGTGTACTGTGGCTTGAATTCAGAGTTTGGGGGTCGTCTCACAAACTGCCTGTGGCCCTTGGACCCAAAAAGAACAATTTTACTCTCATCAGTCCACAAAATGTTCCTCCATTTCTCTTTAGGCCAGTTGATGTGTTCTTTGGCAAATTGTAACCTCTTCTGCACATGCCTTTTTTTTAACAGAGGGACATTGCGGGGGATTCTTGAAAATAGATTAGCTTCACACAGACGTCTTCTAACTGTCACAGTACTTACAGGTAACTCCAGACTGTCTTTGATCATCCTGGAGGTGATCATTGGCTGAGCCTTTGCCATTCTGGTTATTCTTCTATCCATTTTGATGGTTGTCTTCTGTTTTCTTCCACGTCTCTCTGGTTTTGCTCTCCATTTTAAGGCATTGGAGATCATTTTAGCTGAACAGTCTATCATTTTTTGCACCTCTTTATAGGTTTTCCCCTCTCCAATCAACTTTTTAATCAAAGTACGCTGTTCTTCTGAACAATGTCTTGAACGACCCATTTTCCTCAGCTTTCAAATGCATGTTCAACAAGTGTTGGCTTCATCCTTAAATAGGGGCCACCTGATTCACACCTGTTTCTTCACTAAATTGATGACCTCAGTGATTGAATGCCACACTGCTATTTTTTTGAACACACCCCTTTCAACTAATTCAACTACTTGCCCAATTGCACAGCCTTAAGAGCGTGCATATCATGAATGCTGGGTCTCATTTGTTTTCTGAGAATCTACTGAACCTACTGGTAACTTGTTTGCCACGTAGCAATAAAAAAATATACTAAAAACCTTGATTATTCTGGTTAGTCACATTGTACTGCTATTATTTTGAACAATACTGTACATAAAATCACATACAACATTAACAAAATGAGAACTATAAAACTTTAAAATATACAAAAAATATGTGTACCAATAAATTTTGGCCATTTTTTGTATATTTTGAGATATATTTAATAAAAAATAAACAACAGGTTTGAAAAGATTAAAATTATATAGGTTTTCAACTACTACAAAAATATATTTAGAATTTTATACCTTTTATGCAACCTATTTTTTGCCGTATGGGTTGTAAAATAAGAAATATATTTGTTGCCCCTGAAATACATTTTATAATATGTGTTAATATGAAAGTTAAAAAGAAATGTTTTTAAAATGTAAAAATATATTTAATTAAGCTTTAATTTCTACACAATGTATTTGCATATATTTAAAAATATTTTTGGCCAAAGAAATATATTTTTACTGTATGGGAAACAATGAATAAATAATCATTAATAATTAACTATAATTAATTGTCTTTAGAATTGTAAAATGCTTTTCAAATCAATTTGTCTGTATTGCACATTTTTGACACTGGACCACAAAACCAGTTATAAGGGTCAATTTATATATATATATAGATAGATAGATAGATAGATAGATAGATAGATATAGATATAGATATAGATATAGATATAGATATAGATAGATGATTTATCATCTGAAAGTTGAAAACAGCTTTTCATTGATGTATTATTGGCCAAGATACAACTATTTGGAAATCTGATGGTGCAAAACATGTAAATATTTAGAAAATCTCTCTTAAAGTTGTTCAAATGAAGTCTTCAGAAACACATTACTAATGATAAATACATTTTTTGTACATAGGAAATTTACAAAATATCATCATGGATCATGATCTTTACTTAAAATAATGATTTAGAAAAATATGTACAATGTAAATTTTGTGGTCCAGGGTCAGAAATGCTTCTCAAATCAATTTGTCTATATTGCAGATTAGTCAAACCTCAAGATTATCTAATTTTCGAACTATTTTTATTTAAATGAACATTTCATTTCTGAATGCTTTTATATTGTCCATATTATCTGTACAAAATGTGAAGTGTGCAGTGCAACATCCAAGAAGCACCACAATTGACAAACTGGATCAATTTTATTTTGCTCGTGCACATATTTGACGTGATAGAAAACAGTTCAGGTGTATTTACAATCTATAAAATGAATTCATAAAAGTCATTACAGAGTAATACCAGCAAAATATATTACAATGAAATGATGGAAGAAACTTTTTCCTTATAGGAAATCTGAGGAGCACAAGAGGCCATTGAGCAGCGTTCAGTGTTTCCTCGTCTTGCTTGTTTAATGAGCTGTGAAAATAATCAAGTTTCAGTCCAGATTACATTAATATATCAGCACTTAATCAAAAGCTTATTCTTACACATACTCTTGGGAATATCTTTAAAGTTTATTGAAATCGTAATGTTTAGGAATTAAAAATGTTAAGTTATGCATATTGCTAACCAAACAAGTGTAAACAAATCTGTAACTTCTTCATACAAAAGGTCAGATTTGGTATTTTGTACAAAAGGGCAGACGTTCCTACCACAATGAATGTACACAGTTGTTGAAAAGGGACATTTCACAAGACTTACTTTTTTTAAATTTTAAATAAATCTTTGGGGTCCACAGAGTACATATGTGAAGTTTTAGCTCAAAATACCCCACAGATAATTTATTATAGCATGTTAAAATTGTCACTTTGTAGGTCAGAGCAAAAATGTGCCGTTTTTTGGGTGTGTCCTTTAAAATGAATATGAGCTGATGAAATGCAAACACTGATCGCAATAATGGTGGTTTTTTAAAATTGAAATATAATTTTGCTGTAAATGTGGTGGTATTATTATGACATCACAAAGGGAGCTGAATTTCATTTAGCTATATTTTCACATGCTTGCAGAGAATAAATTACCAAAACTAAGTTACTGGGTTGATCTTTTTTTATATTTTCTAGGTTGATAAAAGGACTGGAGACCCAATTATAGCACTTAAACATGGAAAAAGTCAGATTTTTATGAGGGGATAAAAAGCAAAACAGAAAATTATTTAAAATAAAAGGATTTTTCAGTGGTAGTCCTCAACTTTTGGACCCAACTATACATTTATCCTAGTCTACATTTTAAGTGGATCAAGTTGTCCTAAGCCAAGAATGGGTATTGGTCAACATTTTAAAACAACTTTTATGAAAGGTTTTGATGTTGACTAGTGTAGATCAAAGAAAAGTATGGAAAGGAAATGGTCACACATCTAACTAAACAACATTTTTGTCATACAGCTGGCAGGAAGTTTCATAACAACCTTGCTTAAAAAATGTTCCCATGTTGAATCACCCTGACTGTCATCCTGTTACATCTCATACTTTATATCAAACTAAATACTTCAACTTCAAATGATTTTTGCACTCAAAGTGGACTGAAATCAGTGGCATTGTAATATAAACCCATCAGCAGTTCTTCTGTAACACACCAGAAACACGAGCAATGCAAATAACAAATCAAAAAAATTAAAGCTAATGAACACATGATTTGATGTTGCAATCATATCAAACGCCGTTAAGCATCACTTATTTCAGCTCTGCTTCACATTGTAAAGATATTGAAATAAATTTTAGTGTTGAATAACAAAAATCTAGCTTTTAAACAAAAATAGGAATGATTTGTATCATGTGTGGTCATTTTCAGTCATATTTCATATTGTGCTTTAGAGAATCAGTCAACACATAACTCACTGAAATTCATCTCAAATGCCCACTGCAATGCAAATAAACTACATTACCCTGTTAAACGGCTAAAAACTGAAACCAGTATCATTTAAAACAAATCATTTCTTCTGCAATGATGATGTTAAATCTTGCGTTTTGCATGCAAACTTTGTTGTGCCCTTCAAACAGCTGCCCTACATGTTCGTGTCGCTTTGCCACATTTTCATAAATAACACTCGCTCTGCAACATGTGGATTTTGAGGTTTTCTACTAAATAAAATCAGAATCATTTCATTTCCTATTTGATGTGAAAAAGAGGGTTTGAGGCTCTATATAAAAAAAAGTTTCTTCATAGGAACAGCTGGATATCTAAAAACTGACATTGTGCTTTATAAAGTTCTTGTCTTGAGAGAGATGCTCTCCTTCAATGATGTTTACTTTCATCAAGCCAGACCTGAAAATAAAAGGGAAACATGCCTGTAAAACATTGCTGACTATATATAAGATTTTGAGTTTTTCAACCAATTAGATAAATAAACAAGTCTCACCATCATCTCCACTGGTGAGGACCAAAGCCTGCAAGATATCCGAGAGAGAAACGATGCCTTTCACGACTTCCTGTTCATCCACGATTACTAACCTGTGAACCTAAGATTAGAAAACAGACAATTCTCAGCTTTGTCTCATCATACGGGGCTGTTTTGGCCAAAAGTGTTGGTGTTTTCCTCACCTCGGCCTCCACCAGTCGGTTAATGATGGCTTCTAACGTTTCAGTGGCTCGGCAGGTGAGCACGCCCTCGAAATGTTGCGAGCGATGCTGAAGTGCTTTCGTCACAGTGATGTCCAGATTATTATACGTCTTCTCAGCTGCTAGATTCTGTGTATTACAACCCAAGACTAAGACGGATGCATGAACATGTACAGACATACACACAGTTTTTGCCTTTAAGCTAAATTATTTATTGTGAGACATTATATATAAATATCTGCTGACTCGTATAAAAGATAGCACAGAACACAAACCAATATAACATCAGCGTGGCTTAATGTCAAAAAATAAGCCAATAAAACTTACTATAACGTCAAACTTGGAGTAAATGTCAACCACTCGTCCTGTTGGCCCAAACCAGAGGAAAAATAACAATGAAAACACAAATCGAATGCAAAACGACCCCATACTTTACATATAGTTTGTTAGCTAAATACTTTACTACAGCTGATGTATCTGCATTGTTCACAAAAGCAAAATTTCATCTATGGGTATCTGCAGATCTCATTTATTGTGATAAATGTGTTTCCACTCAACGTTCTCATCCACCACTGGAAGTGCGGACACCCGCTGATCCACGAAGATTCCCAATGCGGCGTAGACCGGCGTGTCAGCATGCACGACTGCGATGTTGTCAAACGTCCCGATGTTCAGCTCCTCCAGTGTTTGAAAGAGAAACGCACGTTTGGGGATCTCTGATATCTGTCACAGATCATAAACATCACATTAACATTCTGCCTACAAAAAACAAACAACACTTGAACTCATGAGCCATGTTTCCATTCAGTTTTTCTGCTGTTTTGTTAGCGACAAAGTGAATATGAATTAAAAAAAGGTGCGAAATTTGTTGTCTCTGGTCTGTTTCGATTCAAATTCCATTTTATTGATAAAATGCTGTTGTTAAAATTGATAATTGATTGATTTATTGATAAAATAGCATATGACAAAAAACTAAATCTGACCTTGAGCCATTTTCATACATATTGTTTTGTATATCGTAAATTATCTTCCTTTGGTGTTGCACGTTAAAAAAAGATTTTTATTTAAATTTTAAAGATTTCAAAAAAAAAAAAAAATCGGAATACAACATCAAAAAGCTGTAAAGGTCCTAAAATAAAGATCAACTTGGATTTGAAAACACAATGTTGGTTCAGGTCTAAGCTTTATCAACTATAGCTCAGCTGGGACCAGGTTGGGTCTGATTTATGGTGCCTCGGGTAAAAACGAATGGATCGGATTATGAGGAGAATACCATTGAATATTTAAGAAAATAAACCTTAAGCATTTTATTGAGAAGTAATTGACATTTCAGCATTTCATGCCGTGACAGCGGCTCAAGCAGTTCAGTGCATGTTCGACTGCACGTTCGTGTAAAGTGCATTTTGGGAAAGCACACTTAAAAAAAAGACATAAACGTTACCTTGCACACAATAAACATCATAAGATCTTTTACGGTAAGGCTTCTTGCTTTGTTACGATGTGTTGTCACATTTGATAGTTTTTATGCTTTATTGGTATTTTACTAACATTATAAACTTAGTTTAATTTTTATATGCGTGTTTTAGTTTTCATGGTAATTTTAGCAATGTTGTTAATGTCATTTTGTCATTTGTTTATTTTTATATTGATACATAACTTTATTTGAATTTTAAAATAATGTATTTTATTTTATAGTTAGTTATGTTTTTATTTATTTACAGCTATTAATTTTACCGCATCAACTTCAAACTTATTTCTGTTTATTACTAAAGCAACATTTTTAATTTTCCTTTAATTTAGAAAATATGTAGACATTATTATTTGATTTCATTTCAGTTAACAGAAATGCGTTACTAGTTTTAGATTAGGTCAAAAAAACAAAGCAGCAGTCCAAATCAAAACAGAAATGCTTTTAAGACGCTGTTGTGCCCTTTGGAGGTGGCACATCTATCATGTGGCACCTCATTTATTTACGTTAAAGCAATTTTTTGACAAAAGTGTTATTAAACTAGTTTTTTGCAACATATTTTTTAGGTATCGACATTGCGTTTATGCGTTACATTTCAATGGAAAGTCATTTTGTCGACATTTACACAATTTAGTTGATAATAAGCATTTCCAGACCCTATATCGGTAAACTTTTGGATGTGCAAAACTTTTTTACAAAAAGAGCCTTGGATGGAAACACAGTTTTGGTTGCATAAACCCCAAAACATCCTTTTGAAAAATTGTCGAAAGATAACAGATTTACAACAGTGCCACAAACCAAACACAGCAATGTTCAAAAGAAACAATGTGTCACGAAGGTAGCTATGCTTTGACTATGAAATTATTTTAATTTTGTGTTGATTTTATTACCAAAACTGACTGAAGCACATGGGAAATGATGAGCGAGCCGCACATACTCTCATGTGTGCTTTAGTAAGCATTAAAATGAGTCATAATGCACTCATTACAGCAATTAAAGTATACATGAAGTAAAGTAAATTGAATGAGATGACATCGGTTTTATTTTGAAATACGAAAGGAAGTTTGAACTAAAGGCACAATGATTTAGTAAGTGAAACTTATAAAGAGCTTGAGAAATTTGAGGATCCTCTTGTGTGTTAGGATGTAAAGCGTGTTTCCTGTCAGAGGATCGATCACAGGCAATCTGTGGATCTTATTCTTCAGCAGAGATGAAACAGCATCGTACAGACTGAGAAACAAGAGAGAAAACATAATAAAAGTGGTAAGGATGAGTACTTCTCATTTTTGCATCTCCATTTCCCTTCACTTCCTTGTTATAATGCAAGGAAAAATGTGAGGACCGAGGAATCCAAACATTAAGTTAAATGGCATATCCTCACTCTCTATATGAAGTTCATTGTCTATTAGGGCTGCAATTAACCATTATTTTCATAATCGATTAATCGGGTGATTATTTTTCGATTAGTTGACCAATCGGATTAAAACATAAATATGTGCTCAAATTGATTTTTCACTTATTGTAGCTAAATAAGGAACTAAATTAGGGTACAGAGTTTTACTTATATAATCTTTTTTGATTATGACATTTTAAGCCTTAAATAAAAAAGGTTTGTGCAGCTTTTAAATAGTAAAACATTTTAAAATCTTTAAATGTCAAAACCTAAACAAAAACTAAATGAATTAAGTCTCTATTCGTTATTAACAAAATAAATAATCCATATGATATGAAAGGGAAATACATGCGTTGTTACAGTAATAAATATCTGGATTCCCCCCTTTACTTTAAAACAGATGCTTAGTTTGTGATTCATACTGTTTTTTTATAAAACCCCAAAAACAATTGAACAAATACAAACTTACTTATATTAAAGGATGAAATTAAACCTAATTATTAACCAGCATTCATTTGTGCTTTTGCCTCAGTCTTTGTCATGTCAGGGTTGCCAGATCCCCGTAATAAAACCAGCCCAATGGCCATTCAAAATTAGCTAAAAAGCATTCCAATGATTAATCACAGCCCAAATATCAACAACTAATGAACCAAATTCTTCAATCTCTAACCCGCAGAAAAACCTTTAAAAAAGTTACAACGAATTTCATTATCAATTTAATTGATTAATTGTTACAGCCTTCTCTATTATCAAATGTATTAAAAATAAGGTTAAACACATATGCTTCCTTTGTGACAGTTCCTAGACCTCCTGACATTAAAATGAAAGAGATTCTCAAAAGTACTCTTAAATAAATACAGCGGGGAAAATAAGTATTTGACACATCAGCATTTTTAACAGTAAGAGGATTTTTTTGACACAAAATTACCACCAGATGTAGCCATCAAGCCAAATATTGAATTCATACAAAGACATCAAAACATTTAAGTATACAAGTTGAGTCATAATAAATAAAGTGAAATGTATATGTTTGGAATTAGTATACATTTACAGTAACTTACATGAACACTAACATTTATGCATGTTTGAATATGACTTGAAGCTACGATGTATGTGGCTAAGCTAAAAATTTACTTTTTTTTGTCCTTAGCTCTGTGTTGCGTTATGTAGTTCAGTGTCTGTACGTAGCACCATGGTCCTGGAGAAACATGGTCTTATTTTACTACATACTGCACTGCTACATATGGTTGAAATGACAATAAATCTCCTTGACCCGAGTTGTAAAGGTGCGTCAGATTTAGTTGATAAAAGATACACAGAAGCAGCCCATATGATGTTAGATAAGGAAAAACTCTCACCTGGCATTGGGCGATATGCTCACGAGAGGCTTGAAGGAATCTTGCAGATAGACCTCTACAAGACAAAAATAAACACATATCAGTTAATCAAACGTTTTACTTATTAATATTCATATAAAATATCGCACATGGCCATTCTTACCTCTCCACGTCTCAATTTTGTGCTCCTCTAACTCGTATATCTGAACCTATCAACAGAAATACAACAACACATGAACTCCTGACAAAGTCCTCAACATCACACTGAGGAATAACATTGACGTGAAGGAGAGTTTTTTTTACCAGAGGTGATTTGTAATAGCGATGAAGTATATTGATGAAGTCTGTGATGGTCAGCATTCCTATAACAGTAAGCAACAGTACAATGACAACACAGCACAGACACGCTACAGACACACTGGAAAAGTCAATAAAACGAACTTACCCACAAAGCATTGCTTCTTGCTGTCCCAGAGAGGAGCCGCTCTCACCCCATTAGATACTAAAGCAAAGAAAGCTTTCTTCACCTGGTAACCACACAACCATAAACCAACCATTAGGAATGAGCAAAGTGCATCAAACCCTAAAGTTAAATATATGACTATTTGACTGTCTTTCAGGGTTAAGTTAAAAAATCTCAGAACAAAGAATGATTGTGACGTAAAAATTGTGTTACCCACCTGAAGTGAAGTGTCAAACACAACTAACTTTGAGCTGGTAGGCACCAGATCATAACAACGGTGTGATTTCATGAAGCGCGTGTACACATTATGCTCGCGGTCTGTAAGAGAGAAACAAAAAGACAGGGTTCCCACACCTTAGTTAACTTCAAATTCAAGGACTTTCCAGGTCCAATACCTTCAAATATAAGGACTAAATGAGGGGACACTTTTCAAGTGAGATCAAGGTTACATCGAGTTACATTTTAAGATACATTGTTACAGTTCCCTTTCGAGGGAACTCGTGCTGCGTCACTGCGGTGACACTTTGGGGACGCCTCCAGGGGTAAGTGTGTCTGAATGTGTATATCAAATTCAACCAATGGTGAGGCTTAACGATAAAGACAGGGTGACGCGGGAGCCAGGAAGTATATCGCTATATGAAATATTGCCAAAGACGGCGTTACAGGGACGCAGGAAGTATGGCAAAGGAGACGCAGCGTCTCGTTCCCTTCTCAGGGAACAACAGTTACATACGTAACCCGAGACATTTCCATGTGTCAAACACAACTATGCAAAAAAAGCATTTTGGTATGAATCAACATTCACATACAGAATATATAAGCATTTAAAGTGAACAGTTAAGCACGTGTCTAGAATTTTTATGATATTATCCTACACTACACAGGGAATATTTTTTCCAGAAAACTTCCTGCATAAAATAGATTTAAGCACTTCCAATGACCTGTATCTATGCATGTATATTTTCAAAAACTTCCCAGGGCCTTGAATTTTTTCCCCCAGATTCACAAACTTTTAAGGATTTTAAGGACCCGTGGGAACCCTAAAAAGAATTCATTACAGCTTAACATACGAGCATAGTCCTGATGTCTGCTTTTAATTGCAGGAGTTAAGTGAAGTCAAACCCCTCGTTGCTTTCAGATCCACAGTTGATCACATTCCTACATCTTTGTATCCTCAGATTACAGTTTTTTATTTTTCTAAGTCATTTCTTTGCATTCTTACCCTCTATGGGTGCCTCCTTTCTGCCATCCAACTCATCCAGAACAGCAGGAACCTGGAAAACAGATCATGTTGAAAATCAAACATTCAAAGCTTGCTCTCATTATAATGCAACATTATAAACATCTATGACAGCTAAAATGTCTTTTAAACACAAACATGATCCTGTATGTAAAATACAGACTTAAGTGTCATAATTTAATCATGAGATTAGGAGCACCATAGTTTGTTTTGATTGATGATCTCAACATTGACCCTCAAGCCGTCCTCAATGTATAGAATTATCTTTATTCAGACAAACACAATTGGAGTTCATTTAAAAATGTCCTGGTTGTTTCAAGCTTCATAGTGGTGGTAAATGGTGCTTCAGATTTGAAGCCACAAAAAAGTCCTTCACGGAAATAATCCACACAGCTTCAGGGGAATAAATAAAGGCCTACTGAGGGCAATCGATGCGATTTTGTAAGAAAAATATCAATGTTTCACAAACAACGTGTGTTTACAAGAAAGTGAGTTAGCGTGCAAGATCGGTAGCGGTTGCCCGCAGAAGGCCTTTCTGAACCCACTGGAGTCGCGTGGATTACTTCTGTGAAGGACGGATGGACTTTTTGGACTACAAATCAGAAGCACCATTCACTACCATTATAAAGCTTGGAATAGCAAGGTCATTTTCTAATATAACTCTGATTGTGTTCGTCTGAATAAATATAATTATATACATCGTGGATGGCTTGAGGAGGGTTAGTAATTCATGGGTTAATTTTAATTTTTGGGCTGAACTCTCTCTCTCTTAAGATGTGAAGATTATATTCACAGATGTTCTTTACATTACGTAGGATGATTTTATGTAGAAAACGGTAAAGCACTATAAAAAGAGTTGGTCACATATTAAGCAAAATTATTTATTAGCAGAATATGTCTGCTTGTATCTTAGTCACCGGTTAACCGAGTTCTTATTCATTCACTTTGGTTTAACTTCAGAGCTTCAATCTTAGTTACCAATAACACTTAAAGAGATAGTTCACCCAAAAATGAAAATTCTGTCATCATTTACTCTCATGTTCATGTTGTTACAAGCCTGCATACATTTTTTTGTTCTGATAAAGACATAGGAAGATATTTTGAGAAATGTTTGATCATGAGTCCCATTCACTTCCATAATCGGATAATACTATGGAAGCTATGGGGCTAATTAACATTTTTTTGGGTGAGGATTTTTGGGTGAACTATCCCTTTAACAGTATGAGTACTGATGTAACCGTAAAATCAATAACACAGTGAAATATCAGTACAGTCCCCTGTACTCAAGCATAAAGTTAGACACATGACCTACAGACTACAGTACACCTTTAAATGAACAATACAATTTAAAGTCAACATCCAATAACTTTAAATCGACTTCTGTGGCCGGTTGCATAAAACTTTAAGACTAGCTTTAAAAGTTAGTCATGAATTTTTTTTTCTTCAAGACTGATCATATCTGTTTCAAGTATGTTACATAGAAAGGTAGATTGGTCTAATTTAAATCCAAAGAATAAAACTGATTAGCCCTAACTAATTGCTAGTTAGTCAGAATCATACTTAAGACGTAGTATTAACGTCACGGCTATGTTTATGCAACCGGCCACTCTGGCTGCTTCATAAACACACAGAGACAAACCAACACAGAGCATCTGACACTGAAGTAAGTTAACTTAATGCACTGTAACAATAGTAAACTAATACATTAATAGTAAAGCAGCAGTCAACACAGACAGTCCTAGACTAACGACAGTAAACTGGATAAACCAACACAGTAACTTACTAAACAAGAGTGATAAATTACTGCACTGTTACAGCATGAAGAGGATTACTGGCCTCGTTTAAAACAATACATAACATCATCAAGTAAAGACGATTTCAACACGTGAAAGAATTTAGCTGTTTTTCTTACAAAACAATAAAAGACAACTGATCTTATCGAGCATTACTGTGTTTTCATTCAGTTAAAGTGAGCCGTTAAAGAGTTCAATGAGACAACTTACACACTCCATGATCCATTCAGTGTCTCTCCACACACACAATGACGTTTAACTCGATATATCGACACACAAATGATGTTTAATCCGGTATACGAAGACAAATATGATGTTGCAATCCAATTCTTGTCCCGCTGTTCGCTGATAGACTTCTTTAAGGATGAGGAAGAGACATACCGCTGCGCAGGCCTGGACCGGATGTGACGTCAACCACCCCCGCGCCCTAATTATAATAATTTTCGCGTGTCAAATAATAACAATAACATAATTTTCGTGTGTTAAAAATAGTAATAATAATTTTTGTGTGTTTAAATGTTTTACGTTTTACTTAGAATAACTACTAAAAATTAAAATCTTTTATAATGGAAATTCTTTTTATAGATTATATTGCATATTTAGTATATTTCATGTATTTTACGTGTAAAAAGGTCAGTTATTTATTTATTTGTTTGTTTGTTTGTTTATTTATTATGTTATTATTTATTTATTTACATTTTTCATTTTAGCAGACACTTTAATCCACAGCAACTTAAAAATACAACTTTGTCTATTAATACTATTATTATTGTGCGCTAATTTTTATAATACATATTTTCAACTGCAAGTATGCGTTATTCCTACTAGTAACAATTTGTATTGACTAATCAAAATAGCTGTATTTTAGTAGTGAGTTTACCTGTATTGGACAGACTATTATAAGCAACTATTGTAATTCATATCTTAATTTTAGAGCCCCCAAATTGGGGTTGTTTGGTGTCTTATTATTAACTGCATGTGTTTGCAGAGAAAAGCAATCAACGGAGTTTTTGTGGATTTCTTCAATACATTTTTAAGTCTTCCAGTAGGTTTTTAAATGGAGGCAGTGAGCTTTTATTATTAAAGTGCAAACGTTTGACCTTTTTTATTGATGCGTTTTCATTAGTTCAAGAGCTGACACTTCGTTACGCCGCCCATCAAGGCCTCATGCTGATGCTGCTCATCAAGAGCTTTAAAATATCAGTTGTTTATTACAAACTGATGTGTGCTGGTGTACCACAACTTAAGTCACTTTGGATGAATGGGTCTGCCAAATGCACAATTGTGAATATTTTGAGGTAAAATAATATATGTGATGTTTCAACACTTCCCAGTCTTCATCATCATTTAGTTCCACTAAACATCTGCATTTCTGTGTTACAGCTAATCATAAATCTAATCATGAAAGAAAAGTTGGTTGTTTTGTCTTCACATTTGCACCTGCAATACACAGGTACAGTAACACAGTTTAAGCACAGAGTCAAGTGAGAAGCAGACATTCATTCACACCTCTGCACCATGAAAACGTGTTAATGACCACGTCAAAAATATCAAAACTGTTAACCTCAGTTGTAGATCTCATGTATAAAGACACATTGGTTATATATAGATTAGGCTTTTTAGGGAAGGAGGTTGAGTGAAGTGTTAAAGTGTTAAAATAATAGTGGATACAAAGTTTAACTTTTGTCATTATGGACTGGCATCTAAACCCCTATGCTCCTTTTATGTTAAAAAATGACTAGAGAACACAACAAAGTATGTGTAAATAATAAAAAATATAGAGTTCGGGTAAATAGTTTATTAATATTTTATATAAGGGGCTTCTTCTCAATGATGTAGTTCATAATCATCACCTCCAGAGGGCAGTACAACACCACCGACAAAAAGCATTGCATCTGGTCAGTCATTTTTAATATGACCAATTTCATGTGCTATGTTTTGAAGTTTTGTTCAGCTACGAAGTATGGTCCCTAGCTGTCACTGGGGCAATACCCTTTAAAAAGTTACAGATATAGGCTATATATACAGTACATTTGGTAAAAAGTATGTACCACTGAGGTACTAATATGAACTCTTTAGGTGCAAATGTGTACTTTTGAAAGGCTGCACAGTGTCTGACAGTGTACAGATGTTATTTTATATGGTTTGGGCACATATTTGACCCTGGACCAAAAAACCCTCTCAAGGGTCAATTTTTTATTTATTTGAGATTTATACATCACCTGAAAACTGAATAAATGAGCTTTTCATAAGACAATATTTGGCTGAGATACAACTATCTTAGGGAGCAAAATCTAAGTATATTCAGAAAAAGTTGTCCAAATGAAGTCTTCAGCAACACATATTACTAATGATATGATAATGACTAATGAAACTAATGATATATTTTACAGTAGGAAATTTACCACATGAAACATGACCTTTACTTAATATCCTTTTAATATTTTTTGCACAAAAGGAAAATCAATAATTTTGACCCATACAATGTAATGTAGACTACAATAGCTACCCATGGTAATTATGACTGGTTTTGTGGTCCAGGGTCAAATATAAGATGTTCTTCCAATATTTCACATTATTATAAAGAAATTAAACATAAGCATGTAAATTTAAAATGTACATACGTGTGATTTGTGCATGTGTGAAACTGAATTAATGTGGTTTTTACGGGAAGATTTGAATAAGGGAGTAAAAAATTTCCAGAGCCTTGAATAAAAATTCAAATATATTAAGTAATATATCTATTAAGTTACTAATTTTGGATTAATAATACATGTTTATAAATATATAGTAATATATTTAATATATAAAATATTTTTGCTTAGATGTTTAATTATGCTGGGATACAACTGTCTTTCTATATTTTTAGGCGGCATGTCAGCAGCAATAGAGACCAAATATTCTGTAGTCATATCACATATTTATTTTCAAAGAAATCAGTTTAGGGTTATGATTATAATCAATAGGTTATAATGATGAAGAAATATATCTTAGAAAGATATCTTACTGTTAATGAACCTAAAGAAAGGTTTAATATTAGTATGCAGAACAATGCTTTACATATTAAGAAATTAATTTACACTGCTAATTTAAATTGAAAGTTTTCTAAGACAAAATAAGTAGGACAGGTCAGTAGAGGATCATTTGTGTATGTGCAGTGAAATTACTTTATGGTTCATCGTTGGTAAAATCAATTAAAGAGATGAGAGAGTGTTTTTCTGTCCTCTAAGAAACATAATGACAGAAAATCACATGATCAATACTGATGGCCTGGGTCACAGTCATATATTATTACCAATTTCAACTTTTAGGGTGCATTGAAGAGAAGCTACTTCACATCGCTTTGTGTCATGCACATTAACACCTTGGGTATGCAGCAAAGCATTTGTGAAGCCACAACACGCACAACCTTGAGGCGGATGGGCTGCAACAGCAGAAGACCCCACCGGGTACCACTCATCTCCACTACATATAGGAAAAGGTGGCTACAATTTGCACAAGCTCATCAAAATTGAACAGTTGAAGACTGGAAAAATGTTGCCTGGTCTGATGAGTCTCGATGAGTCAGAATTTGGCGTAAACAGAATGAGAACATGGATCCATCATGCCTTGTTACCACTGTGCAGGCTGGTGTTGGTGATGTAATGGTGTGGGGGATGGCTTCTTGGCACACTTTAGACCCCTGAGTGCCAATTGGGCATCATTTAAATGCCACAGCCTACCTGAGCATTGTTTCTGACCATGTCCATCCCTTTATGACCACCATGTATGTACTCATCCTCTGATGGCTACTTCCAGCAGGATAATGCACCATATCACAAAGCTCGAATCATTTTAAATTGGTTTCTTGAACATGACAATGAGTTCACTGTACTAAAATGGCCCCCACAGTCACCAGATCTCAACCCAATAGAGCATCTTTGGGATGTGGTGGAACGGGAGCTTCGTGCCCTGGATGTGCATCCCCAACTGCAAGATGCTATCCTATCAATATGGGCCAACATTTCTAAAGAATGCTTTCAGCACCTTGTTGAATTAATGCCACGTAAAATTAAGGCAGTTCTGAAGGCGAAAGGGGGTCAGACACAGTATTAGTATGGTGTTCCTAATAATCCTTTAGGTGAGTGTATATACTCTAATATCCCTTTTGCCAAAACAGAATTGTAATGAGACATAAACAGCTCGTGGACAAAATCACTGTCGTCTTCTCTCAGTGTTTATTGGCTGGGTTGTTCAACACACACACACACGCACGCACGCACGCACGCACACACACACACACAGTCATCAGCTGAATGTCATCCTAACACACCCCATGTGAGAGTCTGAGCCAGAGGCATCAGTCGAAAATTAATTTCTCTAAAAAGTGCTCTTTTAATTAAACAAATGGTCCTGAAAAATGGTGAGTGTGAACTAGTGTCAGAATTCCCACATGTGTAAGAGTTTATTACTGTGAATAGAGCCTGCGGTTAGAAGACAAACACACGTCTGGAGTTCAGAGGTGTTTGCTATGAGTTTATACTGATCTTTAAAATAACTTAAATGACCTTTACTGACTTTACCAAAACAAAACAACACATAAAAGAAGATACCACAGGTCATCATATAGAGTCATGAATGCGCTTACAAATGTCTGGTTTATCGGAGACATTTATCTGAACCGACTTGCATTCCTGTATTCCTGGGAATCAAAACCGTTATCGTGCATTACAAGCACTGTCATTTACCAGATAGTCTACATGTTTTTTCTTTCTATATTGGATAGAATATTAAACTCACATTTACTAGTTGAGATCACATTAGTTTGACATTCACCACATACATTAGAAGAACATATGGATTAACTTTAAATGGAAGAAAAATTTGACTTTTTCCATGTTTAAGTGCTATAATTTGGTCCCCAGTGCTTTTATCAAGATATAAAATGTAAAAAAGATCAACCCAATAACTTCGTTTCGGAAAACCATTCTCTGCAAGCATGTGAAAAAATAGCTCATTACAATTTGGCTCCCCTTGTGATGTCAGAAGGGGATAATACCGCCCCTTAATCTGCACTATCCAACCACAGCACTGCCATTTAGTGCAGAGATCAGCTCATTTTAAAGGACACACCCAAAACGGCGCATTTTTGCTCACAACAACTACAAAGTGTCAATTTTAACATTTTATAATAAATGATCTATATGATATTTTGAGCTAAAACTTCACATACGTACTCTGAGGACACCAAAGATTTATTTGACATCTAAAAAAAGTCTTGTGAAATTTCTCTAAAAAGAAAAACTGATTATTTCAGATTTGGGTTTAACCTATGCTGGGTTGCTTTAACCCATTGTTGGCTGAAATTTTGATTTTTTTTAGAGTGTGATCATAAAACGTAAAGATGTTACCTGTGCATCACATTAAATATTTTAATTTTTTTACTGGTACTGTGGATTTTTACAGTAAGTAAAACTAGATTTTTTAAAATAATAATTTGCTGAAAAAATGCTGGGTTATTTCCAAAAGGGACATACTCAACTAGTGTATTAAATGATCCAGTAAATGTTTATATATTTGACCAAACAATTAAACAACCCAGCATTTTCAGTTGACACAAGCAATCATATGTTAAATTAAAACCCAACTGGGTTAATGATGGGTTAACAATAATTTTAAGTGTTCTTTGACAAAGAAAATAATTTCTTACACATTGAAATAGTTATGTATTTGCACTATTGTATAAAATTTGCACTTATTACAAGATTAGATATTTTATACTGTTACAGTAAATGTACTACACTATAAAAAACTCTAGGTTATTTGGGTTAAAATAGGGACAAACACGGTTTTTGACCCAATGCTGGGTTGAAAATACGTGACATTTTATTTTACATTTCCACATCAGTTGTATCTCTGTACTCAAGATTATGATATCTGACACTTTTAGGTTTTGGTAAAAATTAATTTAAAGGAGACATATCATGAAAATCTGACTTTTTCCAGTGCTATAATTGGGTCCCTAGTGCTTCTATCAACCTTGAACATTTTTAAAGATCAACTCAGTAACTTAGTTTGGTAAACCATTCTCTGCAAGCAAAAAATAGGTAATTGAAAGTTGGCTCCCCTTGTGATGTCAGAAGGAGATAATAGCACCCCTTAATCTGCACTCCAACCACATTTTTGCTCACACCTACAAAATGCCAATTTTATTATGTTATAATAAATTATCTGTGTGGTATTTTGAGCTAAAACTACACATATGCACTCTGGGGACACTAAAGATTTATTTAACATCTTAAAAAAGTCTTGTGAAATGTCCGCTTTAAAACAATAGACGTTGTCTCGCTTTTTAGATACACGTGTGCTTCATGGTTTGGCTTAGTGTCCTTTATAAAGGTTCTCTCACATTAATAGTGTGATGCCCGAGGTTTTTGTCACATTTCAGGACACAGCGGTCCTGTGGTCCTCAGTGACCTCCAGCTGTCTGTCACCCTTACACACAACTCACCTACACGCTACATTTATCCATAATCACCAAAGAAACTCACTTTAACTTAGATGAGCAGTGTGAATGTTAGCAGAGGACGCTGTTGGCTGTGTGAAGTTGTTGTTTATGACTGAAATGGTACTTGAAGCAGCTGCAAGTGAGGAAAGTGCCGTCCGTAGATGCTCAGATTTGCTTTCACACACCCTGAAGCGCACAGAAAGCAAGAATCTGATGTCAGACGTGCCTTCACCGAGCCACCGTCAGCGGTCTGATGCCTCCTTACACACACAGACACACATACACACACACACACACACACACACACACACACACACACACACACACACACACACACACACACACACACACACACACACACACACATAGGCAGAGCTTGTGGAGATGTGCCACAGGAGGATGCAGTTAAGAATAGCAGAAGTCATGTCGCATCAGATGCAAGTGCTCTGTATGTTATTGGGGTTATTTCATTGGCCTACACCGGGCGGGAGGTTTTCCTCCTCCTGCAGTGATTATCTGCAGCCGTTTGCATGCTGTCATTGTTCCTCACCGCTCCGCTCGAGAGCTCGGGCCCTCAGGTTGACATAATCCAGCAGAGGAGCCTGAACACAGAGCCTTTATTAAACTGATTCCTCCACAGCCAAGGCAATGCATCACAGCTGTGCCATTCCTACGGTTATTGTGCAATGGAATCACGTCTTTCTGTTTTATTCCTGTGTCGTTTCGTGAAACGTGTATTTGTTTTATTGTTTAAATTAGAGAGGAAGACTCAACGTATCGAGCAAGGCAATACAATATTCAAAGAAAGAAAGTTTCAAGTTGAATCTCTTTATAATCTCAGATTGTGACCTGATACCATTTTTTAGATTATAACTTTATTTAATGTCCTGAGAGCAACTTCAAGAGCAACCTGTGAGCAGCTGACTATAACAAAGACCAGAGGTGATCACAGTGTAAATAGATCACCTTAAGATGAATGATCGTCCTCTTTGTTCTCAGAGGAAGAGGATAGATACAGAAGGACACACACTCAAAGAAAATTATTCATTGGATTAACTCAATAAAATTGTGGGCAGGATTTCCATCCAATATGAATGTGTACCCCTAACTCATAAAAAACTGCTTTACACAATAAAAATATATTGAGTTAGCCCAACTCAATTTAAAGTAAATGGCAATACTCAATTAGTTGCCTCAACTCAATTTAGTGTAGTCTGAATAATTCGATTTAGCGTAGTTTGAATAACTCAATGTAGTGTAGTCTGAATAACTCGATTTAGCGTAGTTTGAATAACTCAATGTAGTGTAGTCTGAATAACTCAATTCTGTTATTTTATATAAAATGCTTTTATATCATACTTATTAGCATAAGCACATGTTAGCATGCTAATAATAATAACATATGATACTTTGGATGAGCATGTGAGAAGAGATTGATCTCCAAACAGGCATTAACACAGTTAGTGCTCATTGAGAGAAATATGTCACATTCACAACCTAACTACAAGCGCCACTCTTCTGCACGATGGTAACCAAACAATTTGAAAAAATATAACACAACGCTTCTAAAAATGGACATTAAACACTATTAAGTCTTTCTCTTTACCTAAAAATGCATAAAATAACACTTAATTAAAAAAATTACTCTCCAAAAGCAGTTGCATGCAAAGCATGCTGGGAAATTCTTTTTCCAGAACCCAGACTCAAACTAATTGTGTTAACGCAATTAAAAAGAAATCAATAAATAATAGTACATATTCATTTTGTATTAGACAGACTAATTAAATATATATACTTGTTGCTCTTAGGTATTTTAAATTCACTGAACACAATTTTAATGTGTCATTTCTAAGAAGGGCTTGAATCCTTTTTTTGAGTGCAGTTGCTATCACAGCAACATTTCAAAACAATAGATTTTTTGTCATACAGAGAAAAAAAATCTAAACATGTTTTATTCTGCCATCATTTACTCACCAATTGAAAACAAAATACAATTAATGTAATTTTATAGAGAATTTTAAATCCATACCGAAAAAAAATTCCTGGTGTATATGAATGTATGTATTTAGCATATATATTTGCTAAATGCATTTTATTAACAGTGAAGCTAAATCAAATATATTTTTGCAGTTGAAATTAGTTTTATTTTTGCCTTTTTTAAACCTTTGTAAAATAGGCCTACAGGTTTGTAACATGAATAAGGTTTTCTTTACATGCGACGTCAAAATATTTCCTTGGATTGAATATGCAGGGCTCAAATATATATGTTTAAACACTTTAAAATATATTTATTTCAAAAAAATATTTGCAAATATACAAAACTGGCCCAACATATATTGGTGAAAAAATATTATTGTAAACATATTTCAAAATATATTTCATTAAATATATTTTTGGGCCATTTTTGTATATTATAAAATAAATAAATACATAAATAAATAAATAAATAAAATATCTAACGTTTAAACCCAAATGCACGATTCTGTCAGAAAGTATTTGATTTATGATATATAATTATATAGTAAATTGTCATATATAAGTTCATAATATAGTTACGGTATAAAATATATATATATATAACATATTAAAATACTTCTAGAAAACCTACAATAATAATAATACAGTACATAATATTCATATTTTATAAATTTGTAATATTATTTAATGTATTGTATGGCATAGATATTAGTTAATAAAAACTATATTGTCACATCGAAGGTGCCACTGACATCAGCTAAAGCCGGCACAGAAAGTGTTTCTAATTAAAAAAATATATATATAACTGTGGTGTTGTTTACGTGGGTAAGTTACTAAAGTTGTAAACAAATAGGTTAATTTATTTCCAGTCTGGCCGCGGATCAGTAGCGCAATTTGAGAGGCGGGATTTATTACGTCAACAGATTGACAGTATAACAAACCAATCAAATTCGAGCTCCGTGGCACGCGGCCTCCCCAAAAGATGCAGTTTACACACCTTCATGAAATTGTACGATATTTAAAAAGGTTTGTTTTGTTATTTTTGAATTGTCCTTAACTTTAATTTTGAAGAAATTATATCAACCTTTAAACCCAAATGCATGATTCTGTCAGAAAGTATTAGATTAATGATATATAATTATATATTCAATTGTTAATGACAAACATCATTACAAATGTGATCCAAATTTAAATGCAGAATGACATTTTTGAATGCTTGTAAATAATCATTTTTAAGTATGAGATGTTTAAAAGCCCAACGTCTGTAATAACCAGATAAGATATCTTGTCTGATTCTGTCAGTTTGTTATTAAACCCTATCAGACATTTCAGCTGTGACTAGATTGAAATCTTTCACATGCACTTTTTTGTTATCACAGCCTTGGATTTAAAGGGATAGTTCACCCAAAATGCTGTCATAATTTACTCACTCACATGTTGTTACAAAGTAAACCTCTATAAATGTCTTTGTTCTGATCAACACAAAGGAATATATTTTGAGGAATGTTTGTAACCAAACCGATCATGAGCCCCATTCACTTCCATAGTATTCTATTTTCCTACTATGGAAGTGAATGGGCCTCACAAATGATACGAGCAAGAGGTTTTTCTATGATAGTTTGAGGGATGTAATAATACACAGAGTTGAGTGTGTCTTATGATGAGAGTGATTTAGAGATATGATTTCTGTCTTCAGCCGTCACTCTTCAATGTGTCACTTGTGCATGTGTTGTTGTGTGACACCTGGCCTTGTCAACAAACCTCTGGGCTAATGGAGAAGAGCTGGGGAAGGTCTGAGATGTGATTAATTTTCTTCAGCTCACTGCCAAGGACACACACATACCCCCTCCACACACACACACACACACACACACACACAGCCTGAGAAATAGAGGATTGCAGTGTTTATGTGTTGTAGATATAGATTGCGATATTTTGACAGAGGAACATTTTATTACTCAAAACTTCATAAGTTGCTCTTTCATTGCTCAGACGACGTGGAGACCCTCTGACTGACAAGTTCAGTTTTGTTTCTGTTTTGTTAGATTTTCTATTGAAGCAGTTTGTGGTGGAACATTTTGAGCCAGACGGAGTCTCCGCCTGTTTCTGCATTAAAGGTGCATTGTGTAACTTTTAGAAGGATCTCTTGACAGAAATCCAATATAATCTACATAACTATATTATTATTATTGGTGAATAGAGACCTTACAAAATGAACTGTATTGTTTTTATTACCTTAGAATGAGTCAGGTCACTTTACATGGAAGTAGCTATTTCGTGCTGCCATGATTCTGCAGTATAAATCTACAGAGCACGTTTTGTCACTACATTGTCTCAGCGATGACATGTTTCTCCTGTGGCAGCTACCGTAGCTTCTCTATGCGTTTGTTGCAGTTTACAATCTCACCACTAGATGTCACTAAAATCTACACAGTGGACTAGTGTTGTGCGATATGCCCCATCGTGAGATCGTCCTGTCATCAGCCTGTGAGATCACCGTTGCACGATAGTATATCTTGCGTGCCAGGGAGCGGGAACAACTAACTCACTGATTTTAAACCCCTGTGCATCTAACAACCTCTCTAGTGCAAGGAAATGCCAGAGCCTCATGTATTACAAGCTCAGGTGCGAAAAGTAGTCCATACCCCGCGCGTTCAGGTGCGAGGAAGAGTCTGTGCCACACATTACAAGTTCAGGTGCGAGAAGGAGTCTTTGCTGCGTGGGTTCAGGTGCCAGGAAGCGTCCGTGCCACACATAACAAGTTCAGCTGTGAAAAGGAGTCTGTGCCTAGGTATTCAGGTGCGAGGAAGAGTCTGTGCCACACATTACAAAGTCAGGTGCAAGGAAGAGTCCGTGCCACACATAACTAGTTTAGGTGCGAGAAGGAGTCCGTGCCGCACACGTTCAGGTGTGAGGAAGAGTCTGTGTCACGCATTACAAGTTCAGGTGTGAGAAAGAGTCCGTAGCGCACACGTTTAGGTGCGAGGAAGAGTCCGTGCCACGCATAACAAGTTCATGTGCAAGATCTGTGCCACACGCTTTCAGGTGCGAGGAAGAGTCCATGCCACGCATTACAAGTTCAGGTGCAAGAAGGAGTCCATGCTATGCGCGTTCAGGTGCGAGGAAGAGTTCGTGTTATGCATTACAAGTTTAGGTGCTAGAAGGAGTCCGTACCGTGCACGCTCAGGTGCGAGAAGGAGTCCGTGCCTAGGCGTTCAGGTGCGAGAAAGAGTCTGTGTCATGCATTACAAGTTTAGGTGCGAGAAGGAGTCTGTGCCACGCGCGTTTAGGTGCGAGAAAGCGTCTGTGCCACGTATTACAAGTTCAGGTGCAAGGAAGAGTCCGTGCCATGCATTACAATTTCAGGTGCGAGAAGGAGTCCGTGCTATGCGCATTCAGGTGTGAAGAAGAGTTCGTGCCACACATTACAAGTTTAGGTGCGAGAAGGAGTCTGTGCCACGAATTACTAGCCACGAGTCCACACGGTGCGCGTTTAGGTGCGAGGAAGAGTCCGTGCCACGCATAACAAGTTCAGGTGCGAGAAGGAGTCTGTGCCTCACGCTTTCAGGTACGAGGAAGAGTCCGTGCTGTGCATTACAAGTTCAGGTGCGAGAAGGAGTCCATGTCCATTACAAGCTCTCTTGTTCAAAGAGAATTTCTCATGTGCGGAAAAGCACCCAATGCGCATTTGTGACACAAGCGCGGGAATGTTAATTTGAAACTATGATAATAATAACAGCATAGTAATCATTTAAAACTATAATAGACAAACATGCCAACTATCGTCATGAAAGCCCGCTATCGGCCATATGAAAAAACAAGTAAAAAACAAGTAAAATTGAGAAAGTACAATCACTGGCTTTGGTTTCCTGACAAATGTAAAACATTGTGAAGTTTTCTTCTTGAATCTAGAGGAGACATGGATGAAATGTGAACCATTTGAGACTTAAGTAAAAGTCTCCATTAGATATTCTTGCCTAAGAAAGTGTTACTTTCCAAAATGAACAAATCTTGGTATAACAGCTGGCCAGGTCAATTAATAATTATTACAAATTGCTCGCTATGAATAGCTTTTCACCTTATTAAAAGTGACATGCCACAATAGATTCTGATAAGGGCTGTAATGCAATGTGCTTGACACGTGTCAAGTCTTTATGCCGTGTCTGTCCTATTTTCTCTTGGAGCGATGTATATAAAACCTCTTTGATGGGTAAAAAAAAGATTTGCTTTCAATTAAAAGACACTGATTGAAAAAAGGCCATTTCTAGAAACTTCATCCTTCATCAAGAATCCAATTACCGTGTGAAAGAGAAAATGTAAAGAGTTTTTATTGAATGTACTCTGTAATGATGGACTATGAATGTAATAACTCTGCCAATTAGGCGTTTTCATTTGATTTAGACTGACTTTATGATCTCTCTCAATATCAATTACACAGAAAGCTTTCAAAGATCTCCTCTAGCGTGAGCGGAGAAGAGGAGAGTCTCATTAATGCATTCTTACCAGTTTTCATTTGCAGGGTTAATTACCAATTCACAGTTTCTAGGTCAAACACACCGTGTCTACTATCATGCAAAGTGACGCTTTGATAAAGTGCAATGGGTTTTTTGACATTTAACAAAACATTTTTAATGAATACAGCCGATCTGTTATATAGTCTAGTGCTCGTGGTTTCACAGAATTTGTAGCTATTGGCAAATTCATTGTTAAAGGTTTTTGTGTTTCTTACTCGAATTAAAAATGTGTGTTGTATTCATTAAGCTTTTGCGATAATGAATCATTAAGTAGAATCATGTAAGAAGATGTGTGTAATTGTGTATGTCAGCTGTTTGACGGACAGCTGTCAATCAATGTCTGCACATTTCAGCTTGTGCTTAATAAAGCAGAATATTCAGCAGTTTATTGGCTGGCATCACCTGAATTTACCAAAGCTGGACAGCTTTGTTTATGAGGAACATTAAATATTAGTTAATGTACTGGATTCCTTCACAGTTTTTTTCATTTGTGTCCTAATAATTTGTTTTTATAATATTTTACCAAATTTAATCATAAAACACAGGTGTATAAATAAGTGCATTTCTTGTAATCTAGTTTTTTTGCTTTCAGGTTCTGGATCAGATAAACAGAACTGATGGCTTGTTAAAGTTGTTACTGTTCACAGTCAGTAGGGGGCAGTGTTGCTGCTAAAACTGATAAATGTAAAGGTTTAAAGAAGAGATGAAGGTTTGTCTGTCTTTCTGTGTCTTGTCCAGTAACTAAATAAGCATGAGAATGTATATATACATTTAAATATGCAGCTTTATGAAAGTGTAAAGATATTTTGGCTGTCACTTTACATTTCTTTTGCGTCTTTAATTGATACTGGGAATTAGTCTCAGCTGCATGCATTTATATCGTTTCTATTTTTTATATCTTCTCTTCATGTTTGTTTTATGACTCAAATGTTATATTTTCAGATGGATTACTGTATGATTTGTTCAGTGCAGTTTTGAATCTGTATGTTAGTGTGTGTTTTTTTTGCATGCACTGTGTGTGTGTGTGTGTGTGTGTGTGTGTGCGCGCGCGCATGTGTATTGATTGATGCTGTTTTTCAATGTGTGTGTTTGTGTACAGTGTGTACAGGGAGTTGTGCTTTAGACATGTGTTTATGTGTGGTCAGAGAGAGATTCAGTCAGGAGCCCCTACTGAAAAATCCAGCTAAAACCAGCATAAGCTGGTAGCTGGTTTTAGCTGGTTGTAGCTGGTTTAAGGTGGTTTATGCTGGTCCTCCCAGCCTGACAAAGCTGGTCATGCTGGTGGGCCAGCTGGTATTCCAGCATGCTAGGCTAAGTCCAGCTAGACCAGCTTAAAATGTGACCAAAACACAGCTAGACCAGCTTGCTACACCAGCAAAACCAGCTTCCTACACCAGCAAAACCAGCTAAAACCAAGCTGGGGACCAGCTAAAACCAGCTCACCAGCTTATGCTGGTCTTAGCTGGATTTTTCAGTAGGGTTATCCTCTGTAACCATCATACAGTCACACACTGGGTTAAAAACCACATTAACACGTGAAAAACATAAAATGTTTTTGCATTTTGAAATTGAGGCTCTTTAAACACTCATTTAAAGGAGTTTTAGTTTCTTAAGACATCAACTGGGCATCAACTGGAAATTGGACAGTTTAAAGCTATGAAGTGGTATAAAGTGGCGCAGTTCAAATAATTTGGTCTTGTGAGAATTTATTGTAATGAGAAATGTTTGAATTCATAATAAGATATGTCTTTCAATGGTAGCATCTGATCCTAGTTTAAAACATTTTATTTACATTTACATTTACTAGATTTCTTTTATAAATGGTGGAGACCTACAGTATGTGAAATTACTGGGGTCCTTTTCTCAGGAGAAACATTTGAGAAAGCTGAGAAAGTCTCTTTTTGTTTAATCTGGTTGCAAACAACTGGTGTAATAATCATCTGAGATTTGTAATTGGTCAGAAAAAAATGGTCCCAAATTGTCTGTCACCATTTAGGTACAGATATGGATACATTTGGTACCAGTATGTAGCATTGAGATGTGAACACAGCCAGTGTTTTTGTAATTGCCAGTCAGCGCCAGCATTTTTTATGATTTTCACAATAGTTTAATGCTTTCCAGAAAATGTTCTTCTTTAAATATAAACATAAAATATAGGCTATCAAATGAAAGATCAGACCATCTGCTTCATCTTTATTTGTTCTCTTTTTATCACCTCTCAGATATTCTTCAAAATTTTGAACAAAAAGCTGAGATAATTGCATTTTTGAAAAGGACTTTTGTTAGCGATCATATTCAGAGCGATGATCAAAACATACACAGAGTATTTTCTGTTTTTGGATCAATGGATGCTTCAGTGTTTTATAAGTTGGGTAAGAGCACCACCTAGTGGATAAAGGTGGAGATATATGGATTACCATAAAAACTTGTCATTGGCAGGGAAGTGTTATCTCTTAATTGACGTGATAACTTGTCAATGGCAGGGAAAGATTTAAAAATAAATGTGCTAAGGTTTTTCACAGTAGACGTGTTTTCATTACCCTTCAAATTGCGCAAACTTAATTTTTTCTCTCCTTAGTACTGGGTTTTTCTCCTAGAAGTTTTTATTTTATTTTTGTTAGCGTAGCTGACATTGGCTTAACTTAGAACTCTCTTCTGTATGTTACATCATTACTACGCTCACTAGTACGGGTTAATCTTAGCCGCTTTACTCTGCTTCTTATGTTGTCCACCGATTTTTCTGTGTTGTGAAAAGCACTATATAAATAAAATTGAATTGAAATTAAGTGATTCACCTCTGAAAATTTTGGCCCGAAACGTTACCAAAAAATCTGGATTCACTTGGCTGAAAACCAAATAAAAAAAGGTTTTTGTATAATTGTATTAATATTAGACTTTTAATGTTATTAAATAATAATTGAATGAATCTAAGTTGGACTACAAATCAATAACTATGAACAAAAAAAAAATAATTAGACTTTTTTTGAAAGTAACACTAAAATTGTATGAAAATTAAACTAAATTTTCCTCATATTTTTAGCCGTTTTTTCTTTTGGGCGAAAACCGATAATGCCATTTTTGGCTGGAAGTTTTCGAGGGTGTAGTTTTTGAAAGGGTTTCACCCCAGTGACTATTGACAATTTTTTTCTGACAGTGTGGGTTTCTTTCATACATTTAAATTAAAAGCTAAATGTTTGAGCTTCTGTCAATTAATGTCAATGGCGATTCAGTTTTGTTTGAAAATAAAAATGAAATCTTACCCAAAATTTTTCCAGTAGGGATGCACCGATATATCAGCCAATAATCGCTATCAGCAGATAATAGTTTTTTTACCCCACTGTCGGACATCAGTCGTTGGTTAAAAAACAGCCAATGATCAGGGCAGATTATATCCTGCCAATCAAAAGGGACGGAAAAACGATCAGATTCATAATGTGTCAATATTTTGGTTCACAATGACAACAGAATTGTAATTTGTACTCTCTGCACTTTTAGGATTTCACAACATAATACTTTGAAACAAAGAGTAAAAAGCAAAACTGTCGGTATCTATGTTATCCTAAATGATTGAATAACGTTATCGCCTCAGAGATTTTGTATCGGTGTATCAGTCATGCTCATGTTAAACAAAAATTAATCATACCAAATATCTGATCACACAAATCTAACTTGAATATCTGGAATGGCACATAGGATTCAGGAGCTATAGTGTCTCTTATTTCATAATTCAGTGAATATATACTTGAATTCAATTATGTAATTTAAAGCTACCAAATGACCTCAGACTATAACTATTGCAAAAATATTTTTACATTTTTTTTGGATAAATTGTTCCTTTAATTAATGTTACAGGTTAGTAGGTCAGTAAAAGTAATGAACATTTCACAGAAGTCGATGAGGCTCGGGTTGAGCGATGGCAGTGTGTGTTTTGCTTGTGGAGTCATTCGGTCACAGACGCGCTGTGTTTTTCTCCCCGTTCTGAGAATGAGAAATGATTGTGCTTGACTCTGATGTAGGAAAATAAACCTTTCTAATGTGACGCGCTGCTCTGGCCTGAGGAACACAAAGTCCAAACAGAAATCAACAGGGCCTCCGCGTCGCCCCCTCAGCAAACTCCCCGAGGGGGTATATGGTTTACACTGCTGGGCAAAAGGGCCCGAGACCCCGGGAACAATCAGACCACATGCTGGCTGAAACAGGACAGAGAGAGAAATATTTATATTCCCAAAGAAGCAAAACAATGAGCTGGACTCACTTTGACAACTGTATTTGTGTAACTTTCAGCAGATATCAAGTTATATGATGAAAGTCATTTGAGAAACAGACGGTTGCGTCTTAATAATTCTTTCTTAGAGAAACTGCATTCATAGTGTCATGACATCACTGCTATATTGTATGAAATTAATGTTCTGGGTTAAATAGAAATCAAGCATTTGTGACATGGACATGACCACAGAGATCATTTTTTTACTACTTTCATATACGTGACCCTGCCTGTAAAAAGTCTTTAAAAATTATCCTAGATGATAGGAAGAACATCATGTGAAAAGATAATCTTGATATGTTTAATATTGACTTAAGGTCATGTCAAAAAGTTTTCAATTTGTTTAAATTGCATTATTTTCTAAATGTCGACCAAAAACTATTGCGAAGTTAAACCAATGTTAAAATGTAATATTGTTCTCTCAAGATAAGTCATTCCAAAAACCACGACATTGGTTGTGTTGGACTTCATACGCTGCTGCACAGAGCGACATGCGGATGACATCAAAATACTACGTGAACAACTCGAAAGCACACAGAGCAGTCAACTCCGAATAGCTCTCATGGTATTTTGATGTCATGCGTTTGATGGTTCTTGTGACGCTGCATAAAGCCGACCACACCTCCTTTGTCTTGTCCTCCAATCAAACATGTCGTGCCATATTTAAAGATTGATCATGTGACTTTTATGCATGTTAGGTGACCTGTAAATGAGAAAAAATCCTTTGCAGTTTTGCGACATATTGCTTGTTCGAAGTGTCTGAAAAACCACCCAAGCCAAGCAACTTTTTTTGCGACATATGGGAGTTTATGTGAAATTGGCGTGTTTCCATTTGGCGCATTTTAAATTTCCTTACGAAATTTACGAAACTTTAAGTAATTCACCGATTCCGATACCAAAATACTGAGCCGAAACCGATACCAAAAAAATTAGGATCCACTTGGTCGAAAACCGAATAAAAAATATTTTAAGGTTTTTGTATACAGTAATTGTATTAATATTAGACTTTTAATGTTATTAAATAATAATTGAATGAATCTAAGTTGGACTACAAACCAATAAATACAAACAAAAAATAATTGGACTTTTTTAAAAGTAAAATCAAAATTGGATGAAAATAAAACAAAATGTTCTCATATTTCCGGCCGTTTTTTCTTTTGGGCGAAAACTGATAATGCCCTTTTTGGCTGAAAATTTTTGTCAGACAAAATTTTGGTGCATCCCTACCTTATTATAATCTAAAGAACCTGCACTCTTTGGTACCAAAATGTAACTCTGTGGTACTAATATGAAGTCTTCAGCTGCAAAAGTGTACTTTTTCAAAGGGTTTCACCCCAGTGATGTGGTTTTTTGCTACCCAGTCTCACAAGGTTTCGTGATATAGTCACGTACATTTTTGAGAATTTTTTCGGGATATTATCACAAATTTCCGCATTTTTTGTGATCGTATAACGAATTTCTGTTTTCGTGTGATTATCACGTATTGGTTACTCAACTGCTTCTTTTTATTTTCAAACCATTGTCGCTTTCGGTTTAGGGTTAGATTTGGTGCTTGCAATAGAATGTCACTTTATGTATTGGTTTACACAATTTTTTCTGATTTATTTTTGTATATGTCACCTGGCGTTAGGATTAGAGTTGAGTTTGGGTAAGGATGTCATTTTATGTAAATCTAACCCTAAACCGAAGCGACAATGGTAATAAAATAGGACAAAACTGTTGAGTAACCAATACGTGATAATCACACAAAAACAGGAATTTGTTATACGATCACAAAAAATTTTTGATAATATCACGAAAAAAGAATCAAAAATTTATAACGAAATTTCGTGAGACTGGGCTGTTTTTTGACAATTTTTTTCTGACAGTGTGGGTTTCTTTCTTACATTAAAATATAAAGCTAAATGTTTGAGCTTCAGTCGTATACTAAATTAATGTAAATGGCTAGTAGGGATGCACTGTAAATGAGTAAAATATTTAGCAGTTTTGCGCCATACCTAAGGCAAGCAACTTTTTTGCGAATTATGTAAGTTTATGTGAAATTGCCGTGTTTTCATTGGGTGCATTTTCAATTCGCTTACGAAATTACGAAACTTTAGCTTATATATATATATATATATATTTATATATATATATGTTACACATTGGCTTTGTTGGCTGAACACACTAAAAGTCTTGTCCCATTTTTAGCAAAGTCCTCTAAGTGCATGAAAGAAAAATTGGATGAACAATCATGGTACGCCTACATCGGAAATCAATTGTTGAGATGAGAGTTTTTTACTTGATTTTTACCGGCTATATTAGGATATTGACCCAATTTTAGACCATTTAATCTTTATTGAAAAAGGACACTGAAGAGTGACTACAGAGAGATAGGGTCGGATTGGAAAACAACGTTTTTGCCAAAAACAAAGCTTGGATGCATTTAGAGGGTTTTGCAGCAAAAGCCAAATGTGTTAAACACCAATGAAATGACGAAAAGTGATATTTGTGAAAGTAATGCATTTAAATTAATAACCTTTTCATTGCATTAAAATTTAATTACTGAACCTTAACATAAAAGCCTGAGGAAAAAATGCTTATTTACAAGAAAACATGTTAGGGTTTTGCATCTGATTTTTATTCTTCAAGTTGCTGCATGGTAAAAGTAACCAGGGCGTTAATCTGTTATAAACCACATTACTAGGCGCAGAAATTGTATTCGGATAGCTGAATAATATTCTTATTAATGAATGCAGCTATTTATTGAACATTGGCGTCGTTTATCATATTGCTGTTGCTTCTGTTTTATTAAAGTAATAAGCCACTTGAGGCTACGCGTTACAATGAATTTACCACGGTTTAGATCTCTCTGATTCTCTCTCTCTCTCTCTCTCTCTCTCACACACACACACACACACACATAGCTCTTTTCCCCCTGTGGTCACATCTGCATGAGTTTGTTTTATAAAGCCTGCCCTCTCTGTCTATCATTAGCAATCTCACCCCAGGTTAATGGCGCTCTTTTAAAATTAACGACCCCTGAAGATATACAAGCTCTCCAGGTTAAAGGCATGATATATGATTTTTCTCTGGTAATTACCTTTAGCCGGGCCGCTCTTACTGTTCCTATGCATTTCAAAGAATAATGTGGGATTGTGTTTTTCTAGAGTCTAGTGTTTCTCGCGAGTGCATGAGACAAAATGGTCGCTCTGCGCTTTGTGCTAAGAGGAAAAAATCCGAGAGGGCTTTTGAACAGAAGAGGTCCAATTATTCTGTCTCTTCCGTGGCATTGATTCACAATACTGTCACATTTAGCCGCGGTGTGATATTTAACGTTGTCGAGAGCGGCGTTCGCCTTCAAAGAGCTCAGCTGAAACGCTGATCACAGCCCTCGTCGGCGTCATCGACAAATGTAAGTGATTAACAATACCAAGGTCTTAAGGTCAGGAACAGAAGAGACATCATAAAAACGGCGCACCGAGGTTCGATAGGAAAGATAAGAGAAAGCCTCGTGCGTTTCTCCTTCTGAATTTCTGCTTTTCAAATTCTGACAGCTATTCTCTCCCCAGATGGAGGGCAGAAATGCGTGCGGCGCAGGCCTTCGTCTGCCCAGGAATAAAAGCGTGAGAATGGAAAACGTGCAGCTAGCACTTTGCTCCGGTGCCTATGTGAGGCGCAGTCGGATTGATCTCCCATAATCCTTTGTCTTGATGAGACAATGAAAAATGCCCCCCGCCACCGGCGTGTCAATATGAGCGCAGGAGTTTTTATTTAACCCGTTTCTTCCGTCGGATGATGCCTCTTGTTACATTTTCAGCGCCTGCCTGTCAGCTTGACATCGCAATATTGCGCTTCTCCCGCGCTTCCTGGTCGGTTTCATTTATTTCAAAACACCATTTCACACACGACTGACTTTAACAAGGCATTATACAGTGTTGAGGGTGAGTCGAGGAGATCGAATCGTGACAGTTACAACATTTTTTATCGTAGAAATGTGGAATATTGTAAATAGCAGACTCCATAAATGTGCCAGAGGTTTTTCGTGCCGTGTCTTTTCATGTATCTCTGTGCCGAATGAAATAAGATCCCAGATTGGCTGCTTTTTTATTGTTTCTTTTGTGTATTGGCATCGCAAAACTTCTCCAATGATCATCTTTTCCAGCGAGTTTGCGAACAGATATTAAGGTTCCTTTTGAATTTTTTTCAAGTTGGATCATAAAGTTTATTTGATCTCTTGAAAAAATATTCAGTGAATTGTGTAACACATTGTACTAAGTAGGTTTTTTTTTATCTGATTGTTTTGCTTTCTGTATTATTTAAACAGATTGGTTAGCTTCGACAAACCGTATACATCCACAGTTTAGTGCAGTGTTATGTTAATGTGCCAGATCCACTCAGTTGAGTCTGGTTTCAAGTTTTTTTTTCTCCACTTCTACATCATTTGGTTCCTTCCCATTGTTGCCTTTGGGACTTTTGACATATCACACTTTCTTAATGAATTTAAATCCTATCAATACAAATATTTTCACAGCAGTCAGAACAAATGTGCAAATGCTGTCAGTGGGATGGTACCCTTTAAAAAGGTCCTACTATGTACCATTTAGCTACAGACATGTACCTTTGAGGTATTATATGCACCCTTTAGATCAGAGGTGCCCAAACTAAAAGTTGGCCAGCAATGCCCTTAAATTTGGCCCGTCATGCTACGTGAGATAAGGAAAAAGTATAAACATCAGATTTGTGTAAATTTGTTTTATTTGGACATTACAAAAATGTAAATTAAATGCAAGGAATAAAGTAAAAATTTTTATGTACATGCATATTTGAAGATGTATAGCATGCATCACGAAACTCAATAAACTTAGGTACTATATGCTTATAATGGAGATGTCGAGGTAGTGGCACACAGACAAAAGGATATTTTAAAAATGATTGGTAAAATGATTTCTTTTTTTACAACAGTTACCTTTGAAAATAAAACTGGATAGTAAACCGAGTAATGTTTGCTTATTTATTTTTTAAATATTAGAAAATTATAAATAAGGAGAATCAAGGCAACTTTTAATATAACACAGCAACATTTATTTTCGGCACACAGCCCTCAGTCAGGTTTGATTTTTGGCCTTTGGTAGGATAAAGTTTGGGCAACTGAAAGGGTACCGCTTTTGATCATTTTTCCCTGAGAGCATAGTTTGTTAGCAGAGGAAAAGGTCATGGGTTCACACCCAGTGAAAACACATTTTTATCACACTGCACTCTTAGATTGGATGTGTTAAAAATAACACAATCAGTGTTAGTTTAGGGACAACACACTACTGTAAATGCTTTGTCCCAAAATGCACACATCTCTGCATGTGTGTTGTTATTGGATCAATACATTTTGTGTTTTATTTTAACACAGAATCAACAAAAAATTACACATAATGTCATAAAATGTATAACACATTTTTTTTTCAAAATTAACACATTCTTTCTTGAAGTGTGTAAAAAGTGAAAAGTTGGATCAACTTAAAAAATGACTTTAAGTGGTAACCCCCCCAAAAAAATTTTTATTTTCAACATATTTGTTTAAGTTTAAAATACTTTAATTCAAAATTAAGTTGAAATAATATTTTTTTAGGTTTTACCAATTATTAAAGTAATTTTTTAAAGTTGATCCAACTTTTCAAATTTTACAGTGTGATAAAAAACAAACATTGCAATGCAGTAAGCGCTTTGGATAAAAGCTAGGGAATGTTTTTCTGCCAATTTTAAATACATAAATGAATTATAAAAACAGAAAACTGTACGCAAATATATGCACCAAAATTTTTAATTACATAATTTTTTTTAACAATGTCATGTCTGATCCGTATGGTCTGAAACTGAATGCTGCCCAGCTTAATGTACAAAATGTGTACAGATGTGTACATATGTGAAGCTAAGGTTCATCCAAACATTTGCTAGATTTGTCATTGGGGGGGGGGTTCAACGGTATTTCATGCATTTTGACTTATTAACACAGTTTAATAGTTGTTTCCTCGTGCTAAACAAATGCAACGTGTCAAAAAAAACAGTTGGATATAGTTTGTCTATCCAGGGTAGCAGCAGAGTTTTGCGTGTGTGTCTGTTTACCGTTGGATTTCATTGAAAAGTCTCAACCGAGTCATGAGTTGCATGCGGTAAGACAGACTTCTGTGTTATGTTGGAAATATGCGGGTAAGTGCATATTATATAAACGACATGAACATGTAGTGAATCATAAGATGTTTTGTATACAGTGTTGCATGACTCACGACTTGCTCCTCCCGCAGTTCGTAACTCCTCCTTCCGGATTGTTTCGTTCGTTATCGGAAAGAAACGGTAAAGCTGTTCTGTCTTTTATAAATCTGATAAAACTAAAGACTCTTTGGAGATATGAAGGATGTAATAATACTCTATAGGTACTCAAGATTCACATCAGATACGCAGCTACGCTAGCAATATCTAGCAGTATCTAGCAATAAAGTTGGCAACACTGCCTCAGACACTCTCTGTATCATAGTACAATGCTGGTAATGATAAAACTTGTGATCATAGTTGAATACTAAGGATGCTTTTGAGAAACATAACCCCAGAACATCTTAACATTGCAGTGGTGCGTTTTGAACGGTCAAGTGGATCTCACATTTTCTTCATAAAGTGTACGAATCTATTTTTAAATGTCATATAGTTTGATATGATTTTTACGTACTAACAAGTGATGTCTCTGATACTAACGTTCTTCCTTTTAGCTGTGCATCAAAGCAGAACACTTTGACAGAGACTAATGGTGGTTTTAATTTGAATATTGATGTTTTTCTCTTTGCATTTAAGTGTTCAGCTCCATCAGTCATAAGAAGATGGCTGAAGCAGCTCCGTCGAGACTTTTCCTGCAAATTTCTCTCTCCCTCACTTATCTTCTTGTTTCTGTTCGTCTGCATGGCTGCTTTGGGTGAAACGCGGCGTGGCTGACACGTCAGTGCTGTTTATTAAGACACGAGTCTATCAGGTCTCATAAGCGGCTGCTCGCGGGCGGCCCCGTGTTCTGTTGCTTCCGGACGGTGTCATCAATCTTACACCGGCTGTCCTGATGCATGATGGGACATCACAGATAGCGTTCTCTTCCCGTATGGAAGTCGACAGGAGAAAGCAGGTATGATGGCTGTGAGCGCTTCACTGATCCCAGATAGAGAGAAAGAGAGACCAAGTTACAGACTGCAAACGTTTAAACACTTCATTTAGAAATCTCATTAAATTAGGGGTTTTTACCAGCTAGTTTCTCAAAGCATAGCTCCTTACAATAAAAACTGGATTGTTATGAAATCTAGAAATGTTTACATCCAGCGTAATATTAACAGACACCTCAATTTCATGTTAATATCACGGAGGAGAAAGTTTTTTTGTGCATTAAAAATGCAGTTTTATAGAAAGCAGTGAATCTAGGACAGCAAATATATGAAGATCCAAGAAAACATCCGGGATTAGTAAAACCCCCAGGATGAGCGAGAGAGAGAGAGAGACGGGGAACAAAGGATACATTTTGGAAAAAGCTTTGCGGAAAAATGAAATTTTGACAAGGAATTTCATGCTCATCAGAAACCCAAGTATGTTTTCTGTATAGGCACTTAATCTCCTAAACTTAAAACATAAACCTCATAATGCTTTAAAGTCCACGTATATTTTTTTCAGAGAATTGTTTTAAAACACATTATAAATGTTAGAAATGTATTGCTGAAATGTTGCAAAGACTATGCAGTACGGAATTTGTGGAGTTATATTGTCAAACAGTTCTGGGTTCAGGATTATGTGGGCGGGGCTAAAACGGTGGCTTGATGATGCACTGGAGCCACTGAGTATGGCCCCGCCCCTAACACAATCGCAAGCATCAATTTAGTTTGTAGTGGTCTTTAAAACTTGAGACAAACGGTAGCTTTACAGCGCACGCCCCCAACGTTTGGGAGCAGTGAATCCTGCCTGTTTTTCCAAGATTTTGAAAACGTATTTTATTTATTTGGTGTTTTTTATCATTCAAATTGGTCTGGGTGGTTAATATCACATTTCTCGGTGATGTCACAAACTGAGAATACATTTAATATTGGACTTTACACAGTCATTAATGAAACACAAGTAGATGGTAATGGCTTTGTAAATCGTACATGAGATTATACTTAAGTATTTTGTTGCATTCGGCGATGGCTTTATTAACAACCTTTACAGTTAGTAATTCTGCCCAAGTTCATAATGTGCATTTTAACTTATTTCCTGCCAGTCTTTTTTTTTAAAGTTGCCCACCAGCATTTTTTTGTGAGTTTCACAAAATGCCTTCCAGGAAAAATTTCTTTTATAAATATATACACATACAAATATATCAAATGAAAGAACAGAACCTCTGCTTTCTAAAAAAAAAACAAAGAAACAAAATGGGAAAAAACTTTCATCCTAACTTGATTTTATAACCTCTTAAATATCGGTAGGTTTCTTCAAAAATACCAAATTTGAAATAATTACATTGTTATAAAGGACTTTTGTTAGAGATGAGATACAGAACGATGATCAACACATACACAGAGTTTACTATGTTGTTGAATTAGTTGATGCTTCAGTTTTGTTTAGAAAATGGGTAAGAGTCCTAGAGTACTAGAGTACTAGAGTTATCTAGTGGATAATAGCGGGATTATAGATTATAGATTACCGTAAAAACTCGTCAGGGATGCATCATTGGCAGGGAAATGTTTTCTCTTAATTGACAAGATAACTCAATGGCAGGGAAAGAGTTAATGATATTAATGCACGCGACAGTAAGTAAGTGCGTAAGACTGTCCCATGTCTTTAAACTGGCAAAGCGGAGTTCCCCAAATCCTCACTAAACCCACACTATCTTGAATACGGCTAAGAGTATCCCATCATTCATCATGTTCTGGATGTACAGTACTGTGCCAAAGTCCTATACCACCACCACCAGACTTGATGTTGTTTTAGAAGTTTTAATGTCCATCCATATTTATTTTTCAATCTATTTTATTAAGATACAAACAGAAAATACAGGAAATATGTCAACAAAAAAAAAATTCCAGAATGTCTTCTTTAGGCATCGTCTGTGTTTAGTGTGACCTCTCTTGGCACATCTTGAGCATTTTTGAGCAGAATGAAATAAAAAGACTAATTTCTTTAAAATTAGAAATTAGGATTTTATTTTATTTAGGTTTAAGAGATCCTGCAGTTTCCTGCTATTGCTCAAGTGGAAGTAGAGCTAAAAACTTGACACTTCAGTTTACATTTTTATACAGTTTTTAATACTACATACACATTTCTTGTATTTTCTGAATGTATTCTATTAAAGAGACTGAGAAATAAATTATATATGATCACTATAACAGTTCAAAAACAACAAATTTAATTGTGGCATGGTGACTTTTGCACAGTACTGTAGATGGTGAGAATTTTGCCCAACCCTCTCAAGATGTTGCGACAACTTTTGATTGTAAGTTAATAAATGGATATTGCATATTTGGGTAGTAAAACGGAAAGTGTTGCACATTTCATTGGTGCAAACATTGTTATGTATTTTGTAAAACATCTTCAACTGCTTTTTATAACATAATTACACTGTAAAAAATACTTTGCTGCCTTAAAATTTTTTGTTGAATCAACTTGGATTTACAAGTCATTTTAACTTACTATTATTTATCTAGACTAGAGATGAGTTGTTATAACTACAGGTGAGTTGTTATATCTTATAAAATTTAGTTGACTTTTCTCAACTATATTTTATAAGTTGTGACAACTCATCTCTGTTGACATGACTTGTAAATCTGAGTTGATTTAACAAAAAATTTTAAGGCAGCAAAGTATTTTTTACAGTGTAGAAATAACATTAATGGTGTCGCTTATTCAGGGATAATAAAATAAACAATAAACTTTTATAAAGTTGCATGCAAAAAATTAAGAGTTTTACAGGTGCAAAGAATTCTGCTTCTGAAAGTTTCAAATAAGTGTAGATAATCATCTTTAAGTTTAGCAAATGTTCATTTCAGAGTGTTTGTGTGTTCATTTTATTTAAAGAAAAACTTAAAATTGTATATTTTATGTAGCCTTGATGAAAAATTAATACGTTTTTGGTGCAAATTGCTGCCACACTGAAAAAAAGAATTCATTCAATTAACTCAATTTTTTTAAGGTAAGTAGTTGCAATAAATTTATTTAAGCTACATTGAAATAAAAGTTTTTTGCTTTTGCTTTTCTATTTTTTTTTAAATGGAGTAAATTGAATTAATATTTTTTTCAGTGTACCTGGATTGACATTTTTACACTTGATACCATCGGATGAATAATTTTACCTGCATGCTTGGGATCTTCTACACTTGAGCCAAATACAGGAAATACGTCATGTAAGTGGTCAAGTACAAAGACGGCAAGTGTGGGCATTTGGATGCAAATATGAAATAAATATGCAAATAAAAATTGCTGTTGCAAATCTCTGTAAACTTCCTAAAAAAAGACTTTGGCTATAATGTGAACACAATATATTCCCAGCTTACATTTAAAGTCCCTTTGGTGTTAAAGCTCACAGTACAGCATGTTCTCTTGTACTTTATTAATTGTCCATATCTTTTATTTGATATAGACATTATGAGTGTTTTCTTTGGCGTGCTGTGATGAGGGATGAAAGAGTCATTGTGTTGTGTACAGTGGGATATGAGAAAGAGAGATAAGGTTTGTGAACTATCATGTAAATGCGGCTCTGTCTGCCGGTCCGGGGAAATTGAGCTTCATTAAGTGAGTCAGAGCAGATTTATGTAGTGATGTGAGCTGTAGTGGTTTGTGTGGACACTGTACACCACACAGCGAGATCATGATGAATCTACTGCTCGCTTCTCTGGCTGGACGCCTGAACACAGAGAGAGAGAGAGAGAGACTAATGTTATTCCTTGTAGACCTTGCAAATACTTAGAAAATACACTGTTTTGTCATTTTAATGAAGCGCATTTAAATTGAAGTGAGACAGGTTGGTGAGGGAGACAGGACGAATAAGAGAAAAGGAGAGACAGAGATTTAGTAGAAATGAATAAACAGTGTAAAAGTTACTCTAGATATGATTAACAGTATATACTTAAGTAAAAAAAACAACAACTCGGATAGTGAAACATTTTAGCTGCGTATCACCGTCCACAAATTGATGTTTGATTTGCGTCGGTCTGTGTGAGTGAGTGAGTGACTCTTTATCGTCATCACGTTCAGAGACGAGTACTTTTGGGTCTCGGGGGAAATAAACGGGGATGAAATAACAGGCTTTCCACTTCTGATTCACATCCAATCTGCCTATTACCAGCAGCAGTGCACGGAGAGAGAGAGAGACAAATCTGCTTGCTCCGGTCCGAGAGAAAATTTGAATCAATATTTCCCATTAGCGTGGTTGATGCTTAGAGCAACAACAGAGCAGCTCGGATCAGAGGCGGCCGTGTGTGTGTGTTCAGGTGTCTGGGATAATTGAATCTGTCTGTGGCTTTCTGATTAAACTGCTGGACAAAAAATCACAATCAGATGAAGGTTATGAGCTGACAGAATCTACCGTTTGAAGCTTAGGGAAGCACTTTTCTGCACAAAGTAACGTTTGTTTTATTTATTTGTGGTGTTTTCTAAGGCAAGCATCGGTGTTAGTGTTGCTTATACTATAGTTAGGGCTGGGCGATATATTGAGTTTTGGTATTTTTTTCCTTGCGAGATACAGGATATATCGTCTATATCGGTATGGTCTGATATGACTCTACTTTGCAAAAGAAGTTTTGCCAGAAATGTACACTGAGGTCAGACGCAGTGACGGCCTGTGAGTTATTTTTCGAGGGCCCATGATGCGAAGCATAAAGTCAATTAAATTAAATTTTATTTATATAGCGCTTTTCACAATTTGTAATTGTTTCAAAGCAGCTTTAAATTAAAAGAAGCAGGGGAAACACAGAAAAATCGACAGACAATATAAGTAGCAAAATACAGCGGCTATGAATAAACTTTACAAGCGAGCGTAATAATGATGTATCGTATACAAGAGGGTGCTAAGTAAAGCCAATGTTGGCGGACTACCCGGGGTTGAAAAACCCTAGGAGACAAACCTCCCGACTTTTTTAAGCCTAGGAAAAAAAAGGTCCTAGGAGGGAAAAAACCCTTGGGAGATATATATATATATATATATATATATATATATATATATATTGGCAGACATTGGCTTAACTTAGCACCCTCTTGGCTACGTTATTACTACGCTCGCTAGTGCGGTTTAATCTTGGCCGCTGCTTAGCCTATGTTGTCCATCGATTTTCTGTGTTTTCTCCGGCATTTACTAATGTAAAGATGCTTTGAAACAATTAAACAATTGTGAAACGCACTATATAAATAAAATAAAATTTTATTTAATTCTGCTATTTTGTCTGTATGCCAGGGTATGGCGACCCTGTATAAAATCGTTTCAATTTATTGTAGTTGTTATTAGTTCAGTCATCTTTCTATTGAGATACTGATTACATTCTTGCAGACAATGTTTTTTTAATAGTTTGTATGACATATTTAATATGCATGTCATATAACGTTTATGACGTTTATTTTTTTGCAGTTACAGTTAATATTGCTAAAGTGTACATATTTTGTGAAAATAAATACAATAAAATCATATGTATTTTTTTTGTTTTTGCTTTGTACTAATAGGCCTGTCTATTTACTGTAATGGAAATATTTTAAACATGGTAAAAGCCTTTTTTGTGTTTCAAGTAAATGTTGCGTGTGTGTCAGGTGTTGTGTAGTATTACATGTCTAGAGTGTGTTTTGAAGGTGTGTTTGTCAGGTCTTGTGTAGTATTTTGTGTGTTGTGAAGGTTGTGTAGTGAAATAGAGAGCATGATAGTGATCAGAGAGGAAATGGCTGTTGTGATGTTGACCTCAGCTTCACCTTCACTCGATCTGTCTTTACTGTCCTTCAGTTGACTTTTCACCCCTGTACCTCCAGTAAGAGGAAACAGAACTGGGGATTATTTTGGCCCTGTGTACACACACACACACACACACACACACACACACACACACACACACACACACACACACACACACACACACACACACACACACACACACACACACACACACACACACACAGTGAGAGAGAGAGAGAGAGAGAGAGAGAGAGAGAGAGAGAGAGAGAGAGAGAGAGAAAGTTTAGGCATCTGAATTCATTTCAATCTAAGACATTTTGTCTACTTTGTATAGTAAAAGGATAAATTTTTTGTTAGACCTGAATTTATGCAATTTAATAAATGTTTGTGAGAAACATGTAAAGCAGGAGACATTGAGAGGTCTTAAACTTATTGTCCATGAAACATTGTAACATTAAATCTCTTACTGCAAGTTCTGTCGGACTGTACGGCACAAAGATGAAGAGTTCAAACCAGAAATCTGGCATTAATTTCACTGTTTACTGTGTATTCTGGGACACCAATATTATATACCAAAACCAGATGAATTACACTTTGCAAGGTTTGAGGTTTACAATTATACTCCAGTAAATTTAAATACACCATTAAGATGTGTATAGAAACAGCAATGTGTTTCCTGTTGATTTCTTCTGTATCCTGTGAGAGGAACCGACGCTATAACAGGAAAAATATTCAGCCTATAAACGTCTGTGTGTTGAGTTAAAGCAACAGTTCACTTAAAAAGGACTTTTTTCTGTTATTATTTACTCAACACTTTGTTCCAAACCCATATGCTGTTATTAAGAATCTTCAGAAAGGTCTTTGTCCATTCCAGAATAAATGTCCGCTAAACTGCAGAAAAGTCAATATTTATGTAATTTTGCTAAATTTCTTTCTCCGTTTTGTATTTTTAAACTAGCATAGCAGTCTGTAGGAATGAAAAATCCCAGATGAGATTAATATTTTTAATATCTTGATGATTTTTCCTGGAAATTAAAAAGAGAGTAAATTGAAACTTGTACACAAGTCTTCTACTTCTCAGATATTTCTCCTGAGAAAAGACTCAAAGAAATATCACAAATTAGAGTTTCAGAAGAAATCTTAACAATCAACTGATCTCAGATTTGCCAAGTCTGCAATATAATTAAAGATTTCTATATGAAGTCACACATTTATTACCGAATTTGTTTAACCCATACAATCGACATTCATTTCACAACTCCATGCTATTAAAGCGACACTCCACTTTTTTTGAAAATATTCTAATTTTCGAGCTCCCCTAGAGTTAAACATTTCATGTTTACCGTTTTGGAATCCATTCAGCTGATCTTTGGGGTCTGGCGGCACCACTTTTAGCATAGCTTAGCACAATCCATTGAATCTAGCATCGTGCTCAAAAATGACCAAAGAGTTTGGGTGTTTTTCCTTTTTAAAACTTGACTCTTCTGTAGTTATTACACAGTTATTAACAAGGGGACTATTTTCAGGTGCTGCGTAATATCATTGCACCTCCTGCAGTCATGTTACGGCAGCAAAGTCCTTGATTATTACGCCAGAATGAGAGTATATTTCCTAGCAATATCTGCCTTAAAAAATCACAAATTTTAATTTTCTGTCGGTCTTAGTACACGATGTAACTACAGAAGAGTCAAGTTTTAAATAGGAAAAATATCAAAATTCTTTGGATTTATTTTTTAGCGTGATGCTAATGGTCTAATCATATTCAATGAATTATGCTAAGCTATGCTAAAAGTGGTACCGCCAGACCCAGAGATAAGCTGAATGGATTCCAGTGAATATAGTGTTTATTCACTGATTCTTGAAAATTTGGCAAAAGCATGTCCCAATAAGAAAAGTGCTAATTCTGTTGTAAATAATAACATTTTCATGAAGAAAAAGAATCAATGTTATAATCAGGGGGTCCTTTGCACATATGTTAAATTCTCTTATAGGTTTATTTTGATTTTTTATTAATTTAATGATTATATGCTGACCCATTGCCTACAAAATCAACTGTCCTCAGTTAAGAGATAATCATTTCAACTTGATTAAAAAAGCCAAAAGTAATAAATGAATTGAATAATATATTTACCGCATGAAAGAGTACATTGTAATATGTATTAAAAACTACAAACAGTGAGTTTTGAACAATATTTACTATTATTTTGTGATTGCTCAAAAATGTGTCCCACATATTCTTCACCACCGTCAGATATTTATAAAAAGCAATAAAATCAGACAACTACAGGGTCAACTGCATTCCTGAGGACCACATTTTTAAACCTTCAGCTCTTCTGCATGCTTCAAGATCACTCAAGCTCCTGTATGTTTGATATTTTCTCTTAAACTTGTTCATATTTTTTATAAGAAAATAATGCACACCAAGGTGGTAATGCGGCACGACGCGAAGCGTCACACTGTGCATTATTTTCTTATAATTCAAAGGACCGGAGTCAATTATTCCGCTTATACCACGGTTACCACAAACATTGCTCTGATGCCTATTTTTAAGACATTTTATAGGTTAGGTGTGCGGTTTACAGAAAAATAATCAACACCCATAGAACATTTCTCAGCCAATCAGAATGCAGCATTCAACAGACCCGTGGTATAAGGAATAATAAGGGCCAATGTCACCACCGTCAGATTATTGTCACCACCGTCAGACGTAGTTTTATTTGTTTTAAATTAATATGCTTACAATATTTTTCTTCGGTGCTGTTGAGTTATTAAATGAATAGTCTCTATTAATACAAAAATATGTTTATTAAATAAAAAAAATCATTACTTTTTCTATTTAGGCTTAAAGTTTGTGTTGTATGAGTAATAACTGGAAAAACACCTATTTTATGAAAAAAATACGAACAGGGGAGGTTGCACCAGTAAATTGCTGAACAGTCAAGACCTTGATCTATAATGATATACCTTCAACTTTTTTTTTCAAAATTTAAACCTGTTTTATCCAAATTCTCAAGAATCACTGTATTGTATTTTAACAATGGAGTTGTGTTTATATATTTATTTCTCCTAAGCAATTTTTGGAAAAACATCTGAGACCGAGTTGATACTTAACTGAAACACAATTGAAAACTCCATCAGATCTCTTGTGCTAGTAAATGAAAGTGATTCATTTGGAGATTCAACTTCGTTCAATGACCATTTTTCAATTTGATGTAAATGCAAATGAACACAAGTTTTATATGGACGGATAAAAAGTGCTGCGTGTCCCTTTTTAGTCGGGGTTTTAAAATAGCAGGTTGCAGCTTTCCTAAATTATTCCACACCAAATTTGAAAGGTAAATTTATACACCAATGGTGAGCACAATCTGCATGGCCTTGGCAATAAAACAAACTTTGGCTGAATAGAATTTGAATAATGGTGTGGTATTTACGGCCAAAGTTGTTTTTATACGAGTCGACCTTGTTTACGTGAGAGTCGGGTGTGAAGGTGGGCGACTCCACGGGGAGCGGCCAGCTGCCATCGTAGCGAACCAAACCCCCTCAGGTCCAAACGCACAACATTTTCCCACTTGAAAACTTAATCGCACCCTCTTTGCCACTTTTATTTCCCTGAGTTTACCCCCCGCCAGCATTGCCGAGTGAGTTTGTTGTTTGTCTGTAATCTTTGTGGTGTCATTACAATGGCTGCATTTATATCAGATTCGAAATGACTGAGGACGTAAGCGTGTACCCCATTTGACTGTCACGGCGGCCGGGTAAAACAGGGAGCGTGTTTGATGAATGTGAGCCCATGCGAGCCTGTTCTCAAGTTTGTTGTCATTTTTTCACAATCTTCCTGATGTCTTGTCAGCAGGGTGAGTGAAAAATACGCTTGACTTGGATTTCGGTTGCTATTTCTGGCTGTGAATTAGACATTCATTGCTCAAGTATCCGTAGAAACCAGCGACAGATTATCGATGGATTAGATGAAAACCGTTTGAATTTAGAGATTCTTCGCACCGTGTGGGTGTGTCGTGTTGATAAATGCATTTGTATGTTTGTGTTTTTGCTCTTGTGATCAAGAGAAACTACAGTTTGTTTCACATGCACCTGCGCAGGGAAGCGTCTATCTGATCACACCAATCGACACCATGAAATCAGACTGGCTGTATGAAATCTTAGAGACATACATCACCTGAAAGTCATAGAGTAATCAGATGAAGAGTACCACGTGATGCTGTTGCTAGGGTGATTTGAGTGGTTGTTATGCATTTGCAACATTGTTGGTGGTAGCCAGGGCATTGCTATGTAGTTCACAGTTGCTAAGTGGTTGCTAAGGGGATGCTAGGTGCTTGCTTACTGGTCCAGGTCTTATGCTGCGTTACCCTCAACACTGGTGTTAACGCATTACAAGTAACGCGCATTACGTAATAATATTACTTTTCTGAAGTAACGAGTAAAGTATCGCATTACTTTATAAATGTACACGTTAATATTTGAGTTACTTTAAAAAAAGTAATGTGAGTTACTTTTCAGTTTTATTAATTCAATTTAAAGATAAAAATAATGTACTGAATTAAACTATACGTAGAATTACGCACTCTTTGCGCCTGAGCGGGAACAGTTTGAGTCAGAAATGGAGATGGCAGGCCAGAGTTTGACATTTTTGCGATCATAAAAACACCTGCAAGGCCTGAAAGAGATCAAGCCTCAGCCAAGTAAGAAAAAGTAACGCAAAAGTAACTTAAAAGTAACATAGGCATTACTTTCCATGAAAAGTAACGAAGTAACGCAATTGGTTACTTTTTTGGGGAGTAAATTAATATTGTAATGCATTACTTTTAAAAAGTAACTTTCCCCAACACTGGTTAACACCAGCTGCAGTAGAGGCGTCAAGCAGAGTGATTTCAATGTTAAGTCAATGTGAAGACGCGTTGACGTGCGTCTGGAGGTCTTGCGGCGCGAATGAGGCGTTTAGCGCTGCGCGGTAGACGCCTCATTTGCGCATCTAGTTTGCGCAAATGGCGCAAATTGAGCATCTGGCGCGGCACCCGCGAATGGTGCTTTTTGTGCATTTTGCACTTGATGCAAATTTGCGACTAACGCCCGAGTTCAAAAATTGGACCTTTGGCAGATTTTCACGCCGCGTTAACCAATCAGGAGCCTGTGCCTGCTTTCTGCTGTGGCGGCACTCATTCAACATGAAGGAACGCTTGATATTGTCTGTAAGCAGTCACCCAGAGCTATACAACACAAGTTCTTATTTCTGGAGACAGGAATAAAAAGGACCTCGCTTGGAAGAGTGTCAGTGAGGACATTGGGCAACCTGGTAAGTTGTAAATACACATTTCACTTTTGAGTCACGTGACGTTTATCGACCCGCAGCATTCCGGACTTTTTTTTACTTTTTTCCCATATAGTAGGTGACCAAATACAAACCGGTACCTCTCTCGATGAATGCACTATCAACATCAGCCATCTTGCAAACAGACAACCGGATAGCACTTGCCCCTCCCACAAGAAGCGGATTTCGCCTCTGACGCGCATCAAATGCATTCAAACTCTTCAAGAGGCAAACTAGGCGCGGTAGACGCGATTTTGATGCCTCAAACGCGGCTGGTGTAAACGCAGCATTAAGAATCCATCCCTGAGTCTCTGTGATGTTCTGGTTTCTAGATATAGCTCAGGTCCAGTCTTCAGTGGACGTCTGAAGCATTTGACTCTTTTCAATGTGCTGCACTCGGATGTCATTGAGTGCGTTTACATGGACAGAATAAACGGATAACTATCAAAAATCTGCTCATTATCACTATGCGTTTACATGCATATCAATAAACCGGCTCTGCAGAAACTGCGTTACATGGGATTTGCAGATTTGTCAGGTTTCTCGTGACAGTCGATAGTACATTCGTTTAAAAAGCCATCCGACATACTGTTACATCTCTACTCATGTCTGCAGAAACTGTAAATGTAAGATGAGCCTTAATTTTCACAGTGCCTCCAACTGCTTGAGTCGAGTGCAGAGTTTTATGCGTCACTTTGTGCTTATTTACGCGTAGCCATTTACCTTTCACATGCGGAGACTTGTGCACATGCACATAACTGCGAGAAAGCCGGTTAGGGTGTTTACATGCAACGCGAAATTGGAGTAATCGTCACAAAACTACTTGTGCCGTTCAGTTTTTGCATACTCCGTTTTTGGGCTTTTCCCAATAAAAAAAAACTTTTTACGCATTTACATGACCCCACACGTTATCAGTTTATTAAGCATAAACGCACTCATTGCATGATGGGTTTACTCTTATAAATGGCACAAAACATAATAATGGTCAAGTTTCAGTCCTGTTACTTTGTTGAATGTTGACTAGTAAAACTTTAGGTCTGTCATTAAGGCCCAATGGCATAAATCATAATCCAGAGTAAACCCTCATTAAAAACCATGTTCCCCATAAGTCTCAGAGATCAGCTAATCTGACAGCAGAGGTGCTGAGTGTCACGGCTGCATTATTCCAGAGACAGTGTTGATATGAGCTCCGGAATACTGTCAGTCCGTCTCCGCACATCTCTCTCTCTCAACCTCTCAGCACCAGCTCGGAGAAGAATCCAACCATTCAATTATTCCTGGAGCTGAGCCATTCTGTGTGTGTGTGTGTGTGTGTGTGTGTGTGTGTGAGGCCTGCACGTCAGGCCGCGGAGACGTTCGGCGCGTCGCTGCGATCAGAGAGTATTACTGTGCACCGGTGCAGGGAGCCAGTAGCCGCATTAACTCTACATGTGTATGCGACGTGCTCGCAGTCATCAGCCTGCACGCTGAAATGCAGAAACGCATGTCTTATCAAACGCACCTGTCAGTCACTGAGATGTCAACAGATGTGAAGGTGATGTATGCGCGTGTCTGCCGGGAGGAGTAAATAAAACACTAGAACACGACTGTCTCACCCCAGCTGGCGCTCGCCAGAGAATCTGGAATTGATCTGCGTACCGGGCGTAGTCAGCGATGCCACATCCAGTGCTGGCATTTTGCTGACACAAAGTGTTGGCATGGCAAAATCCAACTGCTCCATGCCAACTTAAACAGCTTGTGGAAGACAAAAATCACAAATGAGATCTATTTAACATTGCAATCTTTGCAGTGAGATTAAAGTGAATGTGAGATACTGTTTGCACTACATTTTACTTTAATATGCAGGGGTTTTTCACAAGATTTGAATGTTGAAAATAGGTGTTTTGAAAAGATTATAAGGATAGAAGGTTTGTGACAGCAGACAAAAATAAAAGACATTTCAGATGTGGGACTATGACATGTTAGTAAGAGATATGAAAAGTAATGTGTACTGATGAATCCTTTTACAAAAAGACCAAGAACAGTAAGTCCATTTGTAGAGCAATATAAGAATAAGAACCCGAAGTCTCATATGTGACCTTGGACCACAAGTCGCACTGGTATATTTGTAGCAATAGCCAACAATACATTGCATGGGTCAAAATTATAGTTTTTATGCCAAAAATCACTAGGATATTAAAGAAAGATCATGTTCCATGAAGATGTTTTGTAAAATTGCTATAAATATATAAAAAAAAAAATGATTCGTAATATGTGTTGCTAAGGACGTCATGTGGACAATTTTCAATGTGAATTTCTTAATAATTGTTTTTTTTTGCACCCACAGATTCCAGATTTTTAAGGAGTTGTATCTCGGTCAAATATTCTCCTATACTAACAAACCATAAATCAATGGAAAGCTTATTCATAAATCTCAATTTCAAAAAATATATGTTCCATCTAACAGGGTTTCCACGGATCCTTGAAATCCTTGAAAGTTTGTGAATCTGGGGGAGAAAATTCAAGGCCCTGGGAAGTTTTTAAAAATATACATACATAGATACAGGTCATTGAAAGTGCTTAAATCTATTTTATGCAAGACGTTTTCTGAAAAAAAAAAACATATTATTCCCTGTGTAGTGTAGGATAATATCATAAAAATCTAGACTTTTTACGCACACGTGCTAAACTGTTTCATTTTAAATGCTTATATCATATGTATGCGAATGTTGATTCATACCAAAATGCTTTTTTACATAGTTGTGTTTGACACGTGAAAACGTCTCGGATTACGTATGTAACTGTTGTTCCCTGAGAAGGGAACGAGACGCTGCGTCTCCCATGCCATACTTCCTGCATCCCTGTAACACCGTCTTTGGCAATATTTCAGATAGCGATATACTTCCTGACTCCCGCGTCACCCTGTCTTTGTCGTTAAGCTTCACCATTGGTTAAATTTGATACCAGGCATTCCCAAAGTGTCACCGCAGTGACGCAGCGCGAGTTCCCTCAAAAGGGAATTGTTACAATGTTTCTTTTAAGATAACACGATGTAACCTTGAAATGTGTCCCCACGTTTAGTCCTTAAATTTGAGGGTATTGGACCTGGAAAGTCTTTGAAAGGTCCTTGAATTTGAAGTTAACTAAGGTGTGGGAACCCTGAACAAACTCAGTTTCAGTGGTGCCGGTGATTTTTGAGGGTGCACGACGCGAAGCTCGTCACAACATTTATTTAGCCCTTCATGTGTGTGGCTCATCATGTCAAAGTATGTGTTCGGCGCGTTATGTGAACCAATGTGCATCACACATTATGTCAAAATACGTGCCTGCTGCAGACGCTTTGAAGGGGGTTATGATAAAAGAGACACTCGCGTTTGCCAGATACTCGCTTAATCTCATGTGTAATCAAAGTTTAGTGTTAAGTTAGTGTCTTGCGAGTATTTCGTGAATGTGAGCGTCACTTGTATCACAAACCCTTTTGTCGGGGGTGCGGCAGGCACGTATTTTGACATCACGCATGATGCACATGGGTTACATGACGCACAGAACACATATTTTGACATGACAAGGCAAACACATGACGCACCAAACACATATTTTGAATTTGCGCCCCTCTTCAGAGAAGTCACCGGCCGCCATTGCTCAGATTTTTTTTTCATCAGATTATTTTAAGGCTAAATGATGATGAATCATTTAAACAGCTGTGTACTCTTTCTGCAGATAAACAATAATTAAGTTTGCAATTAATTTTTTTCTTAGAAACAGTTTAAGGAGAAACATCTGAGAAAAGCTGACGCTTAAACGAATTTAACCAGTCTCTCGAGCTATGAAAGATCGTCCTCTGAGAAATAAAGATTTTCCCCTGAGAAGTTTCATACAATAGCATGAAATGGCTGTGAGAGTGTGCTATAGCTGTTGGGAAGAGTTTTGATTCTGTCGAGCAGATAAATGTAAATGAGCCAGTAAAGTCTCTGATGGCCGGGCTTAATCATCAGAGATGTGATGAAGCCTGAGGACAGAGCTACTTCATTCCCCGACCTTACTGATGTTTCTGCGCAGATGCCCTGCACAAGCCAATGCTGAAACGGAAGCAGAATTTATCCACTATATTACAACGCATCATACAGGAATGATGTATTGTGTTTCAACTAAATTCCAATGCCTTCATGTTAAACTAAGCAATGTTGAAATGAAAATGTGGGAGGGTTACACTGGATTTCCACCGACCGCGAAGCGGCTGCAGATCGGCTCAGCTGCGTTATGGCTTCGCACTCCACCGCCCGCCAATACCCACCAGTACTGTGCTGAAGTGACGAGGATCCATGAAGTCTCGCAAATTCAGGTATGATCACGCGATATAGCAGAGCTGTCCGGCATCCGGCAAAAATAGAAGCTCTGTGTATTTGTTCCGGAAGGCTGCGGATGGCCGGAGCTGTGACGGTTTCGGAACGCAGTCAGTGGAAATACGCACATTTACTTGAATGGAAACCGATTGACTCCGCCGCCGTTCCCCAGTCGGTGGAAATCCGGGGTTAGGCTTAAAGGCCCACTGAAGTGCCATGGAACGTCCATCATTATTTCATGTTGTGTAAATGTCATGTACCCAACCGGGAATGACCGACATGCATAAAAAAAAAGAAGCAACCCGAGACAAACCCAGTAAATTTCACAGAGCCTGACCTTACCCAGTGGCAATTTTTTTTAACCTGAGTGTACCCGAATGTACACAGACATGTCAGACAGAAAGAATCCCCAGTGGCCTTGCAACCAATTTGGCCCGCTGCTCCATTTGTTTTCATTTGTTATCTGACGACGACACAGGTAACCGCTAAAATGTCCATTCAAAATTGATTGACAGGTCTGTCTCAACGAGAAAAAATCTAAGGTGTTGTGCACACCAAAACTTTTACGCCCGCGGCCGGGGCATGTTTTTAATTGTTTCCAATGGAAGCTCGACGTTTTTCAAAAAAGCCAGCAGCTAGCTGTTTTCTTCCGCGTTGAAAACCAGCGCCCGGCGGTTTTTCCGCACTCAGTGCTGATTGCCGAGAGTTGAAAAATATTCAACTTTGGGTAAAAAGCTCCACTCGTCAATGTCAGTTCTCACACGGCCGTCCAATCACAGTGTAGGAGGGGCGAGACAAGTATCACAGCAACCAACCGTCTCACAGATGACGTATCAGAGCTACCAAAGCGCTTAGCTGAAGAAAGCTGAAACTCATCTGAAAAACAGCTGGCATTCGGCGTCCTCAAGGCGTTTTCAGCCGCGTTTACAGCCGCGTTTAAAAGTTTTGGTGTGTCCAGCCTCTAGCACCAGCCACACAATGTCGCAAGCACTCTTGGCAAACAGATTAGGGGTTGGAAAAGGACTTCGGGTCTTCTCGCGTCCATTTGCAAAAACACATTCATTTTAAATTACCCAAGGCTGCTACTATTATACCTGACCCGTGTCCGAGGCACATGTGAAACTTTAAGACCCGAACCTGCTTGGGTCTCAGGTCGGACCTCGGGTTATTGGATCTAAGTGGACCCGTGAAGACCTCTTATGTGGTGACATCATTTTAACTGAAACAGGAAGTCAGAACGGAACAATCAGGAAGACCCTCCTCCTTTTTTAAATAACCAGTAGCATTTCGTTTATGATACAGTCCAGCAAAATAGAAATTAATACAGAAATTTGTATTTCTAAAACATTATTACATGACTCTCGGCATGCTCGGTCGTGCCATTACAAGGTCCTCCGATAACAACACTAAAAACAGATTACACACCTTTCATCTTGACCGGAACTACTTTTATGTTTAATGTATCACTCCACCATCACTTCCCATGCCAGGTTTGAATTTGTTACAAATAATATAATATTCAGTGTGATATATCATCACCCTTTCAGGTTTGGGATACTCAGAAACGTTGGAGCGATGCAATCTCGTTCATTTTTTTGGAAGCTTGGTGACTTCAGGTGACACGAGCAACAGTGACCACTAGTGACAGGGGAAAAGTTCAACTTTATGCAAATGATAAGCAACTTTCGTGAAGAACTACCAATGGCTCCCATTTCTTTATAATTGTTTCTAGGCCAACCAGAATTAGGAACGTCTCCGAACAAAGTCGCTGGTAGATCTGTTGTGTCCACTGTCTTAAAGTTAACACCTTCGTGCCTGATAATGAAATAAAGGTAAACAAAATCTGTTGTGGATAATGCTCATATTTTCACACAAAGCCTGTCGGGTGATCAGAGTAAAGTTGATAAAGTTAGTGAGTTTAATCAATCATTTGAGGAGTGTCAGTCTTCGGTCTGCTGGATAATTTCAGCACAAATTAACGCTGGAAACAGGAGGAATTTATCTCGGCAGCATTTGGTGCAGAGTATCAAGCTGTTCACATCTGCACGTACACAAACACACACACATGTTAAAGTTTTCTCCGGTGGCCTCGGGGGGGTTGAGTCGCATTCTGTCCGTTCCTCCCTCGCTCCTCTCATCGGGGATTTCTCCTCTTAGTTTAGCGCTTTCTGCGAGAGGAGCGTCTGCTTCTCCATATGTGGCCTGTTTGAGAGAAGGCTGAACTACACTCCATGTCACATATAAAGTTGCTGAATTATTAAGATCTCCAGATTTTTTGTGTACTGCACATCTTTGATCCATCTGTTAGGAAGACGCTCATAGCTGCTGAAGTGTACCGTACCTTTCCTCTGGCTCGCAAGCTGTCGCCGATCAACTTAGGAAGACGAAAACGCGTGTTGTCATGATCTGGACGTTTGACACGCGTACATGTCGACCATTTAACTGTCTTTCTATAGCTATAGATACGTTTGGGAAAACATACAATTCACACTTGAACTGGTTTATTTCACCTACTGTATGCTTACTGTGCACTTTTAATTCCAGTCAGTTTTATTTCTGCTTTATTTTTAACTCATTTTAAAATCACATTTAAATTGTTATTTTAAACTCTTATGTATCTTTGTTTTTTATTTTGATTTTAAATGTCTCTTATTTTTACAGTATTTTTCTCTTTTTCGTCATTTCTATGTAAACCACTTTGAATGACCTCTGTGTATGAAATGTGCTATACAAATTAACTTGCCTTGCCTTGCCTTGCCTACCATACAGAAATATATATAGACGGTTCAGCAGTAACAACATAATCAAGCGGCTTTCGTGGTCAACACGTAACTTCCGGTAAACTCCGCTAAAAATAAATATCAAAAAAGTACTTTAAACGTAGTTTATTTATATAACAAGCAAAGTAAACAACACGTAGATTACCTAGGAAACCAAAACGTTTGTTATTTTTGACGAGGTATTTGTTCAAAAGTTCAGTTTAGCAACTAGTCAGACCATTAAAAAAACTGAAACCGGAAGTAAAGTTCAGTGCGTCCAATGAAAACCGTCTATACATACTTTACAATTCTGTAATTTCTTTATAAAGGGACACTCCACTGTTTTTGAAAATAGCCTAATTTTCCAGCTCCCCTAGATGTTTGATTTTTTCCCCTTTTTGAAATCCATTCAGCCGATCTCCGGGTCTGGGGCTTCCACTTTTAGCATATCTTAGCACAATCCATTGAATCAGATTAGGCCATTAGCATTGCCCTAAAAAAACAAAGAGTTTGGATATTTTTCCTATTTAAAACTTGACTCTGTAGTTACATCGTGTACTAAGACCGACAGAAAATAAAAAGTTGCGATTTTCTAGGCAGATATGGCTAGGAACTATACTCTCACTCTCACGAGGCGCAATGATATTACGCAGTGCCCGAAAATAGTCCCCTGCCATTGAAAGTTACGCCTCTGGCAGCTATACATAGCCATATCTGCCTAGAAAATCACACCTTTAAATTTTCGGCGGTCTTAGTACACGATGTAACAACAGAAGAGTCAAGTTTTTAATTGGAAAAATATAAAATCTCTTTGGTTATTTTGTAGCGTGATGCTAATGGCCTAATCAGATTCAATGGATTATGCTAAGCTATGCTAAAAGTGGTAGCGCCAGACCCGGAGATCAGCTAAATGGATTCATAAACGGTAAAAAACAAATGTTTAACTCTAGGGGAGCTGGAAAATGAGCATATTTTCAAAAAAGTGGAGTGTCCCTTTAACTCTTTCGCCGCCATTGACGAGATATCTCGTCAATCAAGAGAAAACGCTTCCCTGCCAATGACGAGTATTTCCGTCTTTCCGCAATACCGCTATTATCCACCATTCCGCAACTTTTTAAACCCGGAAGTATTTCCCTAGGGCAAGCGGCTGCATGTCCGTGTTTTTTTTAAAGATCGCTCTGAATGGGATCTCTATGAAAAGTCCGTCACAAAAATGGAATTATCTCTGCTTTTTGCTCAAAATGTGGTGTTTTTGCAGAAATCTACCCATATTCAAAAGCTGATTACAAAAGATCTACTGAAGGTAGGATGAAACGTTTTTTTTTTTTTTGTTTGAAAGCAGAGGGTCTGTTCTTCCATTTGTTATATTGTATGTTTATATATTTAAAGAAAAACATTTTCTGGAAGGCATTAAACTTTTGTGAAAATCATGAAAAACGCTGGCGCTGGCTGGAAACTTTTTTTAAAAATGCTGGCGGCGAAAGAGTTAAATGTCATGGATAAATGGAATTTCCCAACAACATTTCTCAAATCATAGGTGCCAATCCCATGGCTCGAGCACCCACAGAAAAATGCCAGATATGCTCAATTAATTTTAATCAGAAATGTAATATCTACAATGCTTTCATGAATAAGCTGAAGAAACAGCGATTCACATTTCGTGTCTTAAAAATACACAGCGAAAAACGGTTTTCCTCCTTCTTTCCAAAGTGCTTGGGCGCTCCCGTAGTGTCTGCCGTTGCTAAGCAACCTAAGCAATAAATGACGCTGTGCCGAGCACCCATCGACGGAAAAAGAAATTGATGCCTATGTCACAAATAATGCTTTTTGGTTTGTTTTATTCCCTATGGTCGAAAGGAATAAAACTTCTTTAATTAGATGATAAAAGTCATTGGGTGCTTTTCAATTCTTATTTGTGCATCCTAATATTAAGTATTAAGTGAAATGATATCCTCTTTCCTTACTTTCTTTATAACGTTTATTCTCTGTTATCAAATTATCAAGTGCATTAAAAACCCCAAATATTTAATAAAATAAAGTTAAAACATAATTGAGTTAGAGTTCATATCCTTATTTACATTAAAATAAAGACATTCTTAAAAGTTAATTCTTAAAAATTAATATATGTGTCTATACCACTGATCATTTATATAGATCGGTGGTTAATACATACATATTAAATATACTATCTGAAACGAGTCTACATTTACAATTATTTAACGATTAATAGCAAGATTTATGTGTGTTTAATGACATGACGATATGAAGGGGGAGGAGATTTATACGTGCGTCAGGTTTAGTTGATAAAACACTTCCGCATATGATACACTTGTGTATCCTTGCTCATGACTCCTCAGAAAGTGTCCTAACTCCTTGTTCCTCGCCTCCTCATGGTGCAATTAAAGAATTGAGATGTCCTACATGATGGCGGAGCTCAATCCGTTTCCGGGTCGTTGGACGTAAGAGCGAGGAGATGAGAAAGCATATTGAGAAGCACCCATTGTCTTCCTAAAGTTCATTTCATAGCTAGCATGTGTCCTTAATACACACAATAATGTTTATATCAGTACATTGACGCACAGTTCAATAATATATTTTATGTTTTGCATAATTTGACAAAAATACAAATTCGTTTTTTTTAAGAACGCATGTTAAAAAGTTCAGGTTGAGACTTTCCTATGACAACATGAGGAAAAGTTAAAAATCCCAGTTGTTCAATGCAAATCAATTATTATTGCTTGATTTGAAAGTACAGAAAGACAAGTAGGTCTACACAACCTCTGATGATGAATGGATGATCTTAGCAGGTTGTCATGACTGTAGATGTGTACAGCACAACATGAACTCACAGTAGTTCACATCACTGAGAAAAGAGTCGATGGTATTCACTGTTAAACAACAAGCCGATGATGTGTTTATGTCACAGACGTCTGACTGTGTGAATGTCAGGATTCCTCCACTTCTCCAGCAGTCATCGGTCCATCACAACAGGAGCAACAGCGTCTCATTTAAATTACTGTGTGACATTAAAGACCTTCTGTTCTGCTGGATGAAGGTAATCCTCCTTCAGACTGACTGAATGTGTGTACGACTCCATTACTATTGTGATATTTTAAAGAGATTTCTGAGACAACATAAAGATCCCCACAGTTTAATCCATTTACAGACAAACAACATCGGAATCGCATTACAAAGTCAAGCTTGCTTTCAATTTGTGCTTTTCAGAACAATAACATTACTTTTTATAGTCGAACTCCAAAAGATTTCAACAAAATTACTGTAGTCGCTCATGTATTTTTTTTCTTCATACGAGAAACAGTGTTGAGTCCAGTAGTCGAGTCCAAGAGCAGCGATCAAGTGTCGGGTCCGAGCAACGCTATCTCATGGGAATTCGTGTGAATTTTACGAGGTGGGTAAGTTACATCACCATATTTGTACATTCTTGTACGATTTGCCGATTTTTGCCGTTGGGGTTAGGGGTGGGGTTTTGTTATTCTTTTTTATGATAATCGTTCATTTTTTGCTCGATGAACTTCATACGAGTTCATTCCAAATAGTGAAATATATATGAATTCTCGTGAGATCGGGCTGGTCCAAGTCAAGATTAAGCTGGATGTGGACTCGGACTCGACACTCTGGTCTTGGTTTTGACTCAGACTCGAGTTGGACTCGACTACAACACTGCATGTATGCTACATGGAAATTTGAAGGAAAAATACCTTGGGCTATCCTATCCTGGATAAACTATTTAAATTGTTTTAGAAACTAGAAAAAGGTTAAAGTTGTTAAAATCACTTCGGATAAATAGAATGGATGGACGGATAGATGTTGAGTGATTTTATTTGCGTGTCTTGTTTATTTTTACTTGCATTTGGCACTTGACAAAACTACTAAAATGATATTTTCTCTGGATCTGTGACCATGAGGTCTTTGCTGATGCTAACAGATCTTATGTACAGAAGTGAAGTGTATCGGGGTGTAAAAATAGAAGGCCATTAGCAGTAATTTAATCACATTGTATAAGGGGCGGCTCACAGTGGCTTCTCTACGGGTTTATAGGAGACGGTAGATCACAAAGGCAAAACGGCCTAATATTATAGCCATTATAATTGTGTCTCATTCTATTATCTGTTGTGCATTTCATTTAATTGCACCTGTGAATTGAGTCTCATACTCAAGCAAATACACGTTTAATGGAAAATCCTGTCACTATGAAGCAGATTGAGTCTTTTTTATGTGCTTCCTCTTCATAAAAAGAGAAAAGAAATGACAGACATGCATGTCCTTTGAAGAATAAGTCTTTTAATTGAAAATGTATCTGATATTTACGGAGCCCCTTATGGTGCGTTTACACCAACCGTGTTTCAGGCGTCAAAATCGCGTCTACCGCACCTAGTTTGCCGCTTGAACAGTTTGAATGCATTCGCACGTGTAGAGCGAAGTAGACACGCGGAAAAAGCAAGCATTTGATGCACACCAGAGGCAAAATCCACTTCTTGTGGGAGGGGCAAGTGCTATGCAGTTGTCTGTTTGCAAGATGGCTGATGTTGACATTTATCGAGAGAGTTACCGGTTTGAATTTGGTCACCTTACTATAGGGGGAAAATAAACGGCGCGGGTAGATAAACGTCACTTGACTCAAAAGTGACATGTGTATTACAATTTACCAGGTTGCCCAATGTCTTCACTGACACTCTTCCAAGCAAGGTTTATTCCTGTCTCTATAGACGGTTTCATCGGACGCACGTGATACACGTCTGGATCCTAACCTTACTTCCGTTTTCGTTTTTTTAAGGTCTGACTAGTTGCTAAACTGATCTCTTGAACAAATGCCTCGTCGAAAATAACAAATGTTTTGGTTTCCTAGGTAGTCTATGTGTTGTTTTTTTGCTTGTTATATAAATAAACTATGTTTAAAGAACTTTGTTGTTATTTATTCTTCGTGGAGTTTACCGGAAGTTACGTGCAGCCACTTGTTTATGTTGTTACTGCTGAAACGGTCTATAGAAATAAGAACTTGTGTCGTATAGTTCCGGGTGACTGCTCACGGACAATATCAAGCGTTCCTTCATGTTGAATGAGTGCTCCGGGCGGGGATCCCTCCACAGCAGCAAGCAGGCTCCTGATTGGTTAATGTGGCGGATGGTTACAATTTTCAACTCGGGTGTAAGCCGGTAATTCGCATCAAACACAAAATGCACAAAAAGCACCATTCGCGCATACCGCACACAACGCTCAATTGGCGCCTTTCGCGCGAGCTAGATGTATGAATGAGGCGGAAACGCGTCTTCCGCGCCAAATGCCCCATCCGCGCCGCGGGACCTCTAGACGCGCGTCAACGTGTCATATGACTTAACATTGAAATCACTCACGCTTCACACCTCTACCGCGGTTGGTGTAAACGCAGCATCAGGGGACATGAAGCAAAAATTAAATAAAGTTTAGTTTCGCGTGCATTCGTGAAACTATCGTGTGCTTACGTGAAACTACCGCGTTTAGTTTTGCGTGCGCACGTGAAACTTTCTCATGCACACGTGAAACTTTCGCTTTCACATGCGCATGCGATAGTTTCACATGCACGCGTGATGGTTTCAAGTAAGCACAAGAAACTAAACTTTTGATTTTTTTTTACTCCAATGTCACCTTAGGGGCAGCTAAAATGCACTTAAAGGTATAGCGGAAGATTTCCCCAAATTTTTTAAAAGAACCGCCCCTCCACTTTAAATTTTTTTTTTTACGTTCGACGGCCTTACGTTAACATATCATCATAATGATTGACAACTGGGATGACCATTAGGCTTGATGATCCACCCGGAAAAAGAAAATTTTCCGCTATACCTTTAAAAAACTTTATAAAAATCGTATAGAATAGTGTTTATGTTATCAATTTGAGCTATTAACCTTTTCTTATTGTTTATATTAACATAACCGCTATAATGGTAAGTGTTACAGAGCTCCTTGACTCATTCCCCGCCAGCCTTTTTTTAAAGTTGCATGCCAGCCTTTTTTTTTACAAAAGTTGCAACAAATGCCTTCCAGGAATTTTTTTTTCTATAAACATACAATATATCAAATGAAAGAACAAACTCTCTGCTTTCAAACAAACAAACAAACAAACAAAACAAAAAACATTCATCCTATCTTCATTTGTTCTCTTTTTATCACCTCTCAAATATGGGTAGGATTCTTTAAAAAAATGTAAAAGCTAAAATAATTTTTGTAAAGGACTTTTGTTAGAGATCAGATTCAAAATGATGATCAAAGCATAAACGGAGTTTACAAGGTTGTTAAATTAGTTTATGCTTCAGTTTTTTATAAATTGGGTAAGAGAGCTATCTAGTGGATAGTAGCGGAATTATAGATTACCATAAAAACTCTTCAGGCAAACGTTTTCTCTTAATTGACGAGAAGTGGGGAAGAGTTAATCCATCTTTAATAGATTGTAGGACAACACCATTTTCAACAAAAAATGGAAAAGTATTTATTTGTTTTGATTGTTTGTTCAGCCTGATCTCACAAGAGTTCGTACGTATTTTACGAGTTGGCTATTCCTTATTATTTCGTACGAAGTGAATCAAACAAAAACGTATGATTATCATAAAAGAAAGCAATAACAAAACACCACCCGTAACCCCAACGTCATATTTTGTATACAAAAATCTACGAATGTGATCGTAGGAATTAACACGAATTAGCCACCTTGTAAAATACGTACGAACTGCCATGAGCAAGTGTTGGTTTGTTTACATGATAAACACATACATTTGAAAATGATACCCTTGTCGTCTCCACATAAACTACAAAAAAAGTGAATTTGTGACATCATAATCCATCATCAATGTTGCGTTTTGACAACATAAGAAACTTTTTTGTGTAGCACTTTATTGAACTGTAAATATACACTGAGTATTATGCCTTTATGAATCTTTTCCTCAGTCTTATGTTTTAAGTCGCGTGATATCTCAGCTCTGTTCAGATCAGACGGCTCCATCGGCTCTGTTTCTTCAGTGACCTTTGCACTTGACATTTCCATGATTCACATGTGTGGATTGACATTCGGCCTCAGGGCCAGTCGATCCTTTAGAGAGAAACGCTGTTGTTCACTGCGTGCCTATTTCAAATGTGTTTGTTTATTCACTGAATGTGATTTCTTGCTTTTTCATTAAATATTATTTCAAAATGCTACATTCATCACTGCAGGAATTATTCAAGCACTCCGTTTATTGCGGCATGGCATTAATAATAGAAACAGGTTTTAAAGGATGGGTACAGCTACTCTACATGTATAAAGCTGCAGCTCAGCTCGGCTTCTCTTTATAAATAATAGATAAATAGAGCGAATAAGAAAAGCAGCACGGAAAGACTGTGAGGGCTGATCCAGAGTCAGAGCCTGACCATCACATGAGAAACCATGAAAGAATACTGTACACATATTGTGTGTGTGCGCATTTGCATTTGAATGTGTGTGTTTTCTTTCTAGTGGTAGCAGGGCTTTGTGTGTCTTTGAATAAATGAGGGAGAAAAACAGATTGTGACAGAGCTGTGACTTCAAACGCTGGATGAAGTTTCTGCACCTTTTCTGTGCTGTTTCCTCTCACGTTCTTGCTTCTTTTACAGTTCTGTTACTTTTAAATCAGACACTTTAACACTGCGCATAGTGGTAGAAATGCATACGACTTGTTCAAAAAATCATATTGCTAGTCAGTAAATCATGCTGTTTGTTGTTTTCTGTACTCAACTAGGCTATTTTGAGAAAACATTTATACATTTATTTTATTTAATACACTAAAAAACTAGTTTAAGTATTACAGGTATTTAGCTCCTAAACTTCCGCTGTTCCGTGTGCGAGACAACTGAGTTTACTTTAATATTTTGCATGTAAATTTTAATCTCTCATGAAAAAACTCTTTATTGTTGGAAAGGTCTAAAAAAGGCGTTTTCATATTTTAAAACATTTTAGTGGTAATAATAATGCAGTGACAGTAATTTATTAATTTGTGACAAGCGTATACAGCTAACCATTGACACCTAGTGGCCAGTGTTGGTAAAACCACTTAAAAGTGTGACACAAACGACATATTTACATCACAAGTAAGGTAAGGAACATTAAATAATGATTTGAAATATTTTATTTTTTAATTTTTAACGAATAGCGACTTTCCGCGAGGAAAACACATTTAATTTCAGTTTCAAGAAAAGACGTTCAAATGTCACAAATACACTATTTGGCTTAATCATTTCTAAATATAATGTCATATATGTTAAAAAACATATTTATATTTAATTTTTGTGTGATATTAAACTGTACCTGTCAAAATGACTTGCCTCATACGGGTAACCGTTTCCATGTGTGGTAGTTATCAGAAAAGAACGAAAACTGGAATGTTGTGACTGGCCAACAAGAATCAAGCTTTTTTGAGAGCCGTGTAATAAAGATAATATAATATTCTAAAACCTATATTGCTCATTGTTGGTTTATGTTAGCTCATGCATTTATTAGTGCGGGGCAAAGATTAATCGCGATTAATTGCATACAAAATAAAAGTGATTTTTTGCATAATATACGACTGTGTGCTATGTGTAATTATTATGTATATTTAACCATACACACATACATATATTCATTAAAAAAAACTTTAATTTATATATATCTTTGCCCAGCAGTAGCATTTACTAATGTTAACAAATACAACGTTATTGTAAAGTGTTGCCCTTTAATATACACATTTGGTCCCATTTTAAAGCCCCCTTAACCTAGAAAATGCACTTTTAAATGTGTTTCTAGCAGAAAAGTAGTCGCCAGTGTGTGCAGAAACATCCTGTTATTATACAAATCCATCTCTTCTTCTTCGTGTAATCTCCTTTAAGCCGCAACAGTCACACAAAACAGGCTTGGGGATCCTCTCTATCAATGTGATGTCACACTGATCACTCCCCACCCATGACTGCTCACAGACTCCGCCTCATGAGCGTGTAGTTCAATCTTCTGCCAGAGACACATGTTTTGCATTTAAAGAAACACACACAAAAACAACTTTCATTGGAGCCACAAATGATCATGTTCAACATCGTATAATGAAAGATCTGTGGTGTATTTTGAGCTGAAACTTTACAGACACATTCTGGTAATACCAGAGACTATTTTATATTGCTGAAAACACGTAGGTTAGCGGCCCTTTAATATATTAAGCTGATTTTGTATATTTACAGTATATTACATTAACTTGAATGCTGGAATGTAGGGAGAATGCTTAAAAACTTCTTGCATCACTTTCATGTTTCTTTCTCCCTTTATTCAAAGACACAGAAGTCCATATTGATTTAGACACACACACTCTCTATGGAAACAGCAGACGAGTTCGATGCCAATTCAGCCGGCCGTCGTGTAAAATCCTGAACCGGATCCTTTAGGAATGATTGACCTCTGCAATAAATCCACGTGTTGACCGGCTGTCGGGGACAGAGCGAACAAACTTGTGTTTCAGCTGCCTGGATTATCCTGTTATTGTGCTACAAAGCCACAGAGATGTTCGGCGCTCAGCGTTAGCCTGCCAAAAATCCCTCAGGACTCTCGTTTAAACACTGCCATCTTGTAAGTGTCCGTTTGTTAACACTAAGGGAGGCTGAAACGGTTACGAGAGCATAAAACTTGATCACCCCCTTAAGAGAAGTCACAAGCGTGTGTGAAGTTCTTCCAGTGGTGGATTAATGCCTTTGTCTTTCTCTTACAATTTATACAAGCATCACTTTCATAACAGAGATGCTATCATAAAGCTTAATGCATGTCTGGAGAGATGCTTATTATGAGTGTTTTTATACCGCTGGGAACTGTGACACCGTGTGTTTAAAAAGGCGAAACGGATGTTTACTGTGGTCTGCCCATACACAAAGTTTCACACATGAAGACAGTATTTAGCCAAAATGTAAAGCATTCACACGTGCATATACTAATTCAAGAGAAGCAGGCCTGACATCTCATCCGGAAGTGTGTGTGTTATTGGAGCTATTAGCACACCGTTGGCACTTTACGCATTTGGCAGACGCTTTTATCCAAAGGTATAAATTTTTTATTCCACAAGCTTTTGCGCAATGCTCAACAGGAACACTTTGGCCATTAAATGCAACACAAGCTGGTTGTGTCTTGCAGACCGCACACGCGGCATTCACACCCAGATTTCAGGACTTGTTTGTTTATGGAGGGGCAGCGGTTATTTGTGATCGCAGGGGTGGGTTTATGCTCTCAGCTCTCTTTCTCAAGGTTAACCGAACCCAACCCGGCGTCACGCCACTGGGGTTTACGAGTTTCACGCCGCGGCGCGCCGTGCTAAAGATCCCGTAATAATGGCACCAATTACCGCATTCCGCTTAAACAAACGGCAGGTTACACAAACCTAATCACGCTGGCATCTCATCGGCACTAATGAGATAAAGACTCCAATTAATCCTGCGCTAATTGCTGTGGCTCATTTTCAGAAAGCGTTCAGATGCGAGCGCCGTAATGAGACGCAGGCTGTGCCGAACGCCGGAGCCGCATGCTGTCGCCCCGAGCCGGATGGCCACAAATTACATTTATTACACAAATCACTGCCCTGCTTACAGTTACGTTCATGTGCAGCTGGCACTGCGGTGCGCATCAGTGAAACTCTTTACACAAATGTGAAGCATGCTGTATTATCTGAAATATAAAAACATTGCAACTCAATGTCACACCTTTGACCTCCTATTCTCAACATTTGCGTAATATAAGCACAGCCTGTTTATTTGCCTAAATAAATGATCCCTCGTTGTATAAGATGAAGGTGTTTAATAGTGTGATGATCAGAGGTTAAAAGACATTTCTTTTCTCCTCATCACCGTTAGCGAGCAGGTCGGACTGTGATGGCCATGAACATAGTCTCCATTGGCACGATGACATTCATATTGACCTCATTAACGCTACCGAAGCCATTAACACTACAGACGGGAACCTGCGGCACGCGGCGGGTCGTTCGTAAAATCACCCATAAATCCCTGCGTAAGCTGCCCATCTCTGTCCTCTGGCCTTTTTAGTTCGTCTTACGTCTTACAGTCATTCCTACAGATCTCCTTAATTGTAGCGTTCATAGTTTTCCGCTTTTTCTTCCCTCCGTTGACGTGCCGTAATGGTTCGGAGTGAACGTGCGTCACCTCTATCATTATCAAAACCATTTTTATCCCCGTCGGCAGGACGCCGGCTCTCTCTAAATCACCTGCTCGTGTAATTGCTCCGTACTTAAAGCCAAATAGCTGCTCTCCTCGCTTTACCCGAGTGCATTAACTTGGGCAGATCCGTGCTACTACAGCAAGCTTTTCGATGACCTCTTAGAGAAAGTCAAATCTCTTTATTTTTCCTTTAAAGGCTTAGTTCATGCAAAAAAAGAAAGATTTTGTTATAATCTATGCACTCCTGTACCTGATGCAAAAAGATCAATAACGGTAAATTACTGTATTTGCCTGCTATATTACAAGTTTTTTGAATCTTTCAATTTTAGCCTGCAAAAGCAATAAATGAAAGACGGAAAATGCATTTATGTGCAAACGAATCCTTTTTCAGGCAGCAATGAGATTATATAAGTACTGAGCTACTGTAGATTGTTTTTAAAACCTTTCAAATGTTGGTTGATAATTTACACTTTCTGTATTTGTAGCCAATAGACATAAATTAGAAGATTTTCAGTCTCAGTATGTTTGTGTGTGTGCGTTCAGCGGGGTTTGTATAAAAGCCAGAGGCCGCTTGTCCAGAAGAAAGGCAGCGCTATCGATTTTCTGACAATTGGAGAAAATCAAGCAGGAAAACAAGAGGGAAAGTTTCAATTAGGCCTTTGTGACTTAAATTAAAGAACACAATGGTGCTTTTGTGAGTCCTGCAGCAGAAAATGATTGAAAACAGGACGCTATTATCAGTCGGTCACGTACAATTTTTGTTGGTTTGCTTTTCATGTGAAGCTGAATTAGAGTAGATTAGATGATGCCAAGGAATTGTGTTGAGAGTATTATAGCTTAGCTGGTAAAGCATTGCGTTAACATCTCAAAAGGTCATGGGTTTGATCCCAGGAACACACATACTGATGCATCTTAAGTCTCTGGATAAATGCATCTGCCAAATGTACAAAATAACAAATGATACAATATTGCAAAAAATTGTGATTATCAGAAAATAAACCATTTTATCAGAAATAAATATATAAATGGACATTAAACAATTTATTTTCATTTGTATTTTCACATTTTTAGCACAGTTACCAGTCTGTGTTTTTCTGCAAGGATTTTCCCGTGCGCAGACGTGACTCTGCTAAGGCTGTCTGCTCTGCAAACGATCGCAGCCGCCCATCGGCTAATTACTCAGTCAGCGCCGTATTGGCAGATGACCGCACACCAATCGACCGAATCCCTCAAACGCAAATGAATCAAGCCAGATTCAGGCCTGGAAAAGATGGATTTCAGCCCGAGCAAATATACTCAACCGAGTGAGATGTTTGCGACTTGGTGGAGTTTGTCCCCTTTACCATTGCTGGATTAAAAAAAATAATTTTTGGAATGTATAGAAATAACGTTTTTTTTTTGTTGTTTCGAGACAGTGGGTCATTGTTTGCAATAATTTGAGTTTCATGATTTTCAGTAGATCTTCAGCTTCAATTTTGCACATGCAAATGAGATTAAGAAGTTAATTATGAAAGATGATATTTTTAGGGTATTTTTGAATGTAAATTGTTTTGCCAGTTTTAAACAAGAATATAAATAGTGACCAAAAACCTTTTATTTCATGAACAGTAATGTAATTCAGTGTAATATAATTTGATTGCTAATGAAATGCTCAAAATTGACTTTAAGGCAGTGCAAATCCCCTTAAACATGCTGTAAACATGTACATTATGCTTATACGAGAAAATAAAAATTTCAAAAAAGAGACGTTTTCATTAATAAGAATTTATGCAAGATTAGTTTAATAAATATTTTTATTTATTTAATAAGACATTTAATGAAATCTATTTTCTGAACAATTCTTTCTATAATATGAAATTAAAGTTTTTTAGATTATGTGTGGTAAATATTGCTGTAGTTTTAATTGAAGTGAATGTTTGATGAAAGTGGAGTATAAATTATGTGTGCTTTGCTGGATTTACTGTGGTTTTGTTGCTTTGGTGGGCAGTCGGGATGTTATTGGTGCTGCTGTGATTAAGCAGTAATCACATTGGATCGTCACTCTGTTCTCATGCAGGATTTGTAGTCCTGTCAGACACACACACACACACACACACACACACACACACACACACACACACACACACACACACACACACACACACACACACACACACACACACACACACACACACACTGATAGATCTGCTATACATCACCTGCTTTTGTGTGTGTGTGTGTGTGTGTGTGTGTGTGTGTGTGTGTGTGTGTGTGTGTGTGAGTGAGAGCGCGAGAGAGAGAGAGAGAGAGAGAGAAAATATGACAGTGTAGCTCTGCTTCAAAATCTACTGAGACAACATTCAGAGATGGACAAAGTGAGACTTTTGAGAGTATAAACATGCATATGTAACACATATGCTAACATCAATGTCTATAAGAAGTGAATTCGGTCATCAGATTGCCCTTAAGTTAAAGTGTTCTCTTAATCGATTTCAGGGTGGTTTGCTACTTCTTGGGACAGATCGCATTTGTTTTGACCAAAACTGAATGCATAGCTTCCCAAGAAAACAAAACAGTTATGTGTGGTTTGACCTCCGTTGAGATGGACCTACAGGAGTTATTTCTCATTGCAGTCATGTGTGCAGTAAATACCTCACTTTACACACAGTGCTCCTGTCGTGACCTCTGACCTTCATCCACACTCTGGTGTGTTCGGGCTCAAGGCCAACGACAGTCAGCGCTGCAGAACGCCGGCCGGTCGGTCGGTAATTCACAGCCCTCCAGATCACCTGCCACAGACTATTGATTTTTGTTTCCCCAATCTCCAGAAGAGAAGCCCAGAAAAGATTAAAAACACTGTCAGTTTGGAGCTGAATAAGAATGCTGAGAGAGAGAGAGAGAGAGAGAGAGAGAGAGAGAGAGAGAGAGAGAGAGAGAGAGAGAGAGAGAGAGTTTTTTAAAGGGGTCATGACGTTGTTAAGAAAAATTATTTGTGTATTTGGTGTAATGCCAAGTGTTTATGCACTTTAAGGGTCAAAAAACAAATTATTTTCCACATACCGTACATTATTGTTCGATCGATTGTTCGTTTATTTTTAAAGAGCTCCTCGTTTTCAAAAGCGCAGGGTGCTCTGATTGGCCAGCTATCCAGTGAATTGTGATTGGCCAAATATGCTCCTTACCATATTTGGAATATCAGCTCCCAAAGCAGCGTCTCCACGACATTGCAGCAATTAAATACTACAGCGAGAATAAAAGTTACGCTTTCTTTTTTGGCATATACATTTTGGGTGGTGTTATGCAAATCTTCCCACACAGTGATGTAGATATGTGGGGTCGTGATTGAATGAGGCGTTTTAGGAAGATCTGGGTGAGCCGTCACTTTTCGAAAGAATATCTCTTTGGGTTTCAGACTTTATGGATCTTCTATATGCATGAATGGCTTTTAACACTCCAAAGACAAAGGAAAACATGAAATTGCATCATAGGCTACAGGCATAATGACAATATGATATTGATAAATACCACTTACCATTTCTAAGTTAAATGGACTTTGTTGACGACGATGCCTAGCAGGTTGGTCCTATAAAACTCCGTAGCTATCATGTCTTGCCATATCCAAACATCCTTCTTGGACATGAAATTGTTTAATGTCTTTTTTAAAATGAACTTGCGTTCAATACTACTTAGAACACTGTCTAAGGCTGCATTGAAAAGTAACTTGGCCGTGTTGGATAAACAAAACTGCTTCTGTGTGTCGCATAGACGTAATCATCGTCCCGTTCTGTGATAGGTTCCCTATTTCAGGGGCAAAATTGGTCCATTGTTTCTATGCTAGACTTGCAGCGTGAATATATTCTACATTGCAGATTTTCTGCATCTATACAATAAACTGTAGCGCTTTGGTCTTAATTTAGTTTTGCGCACAATGTCAGAAAAATTATTTAAAAAATTGTCCCAAGCTGTTACTGAGGCAGCACCCTTTAAAAAGTTCCTGAATACCATTTAGGTACAGATATGTATACTGGTACCAATATGTACCTCTTGTGGTACTAATATTAACCTTTAGATAAAGGTGTACTTTTTGAAAGGGTATGGACCATTTTTTTTAATCATTTTTTCTGACCGTGCACATTCAGAAATGTCATGTTGTGATGCTTAAATCATGAAATGATATGTGTCACAAACAACTATAATTTTCATGCTATTATGATATATACACATACATTTTTATTATTCAGTTGTTATTATTATACTGTATATATTATCTGTTTATATAACAATGTGTTTTTAGCTGCTTTGCAACAATGCAAAAACTGAAAAGTGATATGGAAATAAATTTAAATTAAAGAAGCCATTTGTAGGTTGATGTCCCAGAAAATTTAAGGAAACACTGTAAATATGTATTAATCATTCATTCTTATATGAATTAAAAGCATTATCGTTCATCAAAACATTTATGTTCCAGATCAAAAGAACACTTACGAAAATTTAAAACTGAACAATATTTTGATATAAGTGTGTGTTTTTTACTACAGTAACCAAGATTTTTTGTTTGTTTATTATAACTGTAGTAAAACCATGGCTAATTTACATAAGGGGAAAGGACCAGCATTGATTTGAAACGGCATGGGGGTCAGTAAATAATGAGTGAATTTTGGAGGACACTACGCACACAAACTCATCTGTATACACGCACGCAGATCGTTTCGACTGACTTTACACTGTTTATATGTCAATGCAGACGTGAGAGATGTTCATTATTAGCAATGGGCTTGATGGAGTTATTGCTTTCAGGACTTGACATTTGGAGAATCCTTAACTAAATTGCAGTGCATTTGTTATTTCCCTAATGCCCTTCAAACAATGTTTGGGGATTCAATCGTATAGCCGGAATATTGGATGTGTTATTGGTTAAACTGATTGCTCACTAGATTAGTTCAGCGCTGGTTCCACCCATTTATCAGCAGTAATGACCAGCCACTCCGTTTCGGACGTGAAATTTCATCATTAATGACAAGCTGCGATTGTTTGTACCGCATTTTGCCGTCATACGTTACAGTGTATGTGGGGGGGTGTTGGTTGTGTTTGTCCACTGTGCTGTGGTGTAAAGCAGTCAGACATGATTCATCTTTGCTGTGCTGAAACTGCATTTTATTGGCCCTGACCTCCTGTGAAATATCCTCTTATCATTCGTACACGAGAGTACATTAGAACGGCACGTTGTGACAGAATTCGTCTTGAACATGCAAATACACACAAGATGACACACAGCTAGTGAATGAATCTGATATAATCAACTGACAGTGTTTATACAACACCACCTAATTAACTTCCTACTGACACTTCATGTACTACAACAAATCTGAACATTTCCCAAATAAAAACTGACTCTTAACGTCTTAAAGTCTTACAGTCATATATTTACTTTTATTTTGTGACTTTGATCTCAGCAATAGTCATCTTTTCACCATCTAGACCTGAAATAGTCCAGCTATGAGTAACCCACTTTAATAAACTCGCATTTGGTTACATGTCGTTTTTGCCAATTTCTGATATTGCATCATGTATTCCATCATGTAGGCAAAGTCAGCTGAAATTAAAAGCCGTTTTCTTCTATTTATTTATTTAATTTAATTATTTTGGGGCTATATGATTCGACATCTATCCGATTTTCACTGACAGACAAAAATTTGCCTTGTTTTAGCCTAGACATCACTGTAAAAAAGATTTGTTGTTTCAACTTAAATTAAGTTACCTGGTTGCTTTAAGTCTAAACTAAAGACATTTCTTTTTAACAAATCATTCACATAATTTGTTTAAATGTACTTATCCCGCAATAGTAAGCGTGTCCGGACCAAAGCATTCACATACTGTAGCTCGTCTGGGTAATATACTTATGCCGCAATAGTTAGCCTGTCTGAAGCGGCTATTAAACCACAATACTGTATGACATTTGGCTTTACCTAACTAAAAAGTTGGAAGTTTTTTTCTCCTAGGGGTTTTTTTCAACCCCTGGGGAGTCAGCTCCAGACATTGGCTTAAATTAGTACCCTCTTCTATATGTTACATATTACAACGCTCGCTAGTACCGTTTAATCTTAGCTGTATTTTGCTGCTTATGTTGTCTGTTGATTTTTCTGTATTTTCTCATGCATCTATTAATGTAAAGCTGCTTTAAAACAATTAAACAATTGTGGAAAGTGCTATATAAATAAAGTTGAATTGAAAAATAGAATTGTGTTTTTGTTGTTGTTGAATTAACTCAAATTGTAAATCAACCAATTTAAGTTTTTAACTTTTTTACAGTGTGCGTTTGGACAGCTATGAGATGTCGTTTAAATGCAAAATTTCTTGCTTGCTCTGGAATTTAAGGATTCCCAGAATCTTTTGTGATGTGTCGTCCTGTGCCGTATTTAAATATGCAAATGAGTTTGAAGAGCAACAGGAGAATGGATTATCAGTAAAAAATGACTACAGTTATATTATATGGCTTGGACTATAGCTCATAATCATATAAAGTATTTTTATAGTGCTTAGATATTCTGCAAAAATCCCCTTCCCTGTCCTGCACAAACACAAGCTCATGCGTGTTTTAAAGGCAGTGAATCACATTTTTATTTTGCGATCAAATACAGAAAACATATAAAGCAATAATGAGGGTCTGTGTTGTTTTAGATATGAGATGTTATTATTGTTTATTCTAGCCTCTTTCTTCCGCATTCAGTCTGTAAGAAACTCTCAGAAGTTGAAAAAGCAGATTTATCTTTTCAATACGTGGCTCTTACAAGAAAAAGGCGTCTCACCTAAAAATGATGTCTCTGCTCATGTGTCATGTAGAATTAAGGTGCCGGTTAAATCGTTCACAGTTATTTAGCTATTGTGTGTCTTCATTACATGCTTCAGATATTACAGCGCACATATTTATTCATCTTTGTCATTTTTTTCTGCAATAACTCATGAAGATGTCTTCTGTACTAATGGTACTCTATTTTCTTCTGCACACCTCTCTTTCTCTCTCTCTCAAATATGAAATGGATTCTCTTGAAAAATGAGACGCTTCCATCAGCCGCTCTTTGTGTTTTAATATATCAAACTGATCCAAATTAATTCTCCACTAGAAGGTGTTGGATAAATACGGCCATTTACTTGATCACCTTGAGAGCGTGAAAAAAATGAACGCAATAATGCAGATCACATTCGGTGTTCCTAATGCATTTACATATTACAATGACATGAAGCCTCAAGCTGTAATTTCTTGTTACACACACACACACACACACACACACAGAGAGAGAGAGAGATTGTGTTGAAATGGCATATTAGTTTAGCTTTTGAATTTTAATTTTTTTGCCTTAGAGCCGTAAGACTGACCGCAGCGATCCCTTCCCCCAAACACATTACAGCAGTGATGGGGATCTCCGTCCTGATTTTTAATGGCAGATGAGATGAGTGCTTCTGTTATATTTCTTATTTTACATATACATCAAATCCAGTTATCACACTCTCTTAAATATTAAGATGCTACCTGCTGTCATAGAAGAACCATTTTTGGCTAAATGGTTCCATAAAGAACCTTTAACATCTGAAGAACCTTTCTGTTTCACAAAAGCTATTCTTAGATGATAAAAGGGTACGAAAGAATTGGGGAACATTTGAGAAACCAAAACTTTTTTGGTCAAAAAGTATTGTGAGAGTATAGTGAAGGTGGCCACACTCTTAATAAAGGTGCTACACAATGCCATAGAAGAACCATTTTGGCTGTATGGGTGAAAAAAGAATATGGACATTCTTAATTTATTTCATTAAACCCAACTTTTAGGTTTATCCATATTTGACCAGACTTTGGGTTGAAACCACCCAAAATTTAGTAAAAATTGCTGGGTTATTTCAACCCATTTTTTGGAACGTGTATTGACGTGAAGTGACTTAAACTGCAATTCATCGACGGGCCGCTAGAGACAGGCTCCAAAAGGGGGTCAAATCCCCATAGGCCAGTGGCGGCCGGTGACTTCTTTTTTCGAGGGCGCTCAATGCGAAGTTTGTCACAACATGTATGTAGTCTGTTCTTTTTTTTAAAATATGTGTTCTGGGCATCTAGAGATCATGTGTGCATCACGTGTCTTGTCAAAATAAGTGCCTGCTGTGGACACGTCTAAAGGGTTTATGATAAAAGAGATGCACACATTTGCCAGATACTCACATAATCTCATGCGCAATCACAGTTTACTGTTAAGGGAGTGTCTTGCATGTATTTTGTGAACGTGAGCGTCTCTTTTATCATAAACGGTTTTGGCGCGTGTGCAGCAGGCACTTATTTTGACAAAACATGTGACGCATATGGCTTACATGATGCAACAAACACATATTTTGAATTAGCACCCCTCAGATGAGCAGTCACAAGCCGCCACTGCCATAGACCCTCCCCATGTTAAAATGGCCAACTTTACAGCAGAAAATAATGCGTTTACAGCCTGGTACAAAAAGTGTTTTTGGTCTATATAGATAATTTTGCCTTTCATGGCAACTGTGAGGGGGGTGAATTTTTTGAAACTCATCCCTTTAAATTATATTAAACCTTAAAGTTCTGCATAATTTAGGGCGTGGCTATTTGAGTGACAGGTGAACTGCCACTGCTATCACTACCATCAAGCTAGGCGGATGTGGTTTCAGCAACCAGCCACCTCAGCTTCACCCATGTCCCGCCTCTTTACCCATTTTCGATTTTATCCGCAAGTGATGCTTGGTGACATACGGCCCAGATGGCGACGGCAGGCACCGCCAACAATTAACTTCAAAAAAGCTCTTTGCAAATCTACGGGTGACATCATGAACACTACGTCCATATTTCTGTTAAAAAATAAGTATTAGTAAATACTGTTGAAAATGCAAAGTTCAACCTTACAATGAAAAAATTTAGTTTAAAGAGGCCATGGCATGAAAATCTGACTTTTTCCATGTTTAAGTGCTATAATTGGGTCTCCAGTGCTTCTATCAACCTAGAAAATGTGAAAAAGATCAACCCAGTAACTTAGTTTTGGTAAACCATTCTCTACAAGCACATGAAAAAATAGGTCGTTGAAATTTGGCTCTCCTTATGATGTCATAAGGAGCTCTTATTATAATAATACCACCTCTTAATCTTCACTATCCAACCACAGCACTGACATTTAGTGCAGAGAAAAGCACAATTGAGTTTTAATTGCAACAAACCACCATCATTGTGATCAGTGTTTGAATTTCATCAGCTCATTTGCATTTTAAAGGACACACCCAAAACGGCACCTTTTTGCACACATCTACGAAGTGGCAATTTTAACATGCTATAATAAATTATTTATATGGTATTTTGAGCTAAAACTTCACATATGTGCTCTGGGGACACCAAAGATTTATTTGACATCTTAAAAAAGTCTTGTGCCATGGCCCCTTTAAACCAAACGTTTTTAACCAAACTGATATCTCAGATGTCAATATTTGGTGGCTTAAACACCCATGCGAGGTCTCTGTTTAAGTTTTCAAACATTTTGGTAAATTATTTTTCCATTAGTGAAGCTTTCGGAATTGTCACTACTATAATAAAGAAATTTGACATCCACAACGTTGTTTCTTCCTCATAAATGTGCAGACGATAATTAAAATAAAATGAATATATTTGTTCTGTGAAGACCCTACATTGGTTGGGTATTATTGCTTCTGGTTTGTGCGTTTTATTTCACAGTATTCCTATAAAGTATGTTGTCTCTCAAAAAAATGTGTACTTTTTTCACATCCACATAGAAAACATGAGTATAGGACTCAGGGGCTTAGGAAAATATAAACAGATGGTTTAATATATTGGTAATAAAAATTTTTTTGGAGAAATTGACTAATTGACTAATAATGCACATAACACAAGAATTGGCTTCTCAACTCTACAAAAAAGCTGTATTGTCATGACACCACGTAAATGTATTCTGTTAGTGTCAGCACACTTAAATGTCCGCTTACTAAAGCACAATCATCGTTCATAAAGTATGCATGCTTCTGTTGTGATTGTTCAATCCCCTAATGGCCAGGCAGGTGTGAGACATGCAAATATTACCCAGCCTCCACTGGGGCCGAAACCTCCGCATTTGAGTGCATTTATTTATTTTCTGTCCGCGGCCTAGGGCATCGGAGAGCACGTAACCACTGTTATCTTTAGGAGGCGGCATTACAGACGCACACAAATCCATAAATGTTAGCCACTAATGAAGAGAAAACACACACACACGGCAGAGACTGAACCGCATGTTGCCACATCACAAACATGAAGCCCGGGCCCAGGTGGATTGGATGCAAGCTGTTCTCGGCAGCCCCTCCCGGTCCGAACGCACACTCCCAGCATGCCGAGCTGTCAGCCAGGAATCTCTCATAATGAAGGCTAAAATATTTTATTCAGATTTATTAATTTGAAAATGAAGCGTGCCTGTCGGCAGAGGGACAGCGCTTCTCAATCTGTCATCTGTGAGCCGGCGTGCGCTGACATCGCCATACATTTGTCTTGTCGTATCTGACAGTCAGATTCTCCCGGGCGCCTCTCCGTCAGGGATCACCCAGGGATTTTTTGAGAGGAATAAAACACATCCCGACAAGGAACAGCCTCTTTATTAATGCAAATTAGGCCTGAAAACATGCCGGCACCAGGCACTTGGCTTTAGACACCTGAACGTGTGTGTGTGTGAGAGAGAGAAGGTAGTTTTAATAAAAGCAGTGTGCCGGTGGATGAGTGACTGTGGGGTTGAGATCTCCCACACAAATCTGCCACTCTCAGCAGTGACAGAGCCCTGGAGCTACAGAGGGTTTATCTCACCAAAGACCGTCCAGATACAAACCAACACAGCCGCCCACCGGGACTCTCGCTCACCCGCTGTCTTCGCCGCAGTAAATTGGGTGGCCGAAAGCAAACGCTGGCATGGAAGTTCCAGTCGTTTGTGGTAACTTTTACTTTTCCATCACGTTGAAAAACAATGTGACTGGAAGTAACAAACTAATAAATTTAGACCTGCATAATCCCATTGACCAATTAATGTCTGATGTGACAGGTTCAACATTCATGTCAATGGAAAACGTACAATTTCTGTTTTAGTGGAAGTAATTTTAATAAAGTTAAATTCAAAGTGTTCAAATGTTTATATGATTACATCTCAACTAAATAGTGATATATCACATATACAGTACAGTGGGGTCTCAAGTCATGCGATTAAAATAGAATTCAAACCTGAAAATAGAGTCAAATGGAAAACAATGAAACATTATAACGTAAAATGATTCTGTCCAATTTCCATGCCACTAAACAAATGTAAGCAAATTGGTGACATTAACCTTAGTAAGCCATTTTTAACAAAGGTACAGATGCTTCTCTCTCTCTCTCTCTCTCTCTCTCTCTCTCTCTCTCTCTCTCTCTCTCTCTCTCTCTCTCTCGTAAATTGAAGTTGGTGGCCACAGGATTGTTAAAAAGGTTAAGCTGTCAATCAAAGATGACTGAAGTGCTGTTGCATGATGGGATTGCTTGTTTGTAAGATCTGAGATGGGATTCTTCAATTACTTAAATGGATGAGATGTGTAAGGGGACACAAGCCACTCAGATGGCCTAATTGTTTATTTTCTCCAATAACATGGTGGTCATTTCATTCTGAGACAGACAAACCAGACTGATCTCACAAGAATTTGTACGTATTTTATGGGTTTGGTACAAAGTGAATCATACAAAAACATCCGGTTATCATTAAAAAGAAAACAATAACAAAACCCTGCCCCTAACCCCAACGTCATGGGGTAAAAACAAATTGCACAAAAACATATGATTATCAAAAAATAACAACAATGACACCTGCCCCTAACCCCACGTCATCACAGGGTTCAAAGCAAATCGTAAAAAAACAAACGCTTATCATTAAAAAAACTATAACGAAACCCCGCCCATAACTCCCAACGTCACAGGGGTCAAAGCAAATCGTAAAAAAACAAACGCTTATCATAAAAAAACTATAAAGAAACCCCGCCCATAACTCCCATTTTACCCCTCACAGGGGTAAAAGAAAATCGTACAAACACATGTGATTATCATAAAAAAAAACAATTACAAAACCCCTCTCCTAACCACAAAGTCACAGGGGTCAAAGCAAATCGTAAAAAAACATACAATTATCATAAAAAAACTATAACGAAACCCCGCCCATAACTCCCATTTTACCCCTCACAGGGGTAAAAGAAAATCGTACAAACACATGTGATTATCATACATCATACAAAAACATATGATTATCATAAAAATAACAACAATGACACCTGCCCCTAACCCCACGTCATCACAGGGGTCAAAGCAAATCACACAAAAACAAACGCTTATCATTAAAAAAACTATAACGAAACCCCGCCCATAACTCCCATTTTACCCCTCACAGGGGTAAAAGAAAATCGTACAAACACATGTGATTATCATAAAAAAAAAACTATAAAGAAACCCCGCCCACAACTCCCAACGTCACAGGGGTAAATGCAAATTGTAGAAAAACATGCAATTATCATAAAAAAAAAAACTATTACAAAACCCTACCCCTAACCACAAAGTCACAGGGGTAAAAGCAAATCGCACAAAAACATGCGATTATCATAAAAAACTATTACGAAACCCGCCCCTAACCCCCAACGTCACAGGGGTAAAAGTAAATCGTACAAAAACATGCGATTATCATTAAAAAAACAAAAAAACAATTACAAAACCCCTCTCCTAACCACAATGTCACAGGGGTAAAAGCAAATCGCACAAAAACATACGATTATCATAAAAAAGTAACGAAACCCGCCCCTAACCCCCAACGTCACAGGGGTAAAAGTAAATCGTACAAAAACATGCGATTATCATAAAAAACAATAACGAAACCCTACCCCCTAACCACAATGTCACAGGGGTAAAAGCAAATTGCACAAAAACATGCGATTATCATAAAAAAGTAACGAAACCCGCCCCTAACCCCCAACGTCACAGGGGTAAAAGTAAATCGTACAAAAACATGCGATTATCATAAAAAACAATAACGAAACCCGCCCCTAACCCCCAACGTCACAGGGGTAAAAGTAAATCGTACAAAAACATGCAATTATCATTTAAAAAAAAACAATTACAAAACCCCTCTCCTAACCACAGAGTCACTGGGGTAAAAGCAAATCGCACAAAAACATGCGATTATCATGAAAAAGTAACGAAACGCCCCTAACCCCCAATGTCACAGGGGTAAAAGTAAATCGTACAAAAACATGCGATTATCATAAAAAACAATAACGAAACCCTACCCCCTAACCACAATGTCACAGGGGTAAAAGCAAATCGCACAAAAACATGCGATTATCATAAAAAAGTAACGAAACCCGCCCCTAACCCCCAACGTCACAGGGGTAAAAGTAAATCGTACAAAAACATGCGATTATCATAAAAAAAACAATTACAAAACCCCTCACCCCAACGTCACAGGGGTAAAAGCAAATCGCACAAAAACATGCGATTATCATAAAAAACTATTACGAAACCCGCCCCTAACCCCCAACGTCACAGGGGTAAAAGTAAATCGTACAAAAACATGCGATTATCATAAAAAAGTAACGAAACCCGCCCCTAACCCCCAACGTCACGGGTAAAAGTAAATCGTACAAAAACATGCGATTATCATAAAAAAGTAACGAAACCCGCCCCTAACCCCCAACGTCACAGGGGTAAAAGTAAATCTTACAAAAACATGCGATTATCATAAAAAAGTAACGAAACCCGCCCCTAACCCCCAACGTCACAGGGGTAAAAGTAAATCGTACAAAAACATGCGATTATCATGAAAAACTATTACGAAACCCTACCCCCTAACCACAATGTCACAGGGGTAAAAGCAAATCGTACAAAAACATGCGATTATCATAAAAAAGTAACGAAACCCGCCCCTAACCCCCAACGTCACAGAGGCTAAAGCAAATCTTACAAAAACATGCAATTATCATAAAAAAGTAACGAAACCCGCCCCTAACCCCCAACGTCACAGGGGTAAAAGCAAATCGCACAAAAACATGCAATTATCATAAAAAACTATTACGAAACCCTACCCCAACCCCAACGTCACAGGGGTAAATGCAAATCGTACAAAAACATGCAATTATCATTAAAAAACTATTACGAAACCCTACCCCTAACCACAAAGTCACAGAGGCTAAAGCAAATCTTACAAAAACATGCGATTATCATAAAAAAGTAACAAACTAACCCCCAACGTCACAGGGGTAAAAGCAAATCGTACAAACACATACGAATATCATAAAAAAAACAATAACAAAACCCGTCCCTAACCACAACATCACCCGGGCAAAAGCAAATCGTACAAAATTTTACAAATGTGGTCGTACGAATTAAAAAGAAGTAGCCACTTTGAAAAAAATGTATGAATTGCCATGAGATGGACAGACAGACAGATCTCCAGTCATTTGTTGTTTTACATGTAATAAAACCCTTTCCCTACAATATATCAAGTACATCACAAATATTTATAAAGTGCCTTGCACCAACAGTACACTGGTGTCACCATGGTTCAGTGATGTATATAATGTAATACAGTTTTCATATTCTTGTCTATATTCTCGCCAGTTTCTTGTCCAGCTTTGCTTGAGAGTTTTACTGTAATTACAGCGCTGCCCCGCGTTACTTCATTAAACCTTAATTCAAAGATATCATCATCTTTCATTCGCTCGTCCCGCCCATCCTGACTCTTCAGAAAAGAGCTTCTTAAATTTAAAAGCTTTTTTTATGTTGTTGTTTTTCTTTAATAGAGTGAATGGAGTCATAATTTAATATTTTAATACATGTTAATGTGCTGTTTAACCTTTTCTCTACCATTTAGTATCTGTAAAAGGTTAAACCTTGAACATTGGCCGGTATAGAGACACGGCACAATAACATCAAAACATCAACGTCTAATGGATCTGGGCTTCATTGTACGACCCAGCCTAATGCTGATCATATTCAACAGACATTAAAAGAACGTTTAAGGTTTAATACAACTTAACTATCTACTTCTATCAAACAGTTGTGACATGTTCTGGTATTAATGGACATAATTTTGACATCCATTAACATTTATGCATTTGGCAGACATTTTAATCCAAAGGGAACTACAGTTCATTCAAAAATGTTTTTTATCATTTTTTATATATGAGTGTTGCAAGATAAATTAACTTAAGTAACGTAACATAATAAGCTATGTTACGAATACGTAATCCGTAATCATGCATTTACAGTTACATTGCCTTACGTTAGGTGAACCGTTGTTACTTTAAGTTTACGCAACGCTACACTACGCTACGTTACGTTACGCTACACTACGTTACGTTACGCTACGCTACGCTACGCTACGTTACGCTACGCTACTTTACGTTACCTTACGCTACGCTACGTTACGCTACGTTATGTTATGCTACGTTGCGTTACGCTACGTTGCGCTACGCTACATTGCATTACGCTACGCCAGTGGTTCTCAAACTGGGGGCCGTGAGATGGTGTCAGAGGGGCCCCAGTTTTATGACATTTTATAAAATACATTAATTCCTCATAAATTCTGTGTAATTAAACCTAAAAATAAGGCTACTAACCAACAACACTATTTTGCATAATATAATATGTTTTGTTTAATTAAAATGTTACATTATAGAACAAATTTGTCATACATTGTCTTTTGGGGGGCTGCATGGGAATGCACCGTAAACAAGGGGGGCCGCACACTGAACAAGTTTGAGAACCGCTACGCTACATTGCACTACGCTAGTAAGAGTTAAGACATTAAACATCATGCCAATGACAGGTAAAACAAATGACATCAAAACTTACCATAACATTTAAGCTCTGTTCTTTTGCTAACTTGCAAGCTCTGTTTTTTTTATTCAAGAAAACACAATCTAGCTTTTTACTAGCTGGGTTTCCATCCAGACGTGAAGCGAAATCTTTTAAAAATATCGCAAAAAATATGAACAAACAAATGTGAATTAGGTGCATTTCCATCAAGTTGTACGAGTGAATAACAGTGGTATTGATAACCTAGTTACCAACAGTAAATAAAACAACACACACTTAGAAAAGCCCCATATATGGTAATCGGAAACAGCTAGACCATCAGTAACATGGGTTTAATCTTTGCCAGCGTAAAAAGTGCAATAAAAAGCGATTTTTATTGAAAATTGGTGTTCGTTTTTGATGTGATACTTCATAAAGCACATAAAATCATGGTGATGGAAACATGGCTGTGCTGTTCACAATGTTGCCATGTCTGTTGGTTCATACTCCTGTGAGACAAATTCAATTTAATTTATAAAATGTCTGAAAGTGTTTGCTATGGCTGGTTTACGATTGTTCATTAGATTCAAAACATTTTACTGTTATTCTATAACTGACTTGTGGACATAAACAGAGCAGAAGTTAAAGTCTATAGAGTGAAACTTCATTCATCTCACTCTGACCCTGAGCCGTGAACATAAAAGCTCTCTGTACACGTTTAAGTGCATGTAAGGAGTGCGTGATTGAATTCTCTCAAGTACTTATGTGTCTCAATGGACAGTTTTCTACTCTGGGACTTTTCATTTGTATCTCTGTGTGTGTGTGTGTGTGTGTGTGTGTGTGTGTGTGTGTGTGTGTGTGTGTGTGTGTGTGTGTGTGTGTGTGTGTGTGTGTGTGTGCTGGAGAACATCAGCTTTCAGATGTTCAGATGTCAGGTGCTTACAGGGTCAGTGGTCAAAGGCAGGTCAGGCACGTTTTAAGGCTTGTTTTACAGGCCAGAGAGTTTTAAAGACAGTTTATACGGTCATGGCATGGAAAGCAGACTTTTCCTTGGAATTAAAACTTTGATGTACTGGAAATTAGACAAATATTGAATATAAATATAATGCATATTAAATCTTTAATATTCATAACCCACACTCCCATGCCCAGCCAGACCATTTATCAAAAATAATGGCATGGTTTATTCAAGAATTGTCATGGTTATGTTGTCACAATTCATAACTGCATTCACATATCAACATCTAAGGTATTTATAAGTAAATGTGGGTGGTCAAATATTGATAGAAATATCATAAATATATAATGATATTGATTAACTGTATAAATGATACAAAGCAAATTATGTCGGAATGTGGGCATTTACATATAAGAATGTCAATGTAGAACAGAACAGGAGGAAGATGGGAGATGAACCGGTGAAAAGAAGAGGAGAATAACAGAGGAAGATGGGAAAAACAGGACAAAAGAGGAGGAAGATGGGAGAAGAACAGGTGAATAGAGGAAGAGAATAACAGAGGAAGAAGGGAGGAGAAGAGAGGAGAAGAACAGGTGAGGAGAAAATGAGAATATGAGGAAGAATAGGAGGAAAGTGGAAAGACAACAGTAGAAGAGGAGAAAAGCAGAAAGATGGGAGGCGAACAGGAGGAAAAGGGGAGGAGAATAGAAGAAGAGGAGAAAATGAGAAAAATGGGAGGAGAACAGGAGAAAAATAGGAGGAGAACAGGAGAAAAGTAGAAAGATGGGAGAAGAACAGGAGGAAAATGGGAGGAGAATAGAAGAAGAGGAGAAAATGAGAAAAATGGGAGGAGAACAGGAGAAAAATAGGAGGAGAACAGGAGAAAAGTAGAAAGATGGGAGAAGAACAGGAGAAAAATGGTAGGAGTAAAGGAGAAAAGTAGAAAGATGGGAGGAGAACAGGAGAAAAATGGGAGGAGAGCAGGAGAAAAGTAGGAAGATGGGAGGAGAACAGGAGGAAAATGGAAAAAAATGAAGAAAAGTAGAAAGATGGGAGGAGAACAGAAGAAAAATTGGGGGAGAAAAGTAGAAAGATGGGAGCAGAACAGAAGGAAAATGGAAAGAGAACAGGAGAAGAGGAGAAAAGTAGAAAGATGGGAGGAGAACAGGAGAAAAATGGGAGGAGAAAATTAGAAAGATAGGAGGAGAACAGGAGGAAAAAGAGAAGAGAACAGGAGAAGAGGAGAAGAGGAGAAAAGTAGAAAGATGGGAGGAGAACAGGAGGAAAAAGAGAAGAGAACAGGAGAAGAGGAGAAAAGAAAGATGGGAGGAGAACAGGAGGAAAATGGGAGGAGAAAATTAGAAAGATGGGAGGAGAACAGAAGGAAAAAGAGAAGAGAACAGGAGAAGAGGAGAAAAGTAGAAAGATGGGAGGAGAACAGGAGGAAAATGGAAACAGAAGAGGAGAAAATTAAAAAAGATGGGAGGAGAACAGGAGGAAAATAGGAGGAGAACAGGAGAAATGGAGAAAAGTAGAAAGATGGGAGGAGAACAGGAGGAAAATGGAAACAGAGGAGGAGAAAAGAAGAAAGATGGGAGGAGAACAGGAGAAAAATGGGAGGAGAAAATGAGAAAAGTAGAAAGATGGGAGGAGAACAGGAGGAAAATGTAAAGAGAACAGGAGAAAAGTAGAAAGATGGGAGGAGAACAGGAGGAAAATGGAAAGAGAACAGGAGAAGAGGAGAAAATTAGAAAGATGGGAGGAGAACAGGAGGAAAAAGAGAAGAAAACAGGAGAAGAGGAGAAAAGTAGAAAGATAGGAGGAGTAAAATGGAAACAGAAGAGGAGAAAAGTAGAAAGATGGGAGGCGAACAGCAGGAAAATGGAAAGGGAACAGGAGAAGAGGAGAAAAGTAGAAAGATTGGAGGAGAACATGATATTAGGAGCGGAGAATAAGAGGAAAATGGAAGGAATCCAGGAAAAGATAGGAGAAGAACAGGAGTCAATTGGGAGGAGAATAGGAGAAGAGAGAAGGGGAACAGGAAGAGACAAGAAATGGGAAAAGGGAAGAAGAAAATGGGAGGAGAACAGGAGGAGACAAGGGGTAGACAAAGGAAAGAAGAAAATGGGAGGAGACAAGGGGAGAAAGAAAGAAGGAGAACAGGAGGGAGAGAGAGAGAGAGAGAGAGAGAGAGAGAGAGAGAGAGAGAGAGAGAGAACAGGATGGAAGCGAGTGCAGGAAGACAGAAGGGAAGAACATCAGTGCAGATGCCAAACTTACATAATGAGGCTTGTAAATAAACAAGCAAGTGATTGATGTGACGTGATGAGACGGACAGCACATGCAGGCTGTGACTACAACAACAACAACTAGACCCAGAACAGATGAACCAGAACCTCCTGAAGATGCCTGAGCCCAGTACTGTGTCATTTATGGGTTTCTCTTTGTCTCTGAGGCTTCATTGATCTGACTGTAGGCGAGTGATTAGTATGTCTGCTGTAACACAGCTCCTCTTTGTTCTCGCCTGTATTCACTCTTTCAGACTCATCTGTGGAGTCTCCGCCGCTGTGTTGCTCTGAGCGTCTCTGACGTTCCTTCGTGTCCGGGAACTCTAGCTCATATACCACGAGTTTGTTATAACTACAGCGCATGCCGCTTGAAATGTTGTTTTTAGGACGTGCAAGGTCTTGAAGATTTCACACCCATTAGTGGTGACCATATTACAAATCATATTAAAGGAATAGTTAACCTTAAATTGAAAATTAGCCCATGTATTTATTGCTTATCACTTTTATATCGGAACGTATGTACAGTAAGACGATCATTGGTTTGATCATGTTTTGTCACAAAGCATATGACAACTAGTCACTAGTCAAAACTTGTGAGAAGCAATGATCATCTGACGTGGAGCTGGCATGCCGCCATTTTAAATCTAGATGTGTTTACATTACAAGGTGACGTATTGATCGCTAAATATGAATAGTTTTCTCTCACAAATGTATCGAAGTGAAGTATGTATTATTCTAGATATTAAAATACTTCTCTCATATTCTTGAAAAGGTCCCAGCATCATCTCTGGATCCTTCCAGTCATGAGGAATGACCCACGGCCCAGACGAAAGTCTGTCGGACCGACCGATCCACTGCATCCCTGTCAGCCCGCATTCGCTCAAGACATGTCTAATGGATCTAGGTCTGCGTTTGTTTGATATAATATAGACAATGTTAATCTTTACATAAGAAATATATTATTGCTTTGGCGTTAATTCACATACAGCTTCAAATCTTCACTGTTGTCTTGGGTCAGGCGTTAAGAACAGCCACTGTTGTTTTGTTCCAGTATTAAAAAAATTAAATAATTATATTATACTGATGACATGCGCAAACCTGTGCATTTACAATATTTTACTGTATTTATTATAGCTATAGATTCAACTAGCATTACCAAACAGAAGTATAAAATAATGGCCCTGCTTTAAATACGGTAGAGAGGCAGATGATCATCTCATGGTTTTCCATATGGATGCGAGACGAGGAATGTCGCTTCTCCCCCCACTTTTGTGTTGCATTTGACAGTGTCATCTGAAACGGCCACTGTTACTTAAAATAGCCATGAATATATTTCACAGAATCGCATTAGGGTGGCAATACTGTATTACCTTATCATACACACCGAGAAAGGAATTATGATAAGTTCAGTTTGGCTTTCATATAATTACCAGAAGAACGAGATTCAATTCTGCTTTTGCATCGGGACTTTATATTGGATGTGAATTGGCAACTGAACAGCGCACTTAAATTGTTTATTGCACAAAAGTACACATTTCCCAAAAATAAACATTGACATTTATTACTGTAACCATAAATACACTGTGAAAGTTAAATTTGTAACAAAGTATTTTTCACTCAAACATGTAAATTTTAAATGTGCTACCAGTTGAAGTTTTTTTTTTTAAGTTGATCCAACTTTTCACTTTTTACAGTGTAGGCCCAACATGCAAAATTATGATGATTTTGTAAATGCATAAAAAACGACAGAAGTGTAACTGAGAGTTTATATTGTGTGTGTCAATAATTGATCGCACAATTGTTGTCGGCACAAATCATGTTTATTTTTGTTGCAACTGAGCCGTATTTCATGTACTCTTGCTGATATTTTCTTTTAGCTTTGTTCATGTTTTTTGGGAACGAGGAGATGCACGCAACCGGTTCATGTTACACATCTGTCAAATTTGTAACTTTGTGACTTTTATCAAGCGACAGATACAGTTTGTACAGAAAAATGCTTGGATTGAAAAAAGAGCCCTTGAGGTCAGTAGTTGAGAAAAAATGCCTTTAAAAAGTACTTTTCTGCCTTAAAAATTTTTGTTAAATCAACTCAGATTTACAAGTCATGTCAACAGAGATGAGTTGTCACAACTTATAAAGTATAGTTGAGAAAAATCAACTAAATTTTTTAAAGTTATAACAACTCACCTGTAGATTTATAACAACTCACCTCTAGTCAAGATAAATAATAGTAAGTTGAAATGACTTGTAAATCCGAGTTGATTCACAAAATTTTTTAAGGCAGCAAAGTATTTTTTACAGTGTAGGGATTTGCAAATTGGGGACCCACAGGGGTCCCCCCTAAAAAGATCAAGAGATAAGAGACAAAGCAAAAATGTGTGGCCAATAATTAAACTTTGCAAGCAATTTGCTGTCTTTATAATATTACAATTACCATTTTTCTAACAACGTTTAAATGTTTTTAGATATATAAATATAAATATAGATATAATTAAATATAGACATATTTTTGGAAAAGGGTCGCTCGCTTAAGGTTCATCATGAGGTCCCTGACTATAAAAAGTTTAAAAACCTCTGCCTTACACAACTCGGGGTCTTTTACAATATTTCAGGTGCTGTTAAGAAAGATGTAAATGTAACTGTAATAACAATTATACAGCATTTTATCGTGATTATGAAAGTTGAAAGATTTTAAAGGTTGAAGGCCTGATATTACAACGACCGGGCTACTGGCAGATTATTTGCATCGGTGTTGAATTTGAAAGCGCAGGCTTGTTAGGATCAGCTGATGAGCGAAAATGTTTGCTGTGTGTTGGACAAGACAGATGTTTGGACAGTGTGACGGTCTCTTCTGCAACATAAAGGATCTCTCAGGGACCGCTGTTACGCTTGGCAGATGGCAAGATGCAGACTGCAGAGACGCCGCCACAGTGCACACTCTCGCTGCCAGGTACACAACTGTCCTTTCACAAAGCCAAATGAAAGATAAACAGAGAACGCAACAGCAGTTTCGACGGCGATCGTGTGTAAAGTCCTTTCGAAAGCATTCCAAGAAAATCCGTCTATTAGCCAGAGGGTCATTGCTCAATTTAGATCAGGGAAAGCAGCCCAGAGTGTCTTCCATTTATTTCTGCTGCTGGACTCGCTCTCGGTCTCGAGTTAAAGAGGCATCTCTCAATCATACACACTGGATGGACCGTGTGTGTGTGTGTGTGCGTGCACTTGTGTGTTTTTCTCTCTTTCCCCGTGGCAGGAGCGGTAGAGTGGATGTGTTGGACCTGGAAGGCACTTTTCAGCCTGGTCACACACACTCGGGCCCTGCTGCTTGGCTGCGCACCATGGGTCACCGGCTTACATTAGAAAAACCCAGCCGAATACATTCATGCGTGTTACTCCAACATACCTGAAAAAACACAAGACTGTGCACAGAGCCCAAAAGAGACCAACGCTACATGATCAAACGAGACGTTTGAATAAAAATGTACCACTTGAAGATTGTATTATTTCAAATCGGTATAAATGTCAGGATTTGGCATGGTTGTCTGTATCAAATGCAGAACAAAATCATTTGATGGTTAATCTTGGATTAAGCACATTAACAGGGCGAGATCTGAAATGAAACGCAAGGTCGATTGTTTTGATCGGGGCTTTCACACCTCTGTGAGATAAATCTATTTCTTGGCAGCAGGCTGGAAAATGAGACGGAGACACGAGGAGAAATGGAGGTCTGCCGCTGGTCACAGAAGAAACTGAGACAGACCCCCAATGTGAGTCACTACACTTTTCCCTCGTTATATTGGGGTCACAGCCACAATAAATAAATAAGGATAATTAAAAAAACATATTTGTTTACATTTATTCTTATATATCAGAACTCTTTTGTAAGAATAGCATGTTATATATATATATATATATATATATATATATATATATATATACATAAAAAAATAATAAATAGTAGTACTTTATATACTGTATACTACACAAGAAACATTACATTGAATATTTATTACATTTATATTTATATTATACTATCCTACAAAAAAAATTGCTGTCATTTTTACTATAATGAATACTACAAAATACTATAGTATAGGATTAACAATTATTATAATAAAATACTACAGTATACTGCAATTAATAGGCTATAAATTAGGCTACTATAATATACAGAATTTATATTTGGGATTATATTTATTATTTATTTTAATATAGTCGATTATGTTTTATATTCATATTAAAATTTGTCCCAATTTGCTGCAGAAATATTCACGTGTTGCTGAGGTATCAATAAAAAAACCCACACAGCACAATAATGTCCACAATAATGGACAGAAATGAAAAGCTGTCTCTCAGGAGGACACGAAAGCGCGTTCCCGCGCCTCATCTCTCGTGCGCAATGATTGACGTGCGCTGAAAGCCGTCTGTGGGCGGAGCAACGCGATCTACGCGTCCAATCGGACAGCGAGGGCGGGGCTTAAGCATCAGTCCGAGCTGTTAGTGTTACAATGTAACAAAAGCAGCAGGATGAAACATTGAAATAACGCGCGCGTGTGTCAAGCGCTTGCCTTTACGCGGGAACCGATTAGTAGCAGCGCAACGCGGCACCGACAGCTCACGCGCACGGGTCCATTCAGTGTGTAAGGTCCGGCTGACACCGGCGGTAAGCGCGCTCAAGGTCTTGGCAAGAGGAGCACCGGGGTCAGGGTGAGAAACGGGACCGGTCCGGAGAAACCTCCGCCGCAGCGTGACAGGAGAACGTACGGGGCCGACATGGACGAGCAGCCGCGCCTGATGCACGCTCACGCGGGCGTGGGGATGAGCGGGCACCCGGGTTTGTCTCAGCACATACCGGAGAACAGCGACGGTGACGGGAGAAAGCAGGACATTGGAGACATCTTACAACAGATCATGACCATCACAGACCAGAGTCTGGACGAGGCGCAGGCCAGGTGACAACCAACACTTATTACATTACTAAATACACAAGAGTAAAATTAAAGAAGTGCAAATAATAATTGAATCAAATAACATAAATTACACATTTTATACCTGAAGTTTATATGGAGCTATAATTTACACACACACACATATATAATTGTTTATAAAAAGTGTAATTAATTATTGATTCATTAAAATGATTATTAATTAAATTATTACGTAAATACAGTTTTAAAGAAAATAAGAAATCATTCATTTATGCTCAATATTAATTATAATGCAAAATTAAAAGTGGACATGCATGCATGCACACATTTTTACATTTTAGGGTAATTAACCTCTCAGGTGAATAAATACTGTAGTATACTTAGTAATCACTACACTTTTTTACTATTTGTAACTATAGTGAACTCAAATGTGTAGTAAATACTGTAGTATAGCCTGCTATTTTAATATTTACTAAGTTATACTATATTTACTATAGTAAATACTACTTGAGTATTTTTTATCTCAGCTGAATTGGTATATTGTCAGTAACCCTTAATAAATGTAAAGTGTCATACAATCTCACAGGTAGTGTTCAACCTGTACCATAATATAAGAAATCCATATAAAACCTTCACAATCTTTCTGTCATTTTGTGTTTGCTTTGTTTATGACAGCTGGCTCACACTACAACTACAATTTTACTGTGGTATGACTACAGTAAATGTAATATTTGTGTTATGTTGATTGTCTGCATGGGTTTAGATGTTTGCTATCAGTATATTATTTGGCTGCATATATGCACATCTGATGTTATTGATAAAAGTAGATATTGAATGAGAACACAATAGCTGTTGTCAGTGTCTGGTGACAGACATCAGGGGATTTTTTTGACATGCGGTGCTCATTTTTTGTCAATAGAAATGAACAGATGCCAAGATAGAAGGTGACAGACAGCATTGAGACTCATATCATATGTGTAATGTTGGCCTTTTACTCACACAAGTACTGAACAGAGGTTTTTAATTTATAATTCAGTAGATTTGAAAATCTGATTTTTGTTCAGAAGTGTGAATAGTTAATATTGCAAAAAACAGTTTAAAATGTAAGAAAAAAAAATAAGATAAATTGCAAATTATTTCTAGAGAAATAATGGAAGATTATTTTTATTTTAGATGAATTATGTAAACAGTGAACGATTAAACTAGTTCTGGGTTGTTACAGACACAGCTGAAATGTATATAATTAATAAAAATAACTATTATTAATAATTGCATTTTTTAGTTTAAATAAAAATGCATTTGATTTCACTAAGACCATTTCACGATTAGCCAACAGGCCTAAAAAATAACTGTGTAGCAGAGTGAAATATCGAGCTTTTCGAATGCTTACCGTGGCCTTTCCATGTGTTTCAGGAAACACGCTCTTAACTGTCACAGAATGAAGCCGGCTCTATTTAACGTCCTGTGTGAAATCAAAGAGAAAACCGGTAAGTGATGTTATGCCTTCGAAATATACATCATGATCGCACGGGCCATTTAGCATTATATCCATCAAAGGATTGCATTGTTGAACATCACTTGGATATTTCGACTGTGGCTCTATATTTTAGCATCTGCTCGAAGGTTTCGTGTTGCATTTAAACGTTTGCACGTCGTGACGTATTTAGTTACGTAAATAACAGCAGTAAAAATATTATAATTGGAAACTCAGTGTTGTGTTGTAATGCCATGTTGTGATTTTATTTATTTATATTTTTACATTGTGATTGGCTGGTGTGTGAATGTGGCCTTGTGGGGAAATGAAGTAAACCTCTCATTGGTAAATCCTATTTACAGTATCGCTCTCATACTGTACTCGGTTTGTCTTTTTGCTCCCAAAACATCAATCCAGCTCTGTTCTGGTTAGGAAAGTATAATATTAAATTACAAACCACCATAACTCGCCTAGCTGCGGTGTTTATTTTGGGAAGTTGAATGAAATTTGTGTTTGTGCATTTTTGGAGCTGTCAATCATGGATTTTGTGGCTGTGATGTAATTTTCCAGCCATCAGAATGATTTAATATGTTGTATATGTAATAGATGATCTGCTGCTGGAAAAGGGGCAAAAGTCACATTTGTGGTGAGCGTGTCACGCTGGCTGTAGTATTGGTTTTTTATGTGGCTTCCTCGAGAGGAGGAATTACGTGTGATTTGCACTTGTGAGATATTGAGACGCTATCGCTCGGTGGTGGAAAATGGTTCCAGTGTGTTTCACAGTCATTAGTGCATGAAATAAAAAGGAGTAGATGAGGGATAAAGCAGATTTCTTTATCGTTATCTTTGTTCCAGCTGTGAGACGGTGGGAGATTGTTTATTTTGTCTCCTCGGCTGCCTGCCGTGATGCTCCTCGATGATGTTTTCATTGAGTTTCAGGCCTGAGCGCGGCCTGCTGCTAAGCTCCTGCTCTGCGTCCGAGAGAGGAGTGACACACAGCTATGCGTGGAGTTTCACTCCCTGCCGTTTCCTTCTCTGTTTGTTTTTCTTTTCGGAGTTCACTCAGAGTTCGAGCTCACATGAAACGCCGAGCGTTCACGGACGTATCCCAGACTGCACCGCTCCTCTGCGCCCAGTACATCAAAAATATGAAGGGCCAAAACTTGGAGCCTCGTCTGGGTCCCAGTTTGAGCTTCAGAGGACAGCACGGGTTAAAAAGAAGAGTTTATATTTGAGATTTGTTGTTTATCATTGCTGGTATTGTAAAAATGTTATAATTTGTAGGTAACATCTGTTTTATTTTAAACTTGAATGGATAAAAACATTTGGCATGGGTCACGTCTGAAAATATTTTGGAGTTTGAAATCCTCAGTGTTTACAAAGTCGAACCCAAAGAGCTACAGAGTCATGGTTTTATTTCGTGTATGATTGTTGCTTTGATTTGAGACTTGAGAATTAAAGTTTTTTGTTTTGTTTGATGTATGCGGTTTATCGACAAATGTGTGCATAAAAACCGTTGGAGATCACGATGTAAGATCATAAACATTAAGTTCTGACTCATGAATGTTATTTTAAAATGCAAAATGTTTTGTTACAGCCGAAATACGGCTTATTTGTGTTACCTAAACAAGATATTTAACAGAATCAATTTAAAAAAATTTAATTTAAGCATGTAATTTTCTTTACGGCAGTTTTAAAAAAAGTTTGCCTGTAATGTTTAATTCCCTTAAAAATGCAACCCTGTCTGTGAAAACCAGACTTAAGTCTCAAAATCGCATTTGTAGTACAAAGTTTGATTTCAACCATTAATTTCACATTGATTTTAATCTTTGCCATGGCTTTACTCAGGCAATATTAAAGATATCAAGATTATATTTTCACTAAATGTTCTTTACATTATGTAGGATGATATTATTTAACAGTAAATCTAAAAAAAAAGTAAAAATTATTTACTATTAATTGTTTAAATATTTCCACGTTTACTATTATTTTGTATCATTTTTAATTATTTATATAAAATAAAACACATTTTTTATTATAACAAATATAAAATTTGTTAAGTTTTACCGGGATTTTCAAAATAAAATTAAATGATGATTTGTTTGTTTTACAAACCAGTTTATGATGTTTTGAGAATCTTCTTCTATTGTGACTTACAAATGTCTTGTGTTTTTTAGTTAAAAAATCCTTTTGGGACATTTAAACGAGTAAAACCTGTACAGTCAAATACATGTAGCTTTCGTAAACATTTTTTTAACCTTTGCTAAAACATCACAATACTATAAAATCATATAAACGGATAGTTTTGGAAAAACAAAAAACTAGGAAATAGTTTTAATTACGAAGTCCCATTCATGAACGTGTGTGTGTGTGTGTGTGTGTGTGTGTGTGTTTGTTGAACTCTCAGCGTCCTGATTGACACCTGTAGGGAGGACATGAGCTCAGGTCACGACCCGACCTCATGACCCGGCTCTCTGTTTTTACTGAGATACACAGAACCACGGATACAGAGCGAAATCTAAACAGAGTCGCAAAGAAGGTGAAACAAGTGCTTTATTTTGCGTTTCCTCTGTTGTCTGTACATTCACTTTCATTCTCATCTGAGGAATGTAGTCTTTGCAACGGCTATTGTGTGTTTGTGTGTGTGTGTGTGTGTGTGTGTGTGTGTGTGTGTGTGTGTGTGTGTGTTTGTGTTTGTGTGTGTGTGTGTGTTGAAACAAGTGAAGGATCTGTTTATCTTTTACGGGATTTAAAGTGTTTTTATCCTAATGTAGTGACACCTTGGATGTCGACTGAGTGTAAAAACTCATTTGACACTCAATTCTGATTGGATAAGTTGTGCTTTAGGTCACATGTGAAACACTTTATATCAGAGGTCTTTAACCTTTTTCAGGGCAAGGACCTCTTAAAGGATATAGAGGAGGAGGAGCAGGGATCCCAGCATGCATCAAATCAAAATATTGATTTTATTGGTTTTATCTCATTTTATATGGGAACTTTTATTTCAGTTAAGTTTGTATAATTTCTATTATTAGCCTAATGCAGATTAGTTGGATGCATAATTTAATTTATTAAAATCAAACAATATTTGGAGGACCCTGAGTTATATCACCACGGACCCCCAAGGGGCCTCGGACCCCCTGTTACTTTATATTGTACTTGCATAGTTTGACGACCATAAACAAAAGTGTATTACTTGAGGGACTTTTATTGTGCTAAACTTTAAAAAGTTTATTTTATCAATTTTAGAAAAGTAATAAGCCGCTCAAGGTTGTAAATAAGAGTAACTTCACATCCTTTCCAGAAAATACAATTGTGCGGTTTAACTTCATGTTTAGATGTAATCCTAACAGTTGTTTGCTAGTTTATCGGCATGCATGCTAAAATGTAATCTGGAATGTAATGAGTTTGATTTAGAAATGTTCTGCTTGTTGACACCTTCATGAAAACAGAGGTAACGTCTCTCCGGCCATCTGTGATCTTTGAAGCGTGTAGCCTTGACTGATGTTGGAAATGTTTGTCACCGAATGGTTTTCCAAAAATACACTCTCAGCTGGCTCGCGCGGATCCAACAGCATGCAGAACCGTTTTCATTATTCTTTATAACGATATAAACCCAGTCGGCACTTGAAAGGAACACTGCAAATATCTTTCTTCCACTTTTGGTTTCCCGACACATGGAAACTCGTCTCCGTGGAAGAGGAATTCTTGGATCTCGTGGAACTTCAGAACGGTGTCAGGCATCTAATTGCCGATTGTCAGAGTTGGTTCTGTGACATCACCTTGAACCTTCAGCTTTGACAGAGAAACAGTCACGACACTTCACCGCCTCAGACTTCAGTTTTCAGCACCTGTCAGAGATTTTAGATGGCGTACGGATAGTTGTTATCTTCATAAACCTCCAAATGAAGCTCTAATAGAAAGTGTTTATCTGCACAGTGGGTTGTTTTTGTGTATTTCTTTCCTTATCTTTCAGTAGTTTTTCTTCGCTTAGCTATAAAAATGTTTATTTTTTCTATAATGAGTAAAAGTTTTGCACTTTTGGGTCATGAACACACCATCCGGCCTTGACCCAACCCAATCCAAAGAAAAATTAAGTTTTGTTTTTTGTTGACAACAAGCTGTTTATCTACTTGTTTACAGAATATGCTAGAAAGATTAATTCTTTTCTGAATACAATTTGGGTAATAAAAAATACTAGGATTTTTTTATTGCAAATGTAAATATCCCGCAACCATTATTTAAAACCGCTGTCAAATCAAACAAATCTCAGCTTGCAGTGTTTTTCCTGCCAGCGCTTTTAAACAAAAGGCTAGTTTTTCTTCTGGCATGCGTTTAAACGCCGTAAGGTTTAGCGCCTGGGGTCGGAGTGATGTAATGTTATTTTTTGATGTGTGAGGATAAGGTGAAAAGAAGGCAGGGTCGGGAATATTTGACAGGACTAAAATGAGCCAGAGATCCGTATGGCTACGTGTGGATTTTTCAGTCCTGTGGGAAGTTCGTCTCCTCTAACCGAACGCACCAGCGGCCAAAATATATACGTCTGCAGCTCATTACAACATAAATAAATCATCTACAGCGTTTCTTTGCGTGTCCAAACAGCAGCCTGACACACATTTAACACCTTTATAAAGGTTATACTGCTAACAATAACATGCCCGTTGTCACCGAATGGATTGAAAGGGGGAACATTCTGGCATTTTCTGGATTTCCTCACAAATTGTTACGATTGGTGCTAACTATTTCATCTTGGATTAGTTTTGTCCAAAAATGTCTTGGCAGTCGGTTGAGTTAAGAAACAGATGTTAAAAATCTGATGTTACTTTTGGTTTATTTCAAATGCTGGAAATGAAAAGTCAGACTGCAGATCTTGAACAGAGTGCATTATGGGATGCAGGATCTCATGCACTAATGCACATTTTGGCAAAGTTTTGCATACAGAAAATGTGCATGTTGTATCATATACAGCATCAACAATTTATCCATTAGTTATTTATACCAGATTGTGTTCTCCATCAAAGCTCCCAGAGATCATAAGTTGTTGCCTGTCGTCAATACCGCAGCTGTAAATGTTATTTCAGATATACTGGAGATGACCAGGGCCGGGCTCAGTCCTAAATTGTGTTGCAAATTCTTTCATTCGGTTGTTTTTTGCACATGTCCTTTAAACATGCTGATGCAGCATCTCTCCGCGGAGAGGGAACGAGCAGGATACGAGAATCACATCTGTCGGACGGGCTCATCATCCTTCGAGCGGAAACGCTAAAGCCTAATCCAGCACATAATAGAGCCACATGCAGCTGACTGGCGGCGTGCGGCCAACGTGGCGTTTTTTGGAACGGTTTCGCCGAAATGAGATTAGGAGAGCACGCGACAGCAGTTACGGAGAAATCTGTCATCGTTCGCTCTGAGTATACACTGGAGCACAATCGCATTACCTTATGAATTATGCAAATTGTCAGTGGCCTAATTGAGATGTGTTAATCATATTAAGAAGCTTAATAGCTGGAATTTAACTGTGATGCTATTTGGTAATTAAGCACGACGGCGAGTTTGGGGTGTCGTTGATTTAACTGCTTATGGAAGACGACGTCACGGCATCTGTCTGCCCGTATCGTGATGTTATTTCTCATTGTCACCTTAAACTATTAACTAGAGCTGTGCAATTAATCGGTTTTGATTTTCGGTTTTAATTTTTGATTCAAACAATTACAAAAACAAGATTATCGAGGTAAAACAATTATGAATTGCATGCTGCTAGACCGATGTGTATGTGAGGCACTTCGAAAGCACCACTGCTATGACACATGTAGCCTATTGCAACACTTACTTAAAGGTAGATTTTCTTTTTCCGGGTGGATCATCAAGACTATTGGTCCTCCTAGGTGTCAATCAGGAGTGTTGGGCAATTGCATTTTTTAAAAAAGTGGAGAAGGCGGTTCTTTTCTAAAATTCGAGAAAATCCTCCGCTACACCTTTAAAGGGGACATATCTTAAAATCTGACTTTTCCCATGTTTAAGTGCTATAATTGGGTCCTTAGTGCTTTTATCAACCTAAAAAATGTTAAAAAGATAAACCCAGTATCTTAGTTTTGGTAAACCACTCTCTGCAAGCATGTGAAAAAGTAGTTCGTTGAAATTTGGCCCCCCTTGTGATGTCAGAATTGGATAATTCAGCCCCTTAATCTGCACTATCCAACCTCGGCACTGTCATTTAATGCAGAGATCAGCTCATTTGCATTTTAAAGGACACACCCAAAACAGCACATTTTCGCTCACACCTACAAAGTGGCAATTTTAACATGTTATAATAAATTATCTGTATGGCATTTTGAGCTAAAACTTCACATATGTGCTCTGGGGACACCAAAGATTTATTTTACATCTTAAAGTCTTGTGAAATGGCCTTTTTAATAAAATGGTTAAATAAATGCATGTTTTTAAAGCCACTAAGTAATCGTGTTTAAGATTTCCCAAAATAACCGTGATTATAATTTTCGCCAATAATCGAGACACAAAGCATTATATGTTAAAACCACAGTATCTTCAAAAGTATTTTTTAATATAACAAATTTGTGGGTTTAGTTTTTTCAGAGATGTACTGATAAACGGCCATCTAAGTTTCGAAGTTTGTGTTTTTTTGTACTAAAATTGTTAAGTAACTACAAGTCATTTAAACTTTCATTTTGTTGAGTTGCTGTAACTTATAAAATAAATTTGAATTAGCTTAATTAGTTTTTCATCACATCACTAGTCAAGATAAAAAAATAAACGTTTATATGACTTGTGAATCCAAGTCGATACTACTTAATAAGTCGTCAGTTAAGAGAAAACGCTTCCCTGCCAATGACGCGTTTTTTCGGCAATCCGTCTTTCCGTTATTATCCACCAGGTGGCGCTCTTACCAACTTTTTAAAACCCGTAAACAATCCCTCAGGTCAAACAGTTCAAACTCAATGTATGTTTTCATCATCGCTCTGAATCTGATCTCTAACAAAAGTTGTTCACAAAAACGCAATTATCTCAGCTTTTTGCTAAAAATTTTGAGAAAAACCTACACATATTTGAAAAAAAGAACAAATGAAGATAGGATGAAATGTTTTTTCTTTTTGAAATTTGATATATTGCTTGTTTATACATTTAAAGAAGAACATTTTCTGGAAGGCATTAAACTTTTGTGAAAATCATAAAAAATGCTGGCGCTGGCTGTCAACAAAAAAAAATGCTTGGCGGGGAAAGAGTTAAAATTTTAAGTGCACATTTTCTCTATGTGTTTCTGATTTGTATTGATCTGTATGACAATAAATAAGCTAAAAAAAAAAATATTGATATAAGAATCTAAATAATTGGCCGTTCAATAAGATATTGCGATATGTACATGCTGCTAAGTCGCAATTTTTTTGTGTTGCGCGTTAGAAATTGTCAGATTTGTGTCTGAATGGCGTATCTAAAAATATTACACAGCTACTGCAATTTTAACATAATCTGTCTGATGTTTTTCAGCTAAAGCTCTTCTGGCGCTGGCCGGCCACCTTTTTTTAATGCTGGCGGGAAAAGAGTTAAAATTTTAGGTGTAATTTTTTTGTATGTGTTTCTGATTTGTATTGATCTGTATGACAATAAATAAGCTAAAAATAAATAAAATTATTGATATAAGGATCTAAATAATTGGCCGTTTGATGAGATATTGCGATATGTACATGCCGCTACATCGCAATTTTTTGTGTTGCGCATTAGAAATTGTCAGATTTGTGTCTAAATGCCGTATCTAAAAATATTACACAGCTACTGCATTTTTAACATAATCTGTCTGATGTTTTTCAGCTAAAGCTCTTCTGGCGCTAGCCGGCCACCTTTTTTTAAAATTCTGGCGGGAAAAGAGTTAAAATTTTAGGTGAAATTTTTTTGTATGTGTTTCTGATTTGTATTTAACTGTATAACAATAAATAAGCTAAACAAAAATTGATATAAGGGTCTACATAATTGAATGATCGATAAGATATTCCAATATTTTCGCGTCGCTATTTGTTGTGTTGCAATGCACATTAGAAATTGCCAGATTTGTGTTCACAATAAGTCTGAATGTCTAAGAAAAATATTACACAGCTACTGCATTTTTAACATAATCTGTCTGAAGTTTTTCAGCTAAAGGTCTTCTGCGCTCAGAGAGATCTGAACGGTCGCTGTTTACTACCATTAAACATCTCGGCGTGCAGTACATCAACGACACGCCGGCGATTTGATCAGTCCGTTTGCTTTGTTTCGTCTGTTTCAGGCAGCTCTTTATAAAGCGTGTAGGTGGAGACACACTTGGCCCGGCGTTACTGCCAGCTTTCTTTATATGTTACGACTTTAATCAAATCTGAAAATTTGTAATGCGCATTAAAGTGAATGAGAAGTGCTTCTTGCTAGCGCGGTTGCCATACCAACCCCAGAGGAGTCGTCTGTCTTTAATGCAAGGTTCAGAATCTCATTTCCTCCCCCCTGTCGCCATCACAGCCACTACAGGCAGTCGCCACATACAGAGAGAGAGGGAGAAGCGTCTCTTCACGTAGTGGAAATGACACAAATTAATATACACTACTTAAACCAGACCAAGATTAATGGTTGCCTTTCACTGCAGTTTAGTCCCACTGTCAGTTGCCGGGTGTTCTGTGGACAAAATCAACACTAATCAACGTTTATCCCCCTTTTGCCCTGGGCTCTTAGGATGCCCACAACCACCCCCCCGTTACGCTTTTCACCTCTCATGCATCTCGGCCATACATCACGATCCCCACAAGCCATACCTCAGTGCGGTACGTCGCATTACTGGCATAACCTTTTTATTTGCATCTTTGCCTCTGATATTTAACAAGACGCCGTATACGACACTTTAGTCGCTTTATGCGTGCTATCGCCTTTCATTCATAGTGCAAGTGGGATTATATACGATATGCTCTCATAAATTCTGTATTGTGAGTGACTATCTGTGCTTTTGTTTTCATTTTGTTTGCATGTTTTGCATTGGTGTAATTCAGACACTGTATCAAGATGCCTTAAAGTTATCCTTTTGTGTTTCGTAGGAAAAATTTTTTGTCTGACTTAACTGTGTCCAGACAAAACAGGGATGACTTTAGACTTAGACATAAGCTTTGTAAAAGCCTCGTATGGTCATAAAGTGTGATTAGAGATTGAATTGATGTGTTTCTCTGTGGTGATGTTACAAATCAATATAGGGATAACTGTTCCCGTGAGCATCCCTAGAGAGATAAGTAATGCCACGCTCTCTCTCTCATCCTTTCTCTTTGTCTCTCGCTCAAATGGATGGCCTTTCTATGCAAATTGCACATAATTAGACATGCTAATATATGGCTGCTGTCTCTCAGTATTTCTGTCTGTCTCCTCATTGTGTCCAGCGACAAAATATTTCTTACACTTTCAGAATCTTAAGTGTATTAGTGACATTACATTCACATCAGAACATTATACATGCATTCGTTTATTCAAAGTCACAGTTGAGCATCCGGTCTCGTGTGTCCGTCTTAAAATAGCCCCTTTGACACGGCATTCGTGGCACGGAAGTGTTTTTTTAAGGAAGCATGTGGAGTCTTGTGCCCCCTGAAAGGAAACAAATGTTTGCGAGAAGCAGCGCGGCGGTTTTGGCCGCTTTCCCAGCACAGACTCGAGTGCCATCCCGGAAGAAAAAGTTCCTGTCGCACATTTAACTCCAAGCACTTCGGGTTGTGCAGTGGCGTAGATGACCGAACCGTGGTCGTTTAATGCTCGAATCGGACGTTTTATGGTCCGTAACCCCATCTCACCTCGCTTACATGGGGAACGATGAGCTATTTTCTCTCCGGTCTTGTTCTTAAAGAGCTTTGGCGAGCTGTAGTTATGCTCTGTTAGGTCTTAGTGGTTTTGGTAAATGGAGGACATCTCCGTCCAGCTGGCTCAGCACTTCAGAAGACATTGTCCTCACGCAAACCTAGTGCGCTGTCAGGGATGTTAAAGATAAAACAGGTGCTCGCAGGTCATCTCGGGACTTCACCGTCGAAAAGGTTACGGCTGGAGACAGGCACGTTTGTGTTATTTGAAACAGAGGCCTTGACAACTTTGATCAGTTGTTGTGGAACGTGTAGTTCGTCTTGTACGCCTCTTTCGCTTTCATGACTTTTCAAAAGAGATTTCGAGATATGCGTTTCCTAGAGTTTTTCTTCTGTCCGTGCAGATTTGCTGAGCTTTCTCCTTCTATTTCTTTGGCAATTTATGACTTGTGGCCCAAAATACATGCATGAGTCATCTGGACTCAGAACCAGATCAGCATAACAAGCGTATGGCACTTCTCTGTCCCGTCACGCTTCATTTACTGCTGGCTGCATCCAGCTTGGACAGATTCAGTCCTACGTACAACTTTATGTGATGTCAGTGTAGGTATGCCAGATTTGGGGGCATTAACAAAAAGTAACCAATTACGAGTGCTCCCCATGGGTGATTTTACACTAGAACCTGAAACCGATTGTGTTTGGTGTGAAAGCGAGGGTTTACATTTTTATTATATCACTGATGGTATAAGACAGATCATACAGAATAGTGAAATTGCTCACAACAACATTAACTTGACTACGCTTAATTAATTATACAATAAAAATGCTGGGTTATTTCAACTCATGGTTGGTTAAATTAAAGACAAACTAGGGATGGGCAATATAAACGATATGCAATATAAACGATACAAAATTGGCTTACGATAGAGATTTTAATTCTATTGCACTATCGCGATAATGCATGTTGATGACGTTATCAACCAGTGAAATTTAGAGCCACGAGCTGCTGCCGGCTGCAACGCATAATCATATTCGTCATTTTGAATAAACATGGCTGAAAGCGTCAGCGAAACAGAGGAGCTCGTGAAAAACACTGGTGCAACATCTATTATTTGGACTTGGTTTGGATTTAAGCCGTCCAACAAGCAGCAGGAAAATATACTATATATATATATATATATGCAATATATATGCAAAGGCAATGCCAGTAGATCGCTCATAAGTTAACTGCTGCTTCACGCGCAAAATTGGCATTATGGACTTAAACACTTTTTCTAAGGGTCTTTATAACGTGTTCTGAAACAAGTTTATTAAAAGCATCATACCGCAATACATATCGCTATCGCAAGAGGCTGCAATGTATATCGCAAAATGGATTGTAGGGCATATCGCCCATCCCTAAGACAAACCTATACCGGGATGTTTTAACTAGTGGTTGAATAAAATATTGAAATTTTCTAGGTTAATTTACCAGTGGTTGGGTTTTTCCTTATTTTATTTAACCATGGGTTTAAACAATACAGCTTTTTTAATGTAGCATATTCACAGGAGATGGATCACCAACGCTCCTGGCATTTCGTACGTTTTTACGAAGTGATTAACTCGTACGACCACATTCGTACATTTTTGTATGATTAGCTTTGACCCCTGTGACGTTGGGGTTATGGGTGGGGTTTCGTTGTTGTTTTTATAATAATCATACGTTTTTGCATTTTGAAATTATAAGAGTAGCAATACGTAAAGTTTGTACGAATTCTATTGACATCAGGCTAAGATCACAGATGCTACACTGCATTAGTCCCATTGGTAATTGTTGCATTGCATCACTGCTAATTTGCATACATTTTGTTAACAGAACATGTCCACTTTTCTAAAAACGACCAACTCCTTACGAAAACAAATTCTGATTCTCGGTTCTAAGGCTGCACCGTATTGATGGAAATGCAATATCTGATTATGCTTCATGTTTGTAAAAACAAATTCCATTATATTGTTACGTAATGTAACGTAACTTTACGTTTAAGTGTTTTTTTTAAGGAAACATGTGGAGTCTTGTGCCCCCTGAAAGGAAACAATTGTTTGCGAGAAAGCAGCGCGGTGGTTTTGGCCGCTTTCCCAGCACAGATGCGAGTGCCATCCCGGAAGAAAAGTTCCTGTCGCACATTTAACTCAAAACACTTCGAGTTGTGCAGTGGCGTAGCTGACCGAACCGTGGTCGTTGCATTGCATCACTGCTAATTTGCATAAATTTTGTTAACAGAACGTGTCCACTTTTTTTAAAAACTACCAACTCATTACAAAAACAAATTCTGATTATCAGTGCTAGGGCTGCACGGTATTGATGGAAATGCGATATGTGATTATGCTTCACGTTTGTAAAAACAAATTAAATGATATCTTTACGTAACGCAACTTTTAACGTAACTTTTAACGTAATGTTTACGTCTTACGTAACTTTTTTGAAGTATTAAAATTATTTATTTATTGCAAACCATTGCTATATGCTTATTGTGACATTTGCAATTTCTTTGGTTGTTTTGGTACCCGGTGCTGTTTTTTAAATGGTGTGAACCGAAATGAAAGTTTGCGATAACATGCGGCCTGCGCAGTCGCTGCTTCTCATCTGTGATCAGCAGATCCTCTGCATTTTCAGGAGCACCGTACAGTGTTCCTAATGTAAATGGCATTCAACATCACGGTTATAATCTTCTCCAAAGCTCCTAGATTCATCAGACCGCTGATGGCTTTTCATACGTTCTTCTTTTGGATCACGATAGCTTCATCTGCCGTGAGCGTTTTGGAGGTTAAGGTAACCTTGATAAAAACGCTCATCACAAGTGACGCTCGTCTTCAATCCATCTTCCGCCATCATAGAGTATTGAAACGAAGCTGTCAAGAGCAACACAATACCGAGCAGTTAAATGGGCCATTTCAGATGTTTTGTGTACTGCCGAATCTCTCCCGTCTATTTTGCGTCACTTTCTTATCTCCTGTTATCTCCCCTCTCCACCTCATCTACTTTTCCTCCTCCTCCTTTTTTATTCACAAGCCATTTGTGTTGCAGCCAGTAACACAAATTAGGAATATACAGCCGGGTGTCAAAACGAGTGCTCATAAAATATTAACAGCGTGTAGGAAATTTTACACGGCCACATTCTTTTTCATTTTTGGTTTTGTCAGCACATGCGCTGGCACTGTTATTTGGGTACATTTATCTATTTTAATGCTGCTCAGCCTCAGTAATCTCTCAAGTATTTGGAGAGCCATGGATGTTTACTGGTTTCGACTAGATGTCCCACAAGTATCTTTTGCTTGATCGTGTTATCTGTATACGTTTATATCTTAAGGTGCTTAACTGTTTAAATTTATTTGTGGCCAAATATAATTGTGCCAACATATTCATTTGGGATATGAAATACTGTTGATCTTCGGGTAAGACCTCAAGAAGCTACTTGATGAAATTTATACAAAAATAATTAAATCTTAACATATTATGATATATGTTGATTTTTTTAGTAAAAAATAATTCCTGTAAAATTCATGTTATTTCATAGTTTTGATTTATTTGGAAATAAATCTCAGGTCTCACAGATCAACACTCTTGCAGAAACGTTGGCTATAAATGAATACGCATTTTTAACATCGGTTTGACATCTATGAGACATCAATCTGGTCAAATGTATCCTCTGGACATCAGATGATTGATTCTGAATCTTTTCATCTGCATGCTTTCACGACTGCGTCTGTCCGATTGGGCGGAGATGAACCCTGAACCAGCCTTTTCACGGGACGACGCCAATAAAGAGCAAGGTGTCAATCATTCGCCCCGGAGCCCGTCCGACGTCCTTCAGGCCCTCAAAGCCGTCACTCAACGTCCCGCCACCCAAGCGCTCGACACAGACGGCCGAACCTCCTCGGGAGTCACATTCGCATTGATAGGACGTAAATTACGACTTTCTTTAAGTAGGTGTGCCGCTGACAGTACGTTTATTAATCAGCTCTGACACGTTTCATTGTTATTCTCGTCCGCTGACATGTTTCATTGTTTTGATTGGTCCTCCTCTGCCAGTTTCGCGACAGACGGCTGAAATGAAGCAAGCATCAAATGTGAACGTGTCTTTGAATGTGTGTGATCTCATGAATGAAAGAAAGTTTAATTGGCAGTCAACTTTCATTTTGTTTTATCGTTGTTAACCTTTTTGCTTTAATATCTAGACATGCTTGTTAAAAGTACAAGTAAACTACACAGTTCATAAAAGTAACGAATGTAATAATTATAATCCAATTAGCAAAATACTCTTTAAAGTGGTTTTAAGATTTTTTTACAGCACAACACAGCGTAGGAAATCAACTTATTAAAAGTATTTTACATCAGCTTTTCTTTGTAGGTTTTGTCGCAATTCCAACTAGGAATGCATAACGATTAATCGCGATTAATCTATAGCAGAAGTTTTTGTGTACATCATATATGTGTGTGTATTGTGTATAAAAATTATGTACATGCATGTGGGTGCATTTATCTATACAAAGTTATTATACACAGTTCACACACACATATATTATGTAAACAAAAACTTTTATTCTGCTATAGATTAATCGCGATTAATCGTTATGCATTCCTAGTCCCAACCTTTAATAAATCCCTGTTTTTTAATTGTCTGAAAAGTGAACCAATCAGACAGCTCCTTGTTTATTCTGAAGTGGTCCGGTGAATTGCTGAATAGTGCGGTACGAGTTAATAAATACAATCTCCTTTCACCACAAACATCTCCGACACACACATAGGCGACAGTAATGATGAAGTCAAGCTCAGCTCAGGTAGCTGTCAGACTGCTGTGATTAATTAAATGCAAAACTAGGCCAATTTGTCACTTTCTTTGGTGCGGTCGGATAAAGAGACTCGCACCGTTGTCTCGTCACTCTCCCGTATGTTTATTTCTTCAATATAGGGGCGGAAGTTTATTCACAACGTCTTAATTGCTATGCGAATCCGAAATTGTAGTTGAAAAACGCAGAGCTGGTGAAGCGGCCAAGCCAAACATGCGTGGAAGTGCCTGACCCACAGTACGACACTCGCTTTCCAAGATGACTTTTTGCCAATATGACTTTTTGCCTAATAAATCAAGCGCCGACTGTTGATTTATTAGGAACGTGAATGAGATGGTTGGAGATATTCTTCTAAATGTCAGAGCTCGTGCTGTTGGGAATACGCTTGATCTCGCGGCTGGTGTATAGTTAGCTACTCTCCAGGTCTCTGGATCCCGGTTTAAATTTGTCAGCGGTCTGTCAGATATGCTAACACCCCGCGTCATCCGCAGGGTCTCGAATTCACCTCCGATCTGAATCGTTGTTTAGTTTTCCTGGCAGATGACTGTCAAGGCCGGTTTTTCAGAATTTGAAGATGAGACGTTCGGAAAGAGGGTCAACCGCAGTCCCGACCCAAACGAGGTACGTCAGATAGCTCACGCCTCTATGTCGGTGATGTCGGATTGTGGTTTTAAGGGATGTGGTGCGGTTGACAGCTAGCAGCCTACATGGAGAACGAGACCAGCAGCTTTTTGATTTGAAAGATCTCACGTGGATGTACACAGAAAATCGATAGTTTAATACATTTCCACTCATTGCATGTTTGTTTTGTAATCCAAACTAAACACTGAAAATCACCAACAGATACTTTATTCATTATCATTTCTGACTTAGATACTGTCTCAATTTCATTCCATTAAATCCAATTCCAAAGTGCGTTTTGATCTGGAATCACTGAACACTTGAATACATTTCTTCATGCATGTAAACAGAAGAGGACTGGTTAAGAGAAGTTTAACTTGTCACTTTACCGGTTAAATTTTGTTCATCACTTCTGCTGTTTTGACTGGCATAAGTGATGTGAGCTGGAGGGAGTCGTCTCTCTCTCTCTCTCTCTCTCTCTGTTTCTCTCTCTCTCTCTCTCATTGCCGCCAACACACACATTTCTGTTTCCCGTATGCATGCTCTTTGCGTTGGCATTTCAGTTGATCTGTAGTGAAGCAGACAGAGATGTCTGTGTACTTCATATATTCCGTCAGGCACATTACCGGCGAGCCCTGAACGCAGGCACTTTGACGTTAATCATTTAATTGCAGACGTGTATGTAGATGTTGTTGGATTGCCAGAGACATAAAGTGATGAATTCTTTCGGTTCTGAATGTGGTGTAGCGCAATCTAACATAGGGAACCACTAAAATCTTACATCACAGTTTGAATCGGTTTATTAATTTTTACTAAACGATTCTTTGTGAGGGTATTTGGTTCAATAAACACCCACTGAACCTTTCTGTTGCACCAAACGGTTGAAGTGGAGAAGATAAATAACAGAATTTTTAAGACCATAAAACTCAAGAAAATAATGTGTTAAAGGGACATTGTGTAACTTTAAGGAGGATCTCTTGACATACACCGTGGGTCCCCTTACATGGAAGTCGCCGCCATGTTTCTACAGTAGCCCTAAATGGACAAACTTCTCTATAGGGCGCGTTTTATCACTCTGTTGTCTCAGATGATGATGTGGCTGCTACGTAGCTTTACTTTGCGTTTCGAAAGGAAGGGGTGAGATGTCTCACTGCTAGATGCCACAAATTACACTTTTCCATTGCATAGTACCCCACAGTTTGGTTTGGGTCAGGTCGGGTCAGCTCACCTTACTTTGGCTTGGTTAGCTTTTCCATTGAGTTTAGTAACACTTTGGAGTGGGAGGGTTTATAGGTGTGTCGTTATATTTGCATTGTTGGAACGCTACATCCCCATACATTAATTTATTTCTGAGTCCGCCACAAAATTAAAATTGACATAGATGTTTTCACATCGCGTTTATTAGGGATGCACCGATATGTAAATTTTGGCCGATAACTCTTTATATTTGGGGGGCGATAACCGATATATATAGGCCGATAAATATTCATATATAATATTCACATGGCCAGCAATGAGCAAGTGAAGTGGTTCAACAAACCAAAATAATCCATAATTTATCGGCTTTCATTTATCAGCCTAATTTTGCTATCAGACCGATAACCGATAATATTAAAAATAAGCAGTTCGTTATCGGCCGATATATCGTGCATCCCTAGCGTTTATTACTACCCTTGTCTCACATGACAGTTTCTGTACAAACACCACTGAGCCTTATTTAAGTTGCATTTAAGCATATATGTGGACGTGCACATCACGAATATGCCGCCACAAACTGCAAATCTGGAAAAAACTGTTATGGTGTCCCTGATTCTCAACCTGTGGATGTTTTTCATCGCTAAAATTGAGTTTAGGAACTTACAGCAAAGCACAGATGACACCAGATTTACACAAGACAGCGCAAGCTAGCACGAAGGTAAAGCTAATCTTTATATTATAGCGATGACGCTGGTAGTGACGATCTGGTCTCAGACCAATCAGTGATCTACAGTGTTTTCACCTCAAGTTTTTGTATCAGCTCGGGTCGCTTGAAACCCCAACTGAGGTGGTACTAAAAAAAGTATTGGGTGCTAGTACGTACTACACCCAGTGGAAAAGCCTCCAAAAGTAAGCTGACCCGATCCAAACCGTGGGGTACTATGCAATGGGAAAGACCCACATTGCACCTTGAAAGTATTATCTAAACCGCATATTGTTTATCGGATAATTTAGTTATTACAAATTAAATTATTCGTCAATATCGTACAGCCCTTATATTGACTAAGGTCATATCAAAGATTGAAATCAATGTGAAATCAAACTTCAATCCTCCTAATCTCATAATCTGATTGTGAGACTTTAATCGGGGTCACATATTATAGGAATTAATAAGATATATTATTAGTGGGATATAAAGGCCTTACATAATGAACCGTAATGTATTTATTTACTTTGAATGAGCCGTTTTAATCTACATACACCGCGGGTTACATGGAAGTCGCCATTTCATGTTTCTACAGTAGCCCTAACGGACAAACTGATCTATAGAGCGCATTTTGTCTCAGACGATGATGTGTTTGTCCTGTGGCGGCTACCGTAGCTTCTCTACGTGTTTTGAAAGGGAGGGGTGGGCTGTGTACTGAGTCATTGGTTGCGAATTACAATCTCACCGCTAGATGACGCTAAACGGGGTCGCACATCGGACGCATAGCTCAGCCCCGCGTCGAGGACAACTCTGAGGTATCGTAAAACGGAAGTGCACATTAAATAGCGCGAGCTTCGTCAGATAGCGTCTACTTCAAAATGCAAAATATACGTTATATAGCCAATGTTAATCGTTAATGATTTGGGACAAATATGATGTTATTTAATGTTAAACTATGTGAGTGGCGCTCTGTGGCGCGACAGGGATTTGAGGAACTTCCTGAGTCGTAGCTGGGCGGCGCGGACAGGCGCCACATGTTGGCGCCAGTGTGCATATACTCATAATAAAAAATGTGTTTTTTTTTTTATAATGGCGCGGCGCTAAGCTGCGCGTCCGGTGTGCGACCCCCTTAACAATCAATACAGTGAAAGTCGAATAATTTTTATATAAAAATTAAAAATGACTAGTTTTATCTTTTACACTCCAATTTCTTTATTTAGCTGAGGTAAAATAAATTGTAATGTTCCTATCCACACATGATTTGATTTCTGACATTATTTGTGGTGTAGGAACTATAAACTCATCATTACAACCTGAACAAATTTGTGCTGTACTGTATGTTTGCACTCTTCATCACTCTTATGTGTAAATATAAATGTTTCATGTGCAAATGACAGTCCTGGCCAATAATAGCCTCACCAAAATATCTACAGCCGTGTATACTGTCACGCCGCCCGTCGCTCCTCTCACGGACACGCATTTCCATCCGCAGCCTCTGTTTTCATCAGTCTGTAATAACATGCGGCTCGGGGGTCCTGCGGGCGTCTGCTGTGATCTTTCGGGGGCTGGAGGTCTTCAGACCCTGAGCTCGCTGTCCCTTTAGCCCAAACCTTCACTGCTGACAGGGTTCATGTTTATTTCATCTGGTGTCTGCTCTGTCTCGGTCCTCGGCAGCCTGGCGTGTCATTAACGCGGGAGAGAAGACCCTGCAGTGGCGCGGTTAATGAATTCCACTGCGGCTCGGCTCTCCTCACCTCGTTACCCTGACTCAGGGTGTCAAATTAAAACTGCTGAAGAAAAGAGAGAGAGAGAGAGAAAGAAAGAGAGAGAGTGCATGTGGGTGGCTGTGAGTCGCTTCAACATTGCGGTCAATAATCAAGAGCGTGTGGTTGCTAGGCTGGAAATTGTGGTGGTGTTTGAAGGAAGCCGTCAGATTGATGGTGTTAGCGGCCTGGAGATGTTGATTGTCGCGCACGTCTAATGATTTCTTTGCTGGGATGAATCTAGAGATGGTTATTAAGGGCATTGGATTGAGTTGTCACGAGGGGCAAATTTACGGATAAGTCGCTTTGTATGCTTTGTATTTTTTAAGTGCAAAATCTTATTCCCTAACCCCCCATTTCAGTATGCATGACTTTTTCTTCCCTAGCTGAAGTATTATACTGAATTGAACTAAAAGATATTTGTGTGTATTCCCTATTAAAGATGCCAGGAATCATTTAACAATGGATTGAGACCAGCGCTATAACCCGACATATCCAGATGTGTAAAGTCAAACACATTTTTTTGGTATTTTAAAGAGTAATCTAGCTGCTTCTTCACTTTTGGCCTGTTGACTTTATAGACTTTTTAAGCTATTTTATTTGTGTATTAATCGTGTCCAACAGTAGATACACACGCATCACAGCAGAATTCTTACATTTTGGTTTATATTACATTTCCAGTTTCTTGAAGTCGTTCTGTATGGAAAATTATGTTGATGTGATATAACAAGTAATTTTATTCAATTCAATTATATTTAGATAATAAAAGCATTATTTAAAGTGAGTTAAAAAGACAAAAAAAGGAGAAATAATGTTTTTCTTTGTCTTCACTGACCACGTCTAATATTTAATCTCATATATTTTTTTATTAATTTTATTATATTTATATTTTAGGATACTTTCCAAGATTGTTTCAATGTGACCTTCATATGACAAAAATTAAAAGGTCAAAATTGCATGTTGTACCGTATTGTAAACTGAGATACTTGCTATAACATTCATTAAACTAAATTACCAGTGGAAATGTCGTTTGTGACCCTGGACCATAAAACCAATCATAAGTAACCGATAAATTGTGACGATTATGACGATTAATTGCCTGTTTTATTGCTTTGACATTTAATTATCATAATTTTTGTTTGTTCATGAAATAATTTTCACAAATTGTTGTGATTATTTAAATTAAATATTTTGCAAGGTTTTCCTGGCAGTAAATATTAATAGACACAACACATATTTAAAAGTAATTATTTAATGAATATATCTTTCAAAAACTGAAAATTCTTCATAAGAAATAAACACAATAAAGTGTCTCCCCCTTGTGTTTTTTTGAGAGATGTGCAATCATTGCGGTGATCTCAAATCATGAGGTCAAACTATCGCAATAAGATGATTATTTATTCATTGTGACAGTCCTTCCTGTATCCAATTTTTTCCGACCCACTTACATCATCTTTTAAAAGCGACTCGTATCTGATATCTGCATTTACACCAAACACTTAGAAAAACAATTGAAGGTAGACATACTGACAAAATGATTATACAAGATTATAGAGCTTTGTTTCTGTAACAAGACATAACACGTCAACATTACTCCATTAAATGGTGCCATCGTGCTCCATTGCCCTGTTAAAAAGAGTCGTGTCATTGTAGGCGGTGTTCACCTGAGTTGACGTAATTTGCCAGCGTCACATTTTCAATGAAGCACGACATGTTTTGAGATGGGAATATCAGATCTGTACGCTTATATTGCGGACATGAATGCATGTATCCGATTCAATATGGGATTTATTTCCGCATATAAATTAAGCCTGAAACCGAATAAATATCAGAATCTATGCGCTTACACGTTGGTGGGTCATATCACATCTGTGCCACATGAGGGAATTGAGTCACTTTAAACATGCAATACTAAATATGGACAAATTTTTCACATTTTCTTTTATGCCAGAAATCATTAGGATATTAAGATCATGATCCATGAAGATATTTATATTACTAATATATAATTATTAGTAGTAGTAATATGTGTTGCTAAGGCTTCATTTGGACAACTTTGAAGGTGATTTTCTCAATATTTAGATTTTTTTGCACCCTTAAATTCCAGTTCTTGGCCAAATATTGTCCTATCCTAACAAACCATACATCAATGGTAAACTTATTTATTCAGCTTTCAGAGGATATAAATCTCAATTTTAAAAAATTGACCCGTTTTGTGTTCTAGGGTCCCATTTATATTATTAATGTATTTTAGATTTTTCTACTCATGAAGATATGCAGATACGTCTCTTTTGTGATGGATTTAAAAGCTTTAATTAAAATTATTTATTTTGCAAACAAATCAGTGCATTTTTGCATCAGGGTCAATGGAAATATAGTCGGGGCAAGTAGAAATCTGAAACGTTGGCAGAAAATATGCTGTTGGGTCTTGGCAGGACCGTATGTGTGTGTTTCTCAGAAATTAAACAGAAATATTCCCTCTTTCTCAAATCTCTCTCTCTCTCTCTCTCTGTGTGTCTCCGACAGCACTGGCAGATGGGAAATGGTGTCAATCAATTCATCAGAGCTGTGTGTCTCCTATGGGAGTGTGTATATCAGTATGTGTGTATATCTGTGTGTGTTCGGCGATGTTGATGGGCGGGGCTTAAAGATCTAGAGAGATGTTATAATACAGACCGTCTGAAACGAGAGAAGCACTGCTTTTGTCGACAAAAGACAACACGTGTCATCTCAATGTTTGTGCATCATTTTGTCCACAAAAATACATTTTTGATGGTAGCATAGATGTGTCTAGGTACAACTCTGTAAAAATACTAGCATTGTAGATTATAGATGATTTATGCTTTCTATGATATCCCACAATCCTAAGCGATTTGGTAGTTTATTGAAAGATTTTGATTCGCTATTTAAAGCTTTGGTTAACACATTGCAAAGCATGACACAAACCTTACCTTCATGTAGCTGTGGTGTTTGTGAAGCAAACAATAAATATGGAGCATTAATAAACAATATCTAAATATCACTGAACGGATTTGCATATTGAGAGAGATTAGCCGCATAGGATGCATGATTTATTTTAATTAGATAATAACTGAAAAGTAATGAGACTGTTGTTAGCTTCTCAGCAGAATATAAAGCGCTGATGTGTGCCTCTCAGGGTCTTTCCTAAACAAACCGCTCGAAAACATCACGCCGGTGGCCTTGATGTGAGCATTGAAACGCTGTGGTCGCATGTGCGAGCGTTGCACTGCGGCTCAGAGGCGATGGGACACGCAACGCTAGTTGTGTTGGCAATTATGGTAATGGGATGCTATTAGGCCATGATTCTGTATGAGTGATCTGGGAGAGGAAAGACCCGGCGCTGGAAACGATAACAGAGCGCGTGCTTATCCTTGATACGACTCCAGCAACATCATTTGCATAATGAACCTCTTCAAGTAATGAGGGGGTGTGGCCTAAACCTGCTGTTCAGCAGAGAGAGAATCCAGAATAAACTCATAGATTTGGATTAAAGGGATGAAAGGTATGACCAAAAATATGCATTTTTAGCTTGTCTGATAACCAGGCCTCTCCCATCTTCTTTGACAGCACAAGACTCTAAGACAGGTGTGATTTCTCATGGCGTCCATCTCAATAATATCTGTCAGATGATAGGGACCTTTAACAAAAAATGCCTTATAGCTTTACGAGAGCCAGACGGATGGTGTCATTTCCATTTATGGGATGCTTTTATCCAAAGCGGTGTCTTTAAGTAAACTAAATACTGATAAATTTCGGTTTATCGGTTCTTTATTAATTTGGCCGAGCAGCGTGACATCTTGATGTCTGAAGCTTCCTCTCTCTGGCTCAGTATTGATGTTTTATTCCTGTAATCTGCGTCGTGGGTTTGGACGAGAAGGCCCGTCATCTCCGCGCCGCTTTCAGTGGATTTGATCGGAGCACCGTGAACTCTCAGAGGGAGATATTTAACACTCGCGGCTCGCCTCTGGCTCTGCATCTCTCTCTCTCGTCTTTTCTCATTCTGCCCTAATGAGAAATCCTCCTAATTATTTCAGTGGCTGTATTGGGGCTGGAACAGGAGCTGTGGGACGTGACTGTGTTGCTGATGAACGCTCACGATCAATAATTTAAGTCTGAGCGGTAATGACAGGGCTGGTAGAACACAGCACATCTGAGTCAGAGGTTACACCAGCGCCAGATATAGCTATTCATCCTTATGTGCTTTCTTTCATTTAAAGGAATATAGACCAGGTTATTTAAGACTTGTGAGTGTCTTTACAAAGTCTGGTCTAGTTTGAAACCCCTATGCAAATGCATTATCAATATTATAAAAATAATAGATATGCAACGACATTATGTTTTTCCACCAATACCGGTAGCCGATTATTTAGACTGATATCTACCGATACTAAACCGATATCTGCCGATAACTTGCATTAACAAATTTCTCAAGATTGAATTTTTATGTGATGACCATTTAATATTGAACATTAAAGGGGACATTTCACAAGACTTTTTTAAGATGTCAAATAAATCTTTGGTGTCCCCAGAGTACGTATGTGAAGTTCTAGCTTAAAATACCCCGTAGATTTATTATAGCACGTTAATGCCGTTTTTGGGTGTGCCCTTTAAAATGCAAATGAGCTGATCTCTGTACTAAATGTAAGTGTCCTGGTTGGATAGTGCAGACTAAGGGGCGGTATTATCCCCTTCTGACATCACAGGGGGAGACAAATTTCAATAAGCTATTTTTTCACATGCTTGCAGAGAATGGTTTACCAAAACTAAGTTACTGGGCTGATCTTTTTTTTTTTTTTTTACATTTTCTAGGTTGATATAAGCACTGGGGACCCAATTATAGCACTTAAATATGGAAAAAGTCAGATTTTAATGATATGTCCACTTTAAACTAGTGATGTTTTTTACATTCTCTATACATCTAGCTCAAATTCATTGCATTTTCCTGTACTTTTTTGATTGACAAGATCTATTGGCCATGACTATCGATTGATATCTGATAGTTTTAAAAAATTGCATTTATCGACGATACCGATTATTGCCTGAAATATCTCTAAAAAATAATACTAAAAACAGAAAGCCGAGACTCTTTTACCTTTCTAAAAGCACACCTTTGGTACAATGTTTGAATTATGTCAAAGATTTATGTCCCCTAGTCAAGCATTGTTGGGGGCGCCGTGATTTCACAAAGTAAGACGTGATCCTGGATCAAAGTTTTTATCAAAGAAACCCCAAATTACCCTTAACTCTAATCTTTTGGATTAGTTTATTGTGAAATTGGAACAAATAATGGAAAATATTGTTTTGTAATTTTTTAAATTTATGTAGTATTTTGATTTAATTAAAAACCAAGGGACCCCCCATTTTATATTTTAGCTTACAGGAGGTCCGGGACCACCCCTCAGTTTAAACACTGCTTTGGTCTAATGTGCATTGTTAATCAGATTAATCGAATGTTATAACTTAAGCTCCGCCTCTGAAACAATGTTTCTAGTTGGCTGATGTCATCAAGCCCTCTTATTTTAAGCCCCTCCCCTTCAATCACCTGCCTCCATTCTGGCATGTAGCACTGACTCCAATGAAGGTACAATATATGAAATAGCTTTTATAAAATTAAATATCCCGTTTCACTCAAAAATACCTTTGTTTCCTGATGACTTTCCAGGTTTAAAGTTCACGTGAAGTTTGAATAGACGCCATGTGATGTAAAGCAGTCTTTTCCTTCTCTCTCTCTCTCTCTCTGGAGGCATCCATCTTTTAAAGTTACTACCCCTCCGACAGGTCTTGCCTGTAGCCTTTCACTCAATTATTAAAGTCTGTTTCCTTCAATCTTTCTGTCGGAGGCTTTTTCTATGCAGGAGAGGGGCTGAATGTACCCAAACCCCCTTCAGCTCTTCTGACTTTACTCAAATCAAGGGCAGACCAAAGACGATCCTAAAAGCGGCTCAAAACTGCAGGATGGAAGAAGTGAATGCCCTGTGACTGCAGCGATCAAACCGCTTTCTAAAGGCCATCCGCTAATGGTTTTAGTAAATCCAGCTTTGTATCTGTTGGAAATATTCGATGATTTCGGTGCATGTGGGTTTAATATTTCAGACATAAGATGAATTGGGGGTTGTGCTACAGTTTTCTGTCACTGTGTTGGATATGTGACTGTGTGTCATATGAGGGATGCATTTGTTTCATATGTGCTCTTTGATTAATGTGTGGGGTCTTGAGTTTTTCTTCTCATTAAAACCAAATGCCTCTTTATTTAAAACATTTGCTATGGAGTTTTTGCATTTCAGGCCTTGTGGTAGAAAGAAAACTAAATCTGATACATTTTACATCCCTGACACAACAATTTACCATGGTACACATAGTTCCTGTCAGATAGCTTCTACCAGGGACGAAGGAATGAAAAGAAACATTTTGTAAGACATGCAACAGGGTTTAAATGCCAGGTTGCCACGGTTACTCTCATATGAGATATCATTTCAAAGCCTTAAAACTAAACTTAAAACATCTGTCAGTATATTTTTGATCATAAGTTTAGTAATTAGGTTTTAAAGAGTCATGAATATAAAATGCATAACTTTTCATTCATTTTTGTTTTTAATACCATAATTTTGGATCTGGCCTTTATATTTATGTAATTTTGTCTTTTTGATGGAAATGGATGCCATGGCAAATTTTTAAGAAGAGGATTGGTTAATGTTTTGGTAAACCCGTTCTACTGGAATTTTCACATTTGACATAATACATGTCAACATAAATATCAACAGTTTTTGAGAAACCATGATTCGGGTTCAGTATTATTCACAGCGAAAGAAACGGCTAAAAACTATTAAAATGACATGCAATAGTTGCTCTTTTCTTATGGCCTGTTGCCACAGCTGATCTGAGATCTGACAGATTTTAATGTTTAATCGCTGAATTCAAATAGATTTTGCATTACTCAGCGTGCAGTCAATATTCTGTCAGTCTGTGAGCAGGAGGCAGTGATATAATGTCTGATATCTGTACACACATCTACAGTCGGATCATTGACAGAGAGGAAAACAAGAGTAACACATAGACATCTGCTGTGACTTCATTAAATACTTCATGTCTCATTGATGTCTCGTCCAGAAATTTGTGACGATTTTCCACATTGTGGCTGTCGGACTGCCTTTTAAGTCTTCAATCTCCACAATTTTCAAAGTTAACTCTTTCCCCACCAGCGGGTTTTTTTTATTTGCCAGCCAGCGCCAGCATTTCTTAAGATTTTACAAAAGTTTAATGCCTTCCAGAAAATGTTCTTCTTTTAATATATAACCATACAACATGAAAAGAAATGAAAGATCAGACCCTCAAACAAAAAACATGTTTCATCCTACTTTCATTTGTTTCTTTTTATCACCTCTCAAATATTGGTAGGTTTCTTAAAAAATACCAAATTTTGAGCCAAAAGAGATCAGATTATCAAAACATACACAAAGTTTGAACTGTTTGTCGTGAGGGGTTGCTTCTGGGTTTAAAAAGTCGGGTAAGAGCGCCACTTGGTTTTTCCGACAATATGGACAATCCCTGCCAATGACGGAAAAACGCGTCATTGGCAGGCAAGCGTTTTCTCTTAATTGAATTCTCTTAATTATAGACAACTTGTCAATATTGAGGAAAGAGTTAATGTCAGCACAGATTCATAAAAAATCTGCATATTTTTATTATTTCTATTATTTTCTTATTTTGGAATCACTACTGAACATTCAGGTCCTATTTAAAAAAGAAAAAATAAATAAAATCTATATATGGACTAAGCCCTGTTTATGGACAGTTACGAATATTTGCATCCTGACTATAGTGCTTATTTTCATAACAGTTAAGCACATTTAAAGCGGAAAAAATAAAATATTTTAAATAATAATTTTTAATAATATAATAATTATTAAAATCATATATTATTTATTTTGTACTGTAATGTGACATGGATATGTTCTTGATAAGTTTCATGATATATCTGTGTATTCTTTCATTTCTCTGGAGCCGCTAAGGGGACATGGAGCAAAAATTAAATTAAATATGTAAATTAAATATCGCGGTTAGTTTCGCGTGTGCACGTGAAACTTTCACGCGCACGTAAAAAAAGCGAAAGATTCAAGTGTGCACAAGAAAGTTTTGCGTGCTCACGCGAAACTAAACTTTTTTTACTTCAATGTCACCTTGGGGGCTCGGTACATTTTCAATGCCTTTGAGCGCTTCTTTATTTAGTCCCTTTCATACACAGAGTACAATTTTTTTAATTTTGGTTCATTTGCACTGCAAAATAAATTCCGGAATAGGGTTGTAACGGTATGAGATTTCCACGGTATGATAATCATTTCAGAAACTATCACGGTTTCGCGGTTTGTCGGTATTAAACACTTATTTGATTATTATTATTATCATTAGCTACAATGACCCTTAAATTAATAAAAACAGATAGGGGTTTGGGGTTGAACATATGGTTTATTATATCAAACTTTTTTTGGGAAAAAAATACACTTTTCAAAAAAAGTTAACTTTGATTCTTTATTTATTACTATTTTTAATTTTATTCTTTTAAATAAAATGATAAAATCTCTCAGAGCTGCTCTGGATATATGAAATGTAAAGTTTTTATTATATGGCCTAAGTATAATCAATTTAAATTGATCTGTAATATAAATCACTTAAATGGGCTTTAGTGCCTCTTTTTGCAGCCACTCTTTGTCCACATTTCTTGCAAACTGGAAATCCATCTTCAAGGACAACCCCGCATTCATTTTTTGTATACCCAAAGTATTCCCATACTGTAGATTTTAACTTTTTTCTGGGGGGGGATAGAGGATAGAATTTGTAGTCTCTGACATTTCCTCTGCTGTACATAAACGAGTGTCGACAAAAGTCCAGCAGTCATTGTTGCATGTGCGTAGTAGCAACGGTGAGATCTGCTTTATTTTTTTTCCAAAACCGTGTAAGAGCAAATGTTTACGGTATGATCGTAAAAGTTAATATAAAGGTATACCGGTATACCGTTACAACCCTATTCCGGAATTCACATACATCCTGTAAAGATCTGCGAAGACACTTCTCGTGCATTGTATTTGTAGTCGTGCACTTGGTGGATTTCTTACACAGCATCTTAAGTTTGCCTATTTTCGCAATTTCTCTCTCGAGAAACCACGCACGTACAATTTTCTTTCTGATTTGTTCATAAACGAGTGCACAAGGTGTAGTTCAGGGAGTACGAGGCTCCCTTATTTCTGCCTTATTATTGTGTTATTATGCTAATCTGTCCTCACTACGGCACGCCCCTTACCGAATTGTTTTTGTTTTTTGTTCACACAGGACGCGTTGTGTAAATGTTACGGCAATGATCCCAGAATCAATTACGGGACGTGTTTGCGCTCACATTGCGTTTATGTGACTTTTTGTGCTGTGTGAATGGTGGCATAAATGCTGTATATGAGATTGAAGAATCATGCTGTGTTTAAACCTGTTACACTGTGAGATTGTTTTCACATCATTTATATGAGCCAAATGCCTAATTGTCTCTAAATAATCACATCACAGTTTGAGATCTCTGTCTGAATGTAGACAGTATGGAAGCAAAACGGTCCTCTAAATGGACAGTGAACGGCAGGACAGGAGTGAATTTCTCCGTTACGTGCGGGTCACAGGCTCTGGTCTGGATGGTAAAAGCATAACCAGACCCTTGAGATGGATAATCATGACAATAAAGACATCAATTACTCCTAGGACGACCATTTCAAAGTGCATTTTATCGTAGAGTCAAGAAGAAAAGGCTTTATTGGTGCATTTTACACAGGGACAGAGCATTGTGCTGTGTCCATTTTATGGCCCTGTGGTGACAGCTTAAACTTTATTGAACAAGACTCTCTAACATAAAGGAGGAACATAAATAATCATAAATTCTTTATAGTTTTTCTGTTAGTGTAATAATGGATTGAATGTCCAATTGTTACATCTTTAAGTCTTTTTTAGTTAATAGTCTGCCGGTTTAAGTCTTTACTGGTGATGGAGAGTTTTTTTTTAAAAGCTGGTGATGATGCAAATACTTACCTGTCCCATCAGAGGCAATATTTCAGCTGGGCGGTGCTTTCTGGAATCCATTTAAAGGAATATTCCACTTAAAAAAAATCTGATAATTTACTCGCCTCCCATGTCATCCAAAATGTTCAGTCGAGAAGAAATTAAGTTTATTTTAGAACTTTTTTTAGACTTTAGTGGACCTCAACAGATTCAATGCAGCTTCAAAGGTCTCTAAACGATCCAAGCCGAATCATAAGGGTCTTATCTAGCATCTAGTCATTTTCGCAAATTAATAAAAACGTAACCACAACTTTTTGGTTTGCACCAGCCGTGTGACGCGCTAGCGTGATCTTATGAATTACGTAATCGCGTCGAAAGGTCACGCATGACGTATGCGAAACTACTCCTCCAGTGTTTACATGTGTGGAGAAAGAGGACCAATCAGACGTTGTTTGTGAAATGATACTAATTATGTCTTTGTATCAGTTTATTGTTTAAAATGGTCCACAGGTGTGCATTTCACAATTGACCTTTTGATGTGATTACGTAATACGCAAGGTCACGTTGGCGCATCACACGGCTGGTGCAGGATGAGAAGTTGTGGTTTAAAAGTACTTATTTTTTATTTATTTTGGTAAAAATGATGATCGTATCGCTAGATATTACCCTTATGTCTCGGTTGTGATCGTTTAGAGTCATTTGAAGCTGCAATGAAACTGTTAACTGTTGAAGTCCACTAAGTCCACTATATGGAGAAAAAACCTGGAACGTTTTCCTCAAAAAAACTTAATTTCTTCTCGACTGAACAAAGAAAGACAAACATATTGGATGACATGGTGGTAGTAATCATTTAAGGTTGATTTACTTACACTAGGGCAGTATTGAAAAAAGCTATGTGTAACCATGGGCCAGTTACTGGTTTCAAGGTATACAGAGGTTTTAAAGAGTCAAGGTTTCAAAACCACTAACATTTTATGTGATACCGTTTTCAAGGTATAAGCTGTGTTTACACAAAATTAGTTAAATTATTAAGTCATGTAATTGATTTGATGTTTACATTAAACAGGGTTCCCACGGATCCTTGAAATCCTTGAAAGTTTGTGAATCTGAGGGAAATAATTCAAGGCCCTGGGAAGTTTTTGAAACTATACATAGATAGATACAGGTCATTGCAAATGCTTGAATCCATTTTATGCAAGAAGTTTTCTGGAAGAAATCCATATTATTCCCTGTGTAGTGTTGGATAAAATCATAAAATTTCTAGACTTTTTAAGCACACGTACTAAACTGTTCGCTTTAAATGCTTATATCTTCTGTATGTGAATGTTGATTAGAGCCCGACCGATATATCGGCAGGCCGATGTTATTGGCCGATATTAGGCATTTTCCAAACGATCGGTATCGGCATTCATAATGGCCGATAAATGAATATTTAAAAAAAACGGATGAAACAGCCTTCAACCATGTTGTTATTTATCAGAACTTAACAGAATTTGTCTCCAGTCCTATTTAAAGTTATATTTATGAACCAAGTCTTTTAAAACTGGTAACTTAGATTTGGTTGTTGTTGTTTTTGTGTTTTTGTTCAAAGGCCTTTACGTTTCATATCGTAAGTTTGTATTTTTATACAATTTATTTATCAGATCTTTTATATATTTTGATGTTCCTCTGTTCTGTTGTGACAATAAAAGAAACAAGTTTCTTTTTAAAATGCATTATCATATTATTTGAGTTAAAACTTATAAATAAACTACAAATAACTAATGTTAGGGAAATCTGTTAATGTTTTGCGGCGCGTTTCTGAAATAAAAAAGGAAAAAATATCGGCCGATATATCGGAATATCGGATTTTAAAGCCAACAAACATTTGTATCGGTATTGGCCTTCAAAATCCTTTATCGGTCGGGCTCTAATGTTGATTCATACCAAAATGCTTTTTACATAGTTGTGTTTGACACATGAAAACGTCTCGGGTTATGTATGTAAATGTTATTCCCTGAGAAGGGAACGAGACGCTGCTTCTCCCTTGCCATACTTCCTGCATCCCTATAACGCCGTCTTTGGCAATATTTCAGATAGTGATATACTTCCTGGCCCCCGCGTCACCCTGTCTTTGTTGTGAAGCCTCACCATTGGTTGAATTTGATATACACATACAGACGCACTTACCCCTGGAGGTGTCCCCAAAGTGTCACCGCAGTGACGCAGCACGAGTTCCCTCGAAAGGGAACTGTAACAATGTATCTTTAAAGGTAACACGATGTAACCTTGCTCTCACTTGAAATGCGTCCCACATTTAGTCCTTGAATTTGAGAGTATTGGACCTGGAAAGTCCTTGAAATGTCCTTGAATTTGAAGTTAAGTAGTTAAGTATCACTTTTCATTGTACCAGCCTCTGTATGGACCTAAAGCTTTGACCACACATTACTTTTTTAAAGTATTGACAACATATTTTAATTTGCGATATCCCAAGCATTTTCCGGTATATCTCGCAGCCCTACTAAACACCAGCATTTTGACAGATCAGGCTGCTGTACTGTGCTGTAGGTGGAGGATGATGCTCTCCTCATCCTCAGTCTCATTAAGTGTTTGCTGTTGGATGGAGTTTCAGTCGAATGTGAGAGCAGTCGGGGAGGTAAAACTGCGCAGGGGAAAGCAAACCAGAAAGTCAATAACACCTGAATGTTTTATGAAGGCAGAGCTATTCACATCACACCCAGACTGGCGGTATAGCAGGCAGACGAGAGGATGAAGATGTTTTTCTTTTAACCCTAGACTCATTAACGCCGAGCTGTAGTTCTGTGCTCGTCTATCAGAGCATCTCTCTGTCTTTTCTTCTTATCATTACACGAGTGTGAACAGACTTCAGCATTCGCTTTGAACTCGGTGAAATAATGAGCTTTTATTCAACCAAAGCTCAAGAATACAGCTAGCTAACACATTTGAATCTTTCCAGGCAAAAGCGCCACAATAAATGTCAAACTGGTTTGAAACCAGGTCAAAACGTGGTCCGTGTTACTCATTGTGTGTTTAGTACCGTCACATCTCTCTTTCTCTGAGATTGTCTTCTGTTGACGGTGTCGGTTCAGCTTCATGATATAAATTGCTGAAGGACTTCTGGCACCTGTGTTTCTTCTGTTCTGACGGTAGCCAGCGGTCTGTTCCCCCCCGTGTCATTAATCTGGAGGGAAAAGCCATTTTTATCATCACTGTTGAAGCTTGCAGAACAGAACGCTGTAGGAATCTAGCACACAAGGAGCAAGGTCACCTCAGCGCTGCTCAAAGACGTCTCATCAGAGATCCCTGGAGTCAAAACACAACACCCTGATGTTGAAACTGATGCTGGTGACAACACGCAAGCACAAGTGTTGGGCGATATGACTCAAAATGATAATGCAATATCAGTCATCAGTTCATATCATCATAATAGCATGTCCTGCTGCTACTTAACTAATTCACTAAATTGTCCAAAAGTAGCCATTTTGGTAGGATATTTTATAAATTATGCAAAAAGGTATTTGATTATTATTTATATTATTTTAGTTTTAACTCATTCCCCGCCAGCCTTTTTTGAAAAGTTGCCCACCAGCATTTTTTGTTGTTTTTACAAACGTTTCACAAAATGCCTTCCAGGAAATTTTTCTTCTATAAATATATAAACATACAAATATATCAAATGAAAGAACAAACCCTCTGCTTTCCTGAGCTTTTCATCCTATCCTCATTTGTTTTTTATCATCTCTCAAATATGGGTAGGTTTCTTCACAAATACCAAAATTTGAGCAAAAAGCTGAAATAATAGAATTTTTGTAAGAGATCAGATTCATAATGATTATCAAAACATACACAGAGTTTAAAATGTTGTTAAATTAGTTTTTGCTTCAGTTTTTTGTAAACTGGGTAAATTGCAGCATCTAGTGGATAATAGCGGAATTACAGATTGCCGTAAAAACTTGTCAGGAAATGTTTTCTCTTATTTTATTAAATAACTCGTCAATTGCGGTGAAAAAGTTAATTTATATAAAATTTGTGTTGCTCTGTATATTGCGATATCGCACATGGCCATATTACGGTATGCGGCTTGGGGGTGGCTTGCGGTATTTGGATGATAATAAGCTACGAATAATCAACAAATTCATACATATTTTACGAGTTATCTAACTGGATGATAGCAATATATTAAAATGTACAGTTATCATAAGAAAACCCACCCCTAACCCCAACGTCAAGGCGTCACATTTCTATAGAAATCATATAGAAATGTGCGAATATGGTCGTGCCAATTAATAGCCACCTTGTAAAATACATACGAATTGCCATGAGATACAGGACACAGAGAGACTGCTAAGACAGGTAAATTCAGGTAAAATCACGATTATTTTGGTAAAAATCATAAACCATAAAGATTATATTACACAATTACTCTGTGACTTTGAAAACATGCATTTGTTTAACCAATTTATTAAGTTTTGCAATTGGCTACACGTGTCAAAGCAGTGGTGCCTTCAAAGTGCCTTAAAAAAACACACCAGTCCAGCATCACGCAATTTATATTTTAATCGCACAACAATTGTTTTATCTTAATTATCTTGTTTTTGTAATTGTTTGAATCAAAAATTCAAAAACGATTAATTGCACAGCCCTAGCACCAAATAAATGCAATATAAATGCGACACATACACATGGCAGCCATGCAGTTGCACTTACACAAACATGCAGCAGTGAGGTGTTTGCAATTGAACTTCATTTGTTTGCATCTATGTCTACCAATGCCAACATGGTTTCATTTTAAGTGAAAAGCTCTCGTCTGCGGATGTTTATGTTGTTATTGATTAGCCGGCGCATGCGAGTGTCACTTTGCGCGTTTGTGTTGATGGTGTATGTTTGTGTATATGTCAGGCTTCTTTCACACCGTTCCTCGATCACAGCTCTTTGTCTCCATTAAACACATTGGTGGAGGGCTCATCTCATTTGCCATGCAGATCAACACAAACAAGTGACAAAAGCTGCCAAATGAGATGGGACCGGAAGAATGAGCCATTGAGGGACACAGAATACATATTGGGCTCTTTTAGCGCTGCCAGAACCACAGATCCATTCCTATGAGGTAAAGAGAACGAGGTGCGCCTTTTATTTAAGCGCTGAATAAACTGATTCACTTGAGCGTTGTTTGATTATGTATGCGTCCGTCGCAGGCTGCGTGTGTGTGGCCCGTATGTTTGGGTGCTGATAGAGTGTGGATTTGTGTGTTTGGGTGGCAGATAACCGGCTGTTTATAACCTTGGCAAAGTGTTGAACTCTAATCTGGTGGAGGCATATTTCCTCTCAGCGGACGATAAGACACTGCTAGTGACTTTATCACATTCACTGATACTGTAGAGCAGACACACACACACACACACACACACACACACACACACAATGCACGCTGTTGGGATGCTTTATTTTTAGAAAGCTCGCTCTACCCCCCCCCCCCCCTTCATTCCCCCGGTAAGAGCAATCAATTTCTACATCTGCCTTTCCCGGCTTCATGGGGACAATGCGACAAACCCAAAGGCCCCGGTGCCGTCATTAAAGCGTTTATTCTCCAGCTCTTTTGTTTTTATGGAAATCCAGTCACCTTTAAAAGCGAACAAGCAGTGTTTTGTTAAGCTCCTGTCAATGCTGAGTCTCGCATTGTCTTTAGTGTAAATGTTATAAGGCACAGAGGGAATTTTGGAGGAAAATCAGATGTTTTTGTTTTGTGGATATTTTTAAAATTAGATTTGATGTTGGCTGTTATAAAGTAGAGATGCTTGTAGTATCGGGGGAGTTACATAGAAGCGATAGTTTGCTACGAGCTATTCATAATAATTTAAAGCCACAATATGTAGGATTTTTACCAGTAGAGGTCGCATTTTCAAAACAATAACAAAGGCGAAGCTTAGTGACATTATGATGGAAAGTGGAACGGTGGGAGATCCGGAAACGTATGGAATTCACTAATCATGTTCCCGGATAAGGTAATGAATTCATGCGTGGATATTAAGTCACTAAAAGGGCGACAATTAGAAGGAAGACAAGAGACGAGCTATTATTTGAAATAGTATTTTTCCTGGATTTACAAATATTTTTGAGATAATGTAAGTACACAACTGCATTAAATATATCACACTGTGCAAGTAATTTTTGGATATTTTATTGCAAATTTTACATATTGTGGCTTTAACAGAATAGTTTACCCAAATAAAACAAACCTTCTGAAAAGAATTTGGTGCCTTTAAATGTGCTGTCATATACATGGATCACGGTTTTAGGACCCCCTTGAAAAAGAGATGATGCATCTTAAGGGGCTATCCTAAAATAAATAAATAAATTAATAAGTACATCATGAGGATGACTATTTCAGCAATACAGTTTGACAAATAACAGTACTGTTTGTTTGTTTGTTTTTTTACTGTGTTTTGATCTTGCTATTGATTTGATAGTTATAATTTTTAGGTAGTTACTCCTCAACATTATGTAAATGATTCAAAAGTGTGTTCATTTAAGGGTTGTTCACATTATAACGATAACCATATCAGGGAACTACACTAACCTTTTCCACTGGTGGCACTTGCGCTACCAACTTTTTCAGTTACTGGCGCAAAATATGATTTGGTCGCACATATTTTTTTCAAGTTATATTAAGGCGCTCTGGTTAATAATGAACAATAATGAAACTGTATTGCATACAGATATGCTTTTTATTTTACTTGCCATCTTTTAAACCACATGCCGCCTTGTTTTCTTAAACGTTTCAGTCAGTGTTTCCCACAGATCTGAAATTTACTTGGTGGTGGTAGCCGGTGAAAAGGGCAATCATTACCCACTGACAAATAATGGTCTACTATACATATGACGAAGAACTAATAATGTGTGACACAACACAATACTTTGATTTATTGAAAATTAAAATTAATTTGACATTATATTTCATTAATCTAAACACTCCAAACTTCCTTTGCCATTAACAAAGCTGACACTGTTTGTCAAAGCACCACGAAAACACTTACTGTTTTTGCACTGATATATGAAGCAATTAGACCCCTTTTATCAAACTCAATATAATACAATACTATGTATAATATATTAATAGACAGTGCAGGTCTATGGATTATAAATGTGACTGATGTTATGACTGATGTTATAATGGTAATAATTTCTATTAAATAGGCACTTTTACTGCTTCTGCTCTATCTTTCTATTTCTCTCTTGCCGATTTAAAAAGCTTAATCCACTTATTATTTCAATAATATTATTCCACTTATTTTATTTTCAAATCTACTTGCTGTCCCGGTGACAAACTTTACATTGCTTTGCTCGTTTAGTGCAATGGGCTTGACATTAGCACTGCTTTTTTGCTACAATCTGTGCAAACTTAATATGGATATGGTTTTAGAAAATATATGGTTTATTAATAATAAGATTATTAAAATGATTATACATGTGAGAAAAAAAACGCAGCGCGTGGTCGTAACAAGAACCATCGCCATAGAAACCGAAGGCACGCTAAACTGCACTCGAGCTTTAGCGCGGTAGCACTCATGGCCGTTTTCCGAATAAACTCAATATTAATCAGACTTGGGACCCAAAGTAATTAAACTAGGACCTAACCGGACCCGACAGACCATTTAAAATATAAACCCAGAACCATACGGGTCCCGCGTCCTCAGTGAAGAAAGACCTCTGCTCAAGTTCAGAAACATGGAAGACACTGCGCTTGCGTCGCGTCGCACCTAGTCTCAGCCTCAGACGTCACGCCCACAAACTGTTGGCTGAACGTCTGATGTTTTTCGTACACTTTTCTGGAAACCCTGTGAGAATGTTAAAGTCGTCTTTGATTGGTTGAAAAAAAACGGATTTCCAGGAGATGCGAGTGTCGCGATTAGTTTCAGTCCCTGGAAAACAAAGCTCTGACGTTCCATTGAGGAAGAGAATCAGTCGTGTTCACGTGGATAATAATGAGCAGTTATCATGATCAGCTAAACATTGGATTTTCAAAAATATGCAAAGTTCGCGGCATCGACTCTCTAAAAGATGTCCAAGAGTTTTGCTTGAGGCAGTTAGTTGAGTCAAAAAGTTTGGTTCTCCTGAATTGCTTGTATGTGTTAAAAAGTAGAGAGATATGCTTCAAACAGACGTTTAACGGGAGCATCTCATTGGTGTGGCTGTTGATGAAGTGCACAACGTTGTTCTATGGTGAGTAATGTTGTTTATTTAGATGCTATTCGGTTGCGACTGGTTATTTCAAAACCTGACTTGTTGCCAGCCGGCTCGTTATTGTGGGGAGTCCAAAACGTGACGCTAGATGAAACAAACTGTGATTGGTTGTTTGATATGTCGGTCAAACAGCTCGTGGGCGGGCTTTGTCCAGAAAAAGCAGCGAAAAACACCAGACCTTCAGTATTGAAGGTCTGGCTACGCGAGACTACGTCGCACCCAATTCATTGAGAAACAGCTGAGCACGCAAACGCACACTGATAGGAAGAGACACCACGTGCTTTTACGCAAAATGAAGCCAACGTGTTGATGGCTCAGAGCACGTTATTAAACGTATTCTTAAAATCCACATTTATGTTTTAATAAATGCTCATAGTAAATCATAGCATATGGTCTAAAACATTAGGTAGCACATTTGCGACCCATTAAAAATTAGGGTCGCAACGGCAGTTCAAAAGGTCGCATATGCGACCATTTTGGTCGCAGTGTAGCTCCCTGCATATTGGTTGAACGTGATTTCATCAAGTAAGATGTGATCCTGGATCAACACCATTGTTGGTCCTGGATCAACATTTTCATTAACCAATCAGATTGCAGCATTAAGATTAGTGTGCATGTTAGATTAAGGTTTAGGATTGGGTTAGGGGCTTTTAAGAAATACTCCTCAAACTAATATTTCACACTAATTTGAGGGTTTAAAAATGGTAAGGGTTTAAGTTAAGGGTAGGTTGGGGTATCTTTGATTAAAACGTTGATCCAGGATCACATCTTACTTGGTGAAATCATGGCGACCAACTATATTAGTGTCCACACCACCCGACGATAACGATAAATTTATGCTAATTCCACTTTATTGTTGTAATTATGTTGTGAACTAACGATTAACCGTGCAAATGTGCGTTTTCTCAATAAATGAATTTTAATGAATTTCGGTGAAATCCTGGCACTTCTAAAAGCCAGGGGGCGCTCTCGTGCAGAAACTCCCTGTGTGACACTAAAGAAGTAGCTTTACAAACGCTATTCCAGGAATATTTTGAATGATTTTGTTTAACGAGTGTTGCTTTTTTAAATGCACGTTACAAAGGACTCTGACCCATAATAATTTTAGATTGATAAAGACTTCCTACTGACCAAATGCCGTAGTACACGCACAAGCTGTGCATGAAACACAGAATCGCAGCCTTGCGATTCAGAATCGATTTCAGACAGCCATTTTTAATGGGACACACGATTAATCGTTACAGCCCTAGTGTGAACTCCGCTATTCAATGTAACTCATTTTCCGTCAGCCATTTTTTAAAAAGTTGCCCGCCATCATTCTGATTTTCACAAAAGTTTCACAAAATGCCTTCCAGGAAATTTTCTTCCAGGAAAAATATATAAACAAACAATCAAAACGGGAAAAAAAATTCATCCTATCTAAATTTTTCTCTGCTTATAAACTCTTAAATATGGGTATTTTTCTTAAAAAAAAAATGAAATAATTGCTTTTTTGTGAAGGAATTTTGTTAGAGATCAGATTCAGAACGATTATCAAAACATACATGGAGTTTTAAATCAGTAAATTATTTTTTGGCTTCAGTTTTTTCATAAATTGTGTAAGTGCGCCCAATTATCTACTGGATAATCGCAGTATTGCAGATTAACACAAAATTCTTCAGAAACACATTTTTTCATGCAAATGTTTTTTTCTTAATTGACGAGATAACTCATCAATGGTGGGGAAAGAGTTAATATTAAACAATTTTTTAAACTCTATTTTAGTTATATTTATAATGTGAACAGCCCTTTGCACTTGTTAAACTGTAATCCTGTCCCTAAATACAGCACAGACGTCTAGGCTAAAACACTGCAATTTGGGCTGTCAATGACAATTTTGTATACGTCTAACCGTAGCCCAAAAATAAATGAAATAAAATCAATAAATCACCAAACACCTTGTAGTAATCACTGTTGGAATATGAGACAAGTCAAAAACAACATTCAAGTTTATTTTGGCTAGAAGTGGGTTATTGATAGCCAGACTAGATTGGTATAGTTAACAACATGGGCAATGATGAAATGATGGTTATTGCTTGCTAGGTACATACAGGTGTAGTTTGTTGCCTGTAAATGTACATTGTTTCAAGCTTATTTTTCTTTCTGACATAATGACACAAATGTTGCAGTCTCGCTTCGCTATCGGCACAATTATAAATTGGTATCTTCTTTGTAAAAGGTTAAATTGTCATGCGTGCTGTAAATTACCGCACGTCAAAGATGCTTTATCTGTTGTACACTCAATTCTGTCCTTGCTCAGTGTGGAAGAATTTCTGCTTTGGAAAAATTGCTCTCCTGCATGCGGTGTACTTAAGGCTAAATGCAGGCCATGAGCATTAGCATAAGATTATTCCTGTCAGAATGGAGGAATAAAATCTCTCGGCATGTGTGTGTGTGTGTGTGTGTGTGTGTGTGCGCGCGCTCATCCTCCGTCAGGCGCTCGTATTCTTCTGAGTGAATCCAAACTGTGTTTTTCTTTCAGAATTCTTGATTTTTTTCTCCATGGTGTCTTCTCTCCATTGTTTCAGCTGTACAAGGACTGTCAGTTTTTCCTGAAACTTTCCTTCAGTGCAGACGCTGTGTTACTTTTCTACAAACATCACACGGTTCTGCTGAAGGAGAACAACACGCTGGAAGATGCATAGATGCATCTGTATTTTTATATATATGAAATGCACACATAGACATTCGGTGCCTGCTGCTACTTCATAAATTACAATTACACATTCACAGAGAGAGAGAGAGAGAGAGAGAGAGAGAGAGAGAGATAGAGAGAGAAAGAGAGTCTCATGAGGGCCACAGCATCTAGGGCAGAGTGATTTTATCATTCAGTCGGTAGCTGCAGAACGCAGGAGGAATTCTTCAGAGACGGCTGAAGTCGGTTACTACACAGCGCAGTAAAGTTTCTTAGACTAATACAAAAGCTTCAGGGATGTTATTAGCACGCTGCACTTGAGCTCGATAAATTTAATAAAGTATAAAACAGCGTGGACACTTAAGTCAGACCCAAAGATAAACTGTAAATACTCCTGACTTATTCTAGATCAGGGGTCTCCAAGGGCACCATGTTGGAGACCACTGCTCTAGATACTTACTTATACTTACTTATTACTTTATTTGTCCCTGTTAAGGGAAATTTGTCTTGGGCAGTACAGGTAAAAGTAAAGTAAAGCTGCACAACAAAAACACCTCTATCAATACCAATTCACAATCATACAGTCGTGTACTCAGTATATATGCTCTGTACTCTACTCGTAATGCTCTTTATATTGTACTTTAGATGTACTTTAGACATATAGTTTGCTCTACATTTACTTGCTTTAAATATATTCTACAAACTCTAGATAAACTCTACATACTTTAGATATACTTTAGAGTATGAAGTGTTTGGTTCCAAAACGCAATAAATTCATTTTGATTAATTTATGTAAAAATGTGTTTTCTATACCAAGAAAGAGACAAAATGAAAACCACTATTTTCTGTTACAAACATTCACATAGCATCTCTAGGTTATAAAAACATAAAAAAAATTCTAATCCATAGTTTGATTTTCAAAGATTTATTATAGAAACATGTTTTTTTTTTTAAATGCTATAAATCTATTGAATCAATATATAAATGTGCATTCATCTTTGCCATGTTAAATTCATTTAGTTGACTAGTGGTATACACTGATTAAAAATAAACATTAATGGCATAAATCAAAACACTTACTTTGTCATATTAAGAACACTGTCATTGCTGCTGTCATTCTCTGTCATTTTGACAGCGATCAGCTTATAATATGTTTTGGTCCTGCTAGATTTTTATTGGCTTTGAGTGAAACAATGAAAAGTTTTTTATAAGATCCTCTGGAGTCAATGTGTTAGCATGAGAGAAGCTTGATGCTGTCGGGAGAACAAGCAACCAGCTTCTGAGTGCCTCTTGCGTATATTATTAGATTTTGATGGCTTACGTTTCTTCCCCGCCACAGAAAACCACCACAGGTTTATCAATGCCATCAAAGTATGTATTTGTTAAGGACAAAGTAGATGAGGAAAACTAGGATTCTGTGTGTATTCAACGCACTGCCATTATTGTTTACAATTCGAGGAATGGGGCGCTGTGATTTGTTGAGCTGATTTTTTGCAATCTTTAGAGATGGAGGAGTGGCGTTTATCACATTTTGAGATTACAGATTTTGGATTTTGCGTAAAATTATGAATTGACTTTTTAATACTGACCTGATACACATAGACTGTGTAAAAAACATGGATGACATGTCTCCATAGACTTCCATAAAAAAATTAAGCCAAAATGTTTAAAAAGAAGCCAGCTGACATCATGCACCAATGAGGTGAAACCACAGTATCAAGGGCCCACCCATTTTCCCATTTGGCTCAATCACATTCAGACAAATCAAGTCGTCCCCCCCATTTTAATGCCATCTAATAACTAACTTAAAACACATTTAACATGATAAGTAATAACTTAAATAACAGAAACCATTGAAATTTGATTTTTAAGTTTGGTTTTTCACATTTACATAGAGGGTGGGGTTTATGAACTACTGCAGGCAGCCACCAGGGGCAATCTTAATGTTTTGGCTTTACTTTTTAGGACGTATGTGGCACGCCTGATCTAGACATACAGTCCTGGCCAAACTTGATGTCTTTGCTTTTATTCAAATATATTATTAAAGATGTTTTTTTTTTAAGAATTTATGAGGCTTGGAAAAAAATTACAATCAAGCCTCAGGAAAATGGCTACAAGATATTACTGCAAGAAAGTAAAGTTTTAATTACTGATTAAATTAAATTTAAAAATTGTCATATATAAAATTATTCATATTTCCTTTTGACATTTTAGTTTTTCTACACTGTTAGACTTTTTATTGTATATATTCGGTAACATGTTGCCAGTGAGTTACTGTAACTGCCCCATTACAGTACCATAACTGTACATGTTTTTACAGTATGATGCCTTTACTGCAGTTCCATTTTACAGTATAATACCCTTACTGTAACCTAGTTTTAAAAATCGACGGTCAAGCATTTATCCACAATCCCTTTCTTGTTTCTATCTACAATTCTTAATTAAAATTATTTACACTGCTGAAAAACAATTCACATTTTGAAATTTGCTTCACTACTAAAAGCATAACAGATAAAATGTATTTCATTTCATAGATATATTTTTTTTACCATTTTATATGCTTTTATAACACTATTTTATTCAACTACAGTAGCACTAGCGCTGTTGTTTTACAGCAGTCTACCGCAAATTCAAAACATACAGTAAATCACTGTAAATTAAATGTTAATACCCATAATGCAATGCATATTACAGTAATGAACTGGAAAAGAAAATGATGGTATTTTACTGGGCATTTTGTGGTAAGTAACTGTAGAAATTACAGTTAAGTCTAACAGTGTACATATGTTCGAACAAAACCCACATTCCATGCTATGCTGTAGTTTGATTTTAAACATTTGGTTTTTTGTCCATTTTGTACCATACACCTCATATTTGGGTGGTTTAATCTAAACTCTCCCCAAACATTACTTTTGGCCACTACTGTACTCTAGATGCTTCAGATGTATAGTAGACATATACTCTAAATTAGGGTTGCAAAATTCTGTGAATATGGGATATTTTCCATGGAAATTATACAGCAATATATGGGAATTGTGACACACATATGAAGACGAGTCAGACATTGAGGAAGCTAATGTTTATATGTGATGCAGTTTGTAAAAATGAACAAAATTGTACAAATAATTTCCTTTAAAGTTTCCAACTTGGAATATTAAAAAAATTCCTGAGCTTTGCAACCTTAATCTAGATATACTCTTGCCATGTATGTGACTTCAGACGCTGGCTATGCAAGACTGATTTCATGTATAGTTTGCATTTTGAAATGTGTTACATTCCCAGTGTCTTCTATAAATAAGTGAATAGCACACTTTTATGTTTTAGCGTTTAAAATTTAATTCTGCAGATTTTCTCAGAAACTCCAGCGTAGAAAATGACTTGAACTCAAACACATAGAGGAAATCATTCTGCAATATAAATTATATGATTTTTCAAACACCCGAGTGCATGGGACAAAAGCAGGTGAGAATGTGCACGTATGTGTTTTGTCTGTGAATGATAAATTATGGGGGATCGGGTCCATCATCTCAAGCCCATGAATAGTAATGCGTGACCCCCCCATCGTGTCTGTGATCCGGGGCGTATGGGAATATTCCTGCCCAGACCCCAGACAGCACAGGCCCTGGGGACAACTCCATCAGGAGGACTTTAGCACACGTGAGACCGAGATAAGGAGGAGCTTGGACGTTCATTACACGGCCACTATCTGGGTCACAGAGCAGATGCAAATGTAGGTCACGGGGAACTCCTGTTGTCAATCAACACACAAGAAATGAAAGAGCTGAGCTGAAGCGAAAGATCACGACCGTTCGACTGGACCATCAGAGAGCAGATGAATTGAATATTAGACTGGATGAGCACGGGTCAGAGGTCTCCAGACAAAGAGGACACCTTAAAGCAGATTAAAACCTTAAGCATCCGTCTGAAAGTGTCTGTATAGATATGACTCGGGACAATGTCAGTCTGTGTCGAGTGTCATGAAGGGCACCTATAGTTTAAATGCATATGCAAAATGAATAATATTTAATGCATTTATGTTGGGTTAGTTATATAAAAATGTATAAAACCAATTCATTTAAATGCTATCACATGGGCCACGGATACATTACATGTATAGTATAATTTTAAAAAGTTTACACAGCCTAGCAACTCACATTTTTTGGCTTTTATTTGTAAGGAAACACACGATTCTTTACACAATTCTTGTGTATTCGTATTAAAGTGTTTTCGATGGTATTTGTAAAGTCTCTCCTGCTCACGTAGAGGTTTGTGTGTTAACGGAAGGTGACATATTTTGATGTGTTGTATTACGCGTCTCTGAATGGCAGGAGGAAAGTCGCACCGCCCGTCTCCCGAACAAAATAAACCGCGTGGAGGACCCGTGGGAATACGTGCTCTTGGTTTCTCATTCGGTCTTTTTCTGCAGCTGTGAAACTCATCTCGGAGAGACGGTACCAGACAAACAGATGAAGCTTCGCTGGCAAACACAAAGAAAAAGATATTTATGTACCTCCAAATATGAGCAACAATACCTCAATCCAAGAGTTGGTATGCCGATGTCTCGGAGCAGCTTGCTGTACTTTTATCACATTTGTTTCAAGTTCTCTGTTTTACATCTGTAATGCTGTATTGTGGGCGTGTTTTAATATAAATTCTCAAAGAAGGCAGTAATTAAACTGCTTGAGCTTGCGTGGACCACATGGAACAAATTTCATCTTTATTTTTTCTACAATGTAATTCCCAGGAAAATCCGGATCCAATGTCAGTCTGGCTGTCTTTTGAAAAGTCTGTTTGTGTGAGCTGAGTTTTGAATTAGGGGTTTACCAATATGTGTTTTCCAAGTAGACCGATAGACCAAATTTGTTAACGATAATCATAAAAATGCTTAATAAAAGTGCCAATAATTGGTCCACCCCTATTTTGAATGTTATTAAAGAGGACACATCATGAAAATTTGAAAGTGCCATAATTGGGTTCCCGGTGCTTTTATCAACCTAGTAAATATGAAAAAGATCAAACCAGTAACTTGGATTTGGTAACCCATTTTCTGCAAGCACGTGAAAAAATAGGTCATTGAAATTTGGCTCCCCTTGTGATGTCAGAAGGGGATCTTATTATAATAGTACCGCCCCTTAATCTGGACTATATCCAACTATGGCACTGCCATATAGTGCAGCGATAGGGAGAGAGAGAAAATTATTAACAGCACAATTGAGTTTCAATTTGAACAAAGCACCATTATGGTGATCAGTGTTTGCATTTCATCAGCTCATTTGCATTTTAAAGGACACACCCATAAACGGCACATTTTTGCTCACACCTACAAAGTGGCAATTTTAACATGTTATAATAAATTATCTATGTTGTATTTTGAGCTTAGGGTTAGGGTTATACGTATACATGTCCCCTTTAAAATAGTCAAATTATGCAGATCAAATTTTGGAGATTTCATTTATATCTGGCAACCAAAAACAGCCAAGCACAAAAGAAAATGCAGAATTGGCATATAGGAACCATTGTTTTAGGCAAAGGACAAAGAATAGATTATTTTTAACAATATTTTCTTTGCAGACCTCTAACTTTTTAAATCTTTGATGTGTCATTCATCCTAGACCATTTGTGATAAATAAATGATCCCTAAAATTGTGCTTTGTTAAAATGGAATATACATTTTTTAAGAATGTGACTGTCCTTTGGCTTTGGTCACTGGTGTCAAGAAATTTCCTCCCTGGTTTAAAAAGAAGTTCATCTCTGTATCCATAAGTGTTGTGGATCCTGTGGATGTTGTGTTAGAGGAGTCCGCGGTCGTCCCACAAGCCTCGTGTGATGTTTTAATGAGAAGTAGAAACTCGAAGCGCTGAGCGCTCGGCTGCGTTTCCTTAAACTGCCAAGTAAGAGCCCCATTAATAATGCAGCTCATTAAAGTGTGTAATTAATCGGGTGCGGTGTAACGGGAAGGGGCGGAGGGGGGGTCGCATAGGGAGATGCGATGCTCCCTGCAGAGAGAGAGAGACTGCAGCGCCACTGCCACACGCCTCCCACTGATGCATTATTTATGTGCCAGAAGAGCAGCAGACTCAAATGAAATGAGATAGATTTGCTCGGCCTCAGTCACTGCTGGCATGATCGGAGACTTCTGCTGGCGTTCCGACCAATCCGGAATTCTGCAGAGAGCAAAGTGTGTGTGTATGTGTGTGTTTTGTACAATAAAAGACCAGCTTCTGTTATGCAGTCTCTGTGTTGGACTGGAAAGGTCACAGTCTTGGCTGGTGAGGGTTTTTGTTCTTGGGTTGTAAAATCCCAGCAGGTGAATTTCAAGCATTGGTTGCACACTAAAAACAACCCAGTTAACTTTCTTAATATGTTATTTCATCTGTGTTGTTATTCCAAAGAATGACATAAAGATTGGATTTTATAAATTAGTTTATTTAGGTTTCTAAAGAGTTTATTAAAAGGCCATTGAGATATTAGAAGAAGCTCTCGAGGCTAAACTTGACCTTTAGCCTTTATGTTTGTGTCAGAAGCCTCTTCAGAAGAGATAGCTAGCCGTGTGCTTATGGTGGAGAGGACTGTATTGTAGTCAGTCATACCTGCTGCTGGTTAAAATGCAGTGTGTGTGCATGCGTGCGTGTGTGCGCGTGACAGTAAGGGCAGTGCATCATGGGTAAAGGTCTTGCTTTATAAGCATCCTAACCCACCCAACCCTGATATAGTTGATGCAGTCTTCAGCGGGTCGTGGAGAACCCACACCTCCCCAAAGCTCCTCGCTTCACATGCGCTGCTGTAATTTACTGCGACTCGGCTAATCAGAGTAATTATGGCTTAATTACGGTTAATCACTTTTACATAAACTTGTTGGCTGAGAGAATGATGCTGTATGAAATGTGCCAAACACTCGCAGAGAGAGAGAGAGAATGAATGAGTGACAGAGACACTAGCCTGGTTTGCATTAAAGATATGTGCAATTAGTGTTATTTTGTCGAAAACTTTTCCATTAACCGATGTTTTGCGACTATAATGTAAATTTTGTCATTCCAAAAACCATGGGGACGGGTGTGTTCGGCTTCATATGGTGCAGCACAGACCGATATGCGGATGGCATCAAAATATTGTGAGAGCAACACAAAAGCATACAGAGCAGTCGACTCTCGAATCGCTCTTGTGGTATTTTGATGTCATGCACTTGTCGTGAAGTCGAACACACATTTTTTTTTATCTTGTCCTTCAACCAAACATACCGGGCCTTATTTAAAGAATGTGAGACTTTTATGCACGTCGAACTGCCTGAAAAACCACCTCAAACTAAAAACATTTCTGCATTATATGGGAGTTGAAGTGAAATTGCAGCGTTTGGATTTGAAATAGAATTTTCAGTTTGCTGTTTTAATTTGCACAATTTTAAGGAAAATAGAAATGTGAGAGCAAGAATGTGAAAGAGAGTAAAAGAGTGAGATAACTAAAGAGACTTGGTGAGAGTAAGTGGGAAAGTGAGAAAGTGAGCGAGAGAGTGAGCAAGAGTGAGTAAAACAGTGAGTGAGTAAGCAAGTAAAATAGTGAGTGAGCTAGTAAGTGAATTAGTGAGTGAGTGAGTGAGTGAGTGAGTGAGTGAGTAAAATACTGAGTGAGTGAGTGAGTGAGTGAGTGAGTGAGTGAGTGAGTGAGTGAGTGAGTGAGTGAGTGAGTGAGTGAGTAAAATATTAAGTGAACGAGGTGAGTGAGTGAGCGAGCGAGTGAGTGAGCAAGCGAGCGAGCGAGTGAGTGAGCGAGTAAAATAGTGAGTGACTAAAAGAGTGAGTGAGTGAGTGAGCGAGTAAAATAGTGATTGACTAAAGAGTGAGTGAGTAAGTGAGTAAGTAAAAGAGTTAGTGAGTGACTAAAGAGTGAGTGTTTGAGTGAGTAAGTAAAAGAGTTAGTGAGTGACTAAAGAGTGAGTGTTTGAGTGAGTAAGTAAAAGAGTTAGTGAGTGACTAAAGAGTGAGTGTTTGAGTGAGTAAGTAAAAAAGTGAGTGAGTAAAATAATGAGTGACTAAAAGAGTGAGTAAGAAAAAAAGTGAATGAGTGAGTGAGTGAGTGAGTGAGTGAATGATTAAAATAATCAGAGTGAGTGACTAAAAGAGTGAGTGACTAAAAGAGTGAGTGACTAAAAGAGTGAGTGACTAAAAGAGTGAGTGACTAAAAGAGTGAGTGACTAAAAGAGTGAGTGACTAAAAGAGTGAGTGACTAAAAGAGTGAGTGACTAAAAGAGTGAGTGACTAAAACAGTGAGTGACTAAAACAGTGAGTGACTAATCGAGTGAATGACTAAAACAGTGAGTGACTAATCGAGTGAATGACTAAACGAGTGAGTGACTAAACGAGTGAGTGAAATAGTGATTGACTAAAAGAGTGAGTGATTGAGTGATTAAGTAAAAAAGTGAGTGAGTGAGTAAGTAATAAAGTGAGTGAGTGAGTGAGTGAGCGAGTAAGTAAAAAAGTGAGTGAGTGAATGACTGAGTGAGTAAGTGAGTGAGTGAGTGAGTAAAATAGTGAGTGATTGAGTGAGTAAAATAGTGAGTGAGTGAGTGAGTGAGTGAGTAAAATAGTGAGTGATTGAGTGAGTAAAATAGTGAGTGAGTGAGTGAGTGAGTGAGTGAGTGAGTAAAATAGTGAGTGATTGAGTGAGTAAAATAGTGAGTGAGTGAGTGAGTGAGTGAGTGAGTGAGTGAGTAAAATAGTGAGTGAGTGAGTGAGTGAGTAAAATAGTGAGTGATTGAGTGAGTAAGTAAATGAGTGAGTGAGTAAAATAGTGAGTGAGTGAGTGAGTGAGTGAGTGAGTGAGTGAGTGAGTGAGTGAGTGAATGAATGAATGAAAGTGACAGAACTAGAGAGATTGGGTGAAAGTAAGTGAGAGAGTTTCTCATGATTTCTATCCATTGTTTCTACAGCAATGTTGAGTAGATAAATAAAAATATGTACACAGGCTGTTTTCTCTCTCAGGTCAGTTTCTGTCATGCAGTAGCAGAATAACAACACATCAGGTGTAATGATGTTTGAGGGAGACTCGATTTCCCACGTAAAGTTCTAAGGCTTGTATTAAATGGGAGCCGACAAATACAACTTGCTGGCCAGTCTTTTAAATCAATACAACAGTTTAATGGTTTGATGACGGGTTGGTGCCACCACAGCGAATATTAGTGTTTAAATTGTGATTGTAGTAGGGTCTGGCAACAGATTGTAGCCAGTTACTATCACATACTTTTTATCAAAACAGACATACACCACACTTACTGTACAACACAGAACACACTATTCCTGGAGTTACATTATTTGCTCAAGGTCATCTTGGGTTTGAACCTAGAAATCTTTTTGCTGGTTTACCAGTGTTGTGCATGGACTGACAGACTCATGATTCTGCTCTGATAGAGTTGTGTGTCCGTGACCCGTACAGGACAGGTACATTGATGATGAAAGCATGGAGAAGACGTTCAACTCTGTCTGACGTGAGCACTGACCACGCCCCTCGCATGCACTCATGATGTCATTGGTCATTCTGCCCTTTGTGGTTCTTTGAGATCCAGACACGATCCCTGTCGTCCCAGAGGATTGACTTTAATAAAGAGCTGCGGGGCAGGGATTAATGATACGCCTGTCTCTGACTCTTCCGCACCTCAGGGGTGCAGTGGGGGGAGAAATGGACCCCTGATGCTAGGGTCTTCATAAAGCTCAAATTTATATTTCTCACCATGTTTAACAGAGTTGACCTTATGTTTTTATGTACTTTAAGAGTTATACAATGTATCTATAGCCATGCAAGTAGCAACCAGTATATTGATTTATGTGCACATCACTATTATGCTTATTGCAATGGCTTGCTATAACAAAAATTATTTAAATACTTAACTTTTTTAAGTATAGTCTGAGTTGTAGATAGATGTAGATAGCAGTGAGACTACCAAGATGGAGAGAGTGATGCTTCCCCCCAAAAATGTGAAAAATGCATGTTGGTCGTATATTTTATTATCATTTAAATTAGCGTTATAAACAATATCATATCGTATATCATAAGTTATCGCATATCGCATTTATCTTCAATACCATGAAGCCCTACTGGATATTGTTGAGAAAATGTGAGGGTTTTGCATTTATTTAAAAATGTGTTTGTCCTGCGGTACCACCAGTCGACCCCCAAAGCTTTAGTCTTATATGTAGACTCTCCAGCTTATAGATCACATATATGTAATAGATCATATATGTAATAGAGGAATATGTCTGGCCTGAGGCTGGGGATGCTTTCATATGAGTTAAACTACTTTCTTTATGAATGACCTCTATCTCTCTATCTCTCTCTCTCTCTCTCTCTCTCTCTCTTTTTCTCTCTCTCTCTCTCAGGCTGTGTCATTACCAGCTACCCTCAGGCCTGTAATGATTATAATTATGATTATTAGACTCGACTCTGGAGTCGAGTACAGGCGTGTTGTGCTGGTCCAATGGACTGGGATCTGCTGGTCTTAGGTTCTTCGAAACACACACAGCACCTGTCAGTTCTGTTTAAACACACTGTCATGTCTGCACAGGATTATTCTTTTAATTGACTTTCTAATTTGTGATTTTATTCCATTTTTAATTGATTCATTTAGCTCACGGCACCTTTTATGCGTTACCTTGATGCGTTGACCTGCTTCTCTCCTCATAGTGAGCTTGAAATATTAGACTATTTAATATTAGAAATTATTAATGAATTTTGGCACTTACTAATATAATAACGTTTTATTAGTTTTTATATGCGTGTTGGGTATGGTAATGATTTTTCCATATGATCTTCAGGGTTCCCACGGGTCCTTGAAATCCTTGAAAGTTTGTGAATCTGGGGGGAAAAAATTCAAGGTCCTGGGAAGTTTTTGAAAATATACATACATAGATACAGGTCATTGAAAATACTTGAATTTAATTTACGGAATACGTTTTCTGAAAAAAAATCCATTTAATTCCCTGTGTAGCTTATAATATCATAAAAATTCTAAACTGTTCACTTTAAATGCTTATATCTTCTGTATGTGAATGTTGATTCATACCAAAATGCTTTTTTGCATAGTTGTGTTTGACACATGAAAACGTCTCGGGTTATGTATGTAACTGTTGTTCCATGAGAAGGGAACGAGACGCTGCGTCTCTCTTGCCATACTTCCTGCGTCCCTGTAATGCCGTCTTTGGCAATATTTCAGATAGCGATATAATTCTTGGCTCCCGCGTCACCCTGTCTTTGTCATTAAGTCTCACCATTGGTTGAATTTGATATACACATTCAGACGCACTTACCCCTGGAGGTGTCCCCAAAGTGTCACCGCAGTGACGCAGCGCGAGTTCCCTTGAAAGAGAACTGTAACAATGTATCTTAAAAGGTAACACAATGTAACTTTTATCTCTCTTGAAATGTGTCTCCACATTTAGTCCTTGAATTTGAGGGTATTTGACCTGGAAGGTCCTTGAATTTGAAGTTAACTAAGGTGTGGGAACCCTGGATCCTATACAAACATTGTACCATGGTACAGGTTCAGTACTTTTCTTGTAAAATTTTTTGTCAAGGGTGCATTTCAGGATATTTTTGTGCTTTTTATTATTTTGTATTGTTCAAAATCAGCTTTACAGATAATATGTTGTAAAGCAAACAGTAGCAAGATAAGGAAAAACAGTATACAGTCCTTCCAGAGTTTTTTTGTGATTGTTGTGGGCAAAAATCCTTGATCTTGCGGCACTTTTTCTTACAAAATGCGATGAAATATGCAGGATTTTTATGCAATGAAATTGCGTGAACTTGCAAAAACTGTTTGCAGCTTTTGCATTTTCATTGATGTTAACTTCACGTAATTATGTCACTTCCTAACATTCCCATGACAACAGGGGACATGGCTGCGCATGTGTGAAGTAAATGCAACATTATTCAAACTTTCTGCTAAGATATATGTGACTTTTTGCTATGAAAATGCGGGGATTATGAAATCACGCAAGCCCGCATATTTTGTGAGCGGAAATCTGCAATTTATGCAGCGAAAGTGCGGCGTATTTAAAAAAATGCGGCCCATGCATAAATATGCGGACTTTGGCTTATCATGCATTGAATCATGTGATCGCATAATCACGTTTTTCTGGAGGGACTGAGTATAGAAATAAAGATAAAAGAAGTCATTATAATATAGATTTGTTCAACTTAAAAAAAATAAGTTACCTGCTTGCTATAAAGTTTTGAGTTAATTCAACTTAAAAATATTAGTTAGTTTTTTGTAAAAATTGTCAACTAATATTTAAAAGCTGTAGTACCAACTCTTTTAAGTGTAGTATTATTGCATTGTCATAAGATGTACATTAGCAATACTAACTTTATCCTTATTGATCAGTATCAATTCCCCAAATTTGCATGATATGCATTATCCCTTACGAAAATTAACCACCTTTTTTGTGGTAAAAGTATAGTAACCTTGTATTTTTGGTGTACTGATTACTATTAGCAAAACCATGGTTTTACTACAGTAAACATGTTTTTTAGTTTTAACTGTAGTAAAACTATGGTTAATTTTTGTAAGGGATGGGCTGCTGTATGTTTTTGGTTATCTTCTTTGATAGATTCATTTTTCCTTTCCATGCATTTTTGTGACAGAAATGGTCTGATTAAACAAATTGATCACTGTTGTGTTGGTTTCTTGGTGGTTGTGCTCCACTCATGACTATATAATGAATAATGTTGGCGTTGAATTAGCATGAAGCTGGCATTTGAACTGTGGTCCGGTGATCTGGACCACCACAGCACATGCCGGTGTCGACCCACCCTGATTTATCAACTGCTGCAGCCACACTCGACTCAGCAGCGCAAAACAAACACGGCCAGAGCTGTCAGTGTAAATCTGAGCCAACGGCTTCAACACAGACCAACCAGCGAGGATTAATCTGACAAACACTGCAGCCTCTGTTTTAATGTTTACAGTGAACGATCGGCTCTCTGTAGGCTTGCTGTACCGATTTTAGATGCAAATGTATGGAAATACAGGCTTGAGTTTGTACAATAGTAAATAATAAATGCAATCATAAAAAATATAATAAAAGAATGAAGGAGTAAAAAGTAAGAAAAGAAAACAAGCAATAAAAGGAGCAATTATTTAGTTTCTAACAGCAGTATCAGGTAAACATTTTGTATAGAAGCAATCAAATATATAAGTGTCTTTTTTGCGTTATATTAAAATACAAAAGTATGAAACTTGGCCACGATACAATATGATATGGATTCTTTTAGCCAGCGATACAATGTTAGATAAACTCTTTAATACCTTTTTGTTTTGATTCGATTCAGGGGTATATTGATCATTTGATCAATTTTTAGACGAAGTCTGACAGTAGACACAAATTTATATGCAGTCTTTTCACTGCTTTGTTCATGCATAGAAATCTGATGCACAATCAGACAGTATTGTTTGTAAATAAAAATGCACACTTTGACAGAAAAGTGTAGACCAATGTTATGCAAACTTACATATTGATGTTTTACCTGATGCATCGTTACACGTGTGATGGATGCATTGATCCATATTGATGTATTGTTACACTCATACTAATCATTATGTTTTCTTTCTTTTAGTAACCATACCATTCCTCTGTATTGATGCATTTGGGTTAAAATTGCATTTGTAATTGTTGGCATAAATTATTAATAAACTACTGGAAGTGATCCTTCTGCTCCCTGCATAACGTACAACTGTACAACTTTTATATTTACTTGCTCTTGTCCAAACCAGTGTACAAAATAGAGCAGCGCTCAATGTGTGTGAAACAAAGCAGAGACATGTTACCCACACAAGACTGACAGGTAAACTGAACATCATTCGTTCAGCATCAGCATCACTTCTATCACAGCATCGCCATGACGACCAGCCATGCCATCCACCACTTTTGAGAAATCCACATAGGATTTTGTGTTCTTCCGGGTATTGACAGTCGCGTTTTATCCTGGGGTAAGAACTGCAGGGCAGATCCTGTTCATTATTTTGGGAGGAATTGATATTGCCGTTCAAACCTGTGGCATTGATATGGATGTAATCTCATGAATTGACCGCTGCTATCTTATGGCAATTTGTATGCATTTTACAAGGTGGTTAATTCGTATTAATTCATAGACCACGTTTGTACATTTTTGGTTCGATTTGCTTTTTCGGGTTAGGATGGAGTTTTGTTAGTTTTTTGTTTTCTTTGATAATTGTACACTGCAAAAATAACTTTCTTACAAACTTTTATTTTGTATGCAACTAATCGCGATTAGTCTTTTGACAGCCCTGATATTTGTAAATATAAAATTTTAGCTCACGACAATTTGTATGTATTTTATGAGTTGGCTAATTCGTGAATCGTACAAAAACATACACCGCAAAAAATGACTTTCTTACTCAGTATTTTTGACTTTTTTTCTGTACAAATAAAAACTAATCTAAAATCAAGATGAGTTTCTTTAGAAGCAAAACAGAAAATAAATAAAAAAGAAAATAAATTGAGTATTTAGACCACAAATATAAAATTTAAGTGAATTTGTGCTAAAACAAGCAAAAAAGAAAGAAAAAACATTCGGCCAATGGGGTAAGAAGAAAATTATTGAAATAAGTTACTTTTTTCTTTAACACCTAATTTAAGAAAAATTTTCTCACCCCATTGGCAGATATTTTTGTTTGTTTTAAGCACAAATTCACTTATATTTATTTTTTAATCTAAATGTTAGTTCATTTTGCTCATCAAGAAAAAGCATCTTGATTTAAGAATTTTTTTATATATTTCTACTGAAAACAAGACAAAAATACTAAGTAAGAAAGTCATTTTTTGCAGCATATTCCCGAATTAGCCAGCTCATAAAATACATACAAATTGAGCTAAAATTGTATATTTAAAAATATTAGTTGCATACAAAATAAAAGTTTGCATATTTTGCATAGTATATTTGTGTGTTTATTGTGTGTAATTATTTTGTATATATAAATACACATACACATATACAAAATGTTATATATTTATATATATTTTAATCTATATATAATATTAAATATATCAAAATAGTAATAAACATATACATAGATATGTGAAAGTTTCTTAAATACATACATGCATGTGTGTGTATTTATATATACAAAATAATTACACACAGTGCACACAAATATATTAAGCAAAAACAAACTTTTATTTTGTAAGCGATTAATCGTGATACATCTTTTGACAGCCCTAAAAAATACAGTACAAATAGTTTTGTGTCATGCATATCTGTTTCTTTTATTGAATTTTTTTTTTTTTTTAGAAATTGCTTTTGCACTTGGTACTAATAATTATCATAAAGCTATAGTAGTTTTCACAAGATATGATTTACAAAAATACTACAAACGTAAAGCAGCATTTAGTAGAGATTTAAGGAGGTGTCTTCAGAAACGCTAATGGTTTTTACTCTTTGACACGGTCCACTCACAGACTGCCATTTGTGTCTCGTGCTTGTTCAATTAAGACTGAAGGTTCAGCTCCAGCGATCTCGGCCTCCTTTTATAGAAGTTCAATTAATATTTCAGTATCTGTGGGAGTCCTGGCACAGGCCGAACCGCTCGGATGTTCAGTTAATGGAAAATGCAGAGGACCAGAATACTAACCGTCCTACAGTACACGAGAAAAAGACAAACACAGGGCTTTTGGAGAGTTGCCACCTTGAGAAGAAGCGCATAAATCGTGCATATGCCTTCCACCAATAACACGAGCGCTTCCAGAGCACTTTCTCGGAAACCAATCGCCTCCGATAAACAAGCCGACGGAGAAAAAACATCCATTGTCCGCTCTGGTTTCTTATTAAATATTGATTTGATTTGTAAAAGGCCACACGCCGAGAGACATAGCAAATGTCGTGAACTCCGGTTTGTTTTGTTTGGGTTCTCTAACAATCTTTTGAGTCGGAGAATGTTTGGTGTTTTGGGTCAGCGGCTGAAGTAAAAGCCATCCGGTATGCCTGACATCTAAACGGAGATCCGGCACAGCGACCCTGATTTATTTGCAAATATCGTTTTTGTTGTGCATGTGGGAAATAACTGGAGACTGGGCTGACAAAACAAGCCTGAGCGGAGTAAATCTTCTGGAATGTCTTAGCCGAAATGTTCGAAGGAGGTCAGTCAAAATCTAATCATGATTCACCATCACTTGATGGAGTTCTGGTCGCCAGGCAACAGCTGTCCAGCATCCTTTCAGGCTCTCAATGCCCATTCAGCTTCATAAAAAGCTGGATAAAAGCTAGTGAAACCGACAGTCCAGATGTTAACATCTTTTTCTTTGCATGCACTCCTTCCATTAGAGTTTTCAAATCAAAAGGTTTAATATTTTGATTTACTTTGTTCAACTTTTTTTAAACTGGAAACACTTCAGACCATTAAAAGTGTTCACCGTTGTGCTTTATTACAACAGTAAAGCATGCCTGCAGATGAGAAATGGACTTTTTGGTTTAAAAAGAAAACATTGTTAACAAGACTAGGGATAGCTTTCATCCCTCAGCTATCTTGCAGATACTGCAGCGTCGCCCTGCATGGAGGAAAATATTAGCAGGAATCAATTAGTCGGCCATTATGGAGTAAAGTGGCCTTCAGTGATTCGTGTAATTATGACCCACAGCCAAACGCAGGAACCTTTCTCATCATTCTGCATAATTGTATTTATTTAGAAGAATCCATTCAGCACTTTTAATTATGTGCTCAGGTTTACCAGATAGATGAATAAATCATCATTTGTCAAGTGAATTTTCTTTGCATGCGCTCTTTATCCCTGCGCTTTTCACTTTCCAAAGAAACATTCGAAACCAGCACGTGCAAAACTATAAACAGCTTCACGATGCCGGGTCTGTTATACGCTTGTAAATCTCACTTTTGATTGAAGTATTGCTCAATATGACCTCATCAAAATGCTATGCCTCTCAGTAAACGCTTGTACTTACAGATTATTTGTTCCCGTGACGTTTTTCTCTTTCGGGCGTGCGTATCGTATCGAGTTTGACTGCTTGGTTTTAGGCCCTTTACTGGCCGAACAGCTTTTCTTTTTAACAGACTGATGGTGTAGTCGCTCGTAGCCAAGTTAAATAAACACCCGCGTATGCGAGGCCGGGGTTTGGCAGAGGGGGAGCGAATCGCTCCGTGAACGAGGGAATTTTTATGTTCCATTATGCTTGACAGTCTAGACGTTTTATAACATTGGATGGAATTCTGTTGGCCTTGACTTTCCGCTGATGTCTCCCTTGTGCTCGCAGTCGACGTTCCGACTTCATCTAAAACATGTGCTAGTTGCATTTACGCTATAGATGCATTTGACTGTTAATAGAGTGAAATGCAAATACAAAACACTTTGTACACTTTGTATCATTGCTGTTGATCCAGATCTCAACATCAGCGTCATTTCATATTAGTTTAAGATAATAGGTCATTTTGTACATAATGATGCAGATTTTTTGTATTCACATTGTTTAACACGATGTCTTTATAAAGTACAGGTTTTGGCCTGTGTTCAAATTATGTCCGAGATTATGGGGGTCCTCTAGCGAAGCCCCATTCCCCTCCGCCTCCGCCTGTCCTTAAAGGGGGGCGCCGTGATTTCACAAAGTAAGATGTGATGTGCTGGATCAACATTTGTTGGTCCTGGATCAACTTTTTAATCAAAGAAACCCTTTAAATTACCCTTAACTCAAACCCTAACCATTTTACTCCTCAAATCAGTGTGAAATAATAGTTTGAGAAGAATTTTTAAGCCCCTAATTCTAAAGATTACTAAAGATCATAAATAAAGATGATTACTGTCAACGAGGTGAAAATAATCCACAAGTAGAGACATTGACTCGTATGTCAATTCCTCCAGAAAACAGCATGAAGCGCACTTGAGAGTTTACATTTATTTCAGACAGAAATCTTTTGGATAAGTTTATTGCGAAAATGGCACAAATAATTGAGGTAGATTCGTGTAGTATTTTAAATTCATGTAGTATTTTAATTTGAATAAAAACCAGGGAACCCTTTAGGTCTGTCAAACGATTAATCACGATTAATTGCATACAAAATAAAAGTTTGTATTTGCATAATATATGTGTGTGTGCTGTGTTTTTTATGTATCATATATATATATATATATATATATATATATATAATAATACATAATACATAATAATATAATTATACATAATAATTACACACAGCACACGCTCATATATTATGCAAAAAAATCACTTTTATCTTGTATCGCGATTAATCTTTGCCCAGCACTAATTTATATATATATATATATATATATATATATATATATATAAATATATATATATAAATTAAAAAATTATATATAAATAATTTTTTTCTTCAATACATACCTGTATGTGTGTGTATTTATATAGACATAATAATTACCCACAGTACACACACATACTGTGTATTTTGTATATGATTAATCGCGATTAATCGTTTGACAGCCCTTGCCCCCTAAATTGTATTTTTGTGCTTTATAGGGGTCCCTAAATGCTTGGGAGGTCCAGGACCATCCCAGCCATCCCTTAATTTGGTGTAACACAGTTTTCATATCAAAATGTATTTATAAAAACAACAGTAGTTGACCACTGTGCTGTACAAACCTTGCTAAAAAGACATAAAATAAAACCGTTTTTTGACCGCAAATACACTAAGGAGGAAAAATAAAACCACTGACTGATGATAAAAGATCCTTATACTCTAAGGACGACCATAAGCCTTGGAAAAAATGTAAGTTTTAACTTACTTTTAGTTTAGTGTTATGAGCTGTTAACATCCAGCAGTAATGGACTGAACTTACTGTGGCTCTAACAGAGAAACAACTGCTCAGTTTTTGCTTGCATTCGTGCCACTAAAATGATTTGCTTTTTATTGCTAAAGCATCATGTGCTGAAGTGTTATTGTAGCTCAATTGGTTTACACAAACTGATAAAACGTATAGAGTAAATGTACTGTAAGTTACTTTATATAAGCGTCTGCCATCTGCCAAACGCATAAATGTAAATGTAAGCATCATTGTTGTGCAATCTTAAAGACCTGAGACATATCTGGACATCAAAATATCATAGAGCATCTTGCACATCAGATGCTCGCTCTTGCACGATAATCTTAATAATATCTTGTAGTTTGTGATGCGCCATGATTTTCAGATGATTTAAAAATCCTGTAGTGTAAGGCTTTTGATAATTAATCAAACATCTATAGCAACCACCCAGAACACCCTAGCAACCATAAAGCTATGCCTTGACAACCATCAGCATCTCACAGACAAAGCTGTGTCTTTTGAGCGTCACATTTTCTTTAATATCTAAAATATTTATTTGGGGTTTTTTTGTCTGCACACATTGTCAATAACTTTTTAACAGGGTTCATGTCAAACATCATAATGATTCCTTGCATCATAATGATTCCTACTAAACACTAAACACATTATTTCTGACATTTTCATTTAAATGGGCCGCTCATGCCTTTAAAATTTTCATCTAAACACCTAAAAACATGATCCATGTGCTTCCCCTGTGAGTTTCACGATAAATATGTTTGATAATGAAACCGGATGTTTTCTTTTACCCGTGAAGCGCAGTAACGCAGATTTGCACAGTCCTGCTGAGCCTGAGGTGTTAACCCTTGACCTTTCCTGCTCACCAACAGTCTTTGCATTTGCATTTTGTCTTAAAGAGGAGGTCAGAGTCACCCCCCTAAGCGTTTTCCCGCTGGCCGTACAGCAGGCTCCGTTCTCACCGCCGTCACGTCCGAAACCGGTCTGGGGTTAATGCACCAGCGCAGGGTCTTTGTCTATGGATTAATGATGAGTTTTCCTTCATTCCCAAACAATGTGTCCTATAATCATCCTGTTTGACCATGTGTCATAATCTATATCTGATTGTTTGAATAGGTCTGAAGTTATAATATGACAGAGGAGAATGTCACTGAAATATTAAAGCGAATAGAAAATCAAACCGGGCGGCAGCAGGGTCATGTGACATTCAGAAGAGAATTGAGAATAAATTCATTCATTCCTAAACTTGAATTAGAAGAAAAGATGCAAAATTAGTCGAGTTAGATTTTAGGGAATGAACTCATAATAAATCTATAAGCATGTTATCATAAATGTATGATTTTATGTGAATGTGTGTGTTAAAGTATTAAAGATCACAGTTGTCCTGAGTCCATCTGATGTTAAATATAAACTGTAAGGCCCTCTAGTGTCCATCCAGCAGATCACAGGGGAGACACTTTATTAAACAGGACGTTCATGATATGAATTCGATCAAGTTGTATCATCATCAAACTTGGCAATGTAAACTGCAGCCTTGGCCTTTTTGTTGTTTTAGCCGAAAACAATTTATCAGAAAATTCATGGATCAATGTAGCTGCACTATTCAAAGTCTCAGGTGTCCTGCTGTCACGCAATGCATTCTGGGATATCGAACTGACCTCCTTCCTGTTTTTGTTGCAGTGTTGAGTATCCGTGGCGCCCAGGAGGAGGAGCCTCCCGATGCCCAGCTGATGCGATTGGACAACATGCTGCTGGCAGAGGGCGTGTCCGGGCCGGAGAAAGGAGGCGGGTCTGCGGCGGCGGCAGCGGCGGCTGCTGCGTCGGGTGGAGTCGGAGCCGATAATTCAGTAGAGCACACGGATTACAGAGCAAAGCTCACTCAGATCCGTCAGATCTACCACACAGAGCTGGAGAAATATGAACAGGTCAGCACATTTACACATCACGAACACGAGCGAAAGCCTTTTTTAAGTGTTTTATGTTGGTGAATACAAAAATGTATAATTACACAACACGAAGTATAAAAACTAGTGCTGGGCAAAGATTAATCGCATACCAAATAAAAGTGTATTTTTGCATAAATTATGTGTCTGTGCTGTGTGTAATAATCCTGTATATTTAAACACGGTCACTTACATATGAAGAGTTGCTTTGCAAAACGAAGATAAATCCGTTTTTTTAATTGTTCAGAAATCTAGTTTTTTGGTTGTTCATTCCAATTAATATCAATTCAACTGCAGTTGGTTTGTTTTGATTTAAACCTTCATAACTTAAAAATACAGCTAAGTAGCACCATAAAACAAAATAATAACATGATAACATAATAATAAACATGTTTTGACAAAAATGGAAAAAAATGGATTTATCTTGTTTTGCAACAAAACTGTTCATATATAGATTTCAGAACATTTGTATTTATATATTCATATATATATATATATGTAAATGTAAATGTTTCTTAAATAAATACATGAATGTGTATATTTATATATACATAATAACACACAGCACACACTCATATCTTATGAAAAAAATCACTTTTACGATTAATCGTAATTAATCTTTGCCCAGCACTAATAAAAACTGTTATTTTGGATGGATTCATCTCTACTATAAACTGATTCTTGCACAGTAACAACCAGATGATTTCAGAAACTAATACCATAATGCAGTGCTTCTCAATTATTTTCTGTCACACCCCCCCCCCCAGGAAGAAGTAAACATTTCGCACCCCCCAACTCTCTGCCGCGCCTGTAAATAGTATCATTTGTCTATAAAATGACACATCTGCAAAACATTGTATCTTTATTAACATTAAAGAAAACACAAAAATAGAAATATCGATCAACTTACAACAAAGAATAACTTTATTAACATTGTTTTTTAATCTGTAACAAAAAAGACTTAAAATGCATCAATTTGCCTGAAAAAAAATCCTTATTTAAAGTATAATATTTTTTTATCATTTGATACTGAAAAATTAAATTAAATATAATCAATAAATAATAATAAAAACTCAAGCGGCTTATCAGCGTGATTGGGGTGTAATGTCTTTAAGTGACAGTGCAAAAAAAATCACTTCCTGAAAAAGTTTTTCCCCGGGGTCTCGCGCGCCCCCCCCTGGTGTCGCTTCGAGCCCCCCCTGGGGGTCCCGCCCCACTATTTGAGAAGCAATAATGTAAGATATGTGTAAATGTGTTTCTGTCCCAAAACAGAAACATACTGTACACTATAATAAAAATACCTGTTTTACGGTAAAAAAACTGGCAGCCGTTAAAAAAATACAGGAAACACGTAAACAAATCTACAGTTTTAAACTGTAAAAACAATGACAACATTTTACCGCAACATTTTTTATATTTTATGTATATTTCACAGCTAAGTTTTGTATGTTTTACATTTTAACCTATATATATATATATATATATATATATATATATATATATATATATATATATAATATATATAATATGTTAAAATGTATATATGAAGAGTTTCGTCGATTTTTGTCAAAACATGTTTATTATTATGTTATGTTATTATTTTGTTTTATGGTGCTACTTAGCTGTATTTTTTAAGTTATGAAGGTTTAAATCAAAACAAACCAACTGCAGTTGAATTGAAATTAATTGGAATGCACAACCAAAAAAGGAGATTTCTGAACAATTAAGTAAACGGATTTATCTCGTTTTGCAACGAAACTCTTCATATATAATATGGTTGCTATTATAAATTTAATTTGTGCCTTATGAAATACAGTACAGTACAACATAACACAGGTTATGAAATGGACAGCCACATGATCAATCAAAGTGGTCATACCAGATCATTGCTAATAGTTGTGTAACGATGCACACCAGTGATGCGCGGATTGATCCGAAATGAGGTTACGAATCATCCTAAAATATTTTTAATAATATTCGGGTTGCGTCGGTCGGGTCGTTTGAAATAAAGATGCCAATTAACTATTTTATAAAATTAGTACTTTTAAAAAATGTGGGCAAGGGAGCGGGTCGGGTACAATATTTTTTTTTTTTTTTTTTTTTTTGCAGTCCGAGTTGCGGGCAGGTTAGTTGAAAACGTTGGTCGGGTGCGGGTTGCTTATACATTGACCAGCACATCACTGATGCACACACGTACAAAGGGTAACACATGTGACATGAGAATGATGTTATAAACAAAATAATGGTGTAAAATGTAGCATAAAACACCCTAATGTACGTATTTGGTAACAAATAATGAGGAGAAACATAATTATTTAAATGAACTTTTATCAAATGTGAAGAATCATGCAGGAAATGATGGGTAAGTCCATTTACGTTTTTTACCATAATTGTTTCGGTGACTTGTAATTGTAACTTAAAAAAACATAATTTTAACAATATTTTACTGTAAAAGTGTGTATATTCGTTTGTTAAACGAAACACAGATTCTCATTGTAAAACACATGGTAATTCTTAACGTTTACTATCCAAAAACATACATTTTACAATGTCTTGTTATATCTATTACAGTTTGTATCTGTTTACGTGAAGGTTTTATAATGAACAGCTTTTTACGGTAGCACATTTATTTTGCTATTAAAATTACGAACATTTTTACTATGTATTTAAGATATCACAGCATGGGCTAATAAAATAAATGTTATTAGGCTGATTGTGTACCGTTATAGTTCTTCTTCCCTGTGTTCGACAGCTGGATATATAAATGCCAGCCATATAAAACGGCGCTTGAAAACAGCGGTAAACCGAATGAACGAGGAAGCACTTCAAAATCTTCAAACATAGTGTATTTGTCAAGTGAAAGGTGAAGCCTGTTTTTTGGCCTGTAAAGGAGTAATATTTCATCAGAGACTGCATCAGGCTATAAAATACTCATTAGAAAGTTTATCAGTTTACTACATCAATATCATCCTTCATTTATAAGCTACGTTTATGAAAAATGAAATCAGTAGGTCTTGTACTCGCTCTCAGTGTGGCCGGACATTAGATCCATCAATGATGATATACGATTTTGACATGGCAGGGGTGATGCACTGAAATGCATTCTGGGACAGAGGCAGGTGTCCTCTGTTTGTTTGTTCACATAAGGAGGACATTCATAGCTGTCATAGAGGACCACAAACACTCCTGCCGCCCCAAAATCACCCACGGACCACCCTGTACAAGAGCAGAAACGTCCTTCATCATCCTTGCATTGGTGTTTTTGCCGTTTTGAATCGTGTGTTTTGTGTCTCTCTCCTCGTGTGCCCATCTGTGTGTGTGTGTGTATCTGTGAGTTATGAGAGCTCTCACGCCAGACAGGCCATTTCAAAATGAACTCACGAGTATTAAAAGTCTAACAACTCAATCAGACCTCAGTTTTATGCATGATAAATGGATACTAGAACAGAGCTGCTATAGAAGAGCGGACAGTATATGGGTGGCGCTGGTTTGAAAGATGGATGAGCTTAAACATTATTTTTATGTGCGTCAGTATATTAAACTGTATAGGGATGGGAATCAGAACCATTCAGATTCTAGTAAGGCGATTTTTTTCTCTGTATAAAGCCAGTTCATGCAGCATGATTTTTGGCTGTCCCATGAAAAATTTGTGACTGTCTCCTAAGATTGTAGATTTTAAACGGTGGCCCTTCGTCATACAATGAGAAAGATTCAAAGACTGCTGTTGTAACACTCTTGCCATCAAAGATAGAATGTGATTTTTTTTTCCTTTTAGTGTCAACATGCTCCTACAACGTGCCTGTCAACATTGGGATTTGAAAATAAGGAAAATTTCCTAAACCACATTTTTTGTAACTTTGCACGTGGTTCAGTATCGTCCATCCTCGCGATGCTGTTCTTCTTCTTCAACTGCTTTTTCTTCTTGTTTTTTATTGCCGGGTGTCATGAGTTATCACATCATTTAACTCTTTTCCCGCCATTGACGAGTTATCCCATCATTTAACTCTTTTCCCGCCATTGACGAGTTATCCAATCATTTAACTCTTTCCCCGCCATTGACGAGTTGTCCCATCATTTAACTCTTTCCCCGCCATTGATGAGTTATCCCATCATTTAACTCTTTCCCCTCCATTGACGAGTTATCCCTTCATTTAACTCTTTCCCCGCCATTGACGAGTTATCCCGTCATTTAACTCTTTCCCCGCCATTGACGAGTTATCCCATCATTTAACTATTTTTCTGCCATTGACGAGTTATCCCATCATTTAACTCTTTTCCAACCATTGACGAGTTATCCCATCATTTAAATCTTTTCCCGCCATTGACGAGTTATCCAATCATTTAACTCTTTCCCCGCCATTGATGAGTTATCCTGTCATTTAACTCTTTCCCCGCCATTGACGAGTTATCCCATCATTTAACTCTTTCCCCGCCATTGACGAGTTATCCCATCATTTAACTCTTTTTCCGTCATTGACGAGTTATCCCGTCATTTAACTCTTTTTCCGCAATTGATGAGTTATCCCATCATTTAACTCTTTTTCCGCCATTGACGAGTTATCCCGTCATTTAACTCTTTTTCCGCCATTGACGAGTTATCCCATCATTTAACTCTTTTTCCGCCATTGACGAGTTATCCCATCATTTAACTCTTTCCCCGCCATTGACGAGTTATCCCATCATTTTACTCTTTTCAAGCCATTGACGAGTTACCCCGTCATTTAACTCTTTCCCCGCCATTGACGAGTTATCCCATCATTTAACTCTTTTTCCGCCATTGACGAGTTATCCCATCATTTAACTCTTTCCCCGCCATTGTTTAACCTCTTATGGAACGGCTGAAATTCCACAAGGGGGCATATTTGTTCCTCAGACGTTGCACAATAAACGTGACATCCGAAAATATTCATTATAAATTGTGAAGTGAGATTCGAACGAATGTCCGTTAGTGAAGTAATTGTATACACTATTTATATCGTAATTCGGTCAGAAACCTCAAGATTGTGAGATGAACAAATCGTTTTGGATTAAAAGGCTTGGATATTCCATTTCCTTGGACTTTTGGGGATTTATGAACAATTTGTTTTGGACAATTTCACCGAAGCGGATAAAGGGAAGATTTTGAAGGCAAGTAAATATCCTAAATCGGCACCGCCCGGTTCAGGTAACTAACAACTAGATTACAGTTTTATGACTGCTATAAATCATATGATGCTTTGTGTGTGCGCTTAATGGAATCCCGAAAGTCTAAGCTTTCAAACGTGCCGCATGACCGTATATTTTGAAGATTTAATGCTTCAAAGTTACAATGACGTTTATGCAACAACCTCACGTGCAAGGGAGGGGGTGTGCCGTGTACGGCACAGTGTTCCTTATCAGGTTAATTATCTTGTCAACTAAGAAAAAACATTTGCATAAAAAAGTGTTTCTGAAGAATTTTTAAACAATTTATAAAAAAACTGAAGCCAAAACGTTATTTACACATTTTAAACTCCATGTATATTTTAGTCTTCATTCTGAATCTGATCTCTAACAAAATTCCTTCACAAACATGTAATTGTTTCAGTTTTTTGCTAAAACATTTGTATTTTTAAAGAAAAATGCCCATATTTAAGAGTTTATAAGCAGAGAAAAAAATAAAGGTAGGATGAAACGTTTTTTGCCCGTTTTGTTTGTTTGTTGTTTGTTTGAAAGCAGGGTATGAGTTAAGAGAAAAGGTTCCCCTGCAAATGACGAGTTTTTACGGCAATCTATATTGGCTCTTACCCAACTTGTAAAACACTGAAGCATTCACTGATCCAAAAACAGTAAAAACTCTGTATGTTTTGATCATCGCTCTGAATCTCTAAAAAGTCCTTTCATTTGATATATTGTATGTTTGTATATTTAAAGAAGAAAATTTTCTGGAAGGCGTTAAACGTTTGAGAAAATCAAAAAATGCTGGTGCTGACTGGCAATTAAAAAAAGCACTGGTGGGGAAAGAGTTAAATATGTTTTACTTCACAATCTATGTAAAGACCCTGCTGAACTTAACATTGCAATAGTCATGATAAATATTCAGTATTTCAGTACTACCAAATATACTGATGACGTTTACTACGGACCGTAGACTTCAACATTGTACAGTCCACATACAGGTCCTACCCAAATGTATTAGATGTCGCATGGTGTCATAATCTTATAAGATGTCAGAAACCACACAGTCTTCAGCAGTTTTAACTGGTTTGTTTTTGTCTTTACAGGCGTGTAACGAGTTCACGACTCATGTGATGAACCTGTTGAGGGAGCAGTCTCGCACGCGGCCCATCTCGCCCAAAGAGATCGAGCGTATGGTCGGCATCATCCACCGCAAGTTCAGCTCCATCCAGATGCAACTGAAACAGAGCACCTGCGAGGCCGTCATGATCCTGAGATCGCGCTTCCTCGATGCCAGGTCAGTGCTCGGCAGATAAGCACATTTGTTTCAGAGCGAATTCGAGCATAATCAGACCCCACGTTCCCGTTGCTGTTTTTTGAGCAAATCCGTGTAAACAAATGCCCCAAACCTGAGCTTCAAGAGCCCTGTCCAAACCCACACACACGCTATGGCGTGTTGAGTCCATCCCTGCTTCAATGTAATCGCTTGTTCGCTTTGAAACATGCTTGGGATTTGCATACATTTCGTGGCGGATAAATGACACGGGGAGCTTGGAGTCGAAAGCAGAGCATTTAAATGAGGTTCATGTTTTCTTCAGAGCATGCTCAGTTCCACCGGTTAATCCCATCTCTGCCTGAGAGCGTGCTGTGCTCATTTGCATATTGTGAAGAGGGGTTTCGGGGAAGAAATCGGCTCAGTTTGTACCGGCCCTTCATTTGTAAAACCCCTAAGCTCACAGGATTTTAACCCTTCAGAGGAGTGATTCAGAGAGGAGGTTACATTTATTGACACCGTCATATTTGTGTGGGGTCTGCTTTATGTTCTGCTTTCAAGACAATAAAAAACTGGCGTACAGAATTTGCTATGCACATTTGAATGCCATTACATAACCCTAATCCTAATTAAAAAATGTTAAAAGCTCTCTCATTTGCAAGTCGCTTTGGATAAATTCATCCTCTAAAGGAATAAATGTAAAGTATACGGTTTGCATATGTTAGAACAGCTAGCCACAAAAGGATATCACTATAACGCATACCCTATATGGGTGCCATGATACAGATCCCCTTAAAGGTATATTTCACTGAAAAATGAAAATTATTTTATCATTTCCTCATCTTCATGTTGTTTCAAATATTTATAGATTTCTTTGTTCTGCTGTACACCAAGGAAGATATTTTTTAAAAAATTATTTAAACAGATCTGGGGCACCATTGACTTCCATAGTATTATATTTTCCTATTCCTATTTTCCTATTATATAAAGCATGTGGTATCAACTATGGTGTGAATACATTAGCAATCTAAGTAAGTTGGAGGCGAAGGTGTAGTGGGATTTAAGAGTTTGAATCCCGACTCGAGGTCCTTCATCACCCTGTACTTTCCTGTCTTCTTCTTACACTGTCTATCAAGTAAAGGCAAAAATAGCCCAAAATATTACTTTAAAAAACAGTCAAAGATTACATGAGGTGCTGTATTTTACATTTATTTTTATAAATATTTTTCCTTCATTTAATAAAAATATGGCAATTGATTTGACCCTACGTTTACACCAGCCATGAGGCATCAAAATCGTGTCTACCACGTCTAGTTTGCCGCTTGAACATTTTGAGTTTACTTGCTTCATTTGCGCCTGAAAGCCCCGTTTGAAATTCTAGTCATTGAGACATTCACACGGAAATTCACGTCATGGGAGGGGCTTCTGCGACTCCGCTCGCTTTCTGTAATCACATCACTACTAGAGCAAGCTCCTGATTGGTTAACAAGGCGCGTTTTTACGCCAAAGTTAAAATTTTTCAACTCGCACGTTTGCTGCGGCATGAGGCGGAACTAGACGCGCGAATGAGGCGGAATCAGTTCTATCGCGCCGCACTAAACGCTTCATGCGCGCCGCGAGACCTCCAGACGCGCATCAACGCATCTTCACATTTACTTAACATTGAAATCACTCACGCTTGACGCCTCTACCGCGGCTGGTCTGAACGCAGCATTACACTGTCTATCAAGTAAAGGCAAAAATAGCCCAAACGTTATTTTAAAAAAACGGCCAAAGATTAAATTATTATAAATCTTGACAAGTTTTTCTTTCATTTTATAAAAATACGGGATGTGCCTAAATTTAGTTTAGAGCCCTGATGAAGGTTTTTTTAACAATGAAAATTCTAATTTGTGTAATGAAATCATTATATTGTTGGTTTCTCTCTGCTCAGGAGAAAAAGACGAAATTTCAACAAACAAGCCACAGAAATCCTGAACGAATATTTCTACTCGCATCTGAGTAACCCGTATCCCAGCGAGGAGGCCAAAGAGGAGCTGGCGAAGAAATGCTCCATCACAGTGTCACAGGTGAGATGCACCGAACAAACCATCATCACTATAATACAACATTACAAATAACTACTACAGTAGTACTGTACCAAATCAAATTAAAGGTGCAGTGTGTAATTTTTGAAGGATCTCTTGACAGAATAATATACAAAACTATATTATCAGGGGTGTATAAAGACCTTTCATAATGAACCGTTATGTTTTTATTACCTTAGAAGAGACATTTTTATCTACATACAGAGAGGGTCCCCTTACGTGGAAGTCGCCATTTTGTGACACCATGTTTCTACAGAAGCCCTTAACGACGACACTTTTTTACTAAGTTTTCTCCGACAATTACATGTTTTTCCGCTGGCAGCTACCGTAGCTTTTCTATGAATTTCAAAAGCAAGGGGTGAGCAGTGAACTGAGCCGTAGGTTGCAATTCACAACCTCACCACTAGATGCTGCTAAAATTTACATACTGCACCTTTAAACTATTGTACTTAAATAGAGATGCACAGATACTACATTTTTCTGCAAATATCCGATTATTAGGAGTGATGTCTGCCGATACTGATAGTTTGGTGGTTTTGCCGAGTTATCTAGTCAATTAAGTGAAAACATTTCTCTGCCAATGACACTTTCCTGATGAGTTTTTGCAGTAATCTGTCGTTCCGCTGTTATCCACTAGATGGCGCTCTTACCCGATTTATAAAAAACTGAAGCAAAAACTAATTTAATTATTTTTAAACTCTGTTTATGTTTTGATCTTCATTCTGAATCTGATCTCTAACAAAAGTCTTTCACAAAAATGCAATTATTTCAGCTTTTTGCTCAAAACTTTGTATTTTTGAAGAAACCTACCCATATTTGAGAGTCTATAAAAAAGAAAAAATGGAGATAGGATGAAAAAAATCCAGGTTTGTTTGTTTGTCTGTTCTTTCATTTTATACATTTGTATTTTTACGTATATTTATAAAAGAACATTTTCCTAGAAGGCATTTTGTGAAACTTTTGTAAAAATAAACAAACCTTTTCTCAAACTAACATTCTTAGCTCTAAATTCTGAATATTAAAATAGTTTTTCTTAAGTTTTATGAAATCCACGTGGTTTGGCCCGATGTTTTTTTTTTTGTTTACAAACTATTAAGTTAAATTTAGTTTAATACTATCTGAACATCAAGCTAGTGATGATTCTCTACGTGAAAATGTGCTTTTACCGGCTGATACCGATTATTGTCTGATATATCGGTGCAAATAATGTGTTATTATTTACAGCCCATGTCTGCTGCTTTCTTGTGAAATATACTCGCAAGTTAAACCTCGACAACAAAACTGATGAAAACCAGATGCCGCTAATCGCCTCTTTGCATTTTTCATCTGCATGTGTAAATGCATAATGCATGCTAAATCATTTAATAAATTTAGCTGAAACGACCGTACAATACGTTTGGAGTCACGTTGGCAGGGTGAGTGATGATGCGAGCGGTGTTTGTAATATAGAAACACTTTTAGTCTCTCACGGGAACAGGAAGCTTAGCGTCAGGATTGATTTGCTTTTCATCGTAATGGTGTTTATCATTAGCTGGTGTATTAGCAGTAATGGATGTCGGGTGTGTTGAGTGAATGCTGTCGTGTTTAGTGTGATCACATACGGTGAGATAGACAAACGTGCCTCTGTGAGGGTGTGTCTGGCACCACATGGTTTGTCGGTTGTGTTTCTTCCATCCGTGTATTAATGTGCCAGTGTTCATGAAGCTTAATTGCTAAAGCATTGCATTAGCAGCACTAAAGGTCATGGGTTCGAATTACAGAAAACAAACAAATGGATTTATAAAATGTATACATTGAATGCATTGTAAATTAAGTACCCTGAAAAAAATGATTCATTAAATTTACTAAATTTTTGTATTTATTTAAGCTACTTTTTAAATAAAACAAAAAAAATAGAAAAACAAAAAAATTGTGTTTAAATGTAGCTTAAATAAATTTATTGTGACCACTTACCTTAAAAAATTGAGTAAATTTAATGAATCATTTTTTTCATTGTATTTAAAGTGCAACTATTTAATATGAACTGCTTATTGTTGCATTCTACACTGTATGTACTGTATCCTTTATTTATTTATATTATTTTTATTAGTATTAAAATTTTATTTGAAACTTGCATATTATTGTTGCATTACACCATGAAGAAAAAATGCGATATGCTATAGAAATGCTAAATAACGCCCAACAAATTTTTTTCAAATATCTATTTAAATTCTATTAAAATGAATACTTTTTAATTATTTAATTATTTAAATAATATATTTCATATTTTCGGGAACAGAAAGCATTGCAACATATTCTGAAAGTGAACAGCTGTTGCGTAAAACAAATCAGCCATTTAAACAATGTAAACAAAGAAAAATAAATTTTAAAAAATCGCTGATATCATGCACAGTTGCACAAACATGCATATCCAATTTTTGGACCAAACATTACTTTTTGAAGTATTCAAGTTAAATTGCTTATTTTTTGCAAACTATTGCGATATGTATGTTTGCCTTAGGAGTGGGCGATAAATCCCCTGCAATTCTTATGCACATTACGGCAGTAAAGCCGACATTTACTACACAAAGCCATATTTACAGAGAAGCTCAGCAAAATCGCGTTCATAATCGTGGACAAATCGTCTCCGATAATGTATGCGATTTTGTCGGCTTTACTGATGAGATGCGCATGAAAATCCTATGAGAACCCTAATTTGCCTTTTTTGATATATTGCACAGCCCTAATCCTATGCACATCCCATGAATGTCTTGTATGTCATCCTTGTTTGTTTTTGCTTTAAAAACACATGGCTTTTGTGGACAGGTGTCCAACTGGTTCGGAAACAAACGAATCCGATATAAGAAGAACATCGGAAAGTTCCAGGAAGAAGCCAACATGTATGCCGCCAAAACGGCGGTCAACGCCGCGAGCGTGTCTGCGCATGGCAGTCAGGCCAATTCACCGTCTACTCCAAACTCAGCAGGTATGAAAGTAAACCAGAGCGTTCCCGAACATCGATATCTCTGTACCGATCGCATATCTTTATTTAGTAATGTCTTAAGTTTACACACTCGTTGCGTCAGTATTAAATCTCCACTGAATTTCTACTGCTTAGCTTGTCTTCTTTATGGTCTGCTGGTACTTTATGCTCTGTAAAGCAAATCTAACTATAAATCTGCATTTCTGCGCTCTTGAATTTTTCATTCTCTGTGATGTCTGTGTGGCCTTTTCATTTTTTCCTGCTCCTCGCTCTTCATCTCCTCCTCTACCCTTTTCCTCTTCTTTCAGGTTCTGCTGGCTCTTTTAACATGTCAAACTCTGGCGATTTATTTATGAGTGTTCAGTCTTTGAACGGGGATTCGTACCAAGGCTCTCAGGTGGGAGCCAATGTGCAGTCACAGGTATAAATACAGAAACTTCAAAGCATAAAAAATAACCTCAGGTGTTTATAGAAACTGCAGCGGATTCCACCGGGGTTATAGTACAGACCTGAAGGCCACCTGCTAGTGTATATTTGATTTTTTTATTTGTAAATAGCATTTCTGGCCACTTTCTATTCAGGTTGAAACCTAAATGCTTTATGTCTGCTGTCTACATAGTCAGATTTCTAACTGAAGTTGAACACTGCATAGTCAGCATGCCACACAAACAGCACTTGCATTTGATTTAGTTAGATTTTGACACTAGCTAGTGACCTACTACTCCAGTAAGCATAAAGGTGCTCTATTTACCATCTAAGGGTACGTTTACACGACAATGATGTAGTAAAATACGGACGTTTTTTCTTTGATTTTTTTTTTATTTACATGTGTGCACAACAACACCACAAAAAAGATTTTCCGCACGGTTTACACGGTTTCGCGAAACTTGAATAGTATTGTGCGTGGCAAGACAGTAAATGGCGATGTTATTTTGGTAAGAAACACTACACGCCTGCTCACAGATCAATCAAGTAGTTACGCCAACTTAGCGACTTTGTCACTATATTTAGGAAGTATTCAGACCCCTTTAGCAACATGATAATATGCTAATTTATGATGTCATCTAAAAGCATCGAGAAGTTTTGATTAAACTGACGTTGAGGTAGATTTATTACTACAAGTGACCCTGGAGTATAAAACTTGTAGCACAAACAAAGTCCTGTGGGCCGTCATTGGGTCTCATTCATTAAGCATGCGTATGCACAAATTTGCATACAGATGTTTTCACGAACAAATTATGATTCAACAAAAACTTTCGTATCAAAATGTCTTCTAAATTTACGCAAAAATTCAAGAAACCTAAAACCACTCATACACAATAATCACATACACTATAATCAAATACTAGGATATAATTAAAATGTTTATAAAAATGTTGCTATATAAAATTTACATGATTATATTTTATATTATAATATTTTCTGTTTTATATATTATTATTACCGAGCCCCTAAGGTGACATTGGAGTAAAAAAATCTAAAGTTTAGTTTTATGTGCTCACATGAAACTTTCATGTGCAGAATTTTTTTTTAAAGTGCCTGTGAAACCTGCAGAATTTTTCTTGTGCGCATGTGAAACTTTCGCTTTCATGTACGCGCGATAGTTTCACGTGTGCATGCGAAACTAAACGTAATAGTTTCACGTGCGCACACGATAGTTTCACGTGCGTACACAAAACTAAACTTTATAAAATTTTTGCTCCATGTCCCCTTAGGGGCTCTGTATATTATACATGATCTATATTATTATTATTATTATATACATTACATTATACATTATTATAGCCTACTTATTTTTTTCTACACAAAGAAGATGCACGTAATGAAAAATCTTCACGCATTCCTTCCTCACTTTTTAAATCTCTTAATGTCTAATGTAAACATCATGTAAATGTAATGAGAAGTCCGAACGTCAATCACTTGATCTCCTGTCTGTTTTATTTTAGATACAGATGCTCTGTCATATTAATTAATGTCATATTTGTTACTTATTAACGTTACTCCGGTCGGTGGACATCGCTGGCCTTCTCCAGCGACAGCAAAACCTCCCAAATAAAAATGCAAAACTTAACTTTAATGGTAATAAATATGATCATGGATTTTTTTCAAGTTCTTTTGCTTTAGTGTCAAACTGCTATAAAATTTTCTGTGGATCTGCGCTGCAGAAAACCTTTATATGGAGCTGGTATGGGCGTGTTTTATGCAAATTACCAACCTTGTGTACGCAGCCGCTTATGTAGATTACTCCAAATTCACTAACGTAAGAACGAGTATAAGAACTAATTCATGTGCGGAAAGTTAGGCGGAAAAATACGAAAAACCTACGCAATTATTAGTAAATGAGACCCAATGCTTTTTTGGTTGTACTCGCGCATGCCTATAAACTGAATGCGCATGACATCACCGTTATCACAAAGGCATTGTGATCAAAAACGTTTGAAACCCGAAAGTTGAGTTTACAGAATCCTAAAATGGTGTTGTTGTGTAAATAAAAAGCCAAACCTAATAAAAACTTCACCAGTTTCGGTTGAAAACGTTTTCATGTAAACGGCCTCTTAGATACGAGTTGTTTTCTTCAGATGTTCAATACATTAAAATGTTGTCTGTGTAGGCAGTTTACTAGGTTTTTAGTCATCTTTTGTATCAGTTTATTTTTGTTTGTTTGCCATCATTGCTTGTTTATCTGATTCAGATCGTCTTTGACTTTGTGTTGTCTTGTTTCATCATGTTTACTTTTTTGTCTCTTGCTGTTTGTTTTCTTTGACCTTGCTTTCTTGTTTGTGGAGTTGTCTGACCTTGCTTTGTTTGCACGTGACGATTCGAGCGACCTTGTTGTTTTGTGTTTCAGGTGGATACACTTCGCCACGTTATCAGCCAGACAGGAGGATACAGTGACGGCCTCGCAGCAAACCAGATGTACAGTCCGCAGGGCATCAATGTAAGGCGAGAAAAAAACACTTCTTCTTGTTTTGCCCTCTACCAATTATTTCTAAGCCATAGGGCTCAGAATGCCACTTAGTGCGACTTGTCTGGAAACCACGCTCACTTACTTGATTGCCCGCGTGTTGCGAACGCCACGGGCGTCGCGCTGCCCGGCGAGACGCGGACACGAGTCTGGCTCTCTTGCGCCCGGCGTCTGTCTGAGCTCATCACGTCCAATCAGATCGACCCGGCACCTGCAGCCACACACCCCGCCGATGGGAAACAGGTGACGCTTGGTACCCCAAAGTCACCTGACCCTGATTATCAGCCAAAGGGCAGCCAGACAAAAAAAACACTTTGTGGAAAATCTCGCAGCCATATTCTAAAAATAAATGCGGGAGGACCTCGTATGTGTTTAGCTGCTTTTTTACTTTGGAAAGGGGATGGGAGGGGTGCTGCTGGCAACTTGGCACAACGAGAAAATTCACAGCGACAAGCCGTGTGGTAAAGGGGAAAATCAATACGACAGACACACAGAGAGCGGGCGCGGACTCGGGACAGCAATCCAAGCACATTGCTCAGATCACGTTCCTGCCGAATTAATGGCCTTGACAGCGCGCTAGGATGAGCAGGGGGGGTCAGCGACAGCGTCTCTCGATCCTGCTTCCGTTCTGCCGTATGCTAATGAGATCAAGCGCACGGATGTATTAAAATCCCACCCAATCCTCCCGTTAAAGTGTTCGTTTGCAGGTTTGGGCAGGGGATTGTGGGATTGAGAGTATTAGCATATCCTGAAGGACAGCTTTCGCTTTACACATTAATAACATTTCAACTTTGTTTACATAAAGCCATGTTGATTTAATAAAAAAAAATCAAATTAAAACATAAGTAAGGTTTGCAAAAATGCAAAAATGACCCATGTTTAATAAATCATTACATTTGGTAATAATCACAATAACAAGGTCAAACATTAGGTTTTGCAGGTTTTCCATAAAATGGGCCGTGAATATAGTTTTGGAACGAATTAACATAATTTAACATTTTATATATGGTGTGTAAATAAGCGATTTTAAATATTTAAATTATTATGCTTTATCAAGTCAATCCAAATATAGTTTTAGACAAAATTAATCCAAAAACTTTTTAGTTTTATTCTATATAATTAACCCTTATGCATTGTTTAAATTTACTACCCTTTCGTGGTCACACGCACACACAATAATATGCTTTTATTAAAGAGTTATTCACCATATAACTCAAGGTACAAGCCAGAAATTAAGCTTTTTTGTTTTTCCACAGGCCCACTAAAGGGTTAATGGTGCCACATGCTGATCAACAGTAAAAATGACAAATTTGACCTCTTTGTAAAAGGAAAAACCACCAACAATCAAAAATGCATGATAATAAGATGTCATGGCTTTGCAATCAAAAAAATTTGGTTATAATGGAAGTCAATGGGACAAAAATAGCCACGAACAGTAAATGAGGGAGAAAAAAATAAAAACTGATGCTGCACAAAAACTAAAAATGCATCAAAGCCAACGTTTTTACTAATCTTTCACTTCCCCAAGAATGTGAAAAAGGTTTTAAAAAATCCAGTCCACAATCACTTTTTATTTTGAAAATCTGTCATTTTGTGAGTTTTTCCCCAAAATAAGTGACGTCATGTATGATCTTGGCAATTAAAGAGTTAAAATCACTGAATTTTTAGTACTGAGGTTTATTTAACAGATTTATGCAATATATATATATTTATTTTATTTTTTTGCATAAATCTGCAATAATTATGTTTATATAAATACACACACATACATGTATAATTTTAAGAAAAAAATATATTTATATAAATTGGCAAAGTAAAAATCTATAATTTTTAGAATTATACCCATGGTCACATATTTGCATACTCATTATAAATCATGTGTCTTATTTAATTATTAATGACTATGTTTACGCTGCAAAGATGGCATTACGATTTTTTGTGCCGATATAAAACAAAATGCAAACCGAGTCTCATAACATGTCGACTCTCTGTTCTATTACTGTCAAATATGAGAAGCTGTTTTCTATTCAGCACATGTAAATCTAGCTGTTTATTCATGTTGTCGGTGTTATAAAACTGTCATGGCACGAATGTATGTATAAGCGTGTGTTTTATTGCCTGGTTATTATACATATTGGTTCTCAATCTGTCTCAGGCAAACGGTGGTTGGCAGGGCCCCACGACTCCCTCCTCCGTCACCTCCCCAACAGAAGGACCCGGAAGCGTCCACTCCGACACCTCAAACTGATCCCCCGGCCCGGCACATCCCATCACAACCCTGTTCACCGCACGGAACGGACGGACGAGACACTCCATTCATCACACATGTTTGTGTGTAAATGACTTTTGTAAACACACGAGAGTATCATCAGACCTTCACATTACAGTGCTCATGCTACCTCGCAAACATTTATAAAGAATAGCGACAATAAACCAATCATGACAAAGATAATAGGGAGTTTAGTATAGACGTATAGATCTATATCAACCCATCTTATCATTCAATGCCTTCATCATTTTAACAAACATTGCATTACCATAGTGCCAAAGTACTTTTATACATTAACACATCTCAATAACCATTTTTGTGTACTGTATTTTTACCTCAGCCTTTTGGTTATTTTTAAAAAGCAGTCGATTGGGTTTATACACTCAAGTTAACTATATTTTGGTCCGTCTAATGATGAAAATCATTTTTATGTTTGATTCATTTCTGAAGGTAATTGTAAAATACTTTTTTCAATGATAAAGATCATCACGCTTTCATTTAAGGCATCCGATAAGTTTAACAAATTCCTATTTTAAATGATAACTCAATTTTTCTCCACTGCAATAAAAGGCAATCAAAAGAAGCGAACGAATCCGAAATGTGAATTTTCACCGCGCCGTTTTTTCCAGTTTCGCACCACGTGAGCCTGATCATCGGGCGATCTTGATACCAAAAACCACAGACGTGTCCGTTCTTTACATCGCTATCACTTTATTAATATTGTTCATGTTGTAAATTGTGTAATATCGTCGGCATTGGGCGACGGCCCGGTGCGGTAGACTCGAAACCAAAAATCCAGTTCTGTCGTGTTTCTTGAAATGAAAAGAAAATCAAATGATGGCACACAAATGCAGAAATTGTTTGGATATATTTTTGATGCCCTCCTGTTGTGAATAGCCATTCTCGTTTCTTATTTCATATCCGGCTTGTTTACAGGGCAGCCATATATTTAGTTTCCTCACGAGCATAATGTGAATGAGAATGCGCGCTAGCTTCTATATGTAGATGTGCACCTTTAATCTTCATTTGCTCTTTTGATTACAATCGCGTCCATATACAGACTGAAAAGGAATGAGAGAAGTGGGATATGAGGATATATTGCATTGCAGTGTCGATGAACTGAATACATTTTCGGAGCGAGCGTGAGGTCATCTAGAGGAATTTGACCTGTAGATGGTATCTGCTCGTAGTCTTGTAAGAAACGTTTAAATGGCTTCAGATTCAGGATCCTTTTGCTCATAATGTTTGTATCACTGCCTGCCCAGCAGCAGCACCAGGTCCAGATAAGCCTCATATGATGATGCTTTTAGTTTTTGCATATAAAGCAGTTTGTAAAACATCAAATGTTTACTTTCTTGCATGTCTTTCGTTCTTTCAAATCCTGCAGTGTTTTTGAATGTTTCTTCTTCTTTTTTTTATATCAAGCGCTGAGACGCTCTCTTCTCCAGTTTTAACTTTTAAGATCTCTGCATATGTACAAAAGGAAAAACATTGAACGGCAAACGTTGTCTTTCTGATTCCAACTTGTTTTTGTGAAGATAAAACTAACAAGGTGTAGGTTTTTGGTCTCTTCATTTGTACTGGTAATGCATATTCTGAATAAATAGTTTCTTTTGTTGCTATACGTTTCTCTCTGGTGTGTAATTTTTGTGATTTCATGTTATGAAAGAATTGAATGTGAAGAGCCTGCACTGCAAAAAATAAAGATTTTCAAGAAAAAAAATTCTTAGTATTTTTGTCTTGTTTTTAGTAAAAATATCTAAAAATTCTTAAACTAAGATGCTTTTTCTTGATCCAAGAAAATAAGTCTAGTTTTTAGATCAAAAATATAAAATTTAAGTGATTTTATGCATAAAACGAGCAAAAAAAATCTGCCAATGGGGTAAGCAAAAAAATATTGAACCTTGTTCTTAAACACTAAATTCAAGAAACATTTGCTTACCCCATTGGTAGATTTTTTTTGCTTGTTTTATGCACAAAATCACTTAAATTTGATATTTTTGGTCTAGAAACTAGACTTATTTTCTTGGGTCATTTTGCTCATCAAGAAAAAGCATCTTAATTTAAGAAATGTTATATATTTTTACTAAAAACAAGACAAAAATACTAAGAATTTTTTTTCTCTAAAATAATTTTTTGTAGTGTGTAATCCAGTATGTGAGGTCATTATCATTTATTTTTTATAGTGATGCATCAGACAGTTTGGCCTGTATTGATAGCCAATAATGATTGCTTTTATTGGCAATGATGGATGATGGTTTATATTATACATTTTAGTTATTGTATTGAGAGTAAAAAATTGTCCCTGGAGTGGTACCTTTTCAAAAACTACAGCTTTGATCCTAAAGTTCATATAAAGGGTCATATAAACTCTTTCCCCGCCATTGACAAAGAAGAAACGCTTTCCTGCCAATGACGAGCTTTTCCTGCAATCCGATTGTTTCGCTATTATCCAAATTATAAAACCCAGAAGCAACCGCTTAGGGCAAACCGTTCAAACGCTGTGTATTTTTGATCATCGTCCTGAATTTGATCTCTATCAAAAGTCCTTCACAAAATTTAACTTTTGTGAAAATCATTAAAAGGCTGGCAACTTTTTTTAAACGCTGGCGGGGAAAGAGTTAAAGGGAACTGCCCCAGTGACAGCTACATATTTTAAAAATTTCTCTTAGATTGTATTGAAAAACAATGCTCCACAGTACAATCTTTACAAAATATACTGGTCAACATTCGAAGTGGATCAAAAAACATTCATCAAAGTTGTCCTAAGACAAGAACGGGTATTGGGTATTGGTTTTGGGACAACTTTTAGGAAAGGTTTTGATCCGCTTCGAATGTTGACTAGTGTATTTCATGCATTAAGTAAAAGTGGACATTGTACAGTGTATAAAAGCTGCAAAAGTTTAATCAAATGGGTTAAGCAAATCAATTCAAACTTTTTTGTCAAGTTTTTGACTAGTAATGAGTTGATGTAACTTATTAAAACATGTGTTGATAATGACTTGCAGATTACAATATTTTTACAGTGCAGCAAATGAAGAAAAAAGTTGAGTACTCTTTGAATAAGACAACAGTTAAGTAATGTTATCTGGTTTTAATACTAAATATTCATATATTGTTAATGAAATTAAAACATTCCTATAAATAAAAAGTAAAAGTTTGATCTATTTAATTACTTTATTACTTCAATTTATCAACTTAAATTTTCTTGTTAGCTCTTTCAACTTACATTTTTCTCTTAAAATGAGAAAATTAAAGTAAAAATTTTTTTTTTAGGTGTTATCAATTGAAGATTTTTTTTTAAGGTTCAACCAACTTTCACGTTTTACAATGTATTCATGCGTGTACCTTTTAAATGCAAATGAGCTACAGCTCCTCACACCTTTACCAACCGACAGTGAGCGCTTTTGGTTAAAAATAGATCTGATTTCTGTGAATGCAGTTTGAGACAATAGTATATTTAGCTGCATTAGCACTACAATGTGCTAACAAAAACATTTAGAAAAACTTTTAGGTAAAGTTAACCTGTCAGTCATTGACTGTGAATAGAGCTTTATCAGTGTGACATCACATTAACAAGAGAATCAAAACAGCATGTCTAATGATGCTTTGGTTTAATGGGGATTTAAAAAAGGGCTTTTTTATTGTATGGTGACACACATTTTAGTCCAAACACCTTGTAAAAGTGGATTTTGCATAATAGGTGCCCTTTAAGGCTTGCAACATTAGCAACATATTGTACAATTGAACGATATTACAATGTGAAAGTCACTTTCTTTTTCAAAATTTTTAGAATGCTGCCCACCTCCTCCTAAATATTATTTGAATTAGTGTTCAACTGATAATTTATTCAATAATTGATTTCTAAATTATAATAGAAACATTTATTTCTTGGCACAGAGTATAAAAATATTGAAAATATTGAATTATATTATACTGAGTCACACTATTAAAATGTTTCAGTATTAAATCTAAGCGCAATATTACTCTTTAACACATTTATTATTGGGTCAATATCTAAAAGACCACTGAAATGCCACTGTTGTGGTCCTACAATGTCTATGGCAGATATGATTCCTCATATCAAGGTGATATATATTTAAAATGCTTGTGTGTTCTCCAATGTACTGTAGTAAACAGTGTGGTAACAATGCAGTTGATGTTAAGATGATTTCATTGAATCTCTGTGTAAAGATGTGGAGCTCTCGTATGTGCTCTGATATTCAGTCTATTCTTCAGCGGCTGCACTTTATAAATAAATGAGCTCTCAGAAGAAAGCTTTCTCACTCTATCTGCTGTTTCAGGACGCTCTTCTGAAAGGTCAGATGCTGAGGGACTGTTGTCTGGAAAACACATTAAGAGAGGAAGATGAATACAAAGCAGAGCGCCACGCATTTATTGATGGCCACCATTTAGAGCATCTCTGTAGTTCATTTTTCACTCGCCATGAATGAGACCTTGTTCTGAAATTGAATTCAGAGCGGGAACCTTTAGGTGAAGTCAGAATGCAAGATTGAGAAGAGACAGAAAACATCACAAACCCCTGAGGAGAGAGAGAGAGAGGAAAAGAGAGGTAAACAACACAATCTCATGACAATTCTTATGTATTTTATGAGGTGGTTTACTCGTATAAATTTATAAAACCATGTGTATGGGTTAAGTGGTGAGCTATCTTTTTTTTCTGAATAGGCATTCAATTTTTGTAGGATTCACTCACAAAATGCCTACGAGTTCCCGTGAGATCAGGTTGGGTAAACATTCAACACTTCTCCAAATTGGACAAACATTGTTTACATATAATACATATTTTCAGATGGGCTGGTTTGGAGACTTTCTCAGGATTTTTTTATACCCATGTTGGGTAAATATTGGAGAGAACACACCGCTGGGTTGAAAATGACCCAATGCTACATTGAAAATGACCCAATGCTGGGTTGAGAATGACCCAATGCTGGGTTAAAAATGATCTAATGCTGGGTTAAAAATGACCCAATGCTGGGTTGAGAATGACCCAATGCTGGGTTAAAAATGATCTAATGCTGGGTTAAAAATGACCCAATGCTGGGTTAAAAATGATCTAATGCTGGGTTAAAAATGACCCAATGCTGGGTTGAAAATGACCCAATGCTGGGTTAAAAATGATCTAATGCTGGGTTAAAAATGACCCAATGCTGGGTTGAGAATGACCCAATGCTGGGTTAAAAATGATCTAATGCTGGGTTAAAAATGACCCAATGCTGGGTTGAGAATGACCCAATGCTGGGTTGAGAATGACCCAATGCTGGGTTAAAAATGACCTAATGCTGGGTTAAAAATTATCTAATGCTGGGTTAAAAATGACCCAATGCTGGGTTGAGAATGACCCAATGCTGGGTTGAGAATGACCCAATGCTGGGTTAAAAATGACCTAATGCTGGGTTAAAAATGATCTAATGCTGGGTTAAAAATGACCCAATGCTGGGTTGAGAATGACCCAATGCTGGGTTAAAAATTATCTAATGCTGGGTTAAAAATGACCCAATGCTTGGTTAAAAATGACCCAATGCTTGGTTAAAAATGACCCAATGCTGGATTAAAAATGACCCAATGCTGGGTTAAAAATTACCCAATGCTGGGTTAAAAATGACCTAATGCTGATTTGAAAATGACCCAATGCTGATTTGAATATGACCGAATACTGGGTTAAAAATGACCCAATGCTGGATTAAAAATGACCCAATGCTGGGTTAAAAATTACCCAATGCTGATTTGAAAATGACCTAATGCTGATTTGAAAATGACCCAATGCTGATTTGAAAATGACCCAATGCTGATTTGAAAATGACCCAATGCTGGGTTAAAAATGACCCAATGCTGATTTGAAAATGACCCAATGCTGATTTGAAAATGACCCAATGCTGGGTTAAAAATGACCCAATGCTGATTTGAAAATGACCCAATGCTGATTTGAAAATGACCCAATGCTGGGTTAAAAATGACCCAATGCTGATTTGAAAATGACCCAATGCTGGGTTATAAATGACCTAATGCTGGGTTGAAAATGACCTAATGCTGGGTTGAAAATGACCTAATGCTGGGTTGAAAATTACCCAATGCTGATAATGCTGGGTTGAAAATGACCCAGTGCTGGGTTAAAAAATTACCCAATGCTGGGGCAAAAATGACCCAATACTGGGTTAAAAATGACCCAATGCTGATTTGAAAATGACCTAATGCTGGATTAAAAATGACCCAATGCTGGGTTAAAAATGACCCAATGCTGATTTGAAAATGACCTAATGCTGGATTAAAAATGACCTAATGCTGGATTAAAAATTACCCAATGCTGGATTAAAAATGACCCAATGCTGGATTAAAAATTACCCAATGCTGGATTAAAAATGACCCAATGCTGGATTAAAAATGACCTAATGCTGGGTTGAAAATGACCCAGTGCTGGGTTAAAAAATTACCCAATGCTGGGGCAAAAATGACCCAATGCTGGGTTATAAATGACCCAATGCTGGGTTAAAAATGACCTAATGCTGGGTTAATAATGACCTAATGCTGGGTTAAAAATGACCCAATGCTGGGTTGAAAATGACCCAGTGCTGGGTTGAAAATGACCCAGTGCTGGGTTAAAAAATTACCCAATGCTGGGTCAAAAATGACCCAATGCTGATTTGAAAATGACCCAATGCTGATTTGAAAATGACCTAATGCTGGATTAAAAATGACCTAATGCTGGATTAAAAATGACCTAATGCTGGATTAAAAATGACCCAATGCTGGATTAAAAATGACCCAATGCTGGATTAAAAATGCCCCAATGCTGGGTTGAAAATGACCCAGTGCTGGGTTGAAAATGACCCAGTGCTGGGTTAAAAATGACCCAATGCTGATTTGAAAATGACCCAATGCTGATTTGAAAATGACCTAATGCTGGATTAAAAATGACCTAATGCTGGATTAAAAATGACCTAATGCTGGATTAAAAATGACCTAATGCTGGATTAAAAATGACCCAATGCTGGATTAAAAATGACCCAATGCTGGATTAAAAATGACCCAATGCTGGGTTGAAAATGACCCAGTGCTGGGTTGAAAATGACCCAGTGCTGGGTTAAAAAATTACCCAATGCTGGGTCAAAAATGACCCAATGCTGATTTGAAAATGACCCAATGCTGATTTGAAAATGACCTAATGCTGGATTAAAAATGACCTAATGCTGGATTAAAAATGACCTAATGCTGGATTAAAAATGACCCAATGCTGGATTAAAAATGACCCAATGCTGGATTAAAAATGACCCAGTGCTGGGTTAAAAAATGACCCAATGCTGGGGCAAAAATGACCCAATGCTGGGTTGAAAATCACCTAATGCTGGGTTAATAATGACCTAATGCTGGGTTAAAAATGACCCAATGTTGGGTTAAAAATGACCTAATGCTGGGTTGAAAATTACCCAATGCTGATTTGAAAATGATTCAATATTGGGTTAAAAATTATCCAATGCTGGGTCAAAATTGACCCAATGCTGGGTTAAAAATGACCAATGCTGGGTTAAAATTACCCAATGCTGGGTTGAAAATGACCCAATGCTGGGTTATTATAACTCATGGTTGCAACAACAACCCAACATTGGGTAAATTTTAACCCAGAATGTGTTTTGTCTAATATTTACCCAAAATGGGTCAAAAATAACCCAGCCATTTTTAGAGTGAAGAAAGATTTGAACTTTCAGTAAACCAAGACATTGTGAGAACATTCATCATAGGTGAATTATTCAAATTATTGTTATTCAGAGATACCTGATTGTTATATAATACACATCCTTTTTATAGAAAGTGTTATAACATCCTAGTCGAGTGGTTTCAGTATAAACATCACACAAGTTAAGTATAGCCTACTCTGGAGCTCACAGAAGATTATTTATCCCAAAAGTTCTCTATAGTGTCAAATGACATTTTTAATCAAATTTGTCTTAAACAAGCAATTTATGCTTAAAACCCTAAAACATTTTTACACAGAATTTTGCTTTTATAATTTCGCTTCAGAGCCATCGGTGTACATTATCGCTTTTTGCATAATGCACAAACATCAATGGCAGTACAATGCACACAAGCCCACCCCTGTGCGATCGACCGGGACCCGGAGGGATGGAATTAAAAACCAAAGCTGATTGTAAGAGAGTCTTTGTTCCTGTGCAGGGATTATGGAAAAGCGGATATCTCATGTGACTATACGGGGGATGAGCCACGTCTTATCTCCTCTTGTCTATACTGAGCAAAGAAATTTGAAGTGTTCTTCACGGGAGGTTTATTATATTGACATGTCGTGAATTCTGTACAGCCGCAGGGACTTGAACTTCTTCAAAGCAGGAACATCAAATTCTTCCCTAATGCCTCTGGTTATATTGCTGAAAATACAACAATATCAATTCTAATGGTTTCCATTACAAGTACTATTATGAACCACCAATAAAACCATTAAACGAGTCCATTATGTTGTGTGTTTTAGGCCTAATTCAAGTAGAACCCAACACATTCACCCAGACAGCAGGCCAGATCCGCACCGGAACTGCTGACTCCGGTTCGGATCTGGCCCGGGGTCGTCTGCTGTCGGTGCAGTAGAAAGACCCACACAGTTTCCACGAAATCCATTAGAATCTCTGTGATGGTTTTGTTTGATGATATAGATTAGAGGACTATGTTAGATTGTAATTTAGGAGGACACACGTAACAGGGCCGCTGGATTTGTTAAGCATTGTTGCCTCAGGGGTGTGCTTGCACCCACAGAGAGATAATAAATTCCCTTGATCTGTCTCAGACACCAACTTTTCCCAAAAGAGAAGCGCTCGTCTCCGTTTGTTTGAGGAAGATCCACGGTTGGTGTCACTCACGCGCTTCATGTTGATCAAACCGCTCACGCGCTGAACTTTTGAGATGTGGGTGTTGGAAGTTAAACAGTGATGCTCGGCAGTGTTTGCCTAAAGAGTTTCAATGTTAATGAATCAGACGTCTGAGAGTCGAGGCTTTGAAAACAACGCCTCGAGACAAACAAGAAACTTATCTCTTTGAAACAAACTGCGAAAGTGATGCGAGGGTGGCGCGTGTTGTGTTGTTCTGGATGAAATCGGAGTTTCTTTTAAAGACGTCCTGGAGGAGAATTAACCAAACCTGTTTACTGTCTTACTTGTCAAACAATTACTGTTATGCGATCAAACTCAGAGAAATGTGTTTTTAAGGATTAAGATGTATCACAACTATTTTTGGCAGGCTGTTTATATTTTAAACGTTCAATTTGTAATGTTGGATCAGGATAAGTTTGTTTGTTTGTTTGTAGGTTGACAGCAAACACGGGATAAATGAGTGGTTGTGTTGTTATTTTGTCTGCAGAGATCTTTTAGTGTGTAAAACTGGGAGTATAGTTTGTTTTTTACGTGAACACGTACGTGCACGGCAGAATGCACAGCCTGTTTATTTGACTCATTAGCTCTGTCCCAAATTTCGGCTTCATGTGGACTTTCAGACTCGTGGCCTTAAAGGGACACTCCACTTTTTTTGAAAATATACTCATTTTCCAGCTCCCCTAGAGTCAAACATTTGATTTTTACCGATTTGGAATCCATTCAGACGATCTCCAGGCCTGGCGCTAGCACTTTTAGCATAGCTTAGCATAATTGATTGAATCTGATTAGACCATTAGCATCGCGCTAAAAATAACCAAGAAGTTATATTTTATTTAAAACTCGACTCTTCGATAGTTACACCGTGTACTAAGACAGACGGAAAATTAAAAGTTGCTCATTTCTAGGCCTATATGGCTAGGAACTTTTCTCTCATTCTGGCGTAATAATCAATGACTTTGCTGCTGTAACATGGCTGCAGGAGGCGCAATGATATTACGCACTGCCCGAAAATACTCCCCTGCCATTAAAAGTTACTAAGGGGACTATTTTCGGCTGCTGCGTAATTTGTTATTTTCAAAAAAATTGGAGTGTCCCTTTAAATTGCGTGTGCTTGCTTAGTATACGAGTCCATAGGGTGTCCCATCTGTAATTTTTACGCTGTGAAGTGTGCTCATCAGCGCCCTCTTTGCACCCTTAATGCCGTCTTCGGCGAAGCCCCCACTGCTGCAGGCTCCACACACTTTACAAACCCAGAAGTCCTTGCGAAAGAGCAATCAGACAACGGATGGGTGGAGTCATTTACGCAGACCTTCATGCGCCGCAGTGTGCATACTATTCCCTTAGACGATGACACTACCGTAGCTTCTCTATGTGTTTCAATACAGGTTTGTAATAACATGAGTCAGGTAATGATGACAAAATTTTCATTTTTGAGTGAACTGTCCCTTTAACAGTCGCACCGCTAGTCGCTGCTGAAGATTTAGGTTTATGTGTGAGGGTTGAATATCTTCACGAACGGTGAAAAATCATGAAAACTATTTCGGTGCTTACACGTTTTAGTAAAGGTTAAACAAATAAAAAAACTAAATTAATAGAAAAACAAAGAAAATCTATGAAATGATCTCAGTAATATAGTGCAGCAGACATGTTTTGTTTGTGTAAATAAGGAATCTGGTGAGTTCTTTATTTCTCTGTAGTATAAGCGCAGGGTTTTCACAAGGATTCACGTCTGAGACTCAGATGAGACTCAAGGCGGGAGGCGGCTGTCACATTGAGTCTCTTTGTCGTCTCAAACACAAATCGGTTTTCAGCCTCAAACCAAAAGAGCCCAGCCCTAGCGAATGTCCTGCGTGACAGATCCTAAAATTCACATTAATGGTTTTAAATAATCATAGATTATGGGATTTAAACCATCCATGACAACAATGAAAAAAATCATTGATGTGAAATTTGATGGATACACTTTGAATTTATAATTTTACCTAGACAAAAATTTTCAAGAAAATGTGATGCTTGCTCTGGTGTGGCCAGAGTCTTGAAAAAAGGAAATATGGTCTGATTAACATTGTAGTTTATTCAACAAAAACCTCCTGTTTGGATGAAATTTCGTGAAGGTTTAGTGAATGCACATCAGGATGCTCTTAGGTCCGGTGGGTGGTTGCTAGGGTGTTGCTATACACCTGCTAGTGTAGTGAATGTCCCCCAGACAGCAGACGACTCCGGGTTGAATCCACACCGTAGCTGCTGACTTTGGTGTGGATCCGGCACAGAGTCATCTGCTGTCTGGGTCATTGCTTTAAGCGGTGCTTTAAGTGTTCTAGGTGGTTGCCATGGCATTGCATCTGGTTTCTAGGGGATTTTCACATCTGTTTGATGATCAATTATGAAAGTGACAGCAAACGTCATGAGGATAACCATAAATATGAGATCAAATACACATGTTGTGACACAATCATGCTACTTTTATGGGGACATACAGACTTATTTACCATGGTCACTTTAAAGAATATTTAGATTAAAGGGATAGTTCACAGAAAAATGAAAAGTCTTTCATCATTTACTCACGTTGTTTCAAACATGTATACATTTCTTTGTGATACTGAAAAACAAATATAGATATTTTGAAAAATGTTTGTAAACAAAACAGATCTGGGGCACCATTCACAATATTATTTTTGGTCACACTTTATTTTACAGTGTCTGTGTTACAGTGTAATTAGATAATTAAATACTAAGTGATATAGGGGCGGTTTCCCGGACCAGGATTAGCTTAGTCCAGGACTAGGCCTTAGTTTAATTAGGAAATATAACTAGTTTTAACAAACATGCCTTACTAAAAACATTACCTGTGTGCATTTTGAGGTAAAACAAAGGGAACTGATGTATTTTAAGATATGTAAGTGCAAGTTGTTTTCAGTTTGGAGAGCTCTTAAATGTGTTTAAGTCTAGGACTAGTCTAATACCTGTCCGGGAAACCTCCCCATAAAGTAACAACATGTACTTACTATAGGGTTAGGATCGGGGTTTGGTTAAGGGTTAGTTTCATGCAATTATGCATAACTAAACGATATTAGTATAGTAAGTACATGTAACTTGTGTACTAAAGACACTGTAAAATAAAGTGTTACCTTATTTTCTCTTAATATGGAAGTCAATGGTGCCCCAGATCTGCAGAACAAAGACATTTGTAAAAGTTTGGAACAAATTATGACATTTGTCCCTTCAAGATAATTTCCCAACATACAGTGTGTGACAATTTTTGTTTCCTGGTAAAATACTCTTTATAAAATTTTCGCATTATGTTTCTGCTGAGACCAAAGTCAGTTATTTCTTGGCTAATATTTCCTGATATGTATTCATCGACACTCACAAAACACAAAAGAGAACTGAAATTTTATACATCATTTGTGTGCAAAAGTAGGAATGTGATTAAATTTAGGAATCCTCTGAGAAGATTTGTGTGTCTTCCGCCTGACGTGCTAATTGGATGCTCGAAGAATTAGAAAGAGTCCCAAGCCGCTTTCATTTTCACTTTTAAATTGATCATTAAACACCCCCGGCATGTGAAATGAGACTGAATATGTGTGATTTCATGGGATCAGTAAAATTTCATACACGATGAGGTGCTGACATTGAGGATCTGAGCTTTAAATATCATCAGGTTATATAAACTTTATTGATACAAGACACCAACAGTAATAGATCAGTAGTCACAGAAGTGTCACATCATAAACTGCAGTCACACATAAGTTTACTGAAATTGTTGTAATTTAAGTTATTTTCAACCTAGAGTTGGGTCAAACCTATATAATGGGTTAAATTAACCCAGAAAATGTTTAGATTCTGTCATAATTTTTTCACTATCATGTTATTACAAACCTTTATTTATTTTTTCTGATAAACAGGAAGGAAGATAATAGGATAAAAGAATACTATGAAAGTGAATGGGGCTCATGAATGGTTTGGTTTTGCAGTGTGCATTATTTTCTAATAATTCAACGACCCGTCATCAATTATTCCTTTCCTATAAAATTAAGATTTTAAAGTGTGTTAATATCTACACTATAAAAATGCTGGGTTATTTTCAACCCAGCGTTGAGTCAAAAAGGGAGGAGCCCAGCTAAATTAATCCAGAAAATGTTCATATTTGACACAACAATTGGTTGAAACAACCCGGCATAGGTTAAATTACAACCTAGCAAACTGGGCTTGTCTCTTTTTGACCCAACACTTGGTTAAAAATAACCAATCATTTTTAAGAGAGTACGCTCAGTTATTATATGTGAACTTCATAAAACAAATAAAAAATGTCTAAATATGAATTATTAAAATAGGTATAGTTGTTTTGTCAACCCTGTGATTGCTATATTATATCTGTAATATTTTGAGCTTTTTTAGATAATATTGATGTAAACTAATAAACAATTGAAGGTCATGTTACTATTATCAAAATTCATTTAATTTTTCTACTTGTGTTGACTGTAATATTAAAAGTAACTAAGATCTGTTCTTAAGAAATATACACTTATTACGTGAAATGACACAGTAAGTTATCACAAACACTTACTCAAATGCCCACATATGGACTTGAAATTGTTTCTATAAACATATTTATGACTGTATGACTTTTTTATATGTCCCCCGTTTTGTTTGTAGGAATGACTAATATGTGAACATACAACATATACATAATAAATCACGCTTTTAAACATTTTCTATAAACTTACAGCTGTATATTTCAGATATTTTTAATAACCTAAAATTTACATTGTAAACCCAAACTTTCCAGTTAAACTTAAAATACTACATGAAAATATTTTTCCATCTATACATTATAGGGCGATCCTAAGGTAAATCAAGTAATAGGCCAATGCTGCCATCTAGTGCTTGAAATAGGCAGATTTTTTTAAATACAAAGGAATTTCAGCATGTGACTTTAAATCATTGTTAAAAAACTGTCATAAATGATTATTTTAACAAAAATGTTTATTGAAGATGCACAAAAACAATTAGCATTTCTTCTCTTCCATTCCACACAAATAATCCTTACAAAATGCATTACTGATGTTCATCGATTGTAAGGATGCATAGATGCAGACTTGATGTTAGTCTTGATGTTACTGGGCATTTTCCCTGTTGATAGAGAGAGAAACACAGCATTAATGCCACATTACAACTTTGACGCTTCTATTGGCATTATACAGATTACAAATGTGGTACCTGGTTGTCCGGGCTGCTGTTGAGTAACCTGTCCACCCATTCCCGGCTGATGGCCTGAGCTTCCAGCAATAGTGACCTGCTGCAGTGTGGGACCTCCTGACATCATCTGTTGTCCAGGATGACCAGGAGCGACCTGGCCCGGTGGTCTGCACTTGGAAAGACCCTTTCCGAATCCCACTGCGGCAACCAGTGCGTTAGTTTCAGCTGGATTGAATGATGGTTTGTTTTGACGCAAAGCTAAAGAGAAAAAAAAATGTAAATCTCTGTGCACTCATGAAAAGCTGGAAAATATGCAATGAGACAGTTCAACAACCTGAGGTTTCAGAGTCTCTGTCATCACGAGGGTTGTTGAGCTTCTCCAAAAGGTTTGAGCACAGTTTATTTAATGTTTGAATCTGTTTCTACATACAAAAGGAAATGAAATTTAGTGAGTGATGTGAAAAAAGTGAAATGGATTTCATAGTCATATCCATGTGGCCTATGTTTCTGTGCAGCCTCAGGTCCGATCCTGGCTGCCTCGGCACTCAGTTGTTTCTCCTGTTCCTCAACCTCGGGGTCGGGTTTGGTCCTTAGATGGTCTGGCACAATCTCATGACTGAATACAGGAACTCGCTGCTCTGTTAGTTTCTAGATCATGAGTAGAAACATAACAATAAAGTTATTGCCCGATATTTGGATGTTTTAAATTATCATCCCAAACCAGCTTTACTGATTTATCGCCCACCCCTAGTTAAAAAATAGATCTGATTTCTGTGAATTGAGTCTGAGACAATATTATCTTTATCCACATTAGCATTACAATATGCTAACAAACACATTTAGAAAAGCTTTTGGGTAAAATTAAACGTGTCAGTCAGTGGCTGTGGGCGGAGCTTTGTCAGTGTGACGTCACATTAACAAGAGAATCACAGCAGCATGTCTAATGAGATTTGTTTTAATGAGGATAAAATAGAAGGATTATGGATTTTTTTTCATTGTAGGGTGGTTGTGTTCACACCCTGCCAACACACATTTATGTCCATTTATGCATACTATAGGCGCTTTAAGATTTCTAAATGTAAATAATATCTGTTATGATTGATTAATCTTTGATGAGGATACTCACAGCCAACTCTTCATCTCGATCAGGAGACAGCAGCAGTGGGATGATAACTTGTGATCTGTATGACGGAGTCTTTTCATTTCTTAAGAGTTTGTTGATGGTGTTTAACTGCCCAGACAGAAGGGCAAAACTATCCAGGACTGAGGGCCTGAAGTAAAAACATCAGTCAGTAACAGTGATAGTTACTACTTTAATCGGATGAGTTTTTTTAGTCTACTCACCATGTCAGTCTGTCAAATTCATTCTCCAGTTTATAAATGAAACTCTGTAGGGAGCCTTTTAAATGAGCCACGCGAGTGATCAGAGACTCGACGGATGCCTCTAACTGCTTCTCCTCTCGTTGCTATTAAAATAAAACACAACCTCTCATGTTTTTACATTCAATAATAACAATATCGCTCATTTTCCCTCTCGTGTACATCTCTATGGTGGGCATGCTAGCACTCTTTATGAGCAGAATAAACGATTTCAAATGGGGCTGTTCTACGAAATAAATAAATAAAATATGATATTCGAAATTTTAAAACAGCTGCAAAATGTCCACAAATGGATATGTGATTATCTTACCTGCATTTTACAGCCGCTGGATAAACACCACAACAAAGAGCGTTAAGCGGAAGTAAACAAACACTTGCAGCACTAAATAGAATCCGACTGCCGACACGCGCTGGACAGAAACGTTCCTTTAAGTTTGCGACAGAGGCTATTTAGCTATTTTTGTTTCCTCTGTTTAATAAAATGTTTTAGTCTACGATTTTAATCGGTTTATATTTGTCTATTTTAATCTTATTTTTTATCCATCTGTAGCTTGCATCAATATTTGATTGCCAGACATTTTTGATAAAGAAAAGGTTGGTGATTTGAATGAATGACTGAATAGAATTTAAATTTTAGTAGCTTGAGTTGATATTTGTATATGTGAAAGTAAGATTTGAGAAACGTTATAAGCATGGTTATAAGATACTGCTTTTAAATTTTCCATGTTGTACCTTTATACTAGGAAAAATATTTAGAAAATGAAAAATAAAAAAATAACATTCTGTAATATTTAAAAATGGTATGCTGATAATATAAAATCGAATGAAAAATAATTGCAGAATGTTTTATAAACTTTTACAGAAAGCATTCACCACATTGTCTTAGACTTTTGGACTTCAGCAAAAAAAAAATATATATACATATGTACATACATATATAAACATTATAATTCTTGATTAGATTTTTAATACGTTCAGTGCTATTTACAAGAATCTCCACAATATATAGAAAGCCTATTTATTTATTGAGCGAGAGCTTTTATTTTGAAATAATGTGCCGGAAGTGAAGAAGTCAAATTGGCTGCAGTTTACAGCTCTGTTGAGTTCTCAGAAAATTAAAACCCTGTAAACTCAACCGTAGCGCTGAAAAACAAACAGCCAGTAATGAGAAGCACGGCATGGCAGAAAGACAGGACAATGAGGTAAATTAAGCTCTTATATTTACCGCCTTTTTTGTTTTAGTCAGTTAACTTGCACGGACTTGTTTACAGGTTCAGAAACAGGACAAATAAACAGACCAGGAAAAAAAATTATATTAGGAAAAATATGAGACTTCTATTATGATATGTATTTTTCTGTAATTGATACAGTATGTTAAATAAATTTATTTAACTCAGCTAAATACATTGAACGCAGAGGTTTATATTGTCAAGAAAATCAATTGAATGCAGTTCTGTCATGTGCTTGCAGCCCCTCCCTCTTACAAAACAACATCATGCTGTTCTTGACTGACAGTGCACGTGCACACACTAGCATGTATTTACCACTTCTTCAATACTGTTGGTTAAAGCCAAACACTAGTAGAGTGATGTTATTTTGAGTTAAACTGTGTGCTTATAAAAGGTTTCTCACTGCTTGTCTACGCTGGTCACTGCAAAGGGTTTGTGGACATAATGGTCTGTTGTCTTTAAAGGGGATGATGTAATCAATCAGGGTTCATTTATCATTATCAATATCACCAATACAGCAGTAAATATTGACAATGAATACCAAAGTATCATATCTATCTATCTATCTATCTATCTGGTTACACCAGTTTGAGCACTAGCTGTGGAAAGTGAACATTACTGTTTCTTTGCATTTTCATAATAAATATAGTTTGTGTTGATGCTAAAGTTTGTATTTCTGTGTTCAGGTGGAGGAGGCTGATCAGGTGTATCTGCTGATGAAAGAGCAGTACAGGTTATCACGTAATGTGCGTCTGTCCTGGTTCCTCAGCAGATTAAATCAGGTCATCCGACCCAGTTCCCAGTCTGACCTGGTAAGAGAAGGAACTAGCCTTAACACTTACAGGCCAATGTTATGGTTCAGCAATTAAAAGGAACATAATATCATTAACTGTTTTTACATGCAAACAAAATGTAAAAATGTTTATTATTATCCACATATAAGATTGTAGGACTGACACAAGTGGGAAGTAAACACATAGTTAGTTTGAATATAATGGGTGTTGCATGATAATCTGGTATGATAATCTCATAATGACAAAATAATGTCTAGTTTGAGATTTAATAGATGAAATCGATTTCAGTTTTTTGTTCTGTCCTCAAATTAAAGTTTGTGTTTGACCAACAGCACTTAATATATTATTTAGTATTCATGCAAATCTTTTAAAAGTCATTTCTGAAAGCTCTTTTTCTCCATACCCTGTGATGATGTTTTTATGATTTGTGCTCAGCTGAAATCAGAGAACGAGTTGGATGTTTTGAGTGTCCTCCCGAAAGGATGGCAGCCCGGTTCTCCTCCCTCGTCTTGCGCGTGTCTGCTGGTTCCCTCCACACGCGTGATCTTCCTGGCTCGCCGGTACCGCCTTATCATTCAGCTGGACCTGAGTCCTTCTACCGGGATTGTGGTAACTGAACTTAATCATCACATGCAGTGAAATGCAAAAATAATCACCCTTGCTCACGCCATTGACTAGATCACAGAGCAGTGTTTTGGTTTACATTTACGGTGTAAAACAATAGCGCTTTTAGGTGTTGGTTTGTGTAGTTTTTATTAAAAATGAATTCAATATATTGCTAATATAAGTGGAATGTCTCTTTAGGATGATAGCACAGGAGAGATGATCTTTGATGAAGTCTTCCACGCTCTCTCTCGCTGTTTGGCCGGACTGGCGAGACCCTTTGTGGTTCCAGGAACTGGGCACGTGTTTAAGCCTGAGATCTTCATCACCATTTTGGCCTATTCCTCCATCATCGGTCTTAGTTCTCATCAGGTGGGTAGAGTTTCAGGACGTTTCAAACAAAAATCCTATCCTTTCATCTTACCTTCTTTTGTTATCTTTTTATTACCTCTCAAATATGGGTTGGGTTAGGGCACCATCTGGTGGATGATAGCGGATATACAGATTGCTGGAAAAACTCGTCAATGGCAGTGAAAGAGTTAAAGGAAATGCGATGTGCGACATCTTGCTAAATCATGCAATGTGCGATAAAGTAATGTTTTAAGTTTGTAAAATCAGTTTGAATAATAATAAAAAGTATTTAAAACCGCTAATCATATAACAACATGCATATTTGCATTTTTTTCTGGGAAAAGAAAGCATCACTGTCTCTGTCTCGCCAGTCTCTCCCCTATCTGCATCAATCTAAAACTTTGACTATGCATATTACATTTTTTTTTTAAGTATTTAAAAAACATTTAGTTATTGCAAACCATTGCGATGGGTGTTTTGTAATATGCACTTTTGCGATATTTTGATAATTTCAATGTATCTTGCTGCCCCGTGCATTAACCGTATTTTAACCATCAACAAATATTAATGATAAATTGGTTCCCTTTAGCTTATGCATTTACTGCTGTTACATTATTGTACAGTGTTATCAGTGAAGTAAAGATAAACTGAGTTTCTATGGTTGTATTCTGATTGGTAATAATCCTGGCCATCAGGTGCTAGTTCAGGGCTGTCAGCTGGGCTCCATGGATCTGGAGAAGTTCCTGCAGCAGATCTATCAGCAGCTGAGAGCCGTGGAGAGCAACATCGCTGTGGTCCTTCAACAACAGCAGAATCAGGCAAGACCAACTAATTTTTTTGTTCAATAGCATCTGTGCATTCAGTCTTTTAAAATATTATTCAGTTTTTATGGTAAGTCACTTGTTCAAGTCTGTGAGCGTTTCGCCAGACACATGTGCTTAAAACATAGCCAAAATTAAAGTGATGAATACATTATTTTACTCCATAAAAAGTGCAGAAACTCTTCAGAAGGTTTTTGCAGATTGTTTTTTAGTGCAGAAGTCTGTTAATTAAACGGTAAGTTGTTGTATCTGTTCGTTTAGTTGTGTGGATTTCTGAGTCAGTCCTTCTGTAATGATGCTGTGGAAGAGACGTCTCAGAGGAAGCTGGCGGTTTCCATGGTAACAGCGGATGTTGGACTGGTCAGCATGGTGAGGCAGGGGATTCTAGCACTACAACTTCTTCCTCCAAACTCTGGCGCAGGTCAGTGCAACACCTGCATTAACTCTTTCCCCGCCAGCATTTTTTTTTACATTTTTTTATGATTTATCACAAAAGTGTAATACCTTCCAGAAAATGTTCTTCATTAAATATATAAACGTACAATAGGATAGGATTTTTTTGGGCCGATACCGATTTAAACAGACAACTTCTGTCCAATACCGATATTAAACACTTGTATACAATACTATACAGTTGGTCTATTAGCTAGTTTATTTCTGCATCAAATTATTTTTACTGAACATGGATTGGATCTAATTAACATTCAACTGACCAACATAATAAGAGAGGCACAAATTAAGCTAAAACAAATATAAGACGACAACATGACAACCTTCAAGGTGGTTTTTGCAATTCAGCATTTCTTTTATTAACAACATTAACTCATTTTTTACATATAATGGATTTCTTTAATAAACATAAATAATGCCGGTGCTATTGCAACTTCAAAAAAAAGTTGGACTTCTTTTCCCCCACTAAAGTGCAGTCTGTTTCTTTTATTGTCCAAGACATTTGAGCCAGCTCAACAAAGGTTTTCTGTCGGTGCTTAAGTATAGTGCACACCAGACCATTAAATCAATTTAACTGAACAACAGACATGCAACTCATTGCCTTTATGTGGTTAATTAAAAAACAATCGGTATCGGCCTTTCTTGTGCTATTACCGATATGCCGATGGTTTCAAATTCATCAAATATCGGCCGATAAATATCGGCGGCCGATACATCGGTGCATCACTACAATATATCAAATGAATATACAGACCCTTTGCTTTCAAACAAGAAAAACGTTTCATCCTACCATCTGGTAGATAACATGGATTGCTGGAAAATATTGTCATTGGCAGGGAATGCTTTTTCTCTTTATTGACTCGTCAATGGCAGGGAAAGAGTTAATGACCATTACAGTCTTGAAATATGGCAATTATTTTTGCTTTTTTCTATAGTCATGGTCACTTTGCAACATCAAATAAGCATTAATAACAGTATAAAACTGTAAAAGTAGACTGTAAGAAACATTGTGGCAATAATCAATGTTGTGTTATGTGCTGACGTACAGGAATAATAATCATTACGGATGGAGTGACGAGTGTTCCTGATGTAGCTGTATGTGAAACTCTACTGAACCAGCTGAGAAGTGGAACCATCGCCTGCTCATTTGTCCAGGTCCTGCAAATCTTCTTATTATTGTGTCATTTATCTCTCGTATAAGTTTATAATTGATGTTACAATATTTATGTCAATTTAACAATGAGTTTTCTTTAGGTGGGCGGGGCTTATTCATACAACTGTAGTTTTGGCTACATCCCCAATGTGGAGATAATGAAGTTTATCTCCATGGCAACCTTTGGCTCATACCTGTCCACGTGTCCAGAACCCGAATCTACAGGCCAAGGGATGAACGCCTATCACCGCGCCTTTCTCACATACTCCTTCTTCAGGACGGGCGAGTCTATGAACCCAGAGTATTACTGCTGTAAGCCCGGTGCTTTACCTTGTTTTTGTTGTTTCATTTAAGCTAGATTTAGATAGATAACACAACGGGCAAGTTTGCATAAACATAGCCATTAAGTTAAGACTGTGTCTTAAGAACTAATCTGGCAAACTACCAATTAGTTAAGACTAAACGGCTTCAAATTAGACTTTAAAAAGTTATGACCAGTTTTAAAGAAAAAAAATGAAATGACTGCAGTTTATGCAACCAGTCAATATGCAGGCAAGCTATGCAAGAAACTACTTTTTCAAAACTATCTTTACTTTTCCAAGCCTTTCTTGCAATGACAGGGTTCCCACGAGTCCATGAAATCCATAACAGTATGTGAATCTGGGAAAAAAATTCAAGGCCTTGGAAAGTTTAAAAAAATATACATACATAGATACATTATTAAATGTGCTTAAATCTATTTTGTGCAAGAAGTTTTCTGGAAAAAATCCATATTATTCCCTGTGTAGTGTTGATCCATATCAAAATGTTTGACGCATGAAAACGTCTCTGGTTACGTATGCAACCCTTGTTCCCTGAGAAGGGAACGAGACGCTGCGTCTCCTTTGCTATACTTCCTGAGTCCCTGTTATGCCGTCTTCGGCAATATTTCAGATAGCAATATATTTCCTGGCTCCCGCGTCACCCTGCCATGACGTTACGCCCCACCATTGGTTGATTTGAACATTCAGACAGACTTGTGCCTGGAGGCGTTCCCAAAGCGTCACTATGGCGACGCAGCGTGAGTTCCCTCACAAGGGAACTTTTACAATGTATCTTATAAGGTACATGATGTAATCTTGCTCTCACTTGAAATGTGTCCCCACATTTAGTCGTTGAATTTGAGGGTAGTGGACCTGGAAAGTCCTTGAATTTAAAGTTAACTAAGGTCTGTGAACCCTGAATTACTTTTAAACAACTGTTTTTGAGGTTATTGGATGTATGTTCCTTTATCACAGATTTGTTATTTTCCTGTAAATCCTCTTCGCATCTTAGTATGCCTGCTTTTCATCAGAAAGTTGCTCATGTTACATTAGAGAGGGTTTCATAAATGATCATGAGTTGTGGTTAAATATCACTTCTCTAATGGTCATAAGTCATATGATCCTTCGTCGCCCTCCTTCCAGAATGTTCAAATGTTGCCGAGTCCTTAAAATAACTGTAGCATCTGTCTGACACCGCAGACCATCGCAAGAAACCACAAGTGTTTATTTCACTTTCACTACCAGAGCTCTGGCTGTATTTTTGTATTCAACACACTTCGTATGATCCATTCAAATACACTAATACAAATACAGCCTTTTCAGGCCACGGACCCCTTAATGGACAGAGAAAAGGAGCAGGGACCCTCACTAGAAATGATGGTTATGCAACCAAAATATTAAAATAATCATCTTTGGTATACATTCACATTCTGTTACCTACATAATATTTCAATTTTACTGAATAGAATTTCAACTGTGAACGTTATGCTCTTTATTTTAATCAAGTTTTAATTTTCATTATTACCGTGGGTTTACAACAGCATTTGAGGTGTCAAAATTCGCGTCTACTGCGCCTAGTTTGCCTCTTGAACAGTTTGAGTTTACTCGCTTTATTCACGCGTGAAATTCTGGTCATTGAGACAATAACGCGAAAATTTGCGTCATGGTAGGGGCTTCTGCAACTCCGCTCGCTTTCTGTAATCACGTCACTACTAAAGCAAGCTCGTGATTGGTTAATGCGGCGTGTTTTTCCGCCAAAGTTCAAATTTTTCAACTCGCGCGTTTGCGCTCAATTCACGTCTTCACATTGACTTAACATTGAAATCACTCAACATGCTGCGTTTACACCAGCCGCGTTTGAGGTGTCAAAATCTCGTCTACCGCGCCCAGTTTGCCACTTGAACAGTTTGAATGCGCGGAAAAAGCAAGTGTTTGACGTGCATCAAAGGCGAACTTGTGTGGTATAGCTCCGGGTGACTGCTTACAGACAATATCAAGCGTTGGTTGAATGAGTGACTCCGGGCGGGGCTGCGCCACAGCAGCAAGCAGGCTCCTGATTGGTTAACGCGGCGCAAAAATCCGGCAAAGTTAAAATTGTTCAACTCGGGCGTCAGCCGCAAATTCGCATTAACCGCAAAATGCCCAAAAAAAGCACCATTTGCGCGTACCGTGCCAGGCGCTCAATTCACACCTCCAGACGCAGTAAACGCGTCTTCACATTGACTTAACATTGAAATCACTCGCGCTTGACGCCTCTACCGCGACTGGTTAAAAGGCAGCATTAGACTAATTTGATTAATTTTTTTAAATTCAAACAATATTTGGAGGACCCCGTTAAAACCACCACAGACTACCAAGGGGCCCCGGACCCCCTGTTGAAGACCCATGCACTAATAGATAAAACTGCACCTTGTGCTACTTTGTTTCTTGTTAATAATAATCGTTGTTGTTCTGAAATATTGTTTCACATGAAATTGTTTGCATATATTAACTTTATGAATGGTATAATATCATGTGTTTGTTCAGTCTCCCAGCACAGATTGTTTAATGAACATCTGGTGTCGGCCAGCGGAAACCCGGCGCTGGTCATGCGCAGGAAGAAACACACGGAAAAGGAAGTTCATGCCGATTTGATCAGCGTGCTGTCTGTCAGATTAAGAGAAGGATACACCATCCGAGAGATTAACATCACTAAAGGTACATTACCTCAGACCTGTGGAGCAAGAACAAACAAGATTAAGAAAGTTTTTTTTATTGACTATGACATGCTACATAAAGTCAAAATATTTAAATGTCCTATTAATACTCACTGCAAAGATCTTTTTCTTACCTAGTTGTGCACAACAATTATCAAAACATTGTTAATATAATATAGTTAGAAAATGTTTTTGCAGCGTTAAAATCCAATACAAAGCAAAGTTTTGATAAGATAAGGAAATAAAAAGCTTATAAAATCTAGACTGCCAAAATAGTTTTTTGGTCTCTACTTCTGCACTCTATAAATGAATTGAAATGTAATTAATTATTTTCATTGACTTTTGTTTAAAGGATTAGTCCATTTTCTTAAAAAAAAATCCAGATAATTTACTCACCACCATGTCATCCAAAATGTTAATGTCTTTATTTGTTCAGTCGAGAAGAAATTATGTTTTTGAAGAAAACATTCCAGGATTTTTCTTATTTTAATGGACTTTAATGGACCCCAACACTTAACAGTTTTGATGCAGTTGAAAATTGCAGTTTCACAGGACTCTAGGCGATCCCGGGTGGGGCATGGGGGTCTTGTCTAGCGATACGATTGTCATTTTTGACGATAGAGATATGCACTTTTGGACCACAACTTCTCATCTATTTCCGGTCCTGTGACGCCCAAGCGACCTCACGTAATACGTCATCACGTCAAAAGGTCACGGATGATGTATCAAAACTACGCCCCAGTGTTTAACAAGTGTGGAGAAAGAGGAGCGTTCCGACAATGTTGTATGTTTAATGTCTTTGTGTCAGTTTATTGTTTAAAATGGTCCGCAAATGTGCGTTTCATATATGTAACACGTGACCTTTCGACGTCACTACGCAATTACGTGAGGTCGCGCTGGTGCGTCACAGGACTGGAGATAGACGAGAAGTTGTGGTTTAAAAGTGCATATTTTTTATTTTCTTGTCAAAAATGACAATCGTTTCACTAGATACGACCCTTATGCCTCGTTTGGGATCATTTAGAGTGCTTTGAAACTGCAATTTTAAACTGCATTAAAACTGTTACGTGTTGGGGTCCATTAAAATGGGAAAAACCTGGAATGTTTTCCTCAAAAACATAATTTCTTCTCGACTGAACAAAGAAAGACATCAAAAGTTTGGATGGAGTAAATTATTTGGATTTATTTTTAAGAAAATTGACTAATCCTTTAAATCTCTCTTTCTCTTTAAAGGAGGAACTCAGCTGGAGGTGAAGCTGGTTCTCCTCTGGAAGCACAACATGCGTATCGAATACCTCGCTGTGGCTCCCTGGCCCCTGGATCCGGCCAAACGTGTTACGTGGATGGAAGTGACCATGGAGGGCAGCTATGACATCCTGCACGACATCAGCTGTACCATGCGCAAGCCAATCACGAGCCCCTATCGCACATCTGTCATACGGCGATTCTGGAACACACTGCAGAGGTCAGAAATCATCTCTGAAGATCTCTTACATTAAATGCAGCTTTGCAGGCAGAATGAAGATCGCACACCTGTCTTCCCCGACTTCTTTTTTTGCTGACGTTGTAGTTTTATGCAAATCTTTCTTTTGAACAGCATTAACCAGACAGACCAGATGCTGGTACACCTGCAGTCATTTAACTCCATCCCAGAGCATTACACGATTCCTGAAAGCACAAAAAATGGAGTTCCTCTGTTTTATATCCCACCTGGATCCACCACACCGGTACGTTCACACCAAGCCATATAGCAATACGGCATTTCTGCATCTGACTGATGTTAACACGCTTATCATCATCTTGCTCTCCCTCAGGTCCTCTCCCTCCAGCACAGTGGCTCTAAAGACTCCAGCCAGTCACAGTTTGCCTTCTACTGGAAGCCCATCCTGTCAATGGACGCCAACGTCTGGCAGCGCTGGCTGCACATGCATCGCATTGCCATGATTCTGGAGCATGACATGTGAGTTCGGCCGGCAGGATCACATTTCTCTGTGTTGACCGCTGAAAGGATACAGAGGGTTTTGTGTGCAACTGCAATATAAAGTCTATGTTTTATAAATCGTTAAAATGGCCATATTGAATGTTTTGTGGCATCAATATGCATTGTAAGGATTATAAAGATTCTTCTCTTTCCTGTGATTTGCTTTGTGTCTGTTCAGCCCCGTCCCAAAGCATGTGCACAATGCCGGCAGTAACGGTCGATTTAGTACCATCCAGTGCAGGATCTCGCATTCGGCCCTCACCTCGCTGCTGAGAGATTGGAGCTGTTTTGTCCTGGTGGAGGGCTACTCGTATGTCAAACTCATATACAGGTACTCCACATGTACAGATGGGTGTATCCGATAACATGATCTACAGTCGTAGTGTGTAATAATCAGGATTTTTCTTGCAGTGGCCCTGAGTCGCCGCCCGTCTCTTTCTACCTGGTGCGTCTGATCTCCAAAGCTCCCTGCATGGTGCTGCGATTAGGTTTTCCTATAGGAACTCTAGCCCACACCAGGAACAAGGTAACAAACACATATTTTTACTGAGATTTGCTTTACAAAAGCTTTACAAGTGCACTTTAATCTTGGAGAACCCACGGGGTCAAATTAGGCAGCTGATAATTGCTGCTACCCAAAATCTTCTTGGGTTCACCAGGGTTAAATTTCATGTAGTCTCTACATTAACATGAGCTTATTAAAAAACATTTTATGCCAAGTTTTGCCAAAAGCACCACATTTTGGAGCACTGCCCACTACACCATCAGCTCCGACCACACTATAGGATTTTTAACCCCGATTTGCAAGTCATCACGCTCACCGACAGTGCGGCCTGTGATTGGAGGCAAATCAGCGGGCGATCAGCAGGCAAACAGCGCTCGCCAATCTTTATTTGGTCGCTTATGCATCACAGACGCCAGACAAATATCTAGTATGATAAATATCTGGAGCTGTTGTTCCCATATATATACATAATAAAGGTTAGATGTCTTACGGCGGAGTCTGTAACGTCATCACCGGCGGCCATCTTGTCACAGGCAAGTGTTCTGTCGGGCTTTGTGGTACCTAATGTAAAACACTCTTATCTCGCTAAAATCTTGAAGGATTTACAAATGGTTTGGTTTCTTACAAACGTTATTTACTTGGCTACACTGCAAAAAAATGATTTTCAAGAAAAAAAGTATCTAAAAATTCTTAAATTAAGATGCCAATGGGGCCTGCAAAAAAAAAGTTTCTTAAACACTAAATTCAAGAAAAATTCAAGAAAAATTTGCTTACCCCATTGGCAGATTTTTTTTGCTTGTTTTATGCACAAAATCACTAAAATTTGATATTTTTGGTCTAAAAACTAGACTTATTTTCTTGGTTCGTTTTGCTCATCAAGAAAAAGCATTTTCATTTAAGCATTTTTAGATATTTTTACCGAAAACAAGACAAAAATACTAAGACATTTTTTCTTGAAAATCATTTTTTGCAGTGTGCAATGCAAAAAATGATTTTCAAGATAAAAAAGTATCTAAAAATTCTTAAATTAAGATGCTTTTTCTTGATGAGCAAAACGACCCAAGAAAATAAGTCTAGTTTTTAGAACAAAAATATAAAATTTTAGTAATTTTTTGTGCATAAAACAAGCAAAAAAAATCTGCCAATGGGGTAAGCACATTTTTCTTGAATTTTTCTTGAATTTAGTGTTTCAGAAAAAAAAATTTCTTTGCCTACCAAATTGGCAGATTTTTTGCTTGTTTTATGAACAAAATCACTTAAATTTGATATTTTTGGTCTAAAAACTAGACTTATTTTCTTGGGTCGTTTTGCTCTTCAAGAAAATGCATCTTAATTTAAGATTTTTTAGATAGTTTTACAGAAAACAAGACAAAAATACTAAGATTTTTTTTTTTTTTTGCAGTGTGGGATTAAGTTTATTTTTCTTATTGCAGTGGCAGATATTTTGACTTGTTTTAAGTAAAAAAAAAAAACCTCTTGATTTGCAGCATTTATTTCAATAAACAAGACTTAATATCTTAACCCACTTGCTTACCAAGTAAATGTATCTCAATTTTAGAATTTTCAGATATTTATATTAGAAAACAAGACAAAAATACTTTTTTAGTATTTTTGGAGTGTGTATATTTATTGCACCTATCTGTTCTGTTCAATGTTATTTTCATATGGAATTCCATAGTTATAATTATTCATAAGTATGCAGTGTCATAAGTACATCTCTGACATTTATAACAAACCAAACAGTTTGAAAATCGATAGAAAATTGAGCAAGAGTTATGAGTAAGTAAGTGAGCTGACTGTGGCAAGATGGCCGCCTGCTGCAGACTTCGACCTCCATTGGCCAGCAGAGTGGATGAGACATCTAGCCTTTATTATGGATACCTCTGGTTGTTCCAGTCGACATCCTGTGATGTCACGTGTTGCGATGAGCTACAACCAATTAGGGCTGGGCGATTTGTCCCCCTAAAAAAATCTGTGATTTAAAAAAAATCTGTTTTTTTATTTTTTTTATTAAAAAAACTCGATTTATGATTCGATTCAATTTTTTCCCCCGCCCCCATTTAAAACAAAATAATTGCAGACTGTACATATATTTTAAAAATATATATTTATTATATTTAATTTAAATGCATCAACATGAAATTTACGTAAATCCAAACCAACTTCACACGACTGAAGTCGAAGAGCATTTTTTTGGAAGGAGCTGCTCTCTGTCCCTGGCTATTTTTGCCATGTTGTTTGTGTATGCATGTGCTGCCATCGGGAGAGGGGAGGGGCAGAGGGCTGCGCCGCAGGGATCGTGCTACGGAAACCCTGAAGGAAGATTTGGCGAATGCAAAATGTATGAACAGCGCTATACTGCAGAGGGGGAGAAAAAAAAATCTAAAAAATCGTTTTTTTTTTTTTTTAAATATGATTCGATTTGACCTACCAACTCAATTTTAAAATCAAATCGATTTTTTCCCAGCCCTACAACCAATAAGAGCAAAGCATGGGTTGAGGTACCCAAATAGGCCGATTCATTTTTCCGCCCACATTCTTTGTTTTCTCCTTTCTTTTATTTTGAGCAGATTATCAATCTCTGAAGTCCATTTTTAAATAAACAATTCCTGTTTCACGGTTGTTTTGCGTCATTTCCCGTTCCAGTTTTCGAACGTTTTTTCGTGACTAAACTTGGTTTGGGGACCAGATAGAGTCGCCGCTGGGAGTCATCTAATCTGAACAGTAATGCTATCGGCCGACGTTTAAAGTCATGTAGTGTGAACTTGGCATTAGATCATGTCTATCATTTGATCATTTCTTACTCTAAATCTTTTTGTAGATCGTGGATGAACTTCGACAGCAGATTCTACGACTGCGCTTCCCTCATCGCGTCCAGAATAAAGAAGCCACCCCAAAGACCAAACGTAAGATTTTGGGTAACTCATCGCCCTCGAAATCGCCACCTCTTCCTGCTCCAAAGCCTGCGCTGTCCGACCGGCCATGCGTGGTGCTGCTTAACAAACCTCTTGAAAAATTACTGATCAGGTTGGTGATGTAAAACAGTCTGGCCACCAAAAAATCTGGCCACTGATGTCATTCTAACCTCTACTGACATGTCGCAGGTACGACAAGCTTCCGTCTGATTTCCGCACGCCTTTCATTTTAAACATGGAGCCGTTTGCCCAGCCGTGCCCAGCCATGGGCGGCTCTCTCAGCGTTGCCGCCAGCCGGACCGCGTCCTCCACCATGGCAACGCTCTCCAGATACTTTCTGCATCAGCGTTGGGTTTGGGCTGTGCAGAACGGACCGGGAACCGCTGTATCCCTGCAGGCTGTGGCTCACATCCTCTCCATGCTCTCGGAGTGAGTTTGTTACCATTCATTTACCTATAAAAGGTGTTTGGACAGCTATAACACTATAACAATACTGCCATTGCTTTAGATATCAATAGCAAAAAATACATGATAAAGATGTTTTACAGTGTTACAAGGATCCATATATTTTTCAAGCTCACTGTTAGTGATGTTGACATATTAGTTTAAGGCGGGGTGCGTGATTAAAAAAAAAACACTTTGGAAAAGAGAGTCGGGGCGACTACCAAAACACACTTGTAGCCAATCAGCAATAAGGGGCGTGTGTAGTAACCGTCATCGTTGCCTGGGTTGCGTATGTGTGGGGCGGGTCTATCAAAAGAAGGTCCAGATTTTATTGGGGTAGGGCCGATCATGCACCACGCCTTTAAAGATGAGCAGATAACGTAACAATCGATAGCAACACCTATCATAATTCTTTGCAATTTTTTCCCATAAGCCTCTCGGAGGTGAATGAATCCTTTCATTTATTAAAAGGTACCATGGTTATAAACACATGCATAGTTTATTAGTTTAAGAATGGGATTGGCAATATGAATGTGAAAATAAAAACAGTACAAATGTCATATAGTTTCAATGAACTTGAAAAAAAAATCAATTTTGTTTTTCATTACTGTACGTGACGTCAAATGGTTGTATTAAAACTCGTTCTATTAACGCTACAGCGAGGTAAACTTGATAAACAAGTCTTCAATCAGTAGATTAAACAATTATGTGTATATTCATAGTTGGGGTACCTTTTAAAAGGCAAACATTATGACAAATTTTCCAAGATGTAATATAAAGATTAGGTATGTCTAGTATACAGATCATTTATTATAGCATTTCCAAAATGCCCCTACTTGGGTGGGAGCAAAAAGCACTTTTTCATGTGTGTACCTTTAAATGCAAATGAGGTACAGCTCCTCACTCCCTTACCAACAGACAGAGAGTGCTTTCGGTTAAAAATAGACCTAATTTCTGTGAATACAGTCAACAATAGTAGCATTTAGAAAAGCTTTTGGGTAAAATGACCCAGTCAGACAGTGGCCGTGGGTGGGGCTTTATCAGTGTGACATCACATTAACAAGAGAATAAAAACAGCATGTCTAATGACATGTAATACGGATTTAAAAAGGAGTGGGTGGATGTGTTTAATGGAGGGTTGCCAACACACCTTGTCGTCCAAACTTCTTGTAAAATTGAATTTTGCATAATAGGTGCCCTTTAAATGATTATTTTTGTTTACTCAGGATCCGACTCTCTGAGGGCTTCCATTTCGCAGCCAGCGCTGAGGGTATCGTCAACATGGTGATCGAACTGCCAGTACAGGTCAAATCTCTTACACCACCTATTCCAGTACTGCTCAGTTGTAGCGTTTTGGTTGATGTTTTCATGAATTTGATGTATTGTAACATTCGGTGACTGTGTGTGCAGAGTGCACCTGTTGGTTTGGACCGAGAACAGCACACCTGTATAGTGCAGTATATCCTGTTTCCACCTCACTCAACCTCCACCAAAGACAGGTAACCGAGTCGATCTGAGTCAAATCTAAATTTGTTAAATTGTTGCTGCAGAGCAACAGAGATTAACCGACAATGCATTTACCTATGCAATAATATGAGGCACGGGTTTAAAGGCGGGGTGCATGATCTCTGAAAGCCAATTTTGATATTTAAAATAATCTAAACACACACGCCCCTACCCCAATAGAAGGACCTTCTTTTGATAGACTTTAAAGGTGCATTTTGTAATTTTAAGAAGGATCTCTTGACAGAAATGCTATATAATATATTAACATAAGTACAGCAGGGAAAATAAGTATTTGACACATCAGCATTTTTATCAGTAAGTGGGCTATTGACACAAAATTTCCACCAGATGTAGCCATCAAGCCAAATATTGAATTCATACAAAGAAATCAGAATATTTAAGTATACAAGTTGAGTCATAATAAGTGAAATTACACAGGGAATGAGTATTGAACACACTTTATTTAATAGTTTGTAGAAAAGCTTTTGTTGGTGATTACAGCTTTTAGATGCTTCTTGTTTGGAGAGACCAGTCGTCTGCATTGCTTAGGAATGATTCTGGCCCATTCTTCCACACAAATGGTCTTTAAATCTTGAAGGTTCCTTGGGCCTCTTTTATGAACTTTGATTATCAGTAGAGTATAAAGACCTTACAAAATGAGCTGTATTGTTTTTATTACCTTAGAATAAGACGTTTTTATCTACATGCAAGTTGCCATTTCGCACCGTCATGTTTCTACAGTAGCCATAAACGAACAAACTGCTCTATGGAGCGTGTTTTGTCATTACGTTGTCTCAGACGATGACATCTTTGTCATACTGGCTACTGTACCTCAGGGGCGTAGCCACGAGGGGGCCTGGGTGGGCCTTGGCCCCCTCATTTACATGTCCGCCCAGATTTCCAATTGCTTAAAATAAAATAAGATTGCTGATTTCTTAGTCCGATTGATAGATTGACCAAACAAAATGATGTGCGGTAAAATGCAGCTATTTTCAAACTTGATTGGATTAGCTCATGTCACCGCGTTGTTGTGCTTAACTTATATAAACTATATATATACAAGTTGCCCCCTCATTTTAAGATAGGACCCCCTAAAATAAAATTCTGGCTACGCCCCTGCTGTACCTTCTCTATGTGTTTCGAAAGGGATGGGTAAGCTGTGAACTGAGCTGTTGGTTGCAATTCACAGTCTTACCACTAGATGCCGCTAAAAATCTACACAGTGGACCTTTAAATGGAGCAACATAATGATAAGTGAATATCAATGTTTAAGAAAGAAACGCATCAGGCTTGTTGTTTACATACACCGTGATCTGTGCACAAACTGCTTTATCTTGTATGAATCCAGAAGATTAAGCAGTTTATAGTCTCCACTTTTTTATAAAATAATTACCATCTGGATATAAATTTGTGCTCCTTCTCCTGATTTCAGCTATAATACTTGCAATACTAATGGCGTAATTCATGATGGCTCTACTCAGAGTAAATACCCAGAATGCACTTCACTTTCTGTGAAGGGCTGTAGCTCGTCTGTATGTATAAATGCACAGGCTTCGGTCTCTGATGTTCTCTGTGCTCACAGTTTCTCCACAGATGATGATAATGACACAGAGGTGGAGGCTATAGATGTGGACACGGAGCTCAGTTTGGTGACCGAGTGTTGGGTGGAGCCTCAGAGTGGAACCGTATGCAGTTCACTGGATCAACATCAACACTTTCAGAACCTCATGTATCAGGAGATACCTCAGGCTGTTAGTCATCACATCAATAATAATGATATTAGCAACACATAAATAGTGCTATTAAAGTTTAGGGTCACTTGTTCTAAACTTATCCAATGGGAATTACAGTTGTGTTCAAAATTATTCAACCCCCAATGCTGTTAAGGGTTTTAGGGATTTTAGTGTACATTTGTAATTGTATTCAAAATGAAATCCTACAATGACTTCTTAAAGAACCATATGCAACTAAAATGACATCAATTGGTTTTGTAATATAGTAGTAAATGTTTCTTTTGTGAATTCTTCATTGACACAATTATTCAACCCCTTAAAGAACTACCACTCTGAAGAACAGAGTTTCATTGAAGTGTTTTCAATCAGGTATTGAAAACACCTATGGATGTCAGGGAACAGCAATAAAGCCTAATAAGCACCAATTAGGCAGCTTTAAAATGACTGTGATACTCAACTCCTTCTAAACATTTACTGGTGTGGTTACAAACATGGTGAAGTCAAAAGAATGGTCCAGGAAGACAAGAGAAGAGGTGATTAATCTTCACAGGAAGGGCAATGGCTATAAGAAGATTGCAAAGATGTTAAACATACCAAGAGACACCATAGGAAGCATCATTCGCAAATTCAAGGCAAAGGGCACTGTTGAAACGCTTCCTGGTCGTGGCAGAAAAAAGGTGCTAACTGCGACTGCTGTGGCTATCTGAAGCGTAGAGTGGAAAAAAGTCCCCGTGTGACTGCTGAGGAACTGAGAAAAGATTTGTCAGATGTGGGTACTGAAGTTTCTGCTCAGACAATACAGCGCACCCTGCGTACTCAAGGCCTCCATGCCAGAACTCCCAGGCGCACCCCCTTGCTGTCTCCAAAGAATAAGAAGAGTCGACTGCAGTATGCCAAAAGTTATGTGGACAAACCACAGAAGTTTTGGGATAGTGTTCTGTGGAAAATTAGAACTGTTTGGGCCCATGGATCAACGCTATGTTTGGAGGAGGAAAAACAAGGCCTATGAAGAAAAGAACACCTTGCCTACTGTGAAGCATGGTGGGGGGTCAATCATGCTTTGGGGCTGTTTTGCTTCTGCAGGTACAGGGAAACTTCAGCGTGTGCAAGGTACCATGAATTCTCTTCAGTACCAGGAGATATTGGATGACAATGTGTTGCAGTCCGTCACAAACCTGAGGCTTGGGAGACGTTGGACCTTTCAACAGGACAATGATCCCAAGCATACCTCCAAATCCACTAGAGCATGGTTGCAGAAAAAAGGCTGGAACATTTTGAAGTGGCCATCGCAGTCACCAGACTTAAATCCGATTGAGAACCTCTGGTGGGACTTAAAGAAAGCAGTTGCAGTGCGCAAGCCTAAGAATGTGACTGAACTGGAGGCTTTTGCCCATGATGAATGGGCGAAGATACCCGTAGATCGCTGCAAGACACTTGTGTCAAGCTATGCTTCACGTTTAAAAGCTGTTTTAACTGTAAAAGGATGTTGTACTAAGTACTAAGATTGAATGTCACTTGGGGGTTGAATAAAACTGAAAATGATGTGAGCACAGAAAAGACATTTGTGGTTATTTCATTATAAATGTTATGTTATATTTGTCTGACCTACACATGCCTCTTTGATGTAATTGTAAGCAGGATGACTGAATGATCAAAATCAATGTCAAACCGGCCAAAACAATCAATTTCAGTTGGGGTTGAATAATTTTGAACACAACTCTATGTATTATGTAGTCTAGTTTTAGCCTGAGATGATTAACTCTTTCCCTGCGTTTAAGAGAAAACGCTTCACTGCCAATGACAAGGTTTTTTTGGCAATCCATATTTACGCTATTATCCACTAGGTGGTGCTCTTACCAACTTACCAAACATTGAAGGATCCACCGATCCAAAAACAGTAAAAAATCTGTGTATGTTTCTGATCTCTATCAAAAGTCCTTCACAAAAATGCAATTATCTCCAAAATGTGGTATATTTGAAGAAATCTACCCATATTTGAGAGGTGATAAAGGAGATCAAATGAGGATAGGATGAAAAGTTTTTTTTAAGCAAAGCGTCTTATTTCTTTTGATATATTGTATGTTTATATATTTTAAAGAAGAAATTTTTCTTGAAGGCATTACATTTTATGAAAATCATAAAAATGTTGGCGCTGGCTGTTTTTTAAAAGCGCAGGCGGAGAAAGAGTTAAAGATTATTGAAGGACTTCTATTTTGGCCTCTTATTGGCAATTTTTTCTTGATTATTTAATCCATTCAAGTGACCCAAAACCTTTGACTATGCTGTAGCCATTTTTGGAGATATTAATCGAATCTTTGATTGTTTTCTTTTGCAATTGTAGATTTTTCCACGCGATCTGTCGTGCATGTCTACGATGATTACGTTTGAATACCTCATTCAGCTGTGTCAGAATAAAGAGCAAGTGTGTCCTCTCAATAGCGGCAGAGACGCTCCAGGTACCCACCGCATCACATCGAATCAGTTTGGCTGTGAATGTGTGTCAGTTTTGTTTATCTGATATTTTTCTATCAGGCGAGGTCACCACCACCCCTGTCGATGACTGCATACACATCGTGCCTTTCCAGTTTGACCTGATGAAGCTCCTGCCCAAGTGCCAACAGATTGAGCTCTTCTTCTATACCTTCGGTTGGGGTACGACTCCATTACCTGACCCCTAACCTGTCCTTTCATTCTTAAATACATTTCCAGATTTTAATTCGAGGGCACTTAAATTAAAAAAACAAATAATGACCACATGGATAAATAGTTTAAAATGAACCCTGCAATTTTTCCTTAAAAATAACAGCAGTCAGTTTTGATTTCATGGGGACTTTAACACCCAAAAAAGCACCCAAGAGTTTCACTCAGTGTATCTGTCGCAGATCAAGAGGAATCGACTCAATGCTCCACCTCTCTGCCCAATGACATCCTGTTGAGCCTCTTCCACGGCTCTCTCCAGACCGAGCTGAGTGATCGAGAGATCCCATTGGACAGCGGAGATCATGTGGCATTCATGCATCACATTCTGGAGCGGGAAAGGGACGGTCACCTGGCTCCGTTCTCATTACCTGTCATTAAAGGTAGTCTGTGCAAATGTCTTCCCGGAGACAAATATGTTTGTAAATTCTTAAATTTCTGAATGCACAAATTGGTTTAATGTGTCATGATAAAAACCTTTAATAAATTAATAGCATCTTGATCGGTGAAGGAGACCATAGGGCTTAAATTAATTAAAGGATACAAAAACACTAAACCCCCTTGAGAAAATTCATGCTAATGGATGTCAACCATCCCAAAATGTCCTTTTATTGCTTTATTAGTAATTTGTATTGCCATAAAGGGCTGACCTCAGACCTGTCCCTGTTCTCTTTATCTATGCGTGTTTAGAGGAGTGTTTGAGGGGTGCAGAGAGACAGGACACCGTTTTGTCCTTCAACACTGTTGAAAGCAGTAAAGAGGTGACGGGTTCATCCAGTACACTTCAGGTACGAATCGTATTGTAGCAATGCACAAACACACTCATAACTCATGCACCTGACCCGCACAAAACTAAAATACAACACTTTGTGTTTGTTCTGACAGAGTTTCAGTAATGCAGATCTTGTGGAGGATGATGGGATAGCAGGCGTGGAAAGAGACGACGCCTTACCTCAGTGGAAATGTTATGCCAAATACATCAGCCATCAGCAGATATTACTCACTTTCCTTCCAGCAACATTTACAGGTGCGTTATATCTCAATATCATCCTTTTCTGACTGAATCATCCCTTATTTAAACGTATCAAGGGATTAAAGACAAAATCTATAAGCTTTTTGCGTTAAAATATCAAAAAAACACTAGCACAGTGTTATATATGTGTTATACTTTATCCTAAATGTTCCTAAGTGAGTTTAATAAGTGTCTTGACTCTGCAGATGTGCATCTTTTAATGTCATCTGGACTGGACACCGAAGCTCCCTTCAGTAGCAGCCTGCAAGAAGAGAAGGAGACCTGTAGTCATGACAACAGCCAATCACAGCCAATCAGCAGATTAGGAAGCAATGGTCAAGAGGATGCAAGTCATGCTGCTGATGTTAAAGATGACGTTAGCTCCACAGCGGGATCAGAGTCAACTCTGGAAACATCTAAAGATCAAACAAGCATGAGTACAGGAAACGCAGGTAGAAAAAAAATCACTGCATCCAGAAGTGGCACATTACCGAAAATCGTTGTTTGTGCTATTTTCGAAATCACCCTTTATCCTCTTTTTATTTTAGACATTTTTTCTAATGCGTTGTGCTGGGTTGTTCTGTCAAGTGTGAAATATTATTGGTCCAAAACTTGAACATCTGTATATATTAAATAATGCTGTTAATTGCGATTAATCGCATACAAAATAAGTTTGTGTTTATATTTATACACACACACACACTTCCTTTACTTCCTGCTCACTATGCAGGACTGGTCCCGAAATCGCTACTGCGCAGACTTAAAACCTAAGATGTCAGCGCCGTATCAGGACACCGGCTGCTTCACCTTTTACCAATGGAAGAGAGCGAACGGGGGTCGTCCATCATGTTTTACAGACTATGGTTAATAGGAATGTGTAATTTTTGAACCAATTATAATTGACAATTTGCGGAACAACCCAGAAACTTTTATTTTGCGTGCGATTAAAGGATTAGTCAATTTTCTTTAAAAAAATCCAGATTATTTACTCACCACCATGTCATCCAAAATGTTGATGTCTTTCTTTGTTCAGTCGAGAAGAAATTATGTTTAAAAAATGCAGCTTTAAATTGCAGTTTGAAAGGACATGGTGGTGAGTAAATTATCTGGACTAATCCTTTAATCGCAATTAATCGTTTGACAACACTATTTAATCTATATAAAGATGTGCAATTTTGAACCAATTATATTTAACAATTGGCGGAACAACCCAAAAACTTTTATTTTGTATTCGATTAATCACGATTAATCGTTTTACAGCACTATTTCATATATATAGAGAGATGTGCAATTTTAAACCAATTATATTTTACAATTGGCGGAACAACCCAAAAACTTTTATTTTGTATTTGATTAATCACGATTAATCGTTTGACAGCACTATTTAATATTTATATATAGAGATGTGCAATTTTAAACCAATTATATTTTACAATTGGCGGAACAACCCAAAAACTTTTATTTTGTATTCGATTAATCACGATTAATCGTTTGACAGCACTATTTCATATATATAGAGAGATGTGCAATTTTAAACCAATTATATTTTACAAATGGCGGAAAAACCCAAAAACTTTTATTTTGTATTTGATTAATCACGATTAATCGTTTGACAGCACTATTTAATATATATAGAGAGATGTGCCATTTTAAACCAATTATATTTTTCAATTGGCGGAACAACCCAGAAACTTTTATTTTGTATTCGATTAATCACGATCAATCTTTTGACACAGAGAGAGAGAGAAAGAAAGAAAGAGAGAGAGAGATATGTGCAATTATATTTTTCAATTGGCGGAACAACCCAGAAACTTTTTTTTTTGATTAATCATGATTAATCGTTTGACAGCACTATTTAATATATATAGAGAGATGTGCGATTTTCCTTGATGCTGGACACTAGTGTTACACTGTGTGAAGATATGACGTCTACAGTTTATTATGGGCTCTTAAACTACAGTTGATCAGAACCAAGGGTTGTTTAAAAAGATTTACATTTACGCTCTCCTCTAAATCTCAGATGCAGGAGAGAAAGACGGCGTCCAGTTCTTGGAGCCCCAGAAGCAAGATTGTCGAATCACATTCAGCCGACAGACGTCTCAGCCGAGCAGCGGTGACGCAGCTCGACCCCGCTGCCCGATCTACATCTACAACTGCACACTAGACTCCCTCAAAGAACAGCTCGTCCATCCGCGATCAGGACGTCAGCCCAGAGACGTCTTCTTCAGGTACCGAAACACACGCTTGATCATTTCCACCACGAAATCGCTATTTTATTTGTGTAGTTCAGTTTTTACCTCAGTGAAGGTCTCAGTACAGTTATGAGCTCTGTTGCAAATTCTAGTGAGCTGGCTTGACATCTACTTAGGCAGCACAGATTATCACAATGCTTTTCATGAAAAGAAAGACACATGTAATGGTGCTGCCCACTTAAAGTGTCAGCTAGGTAGACCGCTCACTATGTTTTGTTACAGAGCTATTGTGTTTGGTTATGTGGCCTAATGTTATACTGTTTGGTTTTTCTTTGGTCGAGAATAGACCTCAAGAAACAGATTGCTGGGATTTGAATCAGCAGCTCAAATACAGGTAGCCCTGCTTACTGCTTCCTGATGCTGCGGCCACCCTGTAGCTGTCATGAGGGTCATGATCTGTCACGTATTTCAGGAGATGGGCCCGTTTTTGTTACTTTAGGGATATCTTTAACTTTTTCTCTCTCTCTATCTTTCTCTCTTTGGAGGGTTGAGCTACTACAGGCTGGAGTCTGCACAAATCTATGGCTATGAGGTCTTAGAAGTAGCCAACAAGAGGAAAATTATAGTTGTACTCTTTTATCTTTGCTAAGTCCATATGTACAGTCAGTACAGTGATATGGATTTTTTTTTTGTTGTTTCTCATACATTTTAAGACCTCATATCCTGCTGAGGATTGTTCTCTCTCTTTTGAAATCTTTGCCCTCTGCTTATGATTCTGATATAAGTCGACTTAACTTGAGACTTGAGACTTCCCAAAGTTCCTAAACTCTGACTTTTTCCAGTTTGGTGACTAGATAAAGCTCTCTTATACACATAAAAAGTGCCACAAGGAAAATATTGCTCATTAGTAAGTCGATTTTTTGAGACTCAAAGCCTTCCCATAACTTCATCACCATTAGTGTGAATGTCAGACATGCTTTCTCAGGTTCTGAAGAGTAGAAATAAGTAGGAATGGTATTTGTTGGAGAATTTGACTCTTGTGTTGCTACAGCTGTGCTTATATATTGGCTGTTTTACAATCAAAATTTTATATACAGTGAGGAAAATAAGTATTTGAACACCCTTTTATTTTGCACGTTCTCCCACTTAAAAATCATGGAGGGGTCTGAAATTGTCATCGTAGGTGCATGTCCACTGTGAGAGACATAATCTAAAAAAAATCCAGAAATCACAATGTATGTTTTTTGAAACTGTTTATTTGTATGATACAGCTGCAAATAAGTATTTGAACACCTGTCTATCAGCTAGAATTCTGACCCTCAAATACCTGTTAGTCTGCCTTTAAAATGTCCACCTCCACTCCATTTATTATCCTAAATTAGATGCACCTGTTTGAGGTCGTTAGCTGCATAAAGACACCTGTCCACCACATACAATCAGTAAGAATCCAACTACTAACATGGCCAAGACCAAAGAGCTGTCCAAAGACACTACAGACAAAATTGTACACCTCCACAAGGCTGGAAAGGGCAACGGGGAAATTGCCAAGCAACTTGGTAAGAAAAGGACCACTGTTGGAGCAATCATTAGAAAATAGAAGAAGCTAAACATGACAATCTCCCTCGGACTTGGGCTCCATGCAAGATCTCACCTTGTGGGGTCTCAATGATCCTAAGAAAGGTGAGAAATCAGCCCAGAACTACACAGGAGGAGCTGGTAAATGAACTGAAAAGAGCTGAGACCACCGTTTCCAAGGTCTAAGACAGTGTTTCCCAATCCTGGTCCTCGGGCACCCCCTCCCAGAAAGTTTTAGATGTCTCCTTATTTAAAACACCTGATTCGACTCATCAGCCTCCTTCTAAAATGGTAAACATATGTCCCTAACGAGCTGATGAGTTAAATCAGGTGTGTTAAATAAGGAGACATCTAAAACTTTCTGGGAGGGGGTGCCCGAGGACCAGGGTTGGGAAACACTGGTCTAAGATGCCATGGTTTGAAATCATGCATGGCACGGAAGGTTCCCCTGCTTAAACCAGCACATGTCCATGCCCGTCTTAAGTTTGCCAATGACCATTTGGATGATCCAGAGGAGTCATAGGAGAAAGTCATGTGGTCAGATGAGACCAAAATAAGAACTTTTTGGTAATAATTCCACTAAACGTGACAATTTCAGGCCCCTCCATTATTTCGAAGGGGGAGAACTTGCAAAATAGCAGGGTGTTCAAATACTTATTTTCCTCACTGTATATGTCAATTTTATAATTTTTTATATGTGAATAGCTCAGATGCAAAAGGCGCTAAACGTCACCTCCATCAAAAATGAGAGAATGATATTGACCAAATGCTCTCGGCACGTATTATACGTTCATCGAATACTTTCACTTGAAATACGGTTAGTTCTGGCCTTAGGCAATTTAGAATGATTTTTTTTTGGGGCAGAATTCGTTAAACGACACAACGATTTTTCAGCAAAGTCCTCTAAGTGCACAGAAGAAGAACCGGATGAAAGACAGCAGGCTTGCATTGTATTTTAATTGTCAAGCCTTTTTCCAATTTATCAAATATATTAGGATATTGACCGAATTCTGGAGCATTTTATCTTAATTCAGAAAGGACAGTGAAGAGTGACTGGAGACTTTTTTCCGAAGTGGAAATTTTTGCATTTGTACTTAAAAGGTTTTGCAGCGAAAGACAAATTTGTTAATTACCGATAAAATGACTTAAGGCCGAAGTATGGTCAATTTTTTTTATAAAAGTCCACGAATAATGTGCATGACGCAATTTTTGTCAGAAGAGTGTCCACATACTGCGCCTACAGGAGAATGTAGTATGGCCCTGTCCCAAATAGCACACTCCAGACTTGTGGTCCTCCTCAGAGTCCACACTTTGATAACATCATGTAGTGCAGACTTTAGGGACCCTTGATGCGAGTCCATGTGGGTGCACTGGAGTCGTATTTTGGGACAGACTCGAGTGTCACGCCGGAAATAGGAAGAGGAGTTGCCCGTCAGTGTGAACTCCTCCCTACCGTCGTCTGACTGGTCTGATTGCCCTTTCGCAAGGACTTCTGGGTTGGTAAAGTGCGCAAAGCCTGCTAGGGGGCGCTGATGAGCACACTTCGGGGTGTAAAAAAGACAGATGGGACACCCTACGGACTCATTGACTAAGCGAGCACGCGCAATTTAAGGCCACGAGACCGAAAGTCCACATAAAGTGCGCCATTTGGGAGAGGGCCTACGTAGCCCAGGAGATGCATTGCATTTTGTCACAATGCGTTTGCGTCAAAGTCTGTGTATACATACGTGTAAAAAAAACTATACATTGCAAGATTGTGTTCGACTGCACATATGTTTAAAGCACAGAATTGATCTTTACGTTTGATTAAAATTTCTTGCGTAAGCGTTCATGACAGCTCATCTTATAAATGATTATAGTGAGTTTACTGTCATGAATCCTCAGGTAAGTAGACAATTTTCAACAGATATCTTTGATCTACTTTCTCAATAACTTACTTTCTCTCATTTTCAATAATTTTTTATTTGGACTGCAGCTTTAAAACGTAAACTTTCTGTTGAACGGCCAGCGCACATAGCAGTATTGCAATACATCTACACTTGGCTGTATAAAGGTCATCATTCTTTATTAGATGAAACAAGATTTCGGACCTAACACCCGACCTTACATCTGTATAGTTCAATTTGTGGTGTTTAATCTCAACTAATGATGCTTATGGCTGGAAATCTTGCTTGCTGCAAAGCCTGTCAGTATATTAGATTTCAGGCGACTCTGGGCCGAAGCCACACTGGATCCGCTCACTTAGGCCCAGATCCGGTGCAGATCCGGCCCAGAGTCATCTGCTGTCTGGGTAGCATATAGATGTAAAGATCATCTAGAATGTTTATATAAATGCCATCCAGCGTAATCTGGGGTGTTAAAACTTATTTTTTGGTTGTCACTTACAGTCTTTTGCTTTTTTCTGTTGTGTTGGGCTGGTGTCTGGGTTTAAACGTACAGTTAACGGTCAGTAAACGTTAAGACAAATGTGTCTTCATGTTTTTCTGGTGGTGTGTGTGTGTTTTGGCAGGTCTATTTCTCAGGAGCGCAGTAGCGCCTCCTCTTGGACTGAACTCATGGCTCATCCTCACAAACACAAAGAACTCGCCAACTACTGCAACCTGCTACAAGAGCATTACTATCAGAGCTATGTCAAAGGTCACAGAAAGGATGATTTTTTATTTAAAAAATTGTATTACAATGATACAAAGCTGCACTAGTAACATTGTTTTTGATAACATTTACGATGATTGACAGGTGTATATCGCAGCTTGCAGCAGTCTTACAGCGTGAGCTCTCAGGACGTGTTGACGGCGATGGATTACTGCGAAGAGTCGCTGCAGGAGATCGACATCACTTCCTTCCTCCAGACTCTGTGCGGACACATACGTGTGTTTCGTGAGAAACACGAACTACAGGGATACGTCGAGGTTAGCAGGTCGGGCGACGTTCCCACTACCTTCATCATCGGCGAAGATGAAGACGGAACCGACAGAGCAACACTCATGTCTTCATCCAGGTACCTGCAGTGCATTGTGTTGTTATTGTTGTAGTTATTGTTTGTGATTCATCAATGTTGGTTTTTTATGTCAAAAGTGTTGAACTGGAAGACGTGAGCGAAGCGGATTCCAGAGGAAAACTCTCTGTCCCAGCTTCCCCTCTGGCACTGGATGAACCCAAGTCTCCCAAAATCCCAGAATTCCCTTTGTCTCTCCTGCAGTCCCAGCAGAAGTGTGAGGTGTATGCTGATTTGCACAAAATCATACAGGTATATATAAGAGTACAGCTGTTAGGAGAGATACAAGAGTACACAATATCACAAAGTTTGCTTGTTTCTTTTCAGGATAAGTTCATGGAAATTGGAGCTCAGTATTTTAAGACTGTGCCTTCCAATCCGCATTATTTCTTTTACTGCCTTCCATCTTCCAAGAAAGAGGTATGTTAAACCATTCACATGCATTAAGGTTTTAGTGATTTAAATCATGTTTAAACCCATTTTTATCATAATCCATTTAGGAGGAGTCAGACAGAGAGGGCGACAGGAGACCCAGCGATGAGTGTGAAGTGTCTGATGCTGAACTAGCCACAGAAGATGGTTAGACTGAATTTAACTACAACAGGGTTAAAAGTCGTATGCATGCTGGCATTTCAAAACTGACCACGAGTAAAGCAGACCATGCAGGTCACACTATGTATTTTTAAGATATTAATATGGCCAAGCATGGTAGTAGATGCAAACGTAAATAAAAATGTCTGCTCGTTGTTTCTTCTGATCGATCCATCACTTTAAAACTCACCTAGTCCGAAAACAACTCGAGGTGTGCAGAAATAAGTGTTTTGCATGTTTGCAGAGAACGTGTCTGGCTGCTGCATCGTCACGGAAAGTGATACAGATTTGGAGGTGGAGTATCAGGAATGTGTGAATGGAAAAGCAGAGGATGTTGAAGAGGAAGTTGGGGAGGGCAGGTCACCGTCTGACTCTAACACTGTGAACCAGGACGATGATTCCTTCAGCATTTTGGATGGGGATTCACTCCTGGAGCCCGAGAGACCCCAGCCGGAGATGCCGCCTCTATTTGTGCACCTTACCTGTTCGGTTAACATGAAGAGCTGCCACGGCTCCATGCCCACACAAACACTGCCCACCTGTCTGGGTAAGACACGGGACCCGGACTGTGGCAGTAATATTAGTCAAACTTTAGCGGCTTGTGTTATGTGTGTTAAAGCTGCAATCCGTAACTTTTGCACTTGCGGCAGTAATATTAGTCAAGCTTTAGAGGCTTGTGTTGTATGTGTTAAAGCGGCAATCCGTAACTTTTGCACTTGCGGCAGTAATATTTGTCAAGCTTTAGCGGCTTGCGTTATGTGTGTTCAAGCGGCAATCCGTAACTTTTGCACTTGCGGCATTAATATTAGTCCAGCTTTAGCGGCTTGCGTTATGTGTGTTAAAGCGGCAATCCGTAACTTTTGCACTTGCAGCAGTAATATTAGTCAAGCTTTAGCGGCTTGCGTTATGTTTGTTAAAGCGGCAATCCGTAAATTTTGCACTTGCAGCAGTAATATTAGTCAAGCTTTAGCGGCTTGCTTTATGTGTGTTAAAGCGGCAATCCGTAACTTTTGCACTTTGGGCAATAATATTAGTCAAGCTTTAGCTGCTTGTGTTATGTGTTAAAGCGGCAATCTGTAACTTTTGCACTTGCGGCAGTAATATTAGTCAAGCTTTAGCGGCTTGCCTTATGTGTGTTCAAGCGGCAATCCGTAACTTTTGCTCTTGCGGCAGTAATATTAGTCAAGCTTTAGCGGCTTGCGTTATGTGTGTTAAAGCAACAATCCGTAACTTTTGCACTTGCGGCAGTAATTTTTTGTCAGGCTTTAGCGGCTTGCGTTATGTGTGTTAAAGCGGCAATCCGTAACTTTTGCACTTGCGGCAGTAATATTTTTCAAGCTTTAGCGGCTTGCGTTATGTGTGTTAAAGCGGCAATCCGTAACTTTTGCACTTGCGGCAGTAATATTAGTCAAGCTTTAGCGGCTTGCGTTATGTGTGTTAAAGCGGCAATCCGTAACTTTTGCACTTGCGGCAGTAATATTAGTCAAGCTTTAGCGGCTTGCGTTATGTGTGTTAAAGCGGCAATCCGTAACTTTTGCACTTGCGGCAGTAATATTAGTCAAGCTTTAGCGGCTTGCGTTATGTGTGTTAGAGCGGCAATCAGTAACTTTTGCACTTGCGGCAGTAATATTTTTCAAGCTTTAGCGGCTTGTGTTATGTGTGTTAAAGCGGCAATCCGTTAATTTTGCACTTGCGGCAGTAATATTAGTCAAGCTTTAGCAGCTTGCCTTATGTGTGTTCAAGCGGCAATCCGTAACTTTTGCATTTGCGGCAGTAATATTTTTCAAGCTTTAGCGTCTTGCGTTATGTGTGTTAAAGCGGCAATCCGTAACTTTTGCACTTGCGGCAGTAATATTAGTCAAGCTTTAGCGGCTTGCGTTATGTGTGTTAAAGCGGCAATCCGTAACTTTTGCACTTGCGGCAGTAATATTAGTCAAGCTTTAGCGGCTTGCGTTATGTGTGTTAAAGCGGCAATCCGTAACTTTTGCACTTGCGGCAGTAATATTAGTCAAGCTTTAGCGGCTTGCGTTATGTGTGTTAAAGCGGCAATCCGTAACTTTTGCACTTGCGGCAGTAATATTAGTCAAGCTTTAGCGGCTTGCCTTATGTGTGTTCAAGCGGCAATCCGTAACTTTTGCACTTGCGGCAGTAATATTAGTCAAGCTTTAGCGGCTTGCGTTATGTGTGTTAAAGCGGCAATCCGTAACTTTTGCACTTGCGGCAGTAATATTAGTCAAGCTTTAGCGGCTTGCGTTATGTGTGTTAAAGCGGCAATCCGTAACTTTTGCACTTGCGGCAGTAATATTAGTCAAGCTTTAGCGGCTTGCGTTATGTGTGTTAAAGCGGCAATCCGTAACTTTTGCACTTGCGGCAGTAATATAAGTCAAGCTTTAGCGGCTTGCGTTATGTGTGTTAAAGCGGCAATCAGTAACTTTTGCACTTGCGGCAGTGATATTTTTCAAGCTTTAGCGGCTTGTGTTATGTGTGTTAAAGCGGCAATCCGTAACTTTTGCACTTGCGGCAGTAATATTAGTCAAGCTTTAGCGGCTTGCGCTATATGTGTTAAAGCTGCAATCCAAAAGTTTTGCCTACTCGGTGCGGATGAATCTGAGGTTACCACATCAGAGTGGATCTGTCATTTTACATTGACATGACACTAGAAGTACCTCCTAAAAATCATACGCGCTGTTTTCGTGTGTGTACCTTTAAATGCAAATGAGCTACTGCTCCTCATTCCCTTACCAAAAGATACCGTGGGCACTTTCAGTTAAAATTTATAGGATTCCTGTGACTACAGTCTGAGACAATAGTATCAATAGTACAATAAATTTACTTACATTATACATGTTTAGTTTGAAACCGATCACTCTGTCCTTTAGTAATTGCCATGTGTTTGTGATTTGTTGTTGCAGGGGAAGTTATTTCCTGTCTTGAGAATGCAGAGAATCTTCAGTCTGTGGATCTGAATGAGTTGTCGGTGACTCTTGACATATTTGTGCTTACGTTACCACTGGAGATTGAAGCCATGCCCCCTGATTTCTGTCACAACAGGTCAGTGCTTCATGAGCCCTGCTTCAAAACCAAGTGAAGTGCCCTACTTGGCCTGCCTCATAGGCTGATCTGTTATGCACTACGTAGACAGCAACTTTGTGCACCATTAACACAGCACGTTCCCTTTTTCCAACATTTACTTTTTTCCTCTCAGACAGTGCATTTTGAGTACATTAGTGCTGCCGCGAATAGTCGACGTAGTCGACGTAATCGACGATGAAAATTTGTCGACGGCAATTTTTTTAGTCGAGGAGTCGCATATTTATTTTTTTCCGTCTCAAACGGCCCACTGTAATTCTGTCTCATGTCTCAAATGGCTCAATGTAATTCACCTCCACACCAGTCTGTGCGCTGTTTGCGCCCTGCTGGTTAATCTGCTACGCTATCATCTTTCTTCCCTCTCCCCCTGCCTTCACTGCTTTAATTTTGAAAAATTGGCGGTGGCAGGTGAGTCTATGGAATTATGAGTCGGAAAGCTTCCGAAGTATGAAAGTATTTTAAGCCAAGTTGTGATAAAAGAGTGGTCTGTTACACCGTGCCAAACGTCGCTGGCTTATCACGGGAGCACAACGACAATGCACGAGCATCTCAAACGAAAACACTCGGGAGTTATTGACGATACACCCACAGAGAATAGGACAACGTAAGTAACTGTTATATGATTATTAATGAAACAGCGAGCTAGTCAGTACTGTTTTATTAACTCTTTTGAGAAGTACAATGACTCTGTCTTTGGATGTTAAAGGCTATCAGTGTTTGCTCGTGATTCCGCCACGGAATCAACACTGGGCGCAACAAATAGATTTTTCATGATTCCCATTTACATTTTTATTTTACTATTTTAAACGGCTCAATTCATTGTTGCGAGTGTTCAGCGCGTCTCTCTCTCTCTCTCTCTCTCTCTCTCTATATATCACTCATGTTGCTTGCAGCGCCTCGACCGCGCGCGCCTCTCTCTTACGTGACAGTGAAAAGGTGGCAGTGTTTTTAATGTACTTTCTTTTTCGCGTAAACGTCAACATTCACAGATGTCTCTGACAAAGACGACTGTTCGAGTTAACATGACTTGAAGAAAGATTAGCAGTAGTGTGAGTCTGTGTGCGAGCTTTCTCCCTCCCTATGATGCTGTATGCCGTGTTCTGTAGTCTATGTAACAACAACAACAGTGTATTCTCTTATATTTCTGAATTTGCACCGAATTGTCTGTGCTATATCACTCGCATTTAAAATCAAGAAATGGCTCAAAACACAACAACAATTATGAGAAGAGCAACAGCAGTAAAGCTACAATGTAAATGTATGGTGATTTTTGCATATCTAAATCAGGATTTTAGCAGCAGTTAAAGGAACAGCTGGTTGGATAAAAAACGAGGTGATGGGTCATGTTTAGTCACTATTTTATAGGCTACAACAGAACAGATAATATGTAAAATAGCATTCAGTTGTGTTAAAATGCAATATAAGATCAAAGAGTAGAAGTGAAACATTTCATATTTTTGTTAAGCATCTTCTTTGCACTGGAAGTTTTTATTATTATTTATATTGTTTACATTGTAATTTTTTATTTGGTAACATTTAAGTTATTCATATTGTTTATGACACACCGGTGGGTTCAAAATAAAATGGACACAATGAAATAACAAACACTTGAGTTTTTTTTAATTAGTCGTTTAGAATAGTCGACTATTCGAAAAATTAGTCGAAAGATTAGTCGTTAGAAAATTAGTCGTTAGTGGCAGCACTAGAGTACATACAGGGCTTTTTCAAAAACAATATAAGATAATTTATCTGCTCACCAAGTCGTAAAAAAGCATCATTACTTAATTATGTAAATGTTTGATGTATGCAGGTACACCTCAGAGAGCAGCGTGTCTCTGAATCGCTCTCCTGGACAGCCATCATCTTACCGCTCAGACGAGGAGCTCATGGGAGATCTAGACGGCCTGCGAGGGGTCGGTGTGGAGGGGTGAGTATTTAGACATCAGCGGATCTTAAGTCGTCTCTAAACACGGGCATTCAAACCCTTATTCATTTCATCTTCTGCAGTATGTCTGGAGATCCTCTGTCCAAACTTCCAGTCCCTCACAAAATGGCAGTTTTGGCCACCATGGATGAGGTAAGAGTCAGTTTTTATGGCTTGGTTACATAGTCAAATATGAATTAGTTTCATATTGTTTTTCTGATTCGTTCAGATCCGCTGGCTACTGGAAGATGAGATCGTCTCGGCTCTACGACACTCCTCCGTAATCAACTCCTCCACCCTGCAGAAGGTCTCCGATCACGTGTGCCGTTCCAGCGGCCGACCGCAGTGTTACAGCGAAGTCGTTCCTCTGCAGTTTGTGTTCGGTCCCGAACAATCCCTGGAAAAGTTTCAAGAGGTTCGATGACCTTTATTAGTGTAGATAAGACTCCTCAGAACAGGTGGAGTATAAGAGATTACGTTCTCCCCCGCTGTTTAATAACACACGCTCGCTTTGCCACCGCAGGAGTTCAAGAGGCTATCGATTCCCGGATACCTGCTGAACGCCGAGCAAGACAACTTCCACTACGTGTCTCTCAGTCGGCAGCGGGCTCACAGACTTCAGGCTGCTAGACAGCTGTCTCGCATGACGACTGAATATTCGCAGCAGACCGACGTCTGTCCTGAGGTGGGCAATAGATCCACAGCGACCCTCACCACATGTGACGAAGAACCAATAAAAACAGAGCTAGATGTTAAGGTTATTAAAAAAGCAGTGTTTTCACCATAACTAGTTAACCATGACACCTTCTGAACAAGGGAGGTTTGCTTTGTAAAGTCCTGTATTGCTTTCTCCCAACAGAATTATCACGGAGACGGAGATACCCAGCAGGTGTGGAACGACTCAGACCCGCGACCCACCGAGTCATCTGATCCTGGTCCGATCAAACAATCAGAGGCGGAAGAGACTCAATCTCAAAATGCATCCGTCCTGCAGATGGGCAGCAGCATGGAGCGATCGTCCGATCACACGTCCCCTCCTAAAACACCTTCTGCCGCCAGTTTGGCCGAGTCCATGCAGTCCGTCACACACAGTAAGTGACCGATAGTGAATCTGTGGTCTGTTCGTGGCCTTAGATGGTCTGTCAGCATCACAGCTTATTTTTTACCAAGAAAGGTTCACACATTTGCTTTTTAGGCAGTGGGAAACGGCAGCCCAGTCGAGTTCAGAGCGTGGTGTCAAGTCAAGGCAGTCTGGACTCAGATATGCTGGGTAAGATACGTTTACTTAATGTGCATTACATCATCATTCCTCGTGTTCCTCATCTGTCTGTATGTGTTTCAGGTTATGATGGAGGCAGCAGTGATTCGGAGTGTGACGGACCCACTATGAACGAACAGGAGAGACGGACGCCCCTCATGCCTGATTTCTGGCTCATCATCAGAATTCATCACGACAGGGTGGAGGTCTTCTCTCACGCCAGGTACAAAGACACGCACGTTTGAAATTCATGTCTGGAACGTGTCAAATACATCAAACCAATAGTTAGCAATCTTTAGGCTGTTCCAAGCTTTATAATGGTAGAAAACCGGATCCATGACTTTCAAACCAAAAAAGTACATCCTTGGTTAAATCGACTTCTAATTCGTAACTGCCGTTGTTTTGGTCTCTCTGTGTTCGACGCTATTGTCAGTGGCGTGCTGTGACTTCTCTTCTGGGGAGGCAGGAATGCGAAACTCGTCAAAACATGCATGTGTGTCGCTCGTGTGTCGGTCAAAATATGTGTTCGGCGCATCATGGTTCATTTTAAAATGTGGGCCTGCTGCAGGTGCGTCGAAGCGGTTTATGATAAAAGAGACGCTCGCGCTTGCCAAATACTCGCCTAAACTCATGTGAAATCAGAGTTTAAGTGTTAAGCGTTTAGTATCGTGTGAACTCGAGCATCTCTTTTATCATAAACCCCTCTGGGCACCAAGCACGTATTTTGACGTATTTTGCATGATGCACATAGGTTCACATGACACGGCAACTAGGGGTGCGACGAGATCTCATCCGACGATCTCGCGAGATTAAATATGTATCACAAAATTAATTATGTCACGAGATTTCTCGTGGAGGTGAAATGCCGGGCGTTTCTCAGACAAAAGGCTGCATCCTTTTGAGGGCGCATTTGTAGACGTCATAAAGACTGTCTTATTACAGAATATTAACAATTATAAAGTTTACTATTATATTTAGTTAATCGTAAATTGTTGTAATATGCTTATGACTTGCGAATGCAATGCTCAGTTAACTGAAATAAAGCAGGCTTGATGACGTATGCAGCCTGCCTATACGACCTCTTGATGCTGCAGCTTTCTGTTTGAGAAACGGACACTGTCCTCCTGATATAAAGTTAAGTTTCTGGCTAAACCTTTTACAGAGCATGCATTATATTCTGTCTTTTACTGCGTGTGCTTTTTTGTTTGGGTTTCCAATAATGTTCATCGGAGACGCGTTGTGTTTGTCTGTTAATCAGTGTCAGATGTGAAGTCTCAGCAGATTAACCCCTCACTCGAAATTGACATGATTTTATGTCTGCATGTATCATTTCAACATATAAACGTTGTTTTGCTAAAAAGTAACCTTCTGAAATAAAACTAACAGAAGCGGGTCCTTTTGCGCCCCCCTGCAGGCATTTGTTATAATACATAATGCTGGTGTATTACAAAGGGTACATAGTCATACTATATTACTGTAATGTGTTTACTTGTTTTGATGGTTTATTTGAACCAGTTATTACTGCATTATTATGTCATTTTAAAGGTTACTTCTCACTTGGGGCTATTTTTACCACCAAAAAATATCAAATTACTTCATTATCAATTAGCAAAATAATTGTTAGGGACAGTCCCAGATTAGTTAAAACATTTCAAAATAACATGATTTGAGTTTCCTCTTAATTTATTTTATCATTGAGGATTTCTTAAAAAATGTCAGAATCTCGTCTCGTTCTTGTGAACCCAATATCGTGTCTCGTCTCGTCTTGTGGATTAGGTGTCTCGTCACACCCTTAACGGCAACACACATTTTGACATGATGCATGATGCACATTGGTTCACATGACACGGCGAACACAAATTTTGACATGACGCATCATGCACATAGGTTCACATGACGCGGCGAAAACATATTTTGACATGACGCATGATGCACATAGGTTTACATTTTGGCATGATGCACATAGGTTCACATTTTGACATGATGCACATAGGTTCACATGACATGGCGAACACTTATTTTGACATGATCCATTGGCTAATCACATGCCTGCGTTGTGTTTTCCTGCAAATATAGAAGAGAAAAAACAAGATGATAAATATTTTTCATAAGGATTTCAAATTGTTTATGGGCATAACCAGGTCATCATTTGATTGATTCGAGCACATTCTCACAATGTCTATGTTCAGATTTAAGCTTGCAAACATCAAGGCGAACATGAGCCTTGAGATTTCTCTCCCTTGTATGTTTACGTTCGTAATGATGGTCTGCGTTCGCTCGCTTCTAAAATACACCGCTAACAAGAGCATCAAGGTTTTTTATAATGAGTCAATTGCAAATTTGTGTCCCCGGACATGCAAACATAGTTACGTTTTGCATTTCTATCTGTGACCATTAAACGCTTTGTACTCGTTGAACTCGTTGAAGTTTTTTTTTGCATTATGGGATGATTTGTGATTAAACCTCACGCTCTAGACGTTTGTTTTGTGTCGACAGGAGCTTCAACAGAGGAAAAGAGGAGGAAGAGGATGAGATCCCAGAGTTCTTGCGTCTTCATCAGCTGGTGGTGAGGAGGATCGGAGAAATGTGCAGAACGGTCAACCAGGTACAAAGCAGAATAGTCTTAGAAAGCTTAATCGGGCCAAGAACATTTGTCTGACATGTACAGATGACAAATCGAGGGTGGGAATATACTACACAGGCTTTCGTGCTCAGATTTTAAATCGCAATTATTGCTTGCGTGTAGCACAAAATATATTGTCCAGCTGAATATCTTGGCCTTAGTACTTGGATAAGTAATGGGTCCTTAACACCTTTTCTCAGTTGTTTTTCGCTAACCTTTGAACTTTTTGCTTCACAGCGCCTCCTACTGCAGGACCTGCATGATAGTCACGTGTGTCACTCACTCCTGGTGGCTGAGAGCGAGGAAGACATCTGGAAACATGAATCTCTCTACAGGCCTCGCATGACCAATTCAGACGGTACAGAAGACATCTACATAAGAGCTTAACCCGTGTTAGCTACATATACCAGAGCCACACACTGTTGGACAATGAGTCTTATGGCATTCAGTAATAACACCTAACGATTGCTCTTTAAATTCAATCACATTCCCACAATAGCACACTTTGCAAAAACCCACAGGAAGTTCATATCAAGGTTAACATGAATGAGAGATTTTGGCAGCTGCGCAGGTCCCCTCTTTCGCTCCAGTTTTATAGCCGCAGTTTAGCGTGAATTACTGCTAATGTCCCAATATCGCAGACTGTTTCGGCTCTGACTGTGCAAATGAATTTGATCCAGAACACAGCGGAGACAAATTACCGAATGCCTCAGTTGTGTCGTACAACTCTGTCGAGTTCAGATAATCCCGCTAATCTCTCCTTTGTTATAAAAGTGTTACGATGAAAGTCTTTATTGCACCTCTTTTCTGTCCCAGACTACAATGCAGATGAGAGCTATCAGCCTCGGGACTACCTCGCCGCCACCATGCAATTCATACCTGGGTACTTTGCTTGCGATGTGGTTTGGAGTACCGTCATTTACATTCACCCGCGCCTCAAGATGGGGCCCAACATGGGTGTTGCACGCGGTAAGTGTGCGGCTGTGTGCCGTTCCTCGTAAAGTATGTATTTTATATCCCAAATATAATTTTTCCTCTCTCTTTTGTTTAGCTATGCAAGCTTTGCGTTCGGTCCTAAATGCCTTTTGTGTGGTCAACCGTAAAAACATGTTTGTGTATCAGGAGCGATCCACCAAATCCGTCTTCTATCTCCGGTGAGTCAATACCTCGTAATCAAGCATATATATATTCGTTTTCTGCAATTGTTTTTTATTCCCATCTCTCTCTCTGTAGACTCTCTGAGACTTGTCAGACAGGGAGATACAGCGATCTGGACAGAAACGTGCACGTGGTTCGCTCCGTGAGTCTGGCACGCAGCCAGGAGCCGCTCGGCTCCGAGGACCTCACGGTAACGTTCACATACTGTCACTTCTCATTAAGCTTTAGGAAACTGGAGCCCTCAGGAGCCATTAGGGCTCCGATTGCCGTCTAGTTTGAATGATTTACCTGCTGCTTACAAAGCACCGACCTGTCCTTGCATTTATGGCGCCACATCCTGAAGTGATGAGAGAGATCTGAGAGATTGTGTTGTGTTTATAGACTGAAAACAGGTCAGGGAATGTTTTCCCAAGAGCATCTTTAATGCATCTTACGTGTACACAGGGTCCTCGCTCATCTCTGGAAAGTTCGAGGCTGGTTGGACAAGTGGACAAACACATATTATTGCTGGTCCACGGCGTGGGGACTGCAGGTGAGAGACAAATAGTGCATTTCTTTCTACGTGCCGTCTGCATAATTGCAAAAGCAATTATGGTGATCAGATAATGACATGATCACTCAATCAAAATTTGTGCTAAATGCGTTTTGGGTGATTCTCACAAAATCCAGATTTAAAAGGTGTCCAGCATCACAATTTTTAAAAAGCCCTTGAAGCCATTTTTTTGCACATATAAGATTAAGGTCTGAACTTAATATAACCATTATTTTTGGAGGATTTAAAAAATATTTCCTATAGAATTATTTAAATGTTTTAGATTATCATTATCAAAAATGATCATTACCGCAACATGATATTACATTAAATATATGCATTTACAAACTCACGTTTTGGTAATGAGAACTACAAAGTTGTCTAGGTACTACGACAAACAAAATTTCAACTTTTATCTGGAAAGAAAAAATAAGAACTGCTTACCTGGTAGCCATCTTGAGTGTCACAGTCAATTATGTCCCTTCCAACAAATTTTGAGGGCTTAAACAATGATTGAAAATTGTTGCGGAGGATGAGAAAATTGGTCTTGGACACATTTATATTCCTTATTATTGTCTCTACATTTACCAATGATCACCAAACACCACATGTTTCTTTACTGTAAATGTTTATAGTTTTACATGCACTGAAGCTTTTTATTTTTTAGATTTTTTATTATAAATATTTTCATGTCAAAGAACCCAAATCATGAACACATTGCGGTAATGAAAAATGTTCCCTTAAATGTGAAAAAAACAACAAAAATTGGTTTGTATGATGTCATTTGAAATCATGTGAAAAAATAGTACATGAAGAGATGTTTGTAACTGTATGCTGCTTATTTTGATAGCATTTACTTTTTTATCAAAATGTTTCATGACACCTCATAAGTCGAATTTTGCGAGAATCACCCGTTTTGCATCATGCGGGTCAATTTTTTATAAAATTGTATTTGTTGCTGCTAAATGTGAATGCTAACTTCACAATGTCAATTGTGTCAGTAAAGTTGTGTAGTTGCATTTTATGAATAAGACCTTGTCTGTAATGAGCTTTAATCACATGGTAGGCGTGTTTACAATGTAATAAATGATGACTTGATTGAAATGCTGGCGCTATTTCAGCGCTTTTACTTTCGAGCTAGTGAATGATGTACTGCACCCAAAACAGCAGTATTGATTTTGGGCAGAATCAGACTCTCAATGTCATTTAAAACCACCTGCATTACTTTTTGGAGTATGTAGGGGGCACTGTTGCTCTTTATCCTGTGTACTGACAATAGGGCTATGATGTCATTTCTGTGCTATAAATGCTTGTACTTTAACTGCAGGGCTATTCACAGCAACCCTTTAATAGTTTTCCCATTTTACTTATGTAATGTGACGTGTTTGTGAGTGAAACAGAATATTTGATCAAATAAGTGGCATTATGAATTGATAGGACATAAACAAGGTTTCTATGTTATGGATGGTTCTTGATGACATCATCGAGAAAGGAAAGTCATTTATTTGATTGAATTTTAATAAAAGACAATAATTTTTCAGAGATGATGAATTGTGCATAATACGTTAAAGGGGTCATATGACGTTGCTAAAAGAACATATTTGGTGTAATGCAATCTGTTTATGCATTTTAAGGCACACTGTTTTCACATGCCGTACGGTATTGTTGCGCCTCTATGCGTAATCTTTTTATAACATAAATTTTTAACAAGCTCATCGTACTGAAAAGTGCGGTGTGCCCTGATTGGCCAGATCTCCAGTGCGTTGTGATTTGAACAAATTATCTTATATAAGAAATAAATAAATGTTGATGGGCTGATTTAAAGCGCTGGTTTAATTTGTGTTTGTCCTGTGATTGACAGGTCCAGAGATCACTGATGAACTAGTTAAGGTTTTGAGGAAGCGTTTGGACGAAGCCACGTTGGACATCATCACTGTCATGCTGGTCAGAAACTGCAAACTGACTCCTGCAGATGTGGAGTTTATTTCGACTGTTTCTGTGTTCGTCTTTCTCCCCTTTAGACAACTATAAATGAATCTGCAGAGCTTGAACAGAGCCAAACACGTGACCGTCAGCATAGTGTCTGAAAATCTAACAGATATAACAGCCAGACACGTTTCATATGTGAGCATATTTAAAAGTTGTGTGGCACGTTGTGGGTTTATTTCAAAGCGATCAGATGTATGATTTGGACTTGGTGGATGATGAAAGGAGGAAAAGAGTTTCATGCATTATATGCGTCTTGTTTCCGATGCATTCCCACAATGATCCACAGCTGCAGTGCATTTCTCACCACCTGGATTCAAGAAAAATGAGTCTAGTTAGTTACTTAGTTAGTTTCTCTGGCAGTCGCTCTTGTTTATTACATTATTTATTATACCTTTTAATTCCAGCGTTTCATCTTGTTCTCAGTTTATTCAGCCTCCAGGCTCTCCTGCTACTGAAGTGATGGAGTTCTGCCTGCCTCAGTACTGCATGCCGTGGATCCAGGCTGTCGCTCACTACCTCCGTCAGAACCTCCTCATCTTCCTCCACATACCCAAATACACCGACAGCAACACTGTACACCACTTCAAGGTAAAAGCAGAGGATAGCCTTTCATTTATGTTGTAACAGCATTGCTTCAGTGGCGCAGAGCATTGCGTTCATTTGCAATGGGACACACATACCGATAAAATGTATAGCTTTAATGCCCTGTAGGTTGTTTTGGATAAAAGCATCATGTAAATGTGACCATAAACGTTTACTAGAACTAGCGGGTATCAGATTGTTTTAAGGAAGGACATTCTCATTCTATAACGCATTTATTTGGACAAAAATTTGGATAAGAGTTGCCTCAGAATATAAGTGCAAGATGATGTCATTATTGTTTCTGATAACTTAGAATTGAAAAAGCGTATGGAGACCTCAAAGATACCAGACATGGACAAAAAACTCAAATAAAATATAAAAAAGTGGTGTATATGTCGTGTTTTTTATATGCTTTAAATGGGACTTTTTTAAGATGTCAAATAAATCATTGGTGTCCCCAGAGTACATATGTGAAGTTTTAGCTCAAAATATCATATAAATAATTTATAATAACATGTTAAAATTGCCACTTTGCAGGTGTGAGCAAAGATGTGGTGTCCTTTAAAATGCAAATGAGCTGATCTCTGTACTAAATGGCAGAGCAAACTATCAGATTTTTCTCTTGACACAAATACAATAGCATGGATTCAATCTTATCTTAATGACAGACAACAATGTGTTGAGGTAGATAATACAAAATCACCCTTAAGATCCTGCAGCATGGGAGTGCCACAAGGCTCCATTCTGGGCCCCCTGCTGTTTACATTATACATAAATGGTTTGCCAACTGTGTGTAAGAGTAAAATTATTATGTATGCTGATGACATGATGCTATATGCACATGGTAAAACTGCGGAAGTTGCTCAAAAACTGACCGTAGAGATGAAGAAAGTTTCTTTGTGGCTGAAAAACTCATGCCTCACCTTAAATCTCGATAAGACTGTTTCAATGTTTTTTACAAATCGTTATAAAATACAAAATTGCCCTAAGATTTTAATTGATGGACAAAAGATTTCAAATCCAGAGCAGGTAAAATATTTAGGTATCATATTGGAACAAAACTTAGGCTTTAAAAAGCATATAAAAAAGTTATCAAATACAATCAAATTTAATATGGCACAGTTTAGATACATTTGAAATTTCCTTACGATCGAGGCCTCAGGAGCCTATTTAAATGATATAATCGTTCCACATTTTCTTTATTGTATGAGTCATTGTATAAAAGTTCTTTAAAGATTCATGATAAGAAAGGCAGACGGATGTTGTGCATGTGAAGTCTTGACTTTTTATTTGACCAATTTAAATTTTGTACTCATTTATGTATGTATGATGTAGTATGTATTTTAACATAACAAAAGCCTGCCCAGGGACTACGGATGGGAAATAGCTCTTGAGCTATAACCTGTTACTATGCATCTTTCCTTTTGAGGTTAATGTTTAATGTATGCTGTTCCTGTTTCTTTAAATAAATAAAATTCAAAATTCAAATAGAAGCACTGGGGACCCAATTATAGCACTTAAACATGAAAGAAGTCATAAAAATGTCCCCTCGCAAATTCATCTTTCAACACCATTGTTGAGTGTTTTTGCCATAAAATTAGAGTTTTCCGTAGACGGTCTCATTCCGGTGGTTTAAAATTACCTCGGTTTCCTACGTCACAAGCATTTAACCAAACACATCATTACAGTTAAAAAGCCATAGATATTATTTATGGATGCCGCACATACTCGCCCTAAAAAGATTAGTGATGCAAATGCGCAGATCACGTATTCATTGTTTTGAACCAAACTTAGCAGTATTTTCCGGACTATAAGTCGCTCCGGAGTATAAGACGCATCAATCAAAAGTGCGTCATGAAGACAATAAAACATATATAAGTCGCAATGGACTACACGTTGCATTTATTTAGAAAATTATTTCACAAAATCCAAGCCGAAGAACAGACATTTAATCTGGACATTCGCGGCTGTAGACGGTAATGATGTCTCTTGGTTCATATGTCAAAATTAATTCATACTGACTTACAAGTCGCACCTGACTAGAAGTCGCAGCACCAGCCAAGTTATGAAAAAAATGTAACTTATATTCCAGAAGATACGTTATGTCTCTGAAACTGCCAAATGTAGCATCTATTTAAATATATATCCATGGTCGGAGGTGGTGCTAAAATGTGGGGGGTGGACTAATTTGCATATTCATATCTATGGTCCAAGCTGTGTGATTGAGTAGAGGGGCTAATTTGCATTTTCATAGACCTGTGTATATTAAATGAGGCAAGGTGTAGAGTTGCATTTAAGCTGTTTTTAAGCATGAAGAAATTACTGTCACAAAAACTTTTAAATATGCTGTTATGATCCCAAAGATGAGTTTTCAGTGATAAAATTATAGACTACAGGAGGACTTTAATAACTCAGAAAAAATACTACTTTATTTTGTTATTACCAGCTTCTTTCAGATTCATACACTTCAGAATCTCACAGGCGGTAAATTACATCCTTAAAAGTAACAGGACATTTTACCCTTTGATCAGTTTCATTTTTATTGAATCTTTTCTTGATTTATTTTGTTTTGCACCATGCGATGTACATCTGTGTCAAGTTAAAGTAGTTCAGCTTAATATTCTCCAGTCAATAATCCTCATTCTCTCTTTCTTTCTCTCTCTCTCTCTTTCTCTCTCAAGCATTACTTTCACACAAGCAGTGAGATGCCTGATCATGATATCTACCTCTACAATAAACCTGGAGGTCAGGGTACGGGAGGAAAAGGTAAGTTATATTGTCCCTCAAAAGTGTCCTGCCCACCTGACCAAATAACACAAAACTGAAAAAAGACAACCTTGAGTAAGCTCTGATGTTATTGGGTGACTTTATGGCTTTATCTCGCTTATTTATTTTCATGCAGGTCTCTGATTAACACAAACTATTAATCAGACTCTGATTGGTTGCTTTACATGTCAATCAGACGCCTATTCTATCACGCTGGGCGGGGCTTGTCCCATTGGAGCTGCGAGCTGCAGCCGAACTTTCGCCGCAGTCTTAGATCAGTCTAAGCGTGACTAATACTCTCCCAGCTCAACAGGAGAAAAGCTTTGATTTGTTCCTGCAGCGACTTGTTTAGCACCTCCTAAATCTCTCTGTTGACTTCGATACCCCTGAAGTCCTGCAGAGTTACACAGACTTCGCTTGTTTACCGTGCAGAAATAATTTAGTGTGGTTTATTGCATCAGTGTTTGTTGGCAGGACTGCAGAGTTTCCCCGTGTTAAACTGTGAGGTGCTGTCTGATGATATTTTTGGTTTTGCTGACTGGTGAGCGTGTCGTGTATTTATTGCTTCACCCTAATTAACAAGTGGAGGCAGTGGTGTAGTCTAGATTTTTGTAGTGAGTATACTGTGATTTTTCCCTCTCACCCTTATGCTCACTCGTCCCAGAGTGACACCCCATAAGCACCACCACACTTACAGATGCATACAGTATGGATCTTCATGTAATCGAGAGCATTCTGAGAGTGTACTCATAAACACATAAACTGAATGTGTTATCAACATGTCAGTTTATTATAAGAAAAAAAGACTTTAACAGTCAATGGGTTTACAGCTGTGGAAACTGGATGGATTTTTAGACTGGTTTAGTGTTAATCAACATCTAACTCAGGGCCAAAAGTTACTCAACTGTTAATTAAAATTAAATAAATTGTTTCCAATCTTCAATCCGTGGCTAACACATGCATTGAAGGAGAAAAAAATATCCACTCTTTCAATAGCTATTATCTGACAACTATTGATAACATTACCATGTGTAATTTAATGGTGTAAATGTTTTTAATTAATACACATTTAAGATGAATTAACTCTAATTTGCATAGTCACTGAAATAAAAGCTTATTTTATGCATATAATACAAGCAGTGTCTAAAAATGAAAATAGGCTTTTACTTAATTATTAATACAAGACCATCAAGTATCCAAATATTATACACAAAAAAAAAAGTGAAGAAAATTATCTTTAATAAGCAACAATGAACTGAACAACAACGAAGACATGATTAACATCACAAAATTTTAAGATAATATACATATTGAACGTAGATATATAAATTAACCCAGATAAGGAAAGTTTAACACTATGAACCACAAGCAAACATGCTTAAAGCTAAAACCACCATGATATAATTACGGTCTTATTTTTTTGCATTTGGAGCATTACCTCCAGATAAAGTAATAAACTGGACTGATGTTTTAAATGTTGTTTACTCACATGTGCGTTGTTAACTTTCCGGATTTTATATTGCAGCAGCTCGTTCACTTCACATGGATTGTTTACAGTGTCGCGTGAGCAGCTACACTGCAGGTTCGACTTCATTTGGCGCTAAGCAGACCCTTTGGTGATGTCAAAGTACCACGAGAGCGATTCAAAGCAGATTTCTCCATGTGATAAATGCAATCGCTCTCGCGGTACTTTGCTGTCACTCGCATGTGGGTTCTTCTGGTGCCACACCAGTCTGCTCCCCAGTCACTTTCGCGCCGCTATGGTAATTTGATTTCATACGCGAATCGGATCGCGCAGTTCAGCAGAAATTCAAACACACCAAATATATAGCCTAATATATATGCAGTTCAACCCGCTAAAATAGCAAGTGTAGCATGCTACTGGTCAGTGCTTTACATCTGAATTATGACTAAAAGTTTGAAATGTCAGAAAACCATGCTTACGCTGTTACGCATCGTCAAGCTATTTTTAGTGGGTATACGGAAATCCTTGACAATTTCTAGTGGGTATACGGCGTATACCTGCGTATCACGTAGACTACACCACTGAGTGGAGGACATTGCTTGACACACACACACACACACACACACATTTAAGATTTATAAGTCTAAGTAAGATAAAGCTCAGCTTATTTTATCCTACTTCAGATTTTAAGCAACGTTTACATGTCGTAGATTTAGAAAAAACAAACCTTTTCCTTTGAATCGTTACAAAATTCCACATACACACGACACCGCTGAAATAATGCACACCCAACGTGGTAATGTGGCACGACGCGAAGCGGTGTGCATTATTTTCAAATAATTCAAAGGACCGAAGTCAATTATTCCGCTTATTTCACGGTAACCACAAACATTGCTCTGGTGACAATTTTTAAGATGTTTGACTAGTTAGGTGTGCGGTTTTTGAAAAATAATGCAGATTACAGCATTCAAGACCTGTGGTTTAATTATAAACAATCAACGAAGGCAAAAGCATTGAGTTTTTTTGTTTAGACAGATAATGAAGTAGGTTTATTATTGCAAGTGACACGGGACTAAAGTGGCAAAATTGTATAAACTTTGTCGGAGAAGTGTTAATAAACTGTAAACTCTTGTTTATACGGAGATGAACTTTAAAACAAGTCTTCAAAAATTTGCGTTTTTATGGCAACAAAACATCATTGTTGTTTAAGGAATAGCCAAACCACATAAAACTTTCCTGGTTTTGGTTGAAAACATTGTCGTGTAATCCGCTATACCGCTATTATAGGTGACGCACTTTCGCAACTTATAAAACCCGGAAGTATCGCCCTAGGGCAAACAGCTGTAGGTCCGTCTAAGTTTTGAGGATCGCTCTGCATCTGATCTCTATCAAAAGTCCTTTACAAAAATTGAATTATCTCAGCTTTTTGCACAAAATTTGGTGTTTTTGAAGAAACAAAAAGAGAACAAATGAAGGTAGGATGAAACTTTTTTTTTAAGCAGAGGGTCTGTTCTTTCATTTAATATATTGTATGTTTCTCTTGGCTTTCTATGCCATTTTGTACCTTGTTCTCTTCATGTGTTCAATACTTATTCCCTGTGTCATTTCACTTTATTTATTATGACTCAACTTGTATACTTAAATGTTCTGATTTCTTTGTAAAAATTCTGGTGGAAATTTTGCCCACTTAGAAATTCCTTTACTGATGAAAATGCTGATGTGTCAAATACTTATTTTCCCCGCTGTATATGAAAACTGACACGTCAAGCCTGTGCAGTAGGACCTACGCACAACTATAAATAGCCTATTAGACTTCAGTTTTATTATTGAATCCACTTAGGATGTAAAGGTCGTAAAGTCGGTCAAACTTTGTGCCATTTCAGGTTATTTCTAGCATCTACATCTCTGCATAACATTAGAAACAAGTCTGAAGTTTACTTTTATAAGAGTCCCTGTTAATTTCTCTCTGATCTGAACAGTTTGTGCAGCTCTGTTTTTTGTCTCATTGTAAGATAGCATTGCAATGATGGCTGTCGTTCAGGGACAGGCAGTTGAAAACTACATGGGACTCGTGTAAGTGCACTTAAGCCCTGCATCTCATTTCACAGCCGAAGAGGCCGCTGCAAAAAACAACAAGTTTAATTCTAAGGGTCGCAGAGAGGATGGAAAACAGTCATAAGAAACATTATGACTGTTTTAGTGCAAAACAATTTCTGACATTTAAAGTGGATTACAGGCCAAATGAAAACAATATTGTTATGCTCCTGTGGCTCAACTGGTGGAGCATTGCATTAGCAGCGCAAAAGGATGTGGGTTCGAACACTGATACTGTATACACTGTAAGTTGCATTGTATAAAAGCATCTATCAAATGCATACATTTAAAAATAAATGTATACATAATTATATATTGCATAAAATGGCAACTCTCATGTACAGTAAGTGCAAAATACTTTCAATCTAAAGTTTTAGTTTTTAATGCTCATTTGGAGCGTATACGAAAAGACCATTTTGGAGATCTTGAACAGCTGCAGAGGGAAAACTCGGGCTTCGTCTCATTAGCGTGACGTGTCTTTAACAAGACTCTGAGGGTTCTAATATGACTTGATCCCAGATTGCTGTGAGATAATTGTCAGGTGGAGACAGTGATAGTCGTAGCGGCTCCGGTCTGGAACCGCAGGGTTACTTCTGCATCCTCTGCCAACCGCTAATGAACCGAAAGTCCACCCAAGTACCTGCCGAGGCGAGGGCTGCGGTTCCTGTCTTAAGATATGATCTTCCAGCATTATGATGTAAATAGGATAACCTGGAATCATCTCCTCGTGGGTTCATTGATTCTGGATGACCGTAATAACAGTTCTGCAAGGTCAGATTTGATCCTCCAGGGTTTTGAAACGCTGCCAGTTAGAAAGACGTCACTGAGATCCGCCTGGCCGGTACAGTGTGGGTATGGCGCAGGTCTGAATTTCCCACAAGCTTTCACTTGTCTTGAGCGGTGTGTATGTGTGTGGTCCACAAATCATCTATTAACTGCTCACAATGAGACCTGTTCGTGTGCTTTTATTACTTTCCTTTCCCTTGATAATCCTCTAACATCCATTTCTCCTGTTCTGTCAGCTTCTCTATATTTTTATGTTGCACTGCCAGTATCATGAAAGCTGTGTCTTGGCAAACTACTACACTCATACACAGCATGCATAATTATTAGAAGGATGTTTTTTCTTGGACACTAGAGCATTGTATCTGTTCAACATTGAATATCGGAGTAAAAAAGTCAGTTTGGTTTAATAAAAGCTGCCTAGTTGGCCAAGAAATGCCAATTTTTACTAAATGTAATATAAGTCTCAGGTGTGCTCAGAATGTGTCTGTGAAGTTTCAGATCAAAATACCCCACAGATCATTTATTATAGCATGTGCAAATGGCCCTATTTTGGTGGGAGCAAAAATGTGCCGTTTTCGTGCATGTACCTTTAAATGCAAATGAGCTGCAGCTCCTTACTCCCTTACCAGCAGACAGTGAGCGAATTAGGTTAAAATAGATATGATTTCTGTGAATACAGTCCAAGACAAGTATTTTTAGCCGCATTAGCGTTACAACATTTTGCTTTTGGGTAAAATTAACCAGTCAGTCAGTGGGCATGGGCGGAGCTTTATCAGTGTGACATCACATTAACAAGAGAATCAAAACAGCATGTGTAATGAGACTGCTTTTGTTTAATCAGTCCTTCCAGAAAAACGAGGAGTTTTTTTGTGATTGTTGCGGGTAAAAATCCTTGATCTTGCGGCACGTTTTCTTTAAAAAAGCGATGGAATATGCAGGATATTTATGCAATTTTATTCAATGAAATTGCGGGAACTTGCCAAAATTGCGAGAAGTTGCAAAAACTGCGTGAACTTGCAATTACTGTTTGTAGCTTTTCAATGATGTTCATGTCACGTAATTACGTCACTTCCTAACATTCCCATGACAACAGGGGACATGGGTGCGCTTGTGTGAAGTAAATGCAACATTTTTCAACTTTTTGCTAAAATATGTGACTTTTTGCTACAAAAATATGGGGATTATGAAATCATGCAAGTAAATATTTTTGTGAGCATAAATCTGCAATTTGTGTGGCGTATTTAAAAAATGTGACCCCCGCATAAATATGTGGACTTTTGCTGATTATGCATTGAATCATGCAATCGCATAATCACGTTTTTCTGAAGGGACTATTTAATGGGCATTAAAATAGGAGTGGGTAAATTATTTGCATTGTAGGGTTGTTTGTGTGGATTTTACATAATATGTGCCCTGTAATATTATGTCACAGTATGACCGCAGCATCGCTGATTTTATTTAGCTCCTCCCCATTACAACTCATTGGCTGATTTCTTTGTGGGTGTGCATCTGTTCCATCTGCTGTTCATTCATTTCTATCTTGTGGGTGTGTCTGTCAGGTACCATGTCGGAGCTTGTTCAGAATCTCTTCCCAACCTCACAGTTTCAAGGTACAAGACCATCCCTCCAGCACCCGATGGATGCGTTTGTGTGTGTGGTTCTGCTTTAGGTCACGTGATGCTAAGCTTAAAGTTAGCATGCATCTTCGCTTGCATCTCATTTAATTTTGCATGTCAAATGTTGTGTACAACTCAAACTTGCACATTAGGAACTGACTGGATTGTGAAAATAGGTCTCCTAGGTGGTTAAAAAAGAGGGGATAAAGAAGAGTGTTTGATGATGTCATCAGAGGGGCGGAGTTATTACATTTATAAGCAGTGTTGTGGAAAGTTACTTTTAAAAGTAATGCATTACAATATTAAGTTACTCCCCAAAAAAGCTGATTTTGGACATACAGATATGATTTATACATCATTTAAAACGTTAAAGTAGCTAGTTTTTTTCTGTCCACTTCCAATAAAAAGAGAATGTTGTGCTTTTCGCAAAATTAAGAAAATAAACATGATGCGCGTTTTGTTCTCTCTCCCTCAGTGAAGTCCTTTCAGAAACCCGTCAGAAAAATAAACTGTAACTTAATGAATACTTGTCATAGAAACAAAAGATAAATGTCTATATAATGATTGGAATGTCAGCTTTTGAATGATGTGAGATCGAAAACATATTGTCATTCGGTGTAAACTGTATGAGAAGGAGGAGAGGGATCGTCTTTCTCCTGTTACCTGTTTATCTGTAATGAGATGAGATCGGCACACCCACGCGCCATTGAACTGAATGGACAGAAACATCCATATGCATAACTTGTGCCTCCTACAGTCAATGAATACGCAATCCACAAGCCAGTCTCTCCATTCCTTGTTGTTTCATCCGAGTGCACCAAACATGACATCTAAATCCTTATTTACTTGCGTGTGTGTTTCAATATCTCCAGACGCGAGTGTTTTCTTTGTCTTCCGTCAAACAGTTCACGCAAGGAAAACGCACAATACACAAACACACGAGTCAGGAAACTCGACGTGCTTTTTGGTATTCTTATAAAATACACGATTGCAAACAGTACAATCCTTATTTAGTTGCGTTTAAGCGCGTATTCTCGTTACTTTTTCCTTACTTGGCTGAGTCAAGGTCTGGGTTGCCATCTCCGTTTCTGACTTAAACTGTTCCCGTTCAGGTGCACACGCATAGAGTGGGTAATTGCGTTCAGTTTAATTCATTACATATTTTTTTTATCAAATTGATTAAACTTGCATTACTTTTTTATAAAAGTAACTAAAATATTAATGTGTACATTTATAAAGTAATGCGTTACTTTACTCGTTATTTCAGAAAAGTAATATTATTACGTAATGCACGATACTTGTAATGCGTTACCCACAACACTGTTTATAAGTATGCATATTTAGATTTTATTTACATAATTTTATTTTATCAGAAGCAAATCCTATTTATATATAGATATATATATATATATATATATATATGAAGAGTTTGGTTCCAAAACGCGATAAACGCCATTTTTGAAAAAAATGAGTTACTGCCAAAATCAGTATTATATCAGGTCAGTAGTTAAAAGTAAATAATTCATTTTACGCAAAATCCAATACCCGCCGTGATATTCTGTCATCTTTTCTCCCTTTTTTCCCAAAATGCGACAAATGCCACTCCTCCTTTTTTGGATTTATTGCGTTTTGGAACCAAACTCTTCATATATATAGAGAGAGAGAGAGAGGATTTGCTTTTGATAAAATAAAATAATGTAAATACAATCTAAATATGCATTTGGTTTTAACGTTTAATGATTTGGAGAAAACAAGATACGTAGGCTGTTGCTAATTGGAGTTCATTGGTCATTGCAAAGGCCACAAGGGCCTGCTCGATAACAACCATGAGAAATTTCCAAATTATTTGTTGCTTCAAAGGGCAGAGAAATGGGTTGGTAGGGCAAATAACACATCGGGGAGTTTGTGGTGCTGCTTAATGTTCGGATGCTAATTAAATTTTGCACCACTAAAAACAGTTTAATAAAATCTGTTAGTGTGCAGTCAGCTGTAGTCCGTAGTATCTGCATTTATTTAACATTGCTGTGGTAGAGATGAGCTGCTCACACCTGCATGAGACATTTTGCATGTACATTATAGCGTTACTCTGTTTTGACTTTCTGTTATATATTATTAAAGCAATCTAATGGCTCCAGGTTCTAAGTGCTTGACGTTCCCCTCAGGCTTTAAAGAGCTTTTCAGATCATTTAGTTTTAAACACAGAAGCTCATCTAGTATTTATTCATGTCGATCAGCACAGAAAATACTTTTTTCTACTTCTTAAGCCGGGCATATGCTGTTCGACTTGCGTCTAATTTTGTGCCGATTTTTTATACGTGGAACTTTTTTAAGTCATGCTTTGTCGTGCGTCATTTGTTGCGCAGTGTACAGGGGAAACAAGTGCGGTTAATATCTCCCAACCGGCAATTGGGTGAATTTCTGACCAAAATTTTGGTCGCTCCTTATGAGAGTTCTGCCTTGCGCCACCTGGTGGATATTCTGTGAAGCACAACACATTTCTTTAAAGGAACAGTATGTAAGAAATTTATATCAATTAATCATAAAATGGCCCTGATATGTCACTAGACATTAAGAAATCATGTTCATTTCAAATACTTGTATCACTCACAACAGTGGTCTGGCCAGGATATTGTCATTTAAAAAGGGGAGTTGCAGCCCTCAACTGATGTTTATGTTGTCATGTTGTGTATTGGCCACCAGTTTTGTGATTGCAGTACCAGTTTTGGCCACAATCCTACATGCTGTCCCTTTAACTTCAAAGAAACGTGCTGGCTAGATTTTGTGGCACTCAGCGAGACAAATTCGCAAATGCCGCTAAAAAATTTTTTTCACAGAATGCCTTCCAGGAAAATGTTCTTCTATAAATATATAAGCATACAAATACTGTATATCAAATGAAAGAACAGACCCTCTGCTTTCAAACAAACAAACACACAAAACTGAAAAAATAATGTTTCATCCGTTTTATGTTTTTTCTGCTTATGAACTCTTTAATATGGGTATTTTTCTTAAAAAAAAAAAAAGTTAAAAAGCTGAAATAATTGCAAAAGGAATTTTGTTTGATTTAGAATGATTATCAAAGCATACACGGAGTTTAAAATTAGTAAATATTTTTTTGCTTCAGTTTTTTTTAAAAAGTGCGTTAATCTAGTGGATTATCGCGGTATTACAGATTAACATAAAGCCTCACGAGAAACAAGTTTTTTAAGCAAATGTTTTCTCTTAACTCTTTCTTCGCCATTGACGAGTTATCTCGTCAATTAAGAAAAAAACATTTTGCATAAAAAAAAACGTGTCTCTAAAGAATTTTCATGTTAATCTGCAATATTGCAATTATTCACTAGATGGATAATCCAATCGCTTACCCAATTTATGAAAAAAAAAACTGAAGCCAAAACGTTATTTACTAATCTTACACTTTATATATGTTTTAGTAATCGTTCTGAATCTGATCTCTAACAAAATTCATTCTCAAAAATGTAATTATTTTAGCTTTTTGCTAAAAAAATTTTTTGAAGAAAAATACCCATATTTATTATTTGTTTGTCTGTTTGTTTATTGTTTGTTTGAAAGCAGAGGGTCTGTTCTTTTAATTAATATATTTGTATGTTTATATATTTTCCTGGAAGGCATTTTGTGAAACTTTTATGAAAATCACAAAAATGCTGACAGGCAACTTTTCGAAAAATGGCTGGTGGCGAGTTAATAATTCAATGGCGGGGAAAGAGTTTTAATGGCCACATCCTTACATTAAAAACAAAATGCAATGTAATGTATTATTTCATGAAAATCAATGTTTCAGCGTTTTTGACTTGTATTTAATGCAATTAAATGCATAATTTCAAATTTCCTGTGTTGTACGATAGAAATATTTGCATTGACGTAAGGGTGAGTCGATGACAGATTTTTCGTCCTTGTCAGGTTTTGTAATGTATGTCATCAGCATGCCTGAGCATTCGATCCAGAATCATCTCCATCAGCACTCACCCCATTCATTATAAATCACTGATGGACTTCATCGGTCCTGCCCTGACTATCTTCCCAACCCCTAGAGTCCAGCAGAGATTAAAGGGCCCTTCTCTTTCTTCTCGTGTAGTCTCAGTGGAGCGCAGGGGCCGTACGGGTCACCCTAGACTACATCACACCTCATCAAGTACTCTTAAAAGATCACAGAAAACACTATGAGAGGGCAAAGAGATGATGTTGAGCTGCTCCATCATTGATTGAGTCTCGCTCACATGCACACATTTGCTTTTACTTTATTACTGAAGTCATTGATTTTATATCAGGCTTTTGATATGTTCCTCTAACCGTAAACCTCACAATCGTGCATGGCAAAGTAGATTGAAAGGAAAAAATGATTAATGGACCTTTTTATCTAGTGAGTACCAGTAAAATGTCTTCACAAGTTCCACCCAGCATTGAGCCAATTTAAGTTCATAACGCTGACTTTACTTTGGTGATTTATGTCAGGTGATCATGTCGGATGCATTAGCGTCATGCATTGATCATGTGACGGATAAATCCACGTTCGCTCTCCACAGTTTGCTGCTAATGCGTTTTAATGTGACTGTCACAGCCAAGGTGCTGTTTGTGAGGTTTTTTTATTGCTAGAATTCGCAGGAGTGACGTGCCATCGATCTCCGATGTGCTAATGATGGAAATCTCTCGCTCTCTTTGAGCTTATCAGAAGCGTGCCTTCCCAAGGCCTGCCGGCTCTATGCTGTAAACCCAGTCAATACAACAACATAAAACCCATTTAGAGGATTTATGAGCGTTCATACTGAAGTTAGGCGTTGTTTTTTAAGATGTAGTTTGTGTTTATATAATTTAAGGGCGTATGTATTGACGCATTTGTCTAAAGCGTAGCCCGCTCTTTCTTTCTGCTCCAACTAAATTTATTAGATTTCATTTTGAGGTTGCACAGAGAATTATTTCCTACATAATTCATACCGGTCTTTCCAGATCTATTGTTTAATTCACTCCTCAATCTTTTTCTCCCGTTTACGTCGCGCACCCCAGGTATCGCCTGTATCACTCTGTCGTTCGTGGATGCTAATGGGTGCCCGCTGCAGGTTCCGGCTCAGGACGGCAGCGGTCTGGCTCTCAGAGGAGACGTCTCGACCATCTCTCTTCAACCGGATCAGTTTGAGGCCTTGACGACCGTTGTCAAGATGGATTCTCCCAGTCAGAGCTCAGGTTCGGAGATGCTTTTTTTTTACATTTGCAGTCCAGTATTATTCAGCTCTTTTACAGGTGTATTGGGGGCTATAAATTAAATCCTATAGTATTGTAACCTGAAGAACTATAAATCTAAAAGCCAAATGGCTACAAAGTGGGAATGAGTGGTGAGACACTCCAAAGTCCCATTTAGAGAAGTCTTCCCGCTCGGCGGCCATATTTGTAATGCCTCCGGGCAACTATTTCAGTAAAACAAAGCCAGGTTTTCTCTACTTCAGTGGGGGAATGTGCTATCTTTAAAGGGACATTCCACTTTTTTTGAAAATATGCTCATTTTCCAGCTCCCCCAGAGTTAAACATTTTGATTTTTACCATTTTGGAATCCATTCAGCTGATCTTTGGGGTCTGGCGGTACCATTTTTAGCATAGCTTAGCATAATGCATTGAATCTGATTAGACCATTAGCATTGCGCTAAAAAAATCAATAGTTTTGATATTTTTCCTATTTAAAACTTGACTCTTCTGTAGTTACATCGTGTACTAAGACGGACGGAAAATTTTAAATTGAGATTTTTCTAGGCCGATATGACTAGGAACTATACTCTCATTCTGGTGTAATAATCAAGGACTTGGCTGATGTAACATGTCTGGCGTAGTGATATTACGCAGTGCCCAAAAATAGTCCCCTGCTATTGAAAGTTACTAAGGGAACTATTTTCAGGCAGTTCGTAATGTTACGTCCTTGATTATTACGTTAGAATGAGAGTATAATTCCCTAGCCATATCTGCCTAGAAAATAATTTTTTTTAATTTTCTGTCGGTCTTGGTGCACGATGTAGCTACAGAAGAGTCAAGTTTTAAATAGGAAAAATATCAAAAGTCTTTGGTTGTTTTTAGCATGATGCTAATGGTCTAATCAGTTTCAATGAATTATGCTAAGCTATGCTAAAAGTGCTAGAGCCAGACCCGGAAATCAGCTGAATAAATAGATCTGATTCCTGTGAATACAGTCTAAGGCAATAGTATCGTTATCTGGGTAAGGGTTAAAATGTGCTAACAAACACGTTTCGAAAAGCTTTGGGGTAAAATTAAAGGTGCCGTAGAATGTAAAACTGTATTTACTGCAGGCATAGATGAATAATAAGAGTTCTGTACATGGTAATGAGATATTGTGAGCTTAAAATATGATTGTTTCCTCCTCCTTATGTAAACCTCACGCATGCAAAAGACCGCTGGAAAACAGACCAACAGGCCAACGTTACAGTCGATATGTACGCCCCAAACATTAAATTAAACTAAAATTTATTTAGCGACAAAGTTGTAACTGCTGAGTTAGCGCTACATGCTAGTTAATGCTATATGCTAGTGTTTAGGCTAAAGTTCTACTATTGACGTTTCAGTTACGTTTTGCAGTCCATACTGAATTAACACAAACTTACCACTTAGAAACATCTATTTACAATCTCAGAATAATTGATTAAGACATAAGGTCTGTTTTTGCACACACAGAGCTACTAAACTGCTCTGAGAAACAGCCAATCAGACCAGAGCTCAACATTATTATTCATGACCCTTTCAAATAAGGTTATAATACACAATTTCATTCTAAAGGCAAATCCTAGGGTTGTAAATGGACAATGAACAATTTATTTCAATGCATTCTTTGGCACTTTTAACCAGTCAGTCAGGAGCTGTGGGCAGGGTTTATCAGTGTGACGTCACATTAACAAGAAAATCAAAACATCATGTCTAATGAGACTGCTTTGGTGTAATGGGGATTAAAAAAGGAGCATGGGTGGATTTTTTTTCATTGTAGATGTTCACACACTGCCAACACACATTTTTGTCCAAAGTGGATTTTGCATAATAGGTGCCCTTTAAATATTCTCCTCCTGTCAATTTTGCGTCTATGCATACAATAAGGTCAGTCGCAAAAACCACACCTTTTCAGCGCAAATTTTTCACTTTGTGTGTTTAGTAAATCCTACAGTCGTTTTTTTTATAGCAAAAGAGGCATTTGTGCTTGGGAAAGCTGTCTTTAACAATTGATGACAGTCTTTTGACACCTACTACATCAGATTTAGTAGATGGGCATTGGAACAGGATTAGCAGCTTACAGACACTTATATATAAGGAAATAGATGTGCAAATGAGCGTTGTGGGATCTGTAAATTTTTCCCTGTAATGTGATGAAGTCTCAGACGGGCTGAACAGATGTACCTGCTGTTTTGTGTGAGGAGGTCAGACACCTCCATGTGTGTGATGATGTACACGTGTGACCTCTGATCCGCAGGTGCGGCCGTACGCGTGAGGTTTGACATATGGGAGCAGGGTAACATCAGCCCCCTGCAGCTGATGGACAGACTGAGGGCCGCCCTGCGCCACGCCCTCTGTGATGTCATCATGGAGATGCGTGTGCTGCTGAATCCCTTGTGTCTGGAGACATTCTGCCTTCCCTCTGCCACCCAACAGAATGAGAGTACAGGTGAAATAAAACTGGTCAATTAATCATTTTGAATATGATCTCTGCTTCTTGTTTACAGTACTTGCAGTTATAATTTACACAGCCAGCAAAGCATATTCGTGAGAGGATTTTCCAAATTGCGATAAAAAATATGCATCATGGGCAGATATTTTTAATACATATTTCAAATTTTGATAAACATTTTAATTAGGGATGCAAAGATAGAAAGTTTCTGCGCCAATACCGATATTTGGTTGACATATACCATCACATAGGCGTAAATCCTGGGAGGGGGGTTAGGGGGACAGGTCCCTCCATCTAATTATTGCCCCTCTTAAATTATCATTAAAAACCATGTGTATTAATTAAATATATTAGGGGTGTCACAATTAATCGATTGTGCGATGCATCGCGATGCGGGGGTGGACGATTCTGCATCGATGCAGTAATAACCCATAATCGATTATAGCCTGCTGACATCATTCGTCGCGTACAGGTATGTGGCGGTAGAAAAAATGGCAGAGGGTTGTGAGAAACGAGTGATAAAAAATGCACCGGGTATTTTAAAAGCCGATGTCTGGGCTCATTTCGGCTTCTATGAACATGCTGGTAAGCACGAACTGGACAAGACACACGCTGTGTGTAAAGTAGAGCTGTAATCGGGCCTTAAAAGTTAGGCCCGAAATGACCGGAGCCCGACATAATGCAGCCCGAACCCGAACGTACATTTAGATTGACAGCTTTTTAAAAGCCCGAACCCGTTTACAGCACGACATTATTTAAATGTGCGCACACACACAGCTTTTGTAAAGATTCAAGAATGAGAAATTTACACAGGTTTTAACATTATTTATTCATTACTAATAATCTACACGCAAACTTGGAAGTTGAAACAAAGAAATAAAATAAGTCATCTGTAACATTGTAACATCTCATTCTAAATAGGCCTATGCAATACACTATAAATAGGCCAATAAAAATATTATTTCTTAACGAATTAAATTAAGATAATACATTCTGAATTAAGATGGGTATTTGGCAATAACGAAATTAAGAGAAAGGCTCCGTGGGATTTGCGTCGGCACTTCTCTCCATTACTGCCAACATTAGTCTATATCCTTTGTCTAAATTATGTATTTAAGTCTCAATTAATATTTAGTTATACATTGAAAAACCTTTTCTCACCAAGATTAGGCTACATGTTTTTGATTAGAAAAATTATTAAATAAATGGCTTCAGCGTGGTCCTGCGCTACTGAACTTGACTGCTCATTTACCTCACAAAGCCGGAGCGGAAGCCCGAGCCCGCCCCGAGCCCGTGTAAAATGTTAGAAATAAAGCCGTCGGGTTCGGGCAAAGATCTTCAGCTCTAGTGTAAAGCCTGCCATGCACAAATAAAATATGTAGGCAATACCACTAATCTAAGAAACCACGTTAACCGTTTTCACCCCGAGCTGCTAAAGAATGCAAGTGTTGATAATGCTTTAATTGACAGTATTATGCACTTTTAGTTTTTCCTAATGTTTTAGTTTTAAATGCTGCTGTTGTTTGCTGTTACAGAACAAGTTTGTCTTGTTTCCTATTAAAGGGAAACTTCACCCATTTGCATTAAGCTTTGTACCGTTAGAACCCCAGTCATGTTTTTGAATGGTCGTGCACCATTCCCTCAGTTTCCCCTGAGAGGGGAGAAATACTGATTTCAGTGAGGCACTTCCTTCTTTCAATGATGTAAAAATCGTCATTTTGCGTCATTGAAAGAAGGAAATCCTGTATCTCTATTGAGTGTGAAAGACTACAGACACTCATTCCTCATTTTTCCAAGGTGGGGGCTATGGGTGGGACCCACTCACGCTCCAGACCAATTACAGATATGTGGGTGGGACTTACTAAAATATACCAACACCCACCCAAAAAAAAACGACCAGCCGCCATCTTTATGCTAAGCTAAGCTAAACAGAAGTTGTGGAGCGAGCCAGAATTCATGTTACAATAACAGTGGAAGTTAATCAATATTACATGGAAGAGGGTGATTTTACAAGCGTGATGCTCTAATCCGCTGTTCATTGCACCTTTATGAGCCACAATACTGCAAAGAGCTGAGGCAGATGTAGGAACAGAAGCCCGAGGAGTAGGCCGGAGCCTGGGCGTCGGCTGTGTAGAGGAGCCCGGTGAAGACGCAGCAACCATCGGCCTCTGCTGCGTAGAGAAGCTTGCCTGTTCTCTCGCTGTGTGGCTTCTTTATAACATTTCTGCATCAGATAAGGATATGGACGTTTGTTTGGTGAAGGTTTCTATGCAAGAGAGGAACTTTGCGCGCGTTTGGAACGTTTATTTCACGGACATGTTTCGGTTTACGAGCAGACGCGCTGCGGAGTATATAAGCTTGGACGGACTCGCGCCGTTTGCTTTCGGTTTAACATTTCTGGATCAGATAAGGATATGGACGGTTGTTTTGTGAATGTTTATGGTAGCGGGCTTATTTAAAATACGTGTTTCGGTTTACGAGCACAAGCTCCAAGAGCTGAGGCAGCGCGTCTGTGGAGATATTATGCAGGGGACGCGTTTGTGTGCAGGATGCAGGGATAAACGGACGTCTGACTAAAGTGAGTGTTTATATTTTCTTTGTTATACTAACGTGGCATTTATGTACACAATAGCATATCTGAGCGGTGTTTTATATGTCTATATTGTGAGAGCAGTGAGGCAAATAATAACACAAATGTAATTACAGTAAACAAGAGACAAAAAGAAAATTGGTAAAACTAAATAAACATTTAAAATGCATACACTTTTTTTAAGTACTTGGAAAGACATTTGTACTGCGCATCTGAAACCGCACGTTACTGTTTGAATAAGACTTTGCTACACACCAGGCCAGAGTGTTATTGTGTGTACCACAATGTAACATCACGTTTAAAAGTAAATCATGATTGGTGTCTGTCAGACACAGTGGTGGTGGCTATTTTCTTTGTTTTACTAACGTGGCATTTATGTACATAATAGCATGTCTAAGCCGTGTTCCGAGTAATGGGTGTGGCTTGCAGAGCTGTGCATTGTGGTGCATAGTGGCAGTTGTAGTTTTTCATACAAATGTGCTCTAAAGTCACATTTTGTCTTTTCTCTGTCAAATAGGCACAAAATTCTACATTTATGTTACATTTTGACTACAAATATGACTCACTTTCCATAAAGATTAATGTTCCTATCGGTGAAATGGCCCTTTAAGTAGTATACTTTAGTATACTTCTTGAAGAAAACAAAATACAAAGGAGTTCAAATACTGTATCTGACTTCTTACATTCATCAAAATAAATGTAGCAATGTGCAGTAATAAAAAAAAAGGATGCAATGCATCGTGATGCATCATGATGCATCGTAACATCGAATTGAATCGAATCGTTAACTTAATAATCGGAATCGAATTGAATCGAGGAACCAGTGAAGATTCACACCTCTAAAATATATACTTTAAATAATCATGTTAGTAGTTAAACAATACAAATGCAAGCCGGGCAGAAAATGTGTAGTATCATTAACATATGTCTTTTCGAAGATTTTCAGTAATACTAAATAATAGAATGTATTTTATAATTTTTTTATAAATATATTTTTATCTCATTCCCCGCCAGCCATTTTTTGAAAAGTTGCCCGCCAGCATTTTTTGTGCTTTTCACAAAGTTTCACAAAATGCCTTCCAGAATTTTTTTTTCTAAAAATATATAAACATACAAATATATCAAATGAAAGAACAGACCCTCTGCTTTTAAACAAACAAACCAGGAAAAAAACATTTCATCCTATCTATATATTTTCATCTGGTTATACACTCTTAAATATGGGAATTTTTATTTAAAAAAATATTTTTTTAGCAAAAAGCTGAAATAATTTTTGTGAAGGAATTTTGTTAGAGATCAGATTCAGAACAATTATCAAAATATGCACAGAGTTTAAAATTAGTAAAAAAATCATTTTCTCAGTTTTGTATAAATTGGTTAATCGCAGTATTATAAATTAACATAAAAAATAACCAGGAACACGTTTTTTGTGCAAATGTTTTTTCTTCAATGGCGGGGAAAGAGTTGATGTTTTTCTTTTCCTGTTATTACTATTATTATTATTATTATTATGCTACAATATTATTATAATTATTTTAATATGTATTGTATTATTATTATTATATTATTATTATGCTGCATTATTATTTTATATATATATATATATATATATATATATATATATATATATATATATATATATATATATATATATATATATATATATATATATATATATATATATATATATATATATATATTGTCTGTTTGTTTTACAATGTGTTTTTTGTGCAGTTACTTTGCAACAATGCAAAACTGAACATTTTGCAGTGTTGCAAAGGTGCATTAAATTCTAATGTAATCTTTTTTTTAAACTAGGATTGAGTTGAATGCACCTGTCACATGGATTAGATGATGATTTGTTATTGTAGATCTAAGCTGAAACATATAATGCGCATCATTTTTTGTGTGTTGTTGTCACAGTACCCTTGAGTCTTCCTCAGTCGGACGGTAGAGAAGTGAGGGAGAGTTTTCGACGTCCCAGCGGTCCCCACGGGATCAAAAGCAGTCCGTCCCCCATAACCTTCATGTCCACCCCCAGTTCCACCACAACCACAGGAAGCAGCACGCCCGAATCAACCACGCCCACTGGAAAAACAACTCGCCGTAGCTTCTGGGAGATGTTGGTGCGTGTCTTAAATGTGCTCGCTCAGCATGTGGCGTCTTCATTAACAGCAAATTACCCTCATTAATTACGACTGTCAGCGCCTGTAAAACTGTATTGACGGTCAGCATGAATCAGTTTGTTCTGGGACCGGTGAAGTGTGAATGCTGAAGAAAGGATTGCACTTAAGAGCTTTACGCATTTGTTTTTTAACCATTTAATTATGCAAATGATGTCGCTGGACATTGTCATGAGATGCTAAGTCTGCCATATTTAAATGATCTTTACAAGAAAATTATTAAGAACAGTAAGATAAGCATATGTGTTTGTTTTGGTATTGGTAGAGTAAAACAGAAACTGCTGAGCTTGGCAGTCCAAAGACGACCGATGACATCATACCCGAGCGAGCAGAAGACAGCCGCGTGGGCCGACGGAGACACAAGACCGAAAACGTGAAGCAACAGTGGAACCATGAGAAAGCAATGGCTGTGGAGCAGGAACAGGCTCAGAGGTCTGTCAGAGTTTAAATATTGTATATGGTTTCGATTCGGTTTTTAAATCAGTCCGGTATCGAACACATTTTAGTTTGGCAGACATGTTCTCTCACTTTTAGACCTACTTGTAATGCACGGATCCAATATACTGTTACACACAAGCATTTTTTTACTGAATTGTTCACATTTACACAGACTGCGTTATTGAGGATAATCGTGGCATATTAAAATAATTAATGTTCGTTTAAAGTGAACCCAGTATTTGCAAGCTGTCTGAAACTTGCGTTATTCTGGGCGCATGCTTCTGACTTCTCAAACAATGCATGAGGAGTGCATTAAGATCTGTTTAGCTGCTTTTTCCCTAAATATTTAAATTGGCAAGGCCTAAAACACGTGTAAATGATAAACTTTGTCTTTGATGACGAAGATACAGTTCTGTCAACTGTCCTGAGCATCGTTCACACTTGCCCCGCGCCATCAAGCACTCCTTACAAGCACTATCTAAAGTAAAGCACACATATAAAGAATCGATTCAGAGATTTCCAGAGTTAATATTGTTTCAGTTTTTGAAGATTGACAAAAAGCTGAGAATCTATATTTTTACCCAGCCCTACAGTTGATGTTACTGTACCTTTAAGACTTCTGTGACCACGTACATTCTGCACTTATAGACCTACTGAATACCTACTACGTGATGGCCCAAGGCCAGCATGACCAATGATTTGGACATCTGACAATACTGTCACTTTACCTATCGGGCTAGCTCTGCATCTTCATTATATTTGTTATCTGCGTGCGTTTAAATATTAAAGAGCAAAAAGACACGAAAGCATTTTCAATGCACTACTCACGCCCTGTTTGAGTTTTGTGTGTGCGCCTGTCCGAAGCACGCAACCAATATCTTACTGTGGGTTCACACCAGCCACGTTTGAGGCGTCAAATTCGCATCTGCAGCTTGAACATTTTGAGTTTACTCGCTTTTTCCGCGCGAAATTCTAGTCATCGAGACATTCACGCGGAAATTTGCGTGATGGGAGGGGCTTCTGCGACTCCACCACTGATCTATATAAATGACTGGATTGCGCATAGAACGCTTAACGTAACAGCGTGAGGTGAAGCCAGCGCAGAGTTCGAGCCGCCATCTTGGTATACACAACCGGCAGAGAGCGTCATTGACTTCCATAAATCATTTTTTAAATCAGTCACGCAAGATTACTTTTAGGATATGTGTACGTAAATTAACTGTTAATTCTGGTGTTATTTGCAATGTTTATGTTTTAATCGGGCAGGAAAATGGATTTATAAAAAAACGTTAAGGTGAGTGTGTCTGCTGCGTTCTGTTAATGACACGGGTATAAATAAAGTTTTTTTTGACATTCAGCTACACGGTCAGCGTTATTTCTCTAAATAAGTTTAGGTAACTTGTAAGTTTAGATAACATAAAACCAGCAAATTATTGCATGCACATACGGTACAAAGTATGATTATTTATTTAGATTTCAGAATGAGCACGTTTGTCATTAATACTAAATATGCTGCGGTCTGTCTGCTGATCTGATACTGTAATGAAGATGAATGTATAATAACTGATTAAAAACTAAAATGTACAACTTTCAGTAAATAACTATGTACATGCTTAGGACGTTTGTGTTGTAATAATGTACAGGGTAACTTCAGATATAAAAACGAAGACTAGTAAAGTGATGTTTTATCATTAAAATCTGATCGCGTCCATTGATTTAATAGAATGTTTGGGTATACCAACATGGCGGCGTGGTGGCTTCACAGTTGTGACGTCATGCGCAATCCAGTCATTTATATAGATCAGTGGACTCCACTCGCTTCCTCTTATCACGTCACTACTAGAGCAAGCTCCTGATTGGTTAACGTGCTGCGTTTTTTCTGCCAACGTTCACATTTTTCAACTCACGCGTTTCCCGCGGCAACACTCAATTCGCGCCATTCGCGTTAACTAGACGCGTTTAGCGTGGTGCGGTAGACGCGCCTCATTCCCGCCGCGAGACCTTCAGACACGCGTCAACGCATATTCACATTGACTTAACATTGAAATCACTCGCACTTGACACCTCTACCGCAGCTGGTGTGAACGCAGCATCAAAGCTACATCTTAAGGCTTCAGACGGTGCGCAAATAGTTCAAATTTTCTTCCCCTTGAATAGACAGAATAAGTTATTTCTAAATTCTGTGATTATCCTTGTAAAGTGAATGTAAACAGTTGAGAAATAAAATGTATATGTGACCCTGGACCACAAAACCAATCGTAAGGGTAATTTTTTTAAATTTGAGATTTATACGACATTCAAAAGCTTTCCATTGATGTATGCTTTGTTAGGATAGGACAATAGTTGGCCGAGATGCAACAATTTGAAATAAATGCATATTACTAATGAAAAGGTTAATTTTAGCGGTCTCTACTAGCTTACCACTGTTATGAGCTTGTGGACTAAATGGGGATACATAAAAAACTAATTTGAATGGGAAATCCTTAGGGAGAGGGTAGCAACAAGAGCGAGTTTCTGGCCAATTTTGTTTGCGATTTTGCTGCATCCACTCACAAAAATAAAGTTTTGATATATTTACGGTAGAAAATTGACTTCATGGAACATAATCTTTACGTAATATACTAATGATTTTTGCTCTAAAAGAAAAATCGATCATTTTAAATCATGCAGTGTATTTTTGGCTTTTTCTACAAATTAAGAATTTGGTTCCAAAACGCATTAAATCCATTTTGACTAATTTTGGTAAAAATGTGTTTTCTATACCAGGAAAGTGACAAGATGAAAACCACTATTTTCTACATAGCATCTTTAGGTAATAAAAACTTAACAATTAAAATCCATAATATAATTTTTACTGAGCCCCTAAGGTGACATTGGAGTAAAAAATCTAAAGATTAGTTTCATGGGCTCACATGAAACTATCGCGCATGCACGTGAAACTTTCGCATGTGCACATAACCTTTCGTTTTCACAGGCACGCGCGAAAGTTTCACGTTTGCAAGCGAAACTAAACGCGATAGTTTCATGCGTGCACGCGAAACTAAACTTTTAAAAAAAAATTCTCCATGTCCCCATAGGGGCTCCGTAGATTTTGAAAGATTTATTATAAAAACTGATTATTTTTTCCACAAAATGCTTTTAAATCTGTTGAATAAATATATAAATGTGCATTCATCTTTGCCATGTTATATTCATTTAATTGACTAGTGGTATACACTGATTAAAATAATAAACATTAATGGCATTAATCAAAACACTTACTACACTGTCAATGCTGCTGTCATCCTTGAGACGTCGTCGCTAAACCTTTTTTGACAGCAATCAGCTCAGCTGTAAAATGTTTTGGTCCTGCTCGATTTTCATTGACTTCAAGTAAAATAATGGAAAGTTTTTCATAAGATCCTCTTGGGTCAATGTGTTAGCATGACAGAAGCTTGGTGCTGTCTTGTAAGGATCAAGCAACAGTCGGGATTTTTCCGTCTCCCGAGTGCCTCTCGCATAAATTATTAGATTTTGATGGCTTACGGTTTTTCCTTATCAAAGAAAACAACCACAAGTTTAGCAATGTCTTCAAAAGTATTATTTTGTTTTTGTTTGTAGATGAAGAAAACTAGGATTCTGTGTGTATTCAAAGCGCCGTCATTGTTATTTACAATGCGTGAAATGGTGCGGTGTAATTTGTGGAGTGGATTTATTGCATTCTGCTGAGAAGGAGAACTGGCGTTTATCGCGTTTCGGGAAAAAAAGGAGAAAAGATGACAGAATAACACGGCTGATATTGGATTGCGTAAAATTAAGAATTTCCTTTAATACTGATCAGATTTTTTTTTTAAATGGCGTTTATCGCGTTTTGGAACCAAACTCTTCAAATATACCTGTGCAACTTACGACTGGTTTTGTGCTCCAGGGTCAATGATTACAATATATACAGATAGTCAAATAAATCCATAGGAATGAGTGTAAAGTTTGTGTCTTTGTTCAGGAGGCATGTGGCTCGGCTGGAGGAGGGAGATACAGGCACTCTTCACCAGGTCTATCAGAATACGTTCCTGCCCTGGGTCACCTTCATGAACAAACTGGGTGAGTCTTCACAGATCTGTGTTCAATTTCACTTCTCTTCATAACAAAACGTATGATGTTCTGTTGTTCCCTCGCAGGTTGTCCATCCATCCAGTATTGTGTAGCTGAAGTCTCGCATCATTTCCTCCTGCCATCCATCCTCACAGAGATTGTTAATCTGGTCAGCTCTCTGGCCAGTGACACCACGGTCAAAGTGTTTGAAAGAACCAGGTGTGTGGCAGAAACATCCGGCCAGATTTTGTGTTTAAATAGGACGTGCTTCTGTATTCGTTAATGTAATTTAGCTACGAAATCAGATGTTTTTACCAATACAGTTTTGATGAGCTGTTCCCCCGTGTGTGTTGACAGTTGTCCTCAGGGTGACATCTATGTCCCACTGTCAATCATTCAGCACATCAGCCAACCTCCTGCCACCACCAGAAGCTTCATTCTCATTGGTCGCAACTTCAGCCAATGGCATTGCAGTACAGAACAAGGTACCTCTTGTGTGAGACAGCATTTTATCATGTTGGCTTACATTACACACACACAGTTACAGAATAATTTCATAGGTCTTGAACCAAAAGGAAATTTTGCACAGCGTGTAATGATGCTTATAATGCATTATCATACTTAAATATTTTTGATAGTAATTTTAAAGCCATTTTAGCAAGTAATACATGCAGTATAGCGACAAGTTGGGTATTAATCATAATATATGATATTATACTCTCTAATGGGGCAAGTATTGTGATGTATTATAGATGTGGCTACAATAATCATCAAGATAAAGATAAAGAAGACTTTATTTTAATGCAATGCCTTTATAATGTATTATAATTGATATGCACTTTCAGGTGAACACAGGGAAATGTCCAGGTCACAGTTAATACAGCAATTAATACATTTAGGAAAGTCAAAAAGAAAAAAAATGAAAATGAAAGAATTGGATGTATTTAAATATTAATTAATGTAATAATTTAATATGCTTAATATAATTTTTTTATTTCGCACTTCTGTTTCCCCATGCTAGAGGTATACTTTACCTAGTGAATAGTTGTGTAAAATTATGGAAAATATATAATTTTTTTGCATTTCGGTAATGACATTTTTCTGTAGTCTTAAGGGCCGTTTACACTGGACGATAATGATAACTATAAAAATATAGTTTTAAACAATACAGACACAAGGAATGATGTTGTTGAGATCACTGACAGAGCAATTTTTTTTTCCCCGACTGACGAATGATAAACCATTAAGAGCCAATCAAATATAAGTTCTCAAGTATTTAAAATGGCAGATAAAGCTAGAAGTATTGTTTCATTTTCACGTATACGCAAGGGTCCGCATACCATGTATGCATTGTACATGGATCATCCAGATTGTTGTAAGCATGCATAATTCATATGCATAGGTCGCGCTTGTGCGTACAAGACAATGTAGCCCAATGTAGTTTTTTTTTGTCGCAATGCGTATGCGTTAAACTTCTGTGTACACGTACGAGTCAAATAAACTATGCATTGTAATGGTGCATTCCCACCAGCCACGGTAGAGGCGGCAGAACCGCGCTATTCACGCGTAGTTGGAAACACTTACTACACTGTCATTGTTGCTGTCATCCTTGAGACGTCGTCGCTAAACCTTTTTTGAAAGCAACCAGTTCAGCTGTAAAATGTTTTGGTCCTGCTCGATTTTCATTTCATCATTCCTTGTATCATGTATGCATTGTACGTGGATAGTCCAGATTGTTGTAACCGTGCATAATTCGAATGCATAGGTTGCGCTTGTGCGTACAAGGCAATGTAGCCAAATGTATTTATTTTATTGTCGCAATGCGTATGCGTCAAACGTCTGTGTACACGTACGAGTCAAATAAACTATGCATTGTAATGGTGCATTCCCACCAGCCGCGGTAGAGGCGGCAGAACCGCGCTGTTCACGCGTAGTTGGACGCTTGAGCATTTGAGTTCACTCGCTTCATTCACGCGTGTAAGGTGTGCGTGAAATTCCAGTCATTCGAGACATTCATGCGGAAATTTATGGCATGGGAGGTTCTTCTGCGACATCACTACTATAGCAAGGTCCTGATTGGTTAACACGTTGCGGAAAATGTCATGTAAATCACTCGCGCTTACCGCGTCTGATATAAACCCTGCATAAGTCTGTGCATTTGACCACGCTCACAAAGAAAACAAACTATACTCCAGGCTTGACACTGTGGAAATGCTCATTGCTGAGATCCATAACATAATATTATCTCCGGTATCTAGCGCAAGGAAATCAACAATATTAGTTAATGCTGTTAAAGGGTAATCATTTGCCCAAATATTGCGGTGCGAGAGCGAATTAATAATGTAAGGTTATTATTCAGTAGGTATCTTTACTATAGTACTATACTACAGTTATCTTTATAGTTAAAGTGTGAACGGCCCTTTGAAATATTATCATAATGTAAAATATCTTATGCTGTCTACACACCAAACGTGAAGCATTGCGTTCCTGGCTCTAGATTAATCGTGGGATTTAACTTTGTGTTATGCAAATTTTTAGCTTGAGTTGAATATTTTAACTTGCGCAAAGACGCGTTTGAGGAAAATAGTGTATGTTTTTGCTGCAATTGCTGCGGCCAATTTGCATCATTCGCATCGCCTCGTGAGAGGACAAGATGCTTCACGTTTGGTTTAAAATGGCATTGCTGAGATCCATAACATAAAAATAAAATTTGTATTAAAAAACACGAAGCATTGCGTTCCTCGCTCAAAATTACGTGCTGGATTTCATTTCGTGCCATGCAAATTTTTCACTTGAGTTGAATATTTTCTACTTGTGCAAAAAGGCATTTGAGGTGAATAGCACGTATTTTCGCAGCGACCGTTGCGCCAGATTTGCATTATTTGCATCGCCCTGCATGAGTTTGCATCTATTCGTGTCTTTGCGTCGACTTTTTATGTAATCTATTTGCGAAAATGGTTGAATTGCGTTTAGTGTGTACGCCACATTACACTTTAAGAAACATTTACCCAGATATTTTTATAATAAGATTTATTAAAACGTATAATAGCAAAACATTTAGAATTGAGTTGAATATTTTCAACTTGTGCGAATACGCATTTGAGGTGAATAGCGCATATTTTTGCAGCAACCGTTGTGGCCAATTTGCATTATTTGCATCACCCTGCATGAGTTTGCATCTATTCATGTCTCTGCGTCTATTTTTTTATGTAATCTATTCGCGAAAATTGTTAAATTTCGTTTAGTGTGTACGCCCCATTACACTTTAAGAAACATTTACCTAGATATTTTTTTAATAAGATTTATCAAAGCGTATAATAGCAACATTTAGAATTGAGTTGAATATTTTCAACTTGTCCGAATACGCATTTGAGGTGAATAGCGCGTATTTTTGCAGCAACCGTTGTGCCAAATTTGCATTATTTGCATCACCCTGCATGAGTTTGCATCTATTCGTGTCTTCGCGTCGATTTTTTATGTAATCTATTCGCGAAAATGGTTAAATTGTGTTTAGTGTGTACGCCCCATTACACTTTAAGAAACATTTACCCAGATATTTTTTTAATAATATTCATCAAAACGTATAATAGCAAAACATTTAGAATTGAGTTGAATATTTCCAACTTGTGCGAATGCGCATTCGAGGTGAATAGCACGTATTTTTCGCAGCAACCGTTGTGCCCAATTTGCATTATTTGCATCGCCCTGCATGAGTTTGCATCTATTCGTGTCTTTGCATCGATTTTTTATGTAATCTATTCGCGAAAATGGTTAAATTGTGTTTAGTGTGTACGCCCCATTACACTTTAAGAAACATTTACCCAGATATTTTTTTAATAAGATTTATCAAAACGTATAATAGCAAAACATTTAGAATTGAGTTGAATATTTTCAACTTGTGCGATTACGCATTTGAGGTGAATAGCGCGTATTTTTGCAGCAACCGTTGTGCCAAATTTGCATTATTTGCATCACCCTGCATGAGTTTGCATCTATTCGTGTCTCTGCGTCGATTTTTTATGTAATCTATTCGCGAAAATGGGTAAATTGCGTTTAGTGTGTAATCCTCATTACACTTTAAGAAACATTTACCTAGATATTTTTTTAATAAGATTTATCAAAGCGTATAATAGCAACATTTAGAATTGAGTTAAATATTTTCAACTTGTACGAATACGCATTCGAGGTGAATAGCGCGTATTTTTGCAGCAATCGTTGTGCCAAATTTGCATCACCCTGCATGAGTTTGCATCTATTCGTGTCTTTGCATCGATTTTTTATGTAATCTATTCGCGAAAATGGTTAAATTGTGTTTAGTGTGTACGCCCCATTACACTTTAAGAAACATTTACCCAGATATTTTTTAGTAAGATTTATCAAAACGTATAATAGCAAAACATTTAGAATTGAGTTGAATATTTTCAACTTGTGCGATTACGCATTTGAGGTGAATAGCGCGTATTTTTGCAGCAACCGTTGTGCCAAATTTGCATTATTTGCATCACCCTGCATGAGTTTGCATCTATTCATGTCTCTGCGTCTATTTTTTATGTAATCTATTCGCGAAAATGGGTAAATTGCGTTTAGTGTGTAATCCTCATTACACTTTAAGAAACATTTACCCAGATATTTTTTTAATAAGATTCATCAAAACGTATAATAGCAAAACATTTAGAATTGAGTTGAATATTTCCAACTTGTGCGAATACGCATTTGAGGTGAATAGCACGTATTTTTGCAGCAACCGTTGTGCCAAATTTGCATTTTTTGCATCACCCTGCATGAGTTTGCATCTATTCGTGTCTCTGCGTCGATTTTTTATGTAATCTATTCGCGAAAATTGTTAAATTTCGTTTAGTGTGTACGCCCCATTACACTTTAAGAAACATTTACCCAGATATTTTTTTAATAAGATTCATCAAACCTTATAATAGCAAAACATTTAGAATTTAGTTGAATATTTCCAACTTGTGCGAATGCGCATTTGAGGTGAATAGCACGTATTTTCGCAGCAACCGTTGTGCCCAATTTGCATTATTTGCATCACCCTGCATGAGTTTGCATCTATTCGTGTCTTTGCGTCAATTTTTTATGTAATCTATTCGTGAAAATGGTTAAATTGTGTTTAGTGTGTACGCCCCACTACACTTTAAGAAACATTTACCCAGATGTTTTTTTAATAAGATTCATCAAAACTTATAATAGCAAAACATTAAGGATTTCATTTTTTGCTGACCGCCAGAAATATAAGGTCAATGCTGAATTCTGTGGTCAACAGCTCTTGCTTTTAACTGCTTTCTATCTCTGTGCTAGCACCAAATGCATCCTTTACCAGAGCCCATGGGTCTTACCATTAGCACAGATAAATCTCATATTTTCCTCTCTCATTACATGAGCTGCCTCATAGCTGTTTTATCAAATTCAACTCATCTTGCTAACTATTTCTGTTTTATGTTCCATGTGTAATTTTTAGCGCTTTTTTACCTTAAGAGTTTGTGTTTAGTATTAAGTATAGAGTCTTGCTCTTCTGTTATCAGCTTGTACTGTAGATTCCTTTGCTTAAGTTGTTTTGTGTGTGCACGTTTGTGCGTGTGTGTGTGTGTGCGTGTGCGTGTGCGTGTGTGAATACAGCATTAACATAGAGTTGTTTCCTTTTGCAAAGCTATGTTTGCTCATCTCTGTTTGCCCACAGAAGACAGTTCAGATGACGAGAACAGTCCAGTTCTAAATAGGTGCACACGTAAGTTTGGCCCCTTATGGGGACCCGAGCGGCCCCTCACAGAACGGCCGTCTCTTCAAATCACACTATCACTACACCACAATCATACTGTGAATCCTAAAATAGACTTTGGGTCTCCGCTCTCTGCTATGTCTTGCGCACAATTCGAGTGCTATAAATTTCATCATAGACAGGGTCTGCGCAGACTGTGCATGTGCAGCCTGGTTTTTCTAGCATGTGCATGGGATTGAATACACTTGATACTTGCAGTTGTAGTGTGCATGGTCACAGTCAGAGGACTTTACTTAAAGACTACATGTGTATTTAAATGTGCACGAGATATAACAGTGTGTGGAAAGTCAAAATATGTACTAGCGATATTTTTGCTTAGTGACACTTAATCTAGCTTTTAAACGTTTGAACTGCAATTGAAGAATCACTCATTTACATCATTTTATACTTTAGGTTTTTATATATGTCTATATAAACAAATGTTTGAATGAAAGGGAGAGAGAGAATCTGCAGTTTATCTTCTGTACGCTGAGCTCAATCGCTCTATAAATGATATAAATGTCCAGCCTCACGGCCATTCAAGCTGCCGCTTTGTTTTCATTTGCTTCTTTCAGCCCTGTTTATGATTTAATTTTAAATGTATTTTGTGCTCTGAGATCATATTATTCAGAAGCGAAGTGATTTGAATAGATTTAAAAGTGATGATATAAGTTGCTTTGAAATGAATATTTAGGGGGTGTGTACACCACAGCATTTAAAGTCCTAATGATATCAAATGTGACCATTCCTTTTTTTAGTAATGTGTAAAAAAAAAGTAATTTAATATTGCAATATTTATTATAAACAATATATTGGTGTAAGTATTTTTTTAAACATTTATGTGCCCTCATGAAGTTCATTTTCTTTAAAAAAATCCAGATAATTTACTCACCACCATGTCAAAATGTTGATGTCTTTCTTTGTTCAGTCGAGAAGAAATTATGTTTTTTGAGGAAAACACTTCAGGATTCTTCTTACCCTAATGGACATTAATGGACCCCAACACTCAACAGTTTTAATGCAGTTTAAAATTGCCGTTTCAAAGGACTCTAAATGATCCCAAACGAGGCATAAGGGTCTTATCTAGCGAAACGTCCTGCGCAACCCGTGTAATGCCGTGGAAAGGTCACGTGTTACATATATGAAATGCACATTTGCAGACCATTTTAAACACTGAACTGACAAAAAGACATTAATTAGTATCATTCGACATACAATAATGTCATTACGGTCCTCTTTCTCCAGACTTGTAAACACTGGGGCGGAGTTTCGCATACATCATCCGTGACCTCTTGACATGATGACGTATTGCGTGAGGTCGCGCTGGTGCGTCACTGGACCGCAGGAAGACGAGAAGTTGTGGTTTAAAAGTGCATATTTTTAGCTTTCTAAAATGACAATTGTTTCCCTAGATAAGACCTTTATGCCTCGTTTGGGATCGTTTAGAGTCCTTTGAAAAAAACTGTTAAGTGTTGGGGTCCATTAAAGTCCATTAAAATTTGAAAAATCCTGGAATGTTTTCCTCAAAAAACATAATTTCTTCTCGACTGAACAAAGAAAGATATCGACATTTTGGATGACGTGGTGGTGAGTAGATTATCTGGGTTTTGTTTGAGAAAATGGACTAATACTTTAAACTTCAATAAAAGTCTGAAAATGTACTTCTGCCCTCTTGTGGCGATCGTTCTCTGATGACATCAGCTAGACGGCTTGGGCGGGATCATCTGTTAACTCCGCCCCCTCCAACTGTCAGTCTGCTGCCAGTTCCATTTCTGAATGAAACGCCTACTTTTGTATATCAAATCAAAGCACAGTGAAAAACACAAGCCACACCCACTATTTTCTTCGTGTGATATTCTGTTTCACTCTGAAATACGTCACAACACAGAAGTTGTATTGCGACTTTCGGTTTACAGAGACTTTAACCGCAACTGAAAACGCAAGACGTACACCAAATGTAGCCGCTTGCCTAGTGATTTGTTTGCTCTGATACGTCGTTTTTATCAGTCATTGTACGATGTGCCGATTGGTTATTGTGGTATTTGTCCCGCCCCTCCTTCACTGTGATTGGACGGCTAAGTAAAAGTGAGCGTTTCACAACATTTTTCTTGCGCCTTGGAAAAACGCCTTGGTGTACACACCCCCTTATTCTTTCTAATCCATAATTGTGATTTCTTTCTGTGTCTGTTTATCGATTCATCTCACGTCAGTCTTTCTGTCATTTGTTAAAGCTCATAAGGGTCTGCAGCGATTCGAGGCTTTGGAGCACAGTGATTGGCTGAGCTCAGGCCAGGCTGCGAAGGGTGTGGCCCCACGTCAGCGCTTTCTATACATACACGTTGTCAATAAAAAGGTCAGTTAGGTTAAATGTGATGTGAAGCTTTAAGGTTTGGGGCTTCGATATGATCTTTCAACACTCGCTGTGTCTTGACAGGTGACCCTGTACACGTATAACTGGTCCGTGGATCTGGGCGGTTCTCTGAATCAGGGTCTGTGCAGATTGGTGCATTGGCAGAACGCTCGGGCTCATGTGGTCAACTGCTTACTGAGCCAGAAAATGGGCCTGTTTCATCATTACTGCTTCTCTGATACACCTGCTCACGAGGACCTTAAGCAGGTCAGTACAATTGGGATCCCAAATCGTCTTTCCCCAACTTAGGTGTAGACTAACTCTGTATAGATCAGTGGTTCTCAAACATGGGGGGGGGGCGTAAGATGGTGCCAGGTGGGCCCCAGTTTTATGATATTTTGTTTAAAATGCATTCATTTTTTTAAATTGCAATTAAACCCCAGAAATATAAGGCTACTAACCAACAGCACTACATTGTATAATTGTATAATGTTATTAACGTAATTATGCTGTGTTCACATGTACACTGTTAATACACCTGACAAAACAGAGAAACTTTATGTTATAAAATATTGTATTGATTCTCTTGTCAAAAATGTCAGGATGTATCTTTAGAAAGCTGACAGCTTTTGATGTTTTTATCAAGAGTTTTTGTGTTGTAGTTAAAGACCTTTAGAGTAAACTCATTTGACATGTTTTTATGTCTTGTTTAAGGGCTCAGCATTTATTTGATAATTCCTGTAGCTCACCTGGCATTGCATTAGTAGTGCAAAAGGCCATGGGTTTGATTCCCAGGAAACACACTTATTTTGTCATAAAAAGCTTTACACAATATGATGATGTTATATTTAAAAGCTTTCCAGGTGTGCAGTAATATCACCTGTAAACTGATGCATCATGAATGTATTTGTATGTTTGTGATTGAAGATTAACACGACCCCGGCTCTCTGATCTTTCAGATGAAAGTTTCTTTCTTTATCATGTAGTTGTTTGGAGTTAAAGCAAAGTCCCTGTGTTCATGGTAAACAGGGTTAAAGTGTGTACGGTTGCTAGTATCACAGGGTATGAATGTCTGGAGTTTATTTTGTGTCAGATGATTGAAGGTTTTGAGATGTTGCTTTCTTTGACAGATGGGTTTCTGATGGCAGACAAACTCTTTTAAGACCCTAGATAGTGAGCAGCGAGACTGTGTTTGATCACTTTGTCGTGTTTGCCCTTTAAGGAAACAGGGTGATGGAGCAACACTGAGATCTTTATTGTTTTCTCTGTTGATGGCATCGTGTCAGTCAGCTCACGCATGCTACAGTGTTTGTTTGAACCTTTGTGTACAGAGAAAGAGAGAGAGAGGTGTAGAGATATGTGCTGAAAAAAATCTACTGATTTTATCTTCTACATGCGAGTTGAATAAAAGGACTCTGAGTTTGTGAGCTGATGATTTCGTATGTTTATCATTTATGTTAGTAATCTGACCATTGTTTTCACCATTAATCCAGGGTTCCCACGGGTCCTTGAAATCCTTGAAAGATTGTGAATCTGGGAGGGGAAATTCAAGGCCCTGGGAAGTTGTTGAAAATATACATACATAGATACAGGTCATTGCTTGAATCTATTTTACGCAAGAAGTTTTCTGGAAAAAAATCCATATTATTCCCTGTGTAGTGTAGGATAATATCATCAAATTTCTAGCCTAATAAGCACACATGCTTAACTGTTCGCTTAAAATGCTTATATCTTCTGTATGTGAATGTTGATTCATACCAAAATGCTTTTTTTGCATAGTTGTGTTTGACACATGAAAACGTCTCGGGTTACGTATGTAACTCTTGTTTCCTGAGAAGGGAACGAGACGCTGCGTCTCTCTTGTCATACTTCCTACGTCCCTGTAACGCCGTCTTTGGCAATATTTCAGATAGTGATGTACTTCCTAGCTTCCACGTCATGTCACGACATGTCTTTGTCGTTAAGCCTCACCATTGGTTAAATTTGATATACACATTCAGACACACTTACCCCTGGAGGCGTCCCCAAAGTGTCACCACAGTGACGCAGCGCGAGTTCCCTCGAAAGGAAACTGTAACAATGTATCTTTAAAGATAACACGATGTAACTTTACTCTCAGTTGAAATGTGTCCCCACATTTAGTCCTTGAATTTGAAGTTAACTAAGGTGTGTGAACCCTGTTAATCACTCGATGCCAAAAGATTAGCTTTATTTTTTTTTAAAATGGAGTATCAAAAATGATGTATTTCATTGTAATGATTTATTTCAATGCTAATTATTAATGGAGATGTGTTTAAGATTTATTAATTTAATATGTAATAGTGTCAAGTCAGTAAAATTGACAGACTTTAATGAAATACTTTACTGAGGTCACCTGTTTAAACACCTAAACAAATGAACAGCATTTACTGGCCTTAATTTGATTAAAACCTGTTTGACTTACTTTTCTTGCATGTTTAATGCTTAACTTTGATTTTTCTTTACAAAAAATGAAAAGTTTTATGTGTGCTGTGTACAATTTGTCCTGTTTTTCAAGCTTGTTGAGCAGAACATTGAAATTTCCCTAAAAATGCGGACAAAAGGACAGAGCAGTTTGTTTCCTCGTCTGTGATTCTGCACTTTTAATCTGCGTTCAGCTAATGAGTGCTGACAGAAGGCAGAGCCAACATAGCAGAAAATTTGCCCTGACCGTCAATCATCTGTCAAACTCCCAGGGGGCGGAGTCTTGGCAATAGAGGGCAGATCATTCGCCCATAGGGCATATCGGGCATCCAGGGAACACCGTCCTCCATTGTGGGGCATCTGGACTGACGGCTTATAGAAAAGCCTCCAACGTGTCCTACAGGAGTTTAACCAGCCGTCTAACTTCTAACTCACCCAAAAGTTCCCAAAAGAACAGAAAAAAGGCCTTGAGATAGTCTGAAAGGAGTTTAGTAGTTTTTAATCTCTTAATTTTGCTATGTTGGTCTAGTATGTGTTTTAACAGTCTGGGCATTATCACGCCACATAGAAGTTTGTTAATTTTGTGGATGGGGCTGAAGGAAAGTCCTCATAGTGGAAACATTTTTTACTGTGTTTGTATGCTGATGAATCACTATAAAAATAAACATACCATTTTGTACAAAGTTTGAATCAGGGTGAGGATAAAAATCAAAAACTGAGTTTTTGACAAGATCACAGTGAGATAGATGAGCTTTCAACCTGGCTCTTTGAAAATGAGAATTCAGTCATTGACATCAAAAGAGTCGAGAGGATCTGAAGGCCAAAGGAGATACACTGAGTCTTTCATGGGCAAAAAATGGAGCCAGCATTGTTTTTCTTTCATTGTTCAGTTTCAAAAGCCTGGTTTCCATTGCAGATTTGCGCAAAACTTTTGTGATATTTGTAAAATGATGCTGTTTCCATCAATTTTTTCTCTCACGATAAGTCGTTCCCAAAATCATGGCAAAGGATGTCGTTAGGTTTACGTAGATCACAGCTGATGCACTAGTCAATATTTTTAATCAAAGAGATGCAGGCATGTTAAGCATTAATAGCAAGGAAAGCCTCTTATACTTGTGAGCAATCACATTTGAGGTGTTTTTTGGGAAGTTATAATACATGTCTTTGAAAAATGATGATGTGACCTATGTACGTCAGGTGACCTTTTATTGCACTTTTGCGATAAATAATTTTTTCGAATTGCCTAAAAAAAAAACTTTTGCGAAATTGTTTCCATTGCAGTTTTGTGATTATAGATGGTTTCAGCAGCAACAACATAAACAAGTGGCTTTCATAGCCCAAACTGAACTACAAACGACTTAACCAAGCTAATAGTGTTGGGCGATATGCCCTATTTTCAGATCGTCCTATCGTCAGCCTGTGAGATCGGCGATACACGATATTATCGGGGGGCGTGGCAGTACTTTACTCTTTTTTTTATTTGTTAATTTTTACTCATTATAACAAGTCACTTGATGGGTGGACAAAAAAAACAAGACCGTAACACCGTCATGACCGCAACCTTCTTAAAACTGATGCCATTAAAGCGAGCGCGTCATTAAAACCCTATCATGATTACTTCATAACTGTAAAAACATGCATCTGCGCACGCACACACACGTGCGCGCACATACAAACAATTCAATGCATTTATTTAGTGCTGTTGCAGAAGAAGACTACACGTGTCAAGCAGTGGTGCTCTCATGAGGTGCCTTTTTTAAACGCATCGGTCCAGCGGAACGCGATCACATTTTAAACACAAACATATATTAAACACGAGGGACGTGTTGCTACAACTCATTGAAATGCATATCATAAACAGGATTAATACCTAGTGATCTGACTTCGGACAGACCGCAGCTCTCTGCACGTACACGAGAGTGAGAGAGAGAGACGCCAATATGCAGCGGGTCATATTTTAAACAAAAAGTAAAGTTTGCCTCAGCTCACATGAAACGCATTAAACTGAACAAATAAGGATTACTACTTTAGTTTATGTTCAGACTGCGGACAGAGGCGAGAGCGCGTGAACGTGAGACAGAGAGAAGCGCAGCTGCTCATGACGCGGCGCGCTGGATTTAGTGGTAGAAGGAGACCAAGACGCGCGCATTAAGGGCTGGTTATACTCGCGCTTTGGTCCGCAACGCAAGCCTCCGCGGATCGCGCGCGCGTCTCACCAAACGGAAGTGGCGTTTATAGTTAACGCGCTCGCCGTTGCACTATTTTTTTAACCACCAGGCGGCGACGCGAGCAATAAAGTCAAAAACAAACACAAAGAAGAGGATAGAAGAAGTCGTCCGCTGGAACAACCCTACTGCTTTTAACATTAGAGTTTGATATATATAAATATGAGAACATGAATAAAACAACAATCTTTTAAATATGTCTTTATTAAACATTATCATTTCATTAACGTTTTTATTAAACAAACAGTACAGACATCTTAAGGTTTATATTTTATTCCTCATCCAGTGTATCATTCAATACAAATTTAAGCCAAACATTCTGAATCATGTAAAATAATTCGTGTTTTAAACTGCAAAGTTTCCATACTTTACTTCCAGAGTGTCAGATAAATATATACATTGTTTTGCTTGGATTTATCAAAGAGATACGTCACAGGCTTGCCTGCTCGGACAGAATCGCCTCGAGTTCGGTCATTTTCGGATGTGGAGCCGAAAGTATACTAGGGACGTCCGCGTACGCGCGCCGTCCGCATGACGTCATTTTCGTCATCAAGAGGGTCCGCGTGCAGCCCAAAATTTGGCGGCGACCATAAACTAGGCTTTAAGTGCAGGTACGTGCAAGAAGGAATTCTCTCTTTACAAGCTCTCCGCGTAAAGTGAAGCCCACAAACCCTCATGTGAGGAACAGCATGCATTGTCGGTGTTAATATAAAATTATGATGATAATAATAACAACCATTCTCCAACTATCGTCTTGACTATCGCCATGAAAGCCTGCCATTGGCGATATGTCTGAAGATCGTCGATACACGATACTATCGTCTATCGGCACAACCCTACAAGCTAACGTTACTGTTGCTAAAAAAACTGCGTAAACTACAAATCGACTGCCAAATCTCTCTTTCCTCAGGGGAGATCCATGCTCGGCATCTCCCCTCATCTTTACAAAACCGAAACATTTTTCTTTTCCACATTGTATTTGTTCAAGAGGTCAGTTTATCGACTAGCAAGACCATTAAACGAACACAGACCTGAATTTAACTTCGGGCCAGGCTTGTAACTGTGACAATGCGCAAATGTCTATACATTTTTCTTTTTTTCAAATTGCCTGAAAAACAGCTTGTACAAGCATAAAAACGTTTGCAAAATTGACATTGGACGTATTCTTAATTTGCACAATTTAAAGAGTAATTGAAACCCAACTAATGTTGTAACTTTCTTCATTAATTGATGGTTTTCTTTATTTCCAGGATCCCAACCCTTTTCTTAGTTCCACAGTCGAGGCAGATGCTCTATTGAGGAGTCCGGTTCCTCCGGCTCTCGGTAAGGATCAGGGACGGTTGGGCAGCTCAGGTCGTGGTCTGCCACCTTTGGCTTTCCCCGGAGAGCTTGTGCCCTTTGATGAAGCTCTGAGAGATGTAAACACAGTAAGATCGTTGACCAATCAAGATGGGGCGGATATAGTCGCCCGCCATGGAGCACAACTTTTGGACGTCAAAGCAGTTGAGCGCAGAGGTACAGATACACCTTCAAACACTGTGTGACCAAAACAGAAGCACTGTAATGTAATATCAAAGCTGTTTTGTTGGAAAATAAACTAAGTTGCAACATCAGAAAGTGAAAGCAAGTGATGGTGACATTATGTCTTCATGTTTTCAGAGTTGGAAAGACAACTGAAGATTGAGAACTTGTTTGTGACGTGGCAGCAGAGATCAGCCCAGTCCAACATGCCAATCTCTGTAAGTTTGGACTTTTATATTTACCTTTATATTTAGCAGATGCTGTTATCCAAAAACTTTTAGGCCAAAAACGTTGCACTTGCACTCTTGGTTGCCATGCCCTCTGTGCCACAAACCAGGTAGCTACAAAGAAAATAAAAATTTTAATAAAGCATATCCAACTCGCTTGGCAAACCAAATAATGCATAAAATTAAGCTTGTGTAACTACAATCATCTTGCATGTTTTTCATTTTCAATAGTTAAAGGGTAGCCTGGGTGCCAGCCGATCTTAGCCCCGCCCACCACATTTGAAATACGGGGAAGATCGGTCTGGGGATTCACCGTTGAGGAGCTACTATGCGAATACCAAAACCGGCCGACGAATCAAATTGTGAGGGCGGGCTTTATACGATGATGGACAGATGATCAACAGTAACGTATCAACCACGTCACCAAAGAGCACGTGTGTTCAATCTGTTTACAATGAAATGGCTGCCGCTGGTGAATTCAGATGTGTGCATTCTGACATTGAGTCTGTTCTAAAAGATATCGACAGAGCATTGATTTAAAAAGAGGAACAGAGAAACGCGATCAAGGCATTTGTTTATGTTTTCGCCGTCCTTTCTATGGAGGACAAAGTTAAAGAAGCAACTGAAATGGGTATCATTGCGATGCAACTCGGTGTGCACGACGAGATGGATATAATTAGCGGTCGTTGCCAGCTTCTTTTCGGAAGCCCGGAATCGTGACTGCTGAATAAGTGGAGGGACATGCTAGGCTCCGATATTTTTCAAGCCAACGTAATGGGTAGCTATCGTCGTGGATGAAGTTCACCTAACGTACAAATGGTAAGAGATAGTCTTACTGTATGACTTAGTAAATACTTAATGTTGTGATATAAATGAAATGTTGTAAACATAGTAGGTGTTGATGTACCTTCGCTAACTCAGACTTAGTATAATTACAATGATGTTAGTATCATTGTAGCGAAATTACTAGCAGTTCGGTCAGGCTGCTAAAGACGCCATTTCAACATCACACACTCTGTTGCTCTGATTGGTCGTATGTCTATCCAATTGAGTGCAGAGGCATTTTTCGGTTGAGACACGCCTCATAATTTTAGCTCAATGGAGCGGTATCAGACTCAAATTCTGACTAGAATTGAGTATGACAACGTCAGGCTAGTTAAAGGGCATTTATTATGCAAAATCCACATTTACAATAAAAAACCACCCACACCTACTTCTTTAATCCCCATTAAACCATTTAAAGTGGCAGATGTCGATAATGAAAAAATGCTTGATATCGACGTTGATAATTAACCAGGGCGATAATTGATTGAGCCCTAAAAGACACGCAGTGAAAAATTTGCGCTGAAAAGGCGTTTTTGCGACTGACCTAATTGTATGCATTGACGCAAAATTTATTGGAGGACAGTATTTAAAGGGCACCTATGATGCAAAATCCACTTTTACAAAGTGTTTGGACATAAATGTGTGTTGGCAGTGTGTGAACACTACAACCACCCTACATTAAAATAAATCTACCCCCTACTTCTTTTTAACCTCTCGACGTGCCTAGCCTACTGTCTACAAACAATAATAATATTAACAATACTATACATCATATAAAAGGTCTACGGCAGGGGTCGGCAACTGGCGGCCCGCGGGCCAAAAGTGGCCCGCCAGCAATATTTTCTGGCCCGCCTGATTAATTTGAAGTCCGTTTTTTTTTTTTTTTAATCAGACTTTTTTATTTTACAATAACAGTTTACAAAAATGTCCCCGTGTATCATTCCTTCATTCGTTTTTTCAAATCAAAACCAAAAAGAAAATAAAGAAAAACGACTTGTTTTTCTATTATTTATTTCCTGAACTAAAATCAAACGACTCATTTTCTGTGCGCTCAGATCAAAAATAAAAAAATGAATGAAAACGGGTTCGGACAAATTTTAATTGAACACCTTAGCAGACATATACCAATGAAATAAATTTAAACAGATCAGGTACTAACAGATTACATTTTAATAAGGGTTTTAATAAGGGTTTGAATAGCAACCATGCTTTCCTGTAAGTCTCATTAGCTTACAGTCCGACTTTTGAACTTTTTTCATTATTATTTATTCGCGTATATTATTATTATTATTATTATTATTTATTGCTACACTGACAAATAGCAAGAATGTCCTGAAAAAAATGCGTATAATAGCTATCTTAACGGGCCGCTTTTTCTCGTTCTCTTTCTCTACCAGCGCATCCGCGATCATAACTGTCATTAGAGTTTGAGCATACTTCTAAAACACAATCGATCAAATAATTGCAGAGGTATGACTTCATGAATCATTTGCAAATTTACCTCGTAAATCATGTCAATTCATCACGCGTGAAGACGTTAAACTCAGTGACATTGCAAATTACTGAAAAGTAATTGCTGGCTTTTAGAAACCACTACAAAATATGATAAAATAAACTCTTTAACTGCAATAATATTTTAACTAATACACTTTTAAAGTAGATTTGAAAGGAATACTGTTGTTTTCTGCTACTTGAACTTGGGGCTCGAGCGCCCGACCTAAGGTTCGACCTGCCTTCGAAAACAGCAAGTCAAGTTCGTTTACCGTTAATTATTAAGAATAAATGGGCAGGTAAATTCGTTAAAAAAATGAAAGTAATCCGCCAAAATATGGTTTTACATGTCTATTAAAATAAAGCCATTATTAATTTTCCTAACGCATAGTTCTTTGATCTTTACCTCCGTTTAAAACGTTATAAATTTGGCAAAGGAGGATGTTCAGCAATTTGAACAGCAACTCCGCAACCAACTCGGTTTATGATGGTGAGAAATTTGAGTGAGAGGCTTTGTCCTATTTAATTTATTATTTATATTTCATTATAAATACAATGAATACAATGTTAATATAATATTTTTATTGGCACGAACACAATTTTTGTATAACATTTAAAATTATCTGTCTCTTTTCGTTAGAGACATTTGAATGTGAGATTCTGGAAACGAAACGTGACGTTAAGTTTTGCGGACCCGTCAGGTTGGGAAATAAAGCGAGTGAACACAAATGAATCTATGAATAGAACCTTGTCGGAGCTGGACAAAAAACAGTCCAGCGGAGACCTCCTTAAACCTTAGGTGTGTATGTGTGTGTCCCGGATAAATATTAATAAAAAAAGGAATAGTTCAAAAGTCGGACTGTAAGAGTATTTCATGAGAGCATAAATGCCTGTAATATTACCACTATAGTACTTGATCTGTTTAAAATTGATATATTATGCCTATAAAGGAGTTAAATAAAAAAAAAGTCTAATCCAGTAATTAATTTTTTTATCTGAGCACACAATCAGAAAACCCGTGGTGGTTAATTTTTTCATTTTTGTTTTTAATTTGAAAAAAAAAAACGATTGAACGAATGATACACAGACCCATTACCATGTTTTTAGCAATTTTTAATGCCGTCTTTCGTCTTTTAAATAGGAAATAAAGACAATGTTTCTTGACAAAAGATCAGATAGCCTATACTAGGCTAATTCAAAATAAGACGTAAGTGTGCCAACAACAGTTGGCCCGCCATCTACTGGCTAAAAAAAATATTGGCCCGCGGCCAAAGTTACTTGCCGACCCCTGGTCTACGGGTTTAACATCAGTGTATGGTCTCTGTTTTGAGATACAGATGCTCCAGCATCATAAATGTAATATTTTGTGACAGAAGTCCGCATGACAACATGCAAAATATAAACGGGACTCCTTACCTTTGTGTTGGTATAACGATCGCGAATCTAATCCAGTCTGTTTCAGATGTGTGAATAGCTCATGAAAACCGTCTAATAGAATACATCCAATGACCACTTATGTCCACAAATGCGTATAATCCGTGAAATATAGATATATTGTCTATTGTTTAAATCAGATTTCACATGCACGTCTTGTAATAGAATATAATATACAATCTGAGGACTATTTATGTCGTAACACTTGTATATGAGATTACACTCAAGTTCAAACTCGCGGTGAAACTTTGTTTCTAAAAGAAGGCGGGAGTATAATACATAATATCCAAACAGTGCTGTCAAATATTGTGACGTCATTTGACTTTATCATTCCTCCAATGACTTCATGGAAAATATTGATAGACAGAACGTGTAGCCAATTAGATAACGAATCCAACGAACTTTGTGTGACGTTTTATTTCCTGGTGTGGAAACGGCATTTTATATACGCTTACATAAGAATAAACAATAATAAGAATGAACGTGTATGCATGTAAACAAAAGACTTTTATTTTGGGGCTGACTGGCACTTGTCTTACAAAAACTCTTGCAAGAACCTCATTTTTGGGCCTATTGACTTCAAACATGAAATATAACTTCTTTAGACTTGTGGCTTTGGCATCATTGCATTTCTAGGTTTCACACACATATTTATCATTAAGATTTTGTCATGTTATGCAAAAAATGTTTCATTACAATGTACTTCAGGCTCTCTAACTTTTTAAATTTTTATCTTAAAATAATTTTGAAACCTGGAAAATGAAGCTCAACGTCTCAGTTATGCTTATACTCTAAATGGTTTAGTAAAAACAGCCCTTTAAGTGAAAGAAGGTCTTTTCATGGTTTGGGCCAGAGTGGGGGTGCTTTTCAAGAGGTTATCACCATTAAACCAAAGCAGTCTCATTACACATGCTGTTTTGATTCTCTTGTTAATGTGATGTCACACAAACTAAGCCCCGCCCACAGCCACTGCACATTGTAGGACAAGTGCTGCTAAAGACACTATTGTCTCAAACTTTATTCACAGGAATCAGATCTTTTTTTAACCAAAAACAGTTCCTCATTTGTATTTAAAGGTACACAGATAAACTTTATTGCTTTCGCATAAATAGGGGCATTTTGGACAAGCTATAACAAAAGATCTGTGGTGTGTTTTGAGCTAAAACTTCAGACACATTCTGGACACACCTGAGACTTGTATTACATCTTGTAAAAATGATCATAATATGAAGAGTTTGGTTCCAAAACGCAATCAATCCATTTTGACCAATTTGGGTAAACGTGTTTTCTATACCAAGAAAGTGACGAGATGAAAACAACTATTTTCTGTTACAAACTTTCACATAGCATCTTTAGGTTATAATAACATAAAACATTTAAATCCATAATTTGATTTTCAAAGATTTATGATAAAAACTGATTTTTTTCGAAATGCTATAAATCTATTGAATCAATGTATAAATGTGCATTCATCTTTGCCATGTTATATTCATTTAGTTGACTAGTGGTATACACTGATTAAAAAATAAACATTAGTGTGTATTCAAAGCGACGCCATTATTGTTTACAATGCGTGGAATGGTGCGCTGTGATTTGATGAGCAGATTTATTGCATTCTGCAGAGAAGGAGGACTGGCGTTTATTGCGTTTTGGGGGGGAAAATGACAGAATAACACGGCGGATATCGGATTTTGCATAAAATTAAGAATTTACTTTTAAATATTGACCTGATATAATACTGATTTTGGTGGTAACATTATTGCATTTTGGATTCAAACTCTTCATTAATTTAAAAAGATCTTGTGTATCTTAACATATTACAGTGCCATTATTTGTCTTAAAATGCACACCAGTGTTGTTTTTTGTAAGCTATGTTTGTAAAACTACTTAAAATGTCCTAATACAACTAAGGCCTAGTCCTGGATTAACCTAAACCCTGTCTGGGAAACTGCCTCTATATGTATCTGTTCTCTGCTGGTTTAGTCACCTGTCATCACAGGTAACCTCCTGTCCTGAGATGCATCACGCTATTTCTCTAAATAAACTGCTCAGAATAAATGACCTTTTTAATGTCTCTACATGTATATGAAGACTCATATAAAGGTGTGTGTGTGTCTGTGCACATGCTGTGAAGTGATGCATTACTGTCTGAACGTTATTATTTTCCATCACACTTTCAGTACATGCTTTTCTGAGTGCCTCATCAATTCAAGATACAATCCAATGCCTGCGGATTTCAGTTTTAGGCACGCATACGGACTCACAGATCCATGCGTGTGTGCAAGGCCCGCTTGAATTTAATGATGTGAGGAGGGAACATTAGGCAATTCTATAGTGTGTGACGTTACTTACATAATCTCACTGTTATCTCATAACTTTTCTTGTCTGCGTGTATGCGTACAGGTAACGGATTTGGACACGCTGAAGCAATCGTCTCGACTGGTCCATTACTGCGCCACTCCACTACTCTTTGACTCTGTGTTTCGGAAACAGATTCAAGAGGAGCAGGTCGTCCAGCCACAAATGAAGGTCTCCTCTTTATTTATAGTTCACCCAAAAGTGAACTTTTCGTTAACATTTACTCTTATGTTGAGTTTCTTTATTCTTTTGAACACAAAAGATGATATGGTTCCTCCTATGTTTCACTGTCTGATCGCAGAAAAGGCATCGCTCCAGCGACTCCACGGCGTCCGGTAGAGATCGCAGCTACAGTACAGATTCGGCAGACACGCTGCCCAGTCGACTGAAGGACGAGCCGTGGCTGCAGGAGATCTCCAGTATGTTCATGCAACAGTACGTTCAGTATCTCCAGAGCACGGGCTTCATCCTGGTCCAGGTCCGACCGCAGTCGCCCGCCCGCAGGTCTGCCAGCATGTCATTCACTTTACTTTTACTCTAGTGCGCCCCTGTTTACCGTATATTTACCATAGTAACATTAGTGTAAGTCAACAATTATTGTTAATGTGATAAACTAATCTCAATCTCTCTATCTCTCTCTCTGTCTCTCTCTCTATCTATCCCTAGCATTGCTCGAGCGAGAGCCGCCCTGTTGAGTTCTTTATCTACTGAAGGCAGATCTTCCTTCTCCTCATTTTCATACAATAAACAGAAAAGTGAGGAAAGTCCCAAGGTACAAACTAAATCACACTCATGACATCATTATACGTATCAGTTCTTCACACATCATATGTACAGTTCAGTTTATCATGATTTGCATCCACATTTCACCTGTGTTTCCACTGTGTCCCTGTGTCCACCAGAGGGTTTTTTCCTGTGATCAGCATCCTGGTATTTGTATGAATAGAGGAGATCACACCGGTTTATATTGCCGCTTTATGTAACATATGGCAATATGGCTGCTCTAGTCCCTCCTCCCAGTAAAGAGAACCAATCGTCAGCCATTATAGAATGACATCATCTGGCGGAGGGACTTTGTGCAGCATATGGCAGGTCTTGCTTTAACAAGACCTGGGGGCATTGCTTAAAAAGACTTTGGTGTATGTTTTCAGCGCTCATTTTTTCCTTTATCACCGAATTTCATTATTGATTAGATGGTCTGTGACGTCACATGCTCCCACACCACTGTCGTACACTTCATACACGCGTCCGCCTCATACAGTGCGAGCTGCATGCTTAAAGTCGGGCACGTTTGCTTCATACAACACGATCTGCATGTTTATCAGGCGCTTTTTCACACCGCGAAACCAGCTTGTTTTAAAGCAAGGCAGCCTTGCCCGAACTGCAACATTGCATTTTTGGCGAAGTTCTGGATTGGGCTACTTTTAAACTGTTTAATTCTCATCAAGGTCTAAAGTTGAAGATTAAAACGGGATTATTAGTCTGTGGCAAAAACTGCACAAACTTTATTATTTAAGGCCTAAAATATCAAAATCAAAAAGATTATATTAGTAAAACTCTGTAGTAGCATGTGACTTTGCACTTTTTAAAGGACACCTAATTTAGTGCCTAGTAAAAAAACTTGAATAGAGTAATATTTATGTTTTTATCCGATTAATCGACTAATTGAAAAAAAGAATCACCCGATTAATCGATTAATTATGAAAATAATCGTTAGTTGCAGGCGTATAACATAACAACCAGCCAACAATACAAAACCCTTAGCTGAAGAAACGCTGTCAAGTCGGCATTGCCTGGCGTTTTTAGCCGCTATGATGGACACATGGCCTAACAAGTTTCACAAACTTCAACGCTTTGTACTTCTACCAAAGAATAAATAGATTTCACTTTACGCTTGCCTTTTAAAGCAATCGTTAACCAAATATGATAATGTTCAAGCATCTGGTGCAACTTGTCAAGTTGAAGTAAAAATGTTTATTTTCTCTTACAGCAGAGCAGTAACTCCAGCTCGACGTCGTATCACCTGCAGAGGGCGCTGCCGGGAGGCATCGTATTAATGGAACTGTCGTTTCAAGTAAGACCTTCATTTGTCTTTACGTCTCACAGTGTTCAGAGATCAGGGCACCGAATCAGCCTCTTAGCACATCAGCTGAGCTTTTCACAAGAACGCTGTGAAAGTCTCAATGGAGAAGCGGCTAAGATGTTTAATGGAGTCTTTCTCTCTCATAAGCTATTTAGGGTTATTAATATTTAACTGCACATATTTGCAAAGGAAATGCCACGTCATCTCTTCCTGAGCTCTTTTCATCTGTGATGGATCTCGCTTTTTCTGCTTGGTCCTTGGTTTAAAGATATTAATGGGACTTTGGTTTGTACATATGGGTGATTCTCACGAAAACTTGGTTTTAAAAATGTCAAGCATGAAAATGTAAAAATTGCTTAAATTTACTTTTTTTCCCACCAGACATTGAAAAACAAAGTCTGGAGTAAATGGGAACATTAATTCAAAAACTTTTACTTATCATTTAACACTTTTTGTAACATAATTAAAAAATTAGTCCTAAAAAATCTCATTACCGCAACAGTCAGAAAACATCAACACATATTTTCAAAATGACATGACAAACCTGAAAGAACATAATTTGGAGATTCTGCACATGCATTTAAAATCAAAGAATTATGCTTCTATTAATTAAATTTACATTTAATAAGCATCTGTTGCGGTAATGATAATCAAAATGTCGTGTAAGCATTCTGACAAGACAATATTTCAAATTAACTGTAAAAAAATGATCTGGTAGCCATCTTAAAGTAACTAATCCATGTGCTTGGTCACTCAAAATCAAACTTTATTAAAATTCTGTATGTGTGCTTAAACTGTTCTCAAAAAGTGTTGTGGAGGATGAGAACATCAGGCATGGACACATCATTTTCCTAATTTTTCTTCATTATTATTATACATGAATATTCAGTAAATATTTTTTCTGTCATCTAAAGTAGTCTAGCAAAACATCCATTTATTTTTTTCCTAATATTTTTGTGTTAATTTGATTAAATTACAACATAACGCATGTTCAAACACAGCCGGACAAAATTGCGGTAATGAGAATTTCAGCAGAAAATGAGATAAAATTTACAATTATAAATTCTTATGTTGAAATCACACATTGTGCAAGGTAGAACACAGTATTGTGTTAATTCTGATGCTTTTTAATGTTACTATATTACACATTTTAAAGCTAAAATCATTAGTGCCGTGGTGTTTCAATGGTTTCGTGACATTCACCCATATACTGAGCAGTGTAAATGAAAGTGTTTTTATAGGCAATATATATTTTTAACACACAAAATGTAGGTTTTAAACAAACAAACATACGTTCAGCCAAAAAAACATGAAAAAGCTCAAAATCAATAGTCCAACTAAAACAAACATTGATCACCATAATGTTGACTTTAGCACATCACTACATGTATTTAGCCCGTCATGTGTATGTGGTTCGTCATTTCAAAATATGTGTTTGGTGCATTATGTGAACCATGACGTCAAAATAAGTAGCAAAATAAGTGCCTGCTGCAGATGCGTCTAAAGGGTTTATGATAAAAATTATGCTTGCGTTTGCCAGATACTCACCTATTTCATGTGTAATCAGAGTTTAGTGTTAAATTAGTGCAAGTATTTTGTGAACATGAGCGTCTCTTTTATCATAAACTGTTTTGACGCGTATGCAGCAGGCACTTATTTTGACAAGTCGCATGATGCACATGGTTCACATGAAGCAACGAACATATATTTTCAATTCGGCACCTCTGAAGAGAAGTCACCAGCTGCCACTGTTCGAGTCATTTCAGGTTGGGTACATTTATTTAAACCTTAAAAGATGTCAAAACACCTGATGCGAAAAACGCAGAAAACTGAACCCGATCTGGATTTTTTTATGGTGGACTAAAGTTTCTGACGCAGTGTGTAAATGTGATTGATGCTACACAAGGTTGTATTCATTTTTTAATGTGCGAAACTTTCTGACCCAATGTGCAAAGATCTTGACATGTATATGTTACTCTTGAATATGATGATCAGTTTTTCTCTTATTTCTTTCAAGGATCCTATTTCTGTGTAAAGCAGTTTGCATTGGAGTGCTCGAGGATACCGATGGGTCAAACGGTTAATTCTCAGGTAACTGTACAAATAAATCATATACAACACAATGTATATATGTTAGTATAAAGAGAATGCTTAAGAGTATGTACACTACAATATGTTTTCTGTATTGTCTGCTTTATGTGCCTGTCTGTAATCTTTGTGGAGGAAAATCTGTATTATTAGAGCGAAAGATTTAATACAGCATCAAGAAATACTTCACGCAAACCTCATATACTCGCCCTCATGGGTGTTACACATCAAAAGACGCTCTACATGTTTATATTCAGATATTAAATATAAGATTATGTGTTTTTATGAGTTTTGGATTCTTCGGTGTATTGTAAGAGATATCAAATGAAGAGATGTAGCCGATTGGCTGTGATTTTTGATTGATGTTGTGAAGTCACAGCATCACTTTTAGCATAAAATTGCAATCTTTTGGCGCTGGAATCTTGTCGTGACACAGGATGCTGTTATTGTGTTTTATCGTCTGAGCTTCAGTCCCTGTTCGCTTTCACTTACACACAACAGCATCAGTGGATTTTATCTTATGAGAAAGAAAATGAGTATATGTATGTGATGACTGTTCAGATCTACATCCCCAAACTCTTTAATCTTAACAACATGTTGAAATCTTCTCCATTGTTAGTGAGATCAGATGGTCAATGGTTGTTTCGTTCTGTCTGATGTTGTATTTAATGTGTAATTGGTCCAGGTTGGCTTTAAATGAGGGGTAATTAAGTGTAAATATTGGTAAATGTCCAGATGTTTGTCAGCAGGATGCATTGGTTTTCTCCTTCAGCGCAAAAGCCTGTAAGGTGTCTCTCAATACCAGCTGCTCGTATCCAACAATTAAATCTTAAATGGCTGTGTTTGTTTGCTTCTTTTAAATGCAAAGAGAGTTTTTAGGGCAAACAGAAATTTCGTTTTTTACGATCATTACACAGAAACAACTTCAGCATTATTTTTATTTTTTTAAGTTGCACCAGGGGCCTTTTTTGCAGCAACTGTGTCGAAGTAAAAAAAAAACATAGTTTGTACATAGAGTTTAACAAAGCAACCGTTAGGTTGTGACTTAGTGACCCCTTACGTCAAAACGAAGTATTTACGAAAGCCTCCGATCGGGAGTAACGGTTGAAATAAAATAGTGACTGACTGAACTAAATCAACAAGATCTTGTTTTACTCAACAGACTTGATTATGATAATACAGACATTTATACTAGCTTATATTTCAAGAGAGAGCACATTATATGAATAAATTACCCGTCCTAAAGTGCACATGCTCACCCTTTTGTGTGCATCGCTCCGTGCATGTCGATTAAAATCATATATAAATGTAATTTATTATGTTTTTGTAAAGAATTTATGTATTGATCAGTGGTTGTTTTAAATACAGTTTCTGAGTTAAAATACACATTCAGTATTATTTACATAAATATACATATTTAAATTACATATTTTTCCATTGCAATAGTAAAAACAATACAAATAAATGTGACTTGATATGCCTCTTATGATATTTATAATAAAGCAGTGTAGTATTGAATATAAACGTTTATTTAATAAAATTGCTTGAGGCAAATTAAAGGCGGAGTCCACGATGTTTGAAAAACGCTTTGGAAAAGGAGTCGGGCCGACTACCAAAACACACTTATAGCCAATCAGCAGTAAGGAGCATGTCTACTAGCTGACATCCTTGCCGGGTTGCGTATGTGTGGGGCGGGTCTATCAACAGAAGGTCCAGATTCTATTGGGGTAGGGGCGTGTTTGTTTAGGTGATTTCAAATATCAACATTGGCTTTCAAACATCGTGGACTCCGCCTTTAAGTCAAACTGAAATTTACAGCATTTCAACAATTTCTGCTCACAAATTTAAAGGCTGCTATTGGATTATTGAATGTTAACATCATGTGATTATGCATTACTTATGAAGTATGTATGTAGGCCAGGAGAGGTATTGAAATTTTTTGCAATGCGCATGCATCGAACGTCTATCTGTGTATGCATACGAGTCAAATAAACTATGCTTGGCCAGGCTTGGGCGTTCGACCGAGCATAAAAAATAATGAAGTCTACTCCAGGCTTTAAGAACAAATGGTGCAACTTAATAAATTACATTGTGGACTTTACGTTACAAATTACATAAGAACTTAAAGGGACAGAAAGTAGGATTTTAAGTGTTATTTAAGTGTTTTTATTCATGAATATGTCCTCGTTGGTGTCAAATGACCTCTGCCAGTGATCTGACTTTTCTTTGTAAGCTTAGAAATTCTTCTCTTTACTTTCATTGAAGCATCCATATCGTTCCACCGTATTGATAAACTATAATTGCAGAGAGGGACAAAAAGCACTAGCCTACCGCAACGTGTTTTCATTCAGAACACGTGAACCAGCTGAAACGGACCAGGAGATCAGTGAGTACATAACGGCTATCGTAGTTGCAACACGCATTTGGAAAAGCGAGGCGCTAGAGAGCACTATTCATTTGGATGCAAAATACAATTTCACCACTAGATAAGGGGTAAATCCTACTTATTGTCCCTTTAAAAAATCCAGATAATTTATTCACCCCCATGTCATCCAAGATGTTTATGTCTTTCTTTGTTCAGTCGAGAATATATATATTTTTTTTAGGAAAACATTCCAGGATTTTTCTCCATATAGTGGACTTTAGTGGACCTTAACGGTTTACAGTTTCAATGCAGCTTCAAAGGGCTCAAAACAATCCCAACCGAGGCATAAGGGTCTTATCGGTCATTTTCGTAAAAATAAGTACTTTTAAACCACAACTTCTCGTCTTGCAGTAACCATGTGATGCTCCAGCGCGACCTTACGTATTACATAATTACGTGGAAAGGTCACGCCTTACATATGTGAAACGCACACTTGTGGATCATTTTAAACAATAAACTGGCACAAAGACATTTATTAGTATCATTCCACATACAACAATGTCTGAATGGTCTTCTTTCTCCACACTTGTAAACACTGGAGCGGTAGTTTCACATACATCTACGTGACCTTTCCACGTGATTACTTAATACGCAAGGTCACGTTGGTGCGTCACATGGCTAGTGCAAGTTGTGGTTTAAAATTACATATTTTTATTGTTGTTGTTTTTTTTTTGTAAAAATGATGATGGTTTAGCTAGATAAGACCCTTATGTCTTGGTTGGGAGTCTGTTGAAGCTGCATTGAAACTAAGGCTGTGCCCATTAATCGTGTGTTCCATTAAAAATAATCGATTCTGAATCGCAAGGCTGCGATTCTGTGTTTCATTCACAGCTTGTGTGTGTACAACACCGTTTTGGTTAGTAAGAAGTCCTTATCAGTCTAAAATCATTATGAGTCTGAGTCGTTTATGACGTGCATTTAAAAAAGCAACGCTCGTTAAACAAAATCTTTCAATATATTCTTTATTATCGTGAAAATACATTAAACAATTTGAAGAAGAGCGAAATAAATAGGGATGCACGATATATCGGCTGACATATCGTTATCGGCCGATAACTGCTTATTTTTAATATTAACAGTTATCGGTCTGATAGCAAAATTAGGCCGATAAATGAAAGCCGATAAATTATGGATTATTTTGGTTTGTTGAACCACTTTACTTGCTTGCTGGCCATGTGGAGTTTTGATTGGTGCTTTCTGTGACATAGCACGAAGATGACACATGTTGCGGGCTTAAGCTAGTCTAGCGCAAAGACAAGAGTTTTTCATTGTGAAAATAATATGAATATTTATCGGCCTATAGATATCGGTTATCGGCCCCCAAATTTAAAGAGTTATCGGTATCGGCCAAAATTTCCATATCGGTGCATCCCTAGAAATAAATATTCTTGTAGATATTTCCTGGAATAGTGTTTGTAATGGTACTTTTGTGGCACAAATTGAGTTTCTCCACGAGAGCGCCCTCTGGTGTTTGGATGTGCCATTGATTTCACTGTAAAGGGGGTCGCACGCAGGACGCGCAGCTCAGCGCCGTGCTGTTCTAAAAAACACGAACGCATTGTTTTCTATGAGTATACGCACACCGGCGCCGACAGGTGTTCGCGCCGCCCAGCTACGACTCAGGTAGTTGCTCAAATCCCTGTCGTGCCACAGAGTGCCACTCACATAGTTTAACATAAAATAACGTCATATTTGTCCCAACTCATTAACGATTAACATTGGCTGCTAACGTATATTTAGCATTCTGACGAAGCTCGCGCTATTTAATGTGCACTTCCGGTTTACGAGACCTCCGAGTTGTCCTAGACGCTGAGCTGCGCGGCCGGTGCGCGACCCCCTTAATTCATTCAAATTAATTAATTGAGAAAACGTGCATTTGCATGATTAATCGTCACAGCCCTATTTGAAACAGGAAAATGTTGAGATCCAATAAAGTCAACTATATGGAGAAAAAAAACTTAATGTCATCTCAACTGAACAAAGAATGACATAAACATCTTGGATGACATGGGGGTGAGTAAATTATTTGGAAATTTTATTTTTTAAGAAAAGCTGGTACAACCCTACCCAGATGAACTTGATTTTGCCCCACTTGGTTTTGTGATGTTACATTAGTGCAGTCTATATCTGACATTTCCATGCAGTATTCACACAGCAGTTAGCTAGAATGAGTGTGGGAATCACAGATGGCTGAGAAGGTCATGTTGGTCCACCTCATACCTCATCATCTCTTACGTCACTTCCTGTAACCTCACCCTCATGCACCAGTGCAGCCCGTCGCGTGACGGGCAACTTTGGCACATCTCCATTGTGTTCATTTTTGTGTGAATTGACCTCTAACCTCGCTGTGTGGCACGTTTCTCACCTGCCTCTCTTGTGTGTGTTGTCTTCTGTGTGTATGTGTGTGTGCATTCGGATCTCATCCTTTCTTTCCATCAGGGTTCTCTTCTCAACAAACCTCCTAGCAAGCCGTTGCCCGAGGTGCCCGTGGGCTCCGACTCTGCGGTACGTCTCTGAATACTCGGGGCGGGCCCGTCTCCCATCGATCAGGCTTCAGTCTTTCCCTCAGGCTCCTCCCCTGTGTAGTGCCTGGCTCCTCCCCTTTTCTGCTGAAGCGTTTCTTCCCAATCATACGATTCTTTCCCGATTCTGTAAATGTCAACCTGGTTAAATGTGTCGCTTTTCCTCAAAAATGAAAGCCAGTGATTTCTTTGCTTTGCTTGATGATTACCCTTTCTTTTGCTTTTGTTGAATGTTAATTTGAATCTGTGCATTTTGTGACGTTTCTATTTAAGTGAATCATCACGCGTAAATCCAGATGCAATGATTATATACTGCAAATCTTTGCTAAAGGAACATATAGCAAACATGGTAATAATTGTAGATTCGTTCAGTGATTTTCACTTTTCAGCTTATTTTGGGCTCATTTTTTGGCTAATTTTGGATATTTGTCGTACACAATGGAGCTTTTTGTAAATGACTTGATTGCAAATCCCAAAGCTGTTAAAAGCCAAGTGCTTCCACTTTGTCACGGCAAAATCTACCTCACATAGTCAAAAAGAAAGATTAAAATGCCTGCCCATTTTTCCATCGAAGCCTAATTCATGACGTGCGATTTGTTTAATTCAAGATTTCCAGAGCTAAATGTTCATGAAGCATCATGCAGGAGTTTGAACTGTGCACCGTCAGTGTTCAATGTGTTGTCGAAAGCTGATGTCACAAGCCTTTATTTTTAATTTAAGCTCCAAGTTAAGAGTATTATTGCAGACGTTAATTAAACTGCTATTAATCTTTCTTGCTAGTTTTCACATCCTTATCTTTCCTCAGATTGTCACGGGAGTTTGAGTCAAACCGCGCAAGTCGAAGTTTAAAAAGTATGAAGGGTTCAGTTGTGTGTTTTCTACAAATTGAACCGCCGTGGCTGTTTTTTTGTAATCCTTGACTCAAACCTATTTGCATTCATTCCAGTGTCACGGTCGAGATGAAAGCGACAGCAGTAATAGCGTTTAGCCGGCGTTTCTATTGTACTGTAATTACTACCTGCTTTTCCTCTATACAGTCATTCGCATTTGCCACTAATGCTTTTGTGAGCGCGACTTTGATGTTAGATTGAATTAAATAGGATACGGTTATTAAGTTGATTGATATCACAGATGTGATATTTGCCAAGTCAGAGAGGGTTTGGCTTGTAACTAAAGTTTTTTTTTTTGGTATGTTGACTTTGCAGTGTAGTTTAGCCATCTGCAGGAGTTTTAGGTACAGGGTTGTTTCGGGTTGTAGAGGAAAATGTTCAGGATAACATTTCAACTAACATTTCTGATGTCTTGCAAGATTCAATCCTTTAAAGAATCCATATCAGCGGATCCTCCCTGAAGTCAAATTAAATACCTGAATAAATCTAATAAAAAGCCATTGCTGTTACTATTTGCGATGCTGTAGTTTATTCGCACAACAGGTCATAGATATAAACCGTCTGCTTGAGGTTAGAATGATTTATTTCTCCATTCATACCATATAAACAAGGTGAAATAATGTTTTAATAAATATATATTTGAGCATCATTACATTATTGTTTTATCATCATAATCTTTATCAAGATATTTTGACGTTTTACTATTTTAAAACTGCACAAACTATTTTATTTATGGCTGAAAATATCAAAATCAAAAAAATCATATTAGTAAAACTCAATGTGTGACTTTTACACATTTGTCCAATTAATCAATTATAAATATAATCATTAGTTGCCGCCCTATTTGAATGATGTCTATAATACTTGAGGAGAGTATTTGTAAAATTTCCCATTCATTTTCCATACATCACTTAAATAGCTCGACCGGCATACAGTATGACCCTATGAAGTATGTAGTCTCGCGTAGCCAGACCTTCATACTGAAGGTCTGGTGTTTTTCGCTGCTTTTTCTGGACAAAGCCCACCCACAAGCTGTTTGACCGACATGTCAAACAACCAATCACAGTTTGTTTCGTCTAGCGTCACGTTTCGGACTCCTCACAATAACGAGCCGGCTGGCAACAAGTCAGTTATTGAAATAACCAGCTGCAATCGAATAGCATCTAAATAAACAACATTACTCACCAAAGAACAACGTTGTGCACTTCATCAACAGCCACACCAATGAGACGCTCCCGTTAAATGTCTGTTTGAAGCATATCTCTCCACTTTTTAGCACATACAAGCAATTCAGGAGAACCAAACTTTTTGACTCCACTAACTGCCTCAAGCAAAACTCTTGGACGTCTTTTAGAGAGTCTATGCTGCGAACTTTGCATATTTTTGAGAGTCCAATGTTTAGCTGATCATGATAACTGGTCATTATTATCCACGTGGACATGACTGATTCTCTGCATCAATGGAACGCCAGAGCTTTGTTTTCCAGGGACCGAAACTAATCGCGACACTCGCGTCTCCTGGAAATCCGGTTTATTTCAACCAATCAAAAGACGACTTTAGACATTCTCACAGGGTTTCCAGAAAAGTGTACGAAAAACATCAGACGTTCAGCCAACAGTTTGTGGGCGTGGCGTCTGAGGCTGAGACTATGAAGTATGCAACCTCTTAACTTTGGTCACTGTGAAAGACATAATCTAAAAAAATCCAGAAATCACAATGTATGATTTTTTAAAACTTTTTTTATTTGTATAAAAAGCTGCAAATAAGTATTTAAACACCTGTCTATCAGCTAGAATTTTGAGCCTCAAAGACCTGTTTGTCTGCCTTTAAAATGTCCACCTCCACTCCATTTTTTATCCTAAATTAGATGCACCTGTTGAGGTTATTAGATGCATAAAGACACCTGTCCACCCCATACAATCAGTAAAAATCCAACTACTAACATGGACAAGACCAAAGAGCTGTCCAAAGACACTAGAGACAAAATTGTACCATCCACCATATATTTATGATAGGAAATGTACAAAATATTTTAATGTAACATGATCTTTATTTAAATCTCCCATAACACAAGCTGTTTCTGCTTATCTCATGTTAATCTGGAGTACCTATAGAGTAGTATTACATCATTTATATCCCCGAAGAGTCTTTAGCTTTATCAGATTTATAAAAGACATATCAGGTGTACCGATTCTTTCCGTATAAACCGAACCCCTTGGGGCGTGCCTCGGGAGCAACGAGTCACAAGCAACCAACACTGGATAACTTATGATTCACTACATGTTCGTGTCATGTATATAATATGCACTTACGTGCCAATTTCCAACATAACACAGAAGTCTGTCTTACCGCATGCAACTCATGACTCGGTTGGGATGAAATCCAGCGTTAACCCACACGCAAAAACACACGCAAAACTCTTCTGCTACCCCAAAACTATATTCATTGTTTCCATAATGCAGGCTTACTTATCCATACATCTAAAAGGACGACTTCTTCCATGCCATTGTTGAGTCTTGATATAAAACCAAGCTGTCTCGTGAAGTGATGCCTGTGACTTCTAGCGTCCTCGGTTATCACTCTCCGGCTGATTGACATGTGGGCGTGCTTTTCCAGAGGGAAGTTCCCATAAAATAAATTATACCTAACGTTTACTTGTGTGATTCTCACGAAAACTTGGTTTTAAAAATGTCAAGCATGAAAATGTAAAAATTGCTTAAATTTACTTTTTTTTCCCACCAGACATTGAAAAACAAAGTCTGGAGTAAATGGGAACATTAATTTAAAAACTTTTACTTATCATTTAACACTTTTTGTAACATAATTTAAAAAATTAGTCCTAAAAAATCTCATTACCGCAACAGTCAGAAAACATCAACACTGACATATTTTCAAAATGACATGACAAACCTGAAAGAACATAATTTGGAGATTCTGCACATGCATTTAAAATCAAAGTATTATGCTTCTATTAATTAAATTAACATTTAATAAGCATCTGTTGCGGTAATGATAATCAAAATGTCGTGTAAGCATTCTGACAAGACAATATTTCAAATTAACTGTAAAAAAATGATCTTACCTGGTAGCCATCTTGAAGTAACTGGTCCATGTACTTGGTCACTCAAAATTAAACTTTATTAAAATTCTGTATGTGTGCTTAAACTGTTCTCAAAAAGTGTTGCGGAGGATGAGAACATCAGGCATGGACACAACATTTTCCTAATTTTTCTTCATTATTATTATACATGAATATTCAGTAAATATTTTTTCTGTCATCTAAAGTAGTCTAGCAAAACATCCATTTATTTTTTTTCTTAATATTTTTGTGTTAATTTGATTAAATTACAACATAACGCATGTTCAAACACAGCCGGACACATTGCGGTAATGAGAATTTCAGCAGAAAATGAGATAAAATTTACAATTATAAATTCTTATGTTGAAATCACACATTGTGCAAGGTAGAAAACAGTATTGTGTTAATTCTGATGCTTTTTAATGTTACTATTACACATTTTAAAGCTAAAATCATTAGTGCCGTGGTGTTTCAATGGTTTCGTGAGAATCACCCACCCGTGATATGCAATATGTACCCATGTTTAAAAAAAAACTTTCTGAAACTTCCTGGCGAAGTGCATTCGGCACAGAAATACCCTGCCACAAGAATGCATGAAATACAGTTATACCACAGGGCTGTTAAATGCTTGATTCTGATTGGCTAAGAAATGTTCCATGGGTGTCGATTATTTTTCAATAACTGCACACCTAACCTTTAAATGTCTTAAAAATAGGCACCAGAGCAATTTTTTTGTAACCGTGGTATTAGCGCAATACCACCTTGTGTGTGCATTATTTTCTAATAATTCAATGGCTCATCGTCAATTATTCCTTACTTAAACACCCCCCCCCCCCCAATGATTTTTGCCATAAAAAATCTGTAATATTGATGCAATGTATTGTTGGCTATTGCTACAAATATACTTGTGCGACTTATGATTGGTTTTGTGGTCCACGGTCACATTTAATGATGTAGGTACAGCATCTGCCAGCAGGTGCATCCTGGACCGCACTAACCAGCCAATCATTGACCTCTTGGTTAACACTACATACATAATAAAGTGATTTTTATGATTAAACTTTATAACAGAGCACTAATAAAAAGTTCAGGGCATGCAGTGGATTGGCTTCGGGATGCAGGTGGTAACGGATTCTGCAGAGGGAATTGAATCTTGCGGCGGGTCTGGTTTAATTTGACCATCTGTTGGGGCTTCTCTTTAAATCACTCTTGAGTCATATTGGATTGGGTTTTCAGTTACTATCACTATTAGGATTTAGAGGTTTTGGAATGATGTTCCTGCTACTGCTTGCCGTCTTCCTCTGGGGGTTCTGGTGTCTTTAATGAAAATGGTTTTGTTCGGTTATATGGCGTTCAAGGAACAGCGTGTTCTGCTCTTTAAGTAACCGTATTGGATTTGTGTGTTTGTCCCCTTCAGCTGTCGATGCTGTTCACCGAGGAATGCGATAAGGTTCGAGATTTGATGCACGTTCACTCGTTCAGCTACGACTTTCACCTGCGTGTGGTGCATCAGTACCTGGTGGGATGTCAGATGACCCTGCGGCAAGGCTACCAGCTCACCAGCTTTCTAGAGGATTTTATCGCACATCACCCCGATATACCCAAATATGGACGCAACCACGTTTTCCAGGGTGAGTATGTTTAAGGGAATTGTTCACCCAAAAATGAAAATTAGCCCATGATTTACTCACCTTAACGCATCCTAGGAGACCTTTGTTTAGCCGAACACATGTAGAGTTACATTAAATAATATCCTGGCTCTTCCTATAGCTTTGTAATGGCATTAAATAGTCACTGTGTGTTTGAAGCCCATCTATCATCAAAAAAGAAATCCATAGGTATCTGGTGTGTTTATATATATCTTGTGTGAAAGAAAATTATAAATTTTCCGAGTGTATTTAGCAATCGATATGACGCGGTTGATTGTAAGTATATCTACATCTAAAATGGCGACATTTTGGCTTCATGCCGGTTAGATAATTATTGGTTCTTGCGTGTCTTGTGATTAATCATCATATGCGTTGTTGTTGAGACACGCAAGAATCAATGATCATCTTATGTACTGACGTGCAGCATTTTTTGACTAGATTTTTTACTTTTTGTGATAAGAACTATTAGTATTTTAAAAAAGGATACTTTATACAATATTTAAAATTATTTCTAGGTTGCGAATAAAGTTTATTTTGTTTATTATGGAAAGTTTATTATGGAACTCGACATGTTAATTGAGAGTCAGATATGCATAACATGTTTAATCTGCTAAATACTTTTGGTAAAAACTTAAATGATAAAAGTACAAAATTGTTACTTGCTTGTTACGTTATGTTTATATTTATATATTAGGGAATTTTTCGATATCGACGGGGATGATCACTGCACATCAGCTGTATAACTACATCACTGATCACGCTGGTACATACGGGATGAAACCCCTGCGCATGTCTAAGGCTGCAGTTACAACCGATAACAAAAAGGGGGCGCCAAGCTCAGACCTGCACGAGTACGCGCTGGTAGCTTTGTGGAACAGGTACTAACGTTTTTTCTACTAATCCGAACAAATGTTAAAACATTGTTTGCAGTCATTTTAATTATATTATGATCATTTAGCTCTGGCTCTTACAAAGACCTCGATGGACTACGACACCATGATGATTTTGACGTGTCGTTGCTCGTGTGTCATAACGCAACTCCGTTCGAAGAGCAGTCTGAAGGAGAGAGACACCTGCTCAAGTGAGTACAAAACAAACCTGTAGCATAAGATGATGAGTTGTGCACAACAAAATACAAGATCAGTTTTGTGTTTTTAACAACACAATCTCATTGCAATTTTTTATGTATTGGCCAATTTGTATAAATTTGTATGACCTCAACATTTTTATTCTAGTGACGTTAGTTTTAGGGGTGGGGCTTCATTGTTGCTTTTTTAGTAATCATCATACGTGTTTGTACATTTCACATAGTACTAATTTATACGAATAAGCCACCTCGTAAAATAGTTACGAATTTTATATTCCGCTTTCATTCCAGTGATGTTAGTTTTAGGGGTGGGGCTTAATTATTTCTTTTTAAGTAATCGTCGTACGTGTTTGTACATTTCACATAGTACTCATTTATACGAATAAGCCACCTCATAAAAAGTTACGCATTTTTATAATCCGCTTTCACTTCAGTGATGTTAGTTTTAGGGGTGGGGCTTAATTATTTCTTTTTAAGTAATCGTCGTACGTGTTTGTACATTTCACATAGTACTCATTTATACGAATAAGCCACCTCATAAAAAGTTACGCATTTTTATAATCCGCTTTCACTTCAGTGATGTTAGTTTTTAGGGGTTGGGCTTCATTATTGCTTTTTTAGGAATCGTACATTTTTGTACATTTCACATTGTACTAATTTATACGAATTAGCCACCTCGTAAAATAGCTACAAATTTTTATACTTTGATTTCATTCTAGTGACCTTAGTTTTAGGAGCGGGGCTTCATTATTGCTTTTTTAGTAATCGTACGTTTTTGTACATTTCACATTGTACTAATTTATACGAATAAGCCACCTCGTAAAATAGCTACAAATTTTTATACTTTGAGTTCATTCTAGTGATCTTAGTTTTAGGGGTGGGGCTTCATTATTGCTTTTTTAGTAATCGTACGTTTTTGTACATTTCACAATGTACTAATTTATAGGAATTAGCCACCTCGTAAAATAGCTAAAAAATTTTATACTTCGATTTCATTCTAGTGACCTTAGTTTTAGGGGCGGGGCTTCATTACTGCTTTTTTAGTAATCGTACGTTTTTGTACATTTCACATTGTACTAATTTATACGAATAAGCCACCTCGTAAAATAGCTACAAATTTTTATACTTTGATTTCATTCTAGTGATCTTAGTTTTAGGGGTGGGGCTTCATTATTGCTTTTTTAGTAATCGTACGTTTTTATACATTTCACAATGTACTAATTTATACGAATTAGCCACCTCGTAAAATAGCTAAAAATTTTTATACTTCGATTTCATTCTAGTGACCTTAGTTTTAGGGGCGGGGCTTCATTACTGCTTTTTTAGTAATCGTACGTTTTTGTACATTTCACATTGTACTAATTTATACGAATAAGCCACCTTGTAAAATAGCTACAAATTTTTATACTTTGATTTCATTCTAGTGACCTTAGTTTTTGGGGCGGGGCTTCATTATTACTTTTTTAGTAATTGTATATTTTTGTATATTTCACATAGTACTCATTTATATGAATTAGCCACCTCATAAAATACAGCGGGGAAAATAAGTATTTGACACATCAGCATTGCAAATGCACAGCAAATGCGCCTATAACCATTCCCCCATTCAACAATAAGATTACGAAGATCTTGAGAGAGTTCTTTGCTTTTACCCATCATGAAGTTTTTTCTGTGTGCCTCCTGGGTAATGAGAAGCCTTTATAGGCCATCAATTAGGACTAAAGCAGCTGATATCAATTAGTACTGATAGGGGGCAGGGTTTGTCTCTCAATACTGACAGATTTCAGGTGATCTCCTGGCTTTCTATGCCATTTTGCACCTTGTTTTCTTCATGTGTTCAGTATTTATTCCCTGTGTCATTTCACTTTATTTATTATGACTCAACTTGTATACTTAAATGTTCTGATTTCTTTGTATGAATTTAATATTTGGCTTGATGGCTACATCTGGTGGAAATTTTGTGTCAATAGCTCACTTAGAAAGCTCCTTACTGATAAAAATGCTGATGTGTCAAATACGTATTTTTCCCGCTGTAATTATGAAATTCTTATACTCAGTTTTCATTCTAGTAGTGTTAGTTTTAGGGACGGGGCTTCATTATTGCTTTTTTAAATACAATTTTTTACATTTCACATTGTATTCATTTGTACAAATTAGTCACCTCGTAAAATAGTTACGAATTGACGTAAGACAGGGCTGGTTTTATACTCTTGTGTTTGTGTCAGGCTGTGTTTTTACGTCATCATGACCAGTCAAAGGGAACTCTTCCCCCGTTTGACCGCCGATATGCGCCGCTTTAAGAAGCTTCCTCAGATCCACCGTGACCCCGGTGACCTCAGCAGCCGTGTCGCCGCAGATCGACTGGACGCGAGCAGCACTGGGGCACGGGAATCCGAACTGGACCTCTGGGAGGAGACCCCCACCACCCCTCTCAGCCCTCCGGCCAGCCCCGAATCAGACACCACCGAGTCCCTTCCACATCCGGGTCAGAGCGAGGACTTTCACGGGCTCTTCTACCTGTCTCCGCTCTTTCCTCTGCTAAACTCCGAGGTGATGTCTGCACGGCGACAGATTCAGAGCAGCGTGGAGCAGGCCATGGGTCACTGCCGCAGGGATAACCTCTGGAGGAGACTGTTTCACGGGGAACATTTGGCTCTGGATAAGCTGAAACTCAGCAGGCTGGCCTTCAGTGAGCTGGAGGAGCTGCTTTATGCTGTGCAAAGCAAATCTATCGCTGAGATCGACCCGCAGCTGGTATGTAAACATACCATTTTCACATTCCCTACACCTTGCATTTACACACATTTATTATTTTTACTCTTTTTTTACTCCTCTCTAACAGGCAACTTTCATGCATAAGGTCTGAAACTTGAGAAAAATGGCGAAAAAAAGACTTTATAAACAAATAGTTGAGCTTGATAGTTGCAGTCCTTTTGTGTATTGAATTATTTGCCAGGTCAAATTTAACTCCAATGTACACTGCAAAAAATAACTTTCTTACTTAAACTGCAAAAAAATTATTAAATATAAAATTTAAGTGATTTTGTGCATAAAACAAGCAAAAAATCTGCCAATGGGGTAAGCAAAAAATCTTTAACTTTTTTTTAAACACAAAATTTAAGAAAAATTCAAGAAAATTTTGCTTACCCTATTGGCAGATTTTTTTGCTTGTTTTATGGACGAAATCACTAAAATTTGATATTTTTGGTCTAAAAACTAGACTTATTTTCTTGGGTCGTTTTGCTCACTGCAAAAAATGTATTTTTTACTTAGTATTTTTGTCTTGTTTTCAGTAGAAAAAAATCTTAAAATTATTTAATTAAGATTTAATGATTTTTCTTGATGAGCAAAATTACGTAATAAAATAGGTTTAGTTTATAGACAAAAATATACAATTTAAGTACATTTAAGCTTAAAACAATCAAAAATATCTGCCAATGGGGTGAGAAAAAATCTAAAAATAAGTTAATTCACTTAATTCAAGCAAAATTTTCTCACCCCATTGGCAGATCATTTAAATTCAATTAAATTGTATATTTTTGTCTAAAAACTAGACTTATTTTCATTTTGCTCATCAAAGAAAATACATCTTGATTTTAGAAATTGTAAATATTTGTACTAAAAACAAGAAAAAATACTAAGTAAGAAAGTCATTTTTGCAGTGTATTAGTACAACATATTTAGGGGCGGTTTCCCGGACAGGGATTGGCTTAAACCAGGACTAGGCCTTAGTTTAATTAGGAAATATAACTAGTTTTAACAAACATGCCTTACTAAAAACATTACTTCTGTGCATTTTAAGGCAAAACAAAGGCCACTGATGTATTTTAAGATGTGTCAGTGCAAGTAGTTTTCAATTTGGACAGCTCTTACATTTATTTTAGTCTAGGACTAGTATAATCCCTGATCCAAAAACTGTAAAACCTCTCTCTGAATCTGATCTCTAACAAAAGTCCTTCACAAATGCTTAATTTGGTATTTTTAAAAAAACCTACCCATATTTGAGAGATGATAAAAAGAGAACAATTGAAGGTAGAAATGTTTTGTCTGAAGGCTTGAAGGTCTGTTCTTTCATTTGATATATTGTATGTTTATATATTTAAGAAAGGACATTTCCTGGAAGGCATTAAGTTTTTGTGGAAATCATAAAAATGCTGCAGCCATCCGGCAACTTATATATTTTTAAACGCTGGCATAGAAAGGGTTAATGTAAAATTGTACTGCATTTATTACTGTAGACACTGGGGTGTGTGACTTTTGTTGCAGTTTATGTTCGGTACAGTTCATTGGATAAGTGGTTGAATACAAGTGTGCAAATGTGGGACTCCATTGGGAAAACTCGCTCATTGCCACAGCGAAATAAACATCATTTAATGAGTGCAGGAAATCAGGCCTTTAATATTACACGCCATTTCTTATTTACGCCTTAAGTCATCCCTGCCGGATCAACATGTGCATGTGCATTCACACCGCCTGTCCTTTACTGACAGTACACTCGTGATCTGATTACACAACAGATGCTAAACTTCCCGTTCCTGCCAAGAGAGCTCACAGTGTTTGCCACAGTGTTGTCATATTTGGCTTAAAAAGTAAATAAGAGTTCCTTGTAGGTAAACGTTGAACACTGACATGTGCCAGTTGTTGAACATTACCAACGGTTCATCAGCAAAGGCAAGACATTAACATTCACAAGTGCATCTTCACTGAGCTTTAAAGGGCACCTATTATGCCAATTTTTTTACAAGATGTAATATAAGTCTCAGGTGTGCCCAGAATATGTCTGTGAAGTTTCAGCTTTATTATATCATGTCCAAAATTACTTTATTTGGGTGGGAGCAATTTATTTGGGTGTTTTAAGCCCGGAATACACTGCACGATTTTTGTCCTCTTATAAGATCATTACCTTATCACACTGTGCGACATGTATCGTTTAAACTCGGGTACGAGAGGCGTGTAGACTGTACGATGATGACACGGAAGCTTCGGCGGCTGCGTCACACGTTGCGCAACGTCACCAGCATGCGCTCGTGGTAAACAAATACCGGCGCGAAGGTCGTAGCAGCAAACACACTGTGCGGTGATCATGCCGAATTTCTGACACTGCCAGAAAACTATCGTAGGCTATCTTTGGACGCAAGACCGGGAAAACGGCCGTCTTTGAACCTCTCTCACTGTACGACATAGGACCACCGATGAAGAGCCACGATCACAGAAATCGCGACGATAGTTTCACGATGGCAATCTTTCGTCTGGGACAGCCAATTATCGTGCAGTGTATCTCGGCCTTTAGTGTCATCTCTCTGTTTGTGTCTTTCCTTTGACTGTTGTGTTTGTTTTATAGGACTGTTTTCTGAACATGAGTCCCAACTGGTACCAGACGCTCATCAAAGTTCTGCTCACACGCTTCCCACAAAACTGCAGGCATTTTAAAGATGACGGCGGGATTCAATATCTGGTAAGAGATCCTTACCCAATACAAGGGTTCAAGCACGGGAACTCGAGAGTATTATTTGAATAGTGCAAAGTATATCATATCTGCCAAGTATTCTCAAAAAGCTGAAATGTCATGTTTGTACCACTAGCATCACCAAATAAAATTCAAAACTGGTTTCCCAAAACCTCAGTTAACAGTGAAACAAATGAGCCACCCCAAACGTATAGGGTCGGTTTCCCAGACAGGAATAAGCTTAAGCCAGGACTAGGCCTTAGTTAAAGTGACACCATGTAATTTTTCAACCTTTATAATAAATTTTCATGACCCTTGTGATAGTACCTCGACTTTAAATAGGTTGAATGACATGTCTACCATAGCCTGACGGGGTCTGTATCACTTTTACTCGTACTTTAAAACTAAGGGTTTCTGGTAGTAACCAGAGCACAAAAAAAACTACAAAATTCGACTGCTTTACGGCATACGTCACTTCCTCCACACAATTTGTTTTTAACGTGAATTTTGCTGGAGGCTACTTAAGGAATGTAGAGAGCAGTTTCTATTATGTGACTCTGTGGCACAGTCTTTAGTGTCACGGACCTATGACACGGGCGACCCGGGTTCGATTCCCCTTTAAGGCAATTTTTTTATATAAACTCTTGATTCATACATAAATAAATGCGATCTTCTTTATAAATGACGGCGATTATCTTGCATATAGTTCCCTGTATTCACATGCGGTGTTCACGTATTTACCTTTCTTTTACTGTGTCTATGATATTTACATTCCAATCCAGGATGCAATAGCAGTCAAACTTGCTCAAACTCACACAGTGTAAAACCAAACACTATTCATTCACCAATCAGATCCGAGCGTTTCTCTCTTCTCTCTTCCTCATTTGCTGCGTTCCGCTGTCACTCGCGTGACGCATTACAAAGCGGCAGCCTTTAGGTCTGCTTGGACCACATCGGTTTACTTGGATTTGGAGCGACAATTTTCACACAAAAGAGAGGAAAAACAAGCGCCATTGCGGAAAATCCTGGTGGCGAGGGAGAGAGAGAGACGATGCAACAATATTTGTTCGGGAAAAGGCAAGGAAATACTTCTGGTCGTTTTTCAATTGGAAGGCTGCAGCCTCCGGAGGTCAAATATGCAGGCTGCACACGTCATCAAGCCTGGGTTATTAAGGTAAACTGAGCATTACATTCGCAATTCATAAGCATACTGCAACAATTTACGATTAACTAAGTATAAACGTCAACTTTGTAATTGTTAATATTGTGAAATAAGACAGTCTTGATGACGTATTAGAAATACGACATCTGGAGGCTGCAACCTTCAGATTGAGAAATGGCTTCTGCCACGACGAGTTCCTCATCAGAAAGTTGTAACATGACTGCGTTTCTCCCTGTTGTCTCAAAATGTTGATCATTTAGCGTTTTAAATGTTTAGTTTTTAGTTTAGTTTTAAGGTTGGCCTGTTCCTTTCCTTTGCGACAGTGCTGCGGCGCTTGTGAGCTCTAGGGGCGCTAGAAGTGAAAAATACATGTCTAGCACCCCCTAGTGGCCAAAAAGTTTCATGGTGTCCCTTTAAATTAGGATATTTAAGTCATTTTAAAAGCATAATTTATAAATAAAAATTACAGGGGTACATCTTGAAACACAACTCTGGATGAGGCCTTGGCAGTTTTCATTTAAACTACTTGTAAAGGACTTTTAATGCTTATTTTAACATTTAACAACTGTACAGACGGTTTCTCTTCGATCTTCAAGGATTTGGCCCAGAATCAGTCAATCCAGAATTAAAGTTTCCAGCTAACAGATGTGATGTCATGCGATTATGTGAGGGACATTTTTTATTTAGATTTTTAGAAATAAACTTTCAATTGATGTATGGTTTGTTAGGATAGGACAATATTTGAAAATCTGAAATCTGAGGGTGCAATAAACAAAATATTGGGAAAGTTGGCGTTAAAGTTGTCCAAATAAAGTCCTAAGCAACACGTATTTCTAATGCTTAATACATTTTTTAAATATTTAAGGAAGGAAATGTACAAAATATCTTCTTGGGACATGATCTGTATACTAATGGTTTTGGCATACAAAAATGTTTAATTTTGACCCATAAAATGTATTTTTGGCTTTTGCTACAAATATACCCATGCAGAGTTGTATAGTACTTAATTGTTTTTACTTTCTACATAAAAGTAAATTTTCAATTATTCGTATTTTATTAGTGTTTTTCTTTGGAAAACAAACATTCCAAAACATATTATCATAATTTTTACTCCACTACATTTCATAATTTCAAGTTTTTGGTTTATCCTTAATATTTAAGTACATTAAACATCTAGTAATTTTTCGTACTTTTACTCAAGAAAGTAAAAGTACACAATTTTTATGTAATTAGGCATGAAATCAATTTTAATATGCAATATATATTGAATACACAGTATGATTTTATACTTTAGAATGTAGTGAACATTTTTTTAGTAAAGAAAAGTACATTTTTTCCCAAGACAAACACTCTGATAAAGCATAGATGCTTGGAAAATGTAACTAAAATTCTTAAGTATTATACACCTTTGTACCCATGCTACTAATGACTGGTTCTGTGGTCCAAGGTCAGGATATAAATCAAGCCTCTCAAATATAACTGAATGCTTATGGCATTAACCACCTCATTCCACTTTAAGCAATGCTTTATTGTTAATATGAAACTAATAAAACTGGTTAAATCTCCTCATAACTAAACTACAGTAGGTCTGTAAACATGTTTCCTTGCTCTTTAGATTTATATAGTCATGTTTAATACAGTTATTATTACATCGGTTCACAAAACCCTGTAATTATTGCTTGTGGCTATACTGTATTCAGTCATGTTTGCTAAGTCAAGCATCGCTTCTAATTATTGCTTTTACTTACAGTATGGTTAAACAAACCCATTTTCATCAAACCCATAATTTTAAGTGCTAAACTTCATGATCCTGAAATCTGTCTGAAGCCGCCTTTCCCCACTGTACACGACAAAACAACGACTGATAAATCCATTAAAAACTTGTGCGACTACACCGCATGCGATACACTGACTGGAAGTGATGGATATTCCAATCAAAAACTGTGTGAGAGGTGAAAATTATTAATCCCATTTTGTTTCACTTTTAAGTATAAATTATTATTTGAATATTTACACGTTATTATTTTTAGCCTTGTCTACATATGTTCTCTCCAAAAATATTGTCGGTCTTTGTCATATATGCACAGCTGAAATGTTCTCTCTCCTGTTGGCACAGATTTAGATTAAACAGAAATTTCATGACAACTACCACTAGGGGGCAAACTCTGACAGTCGTGTCTCAACGTTGTGTACAGTGTGATCAATCAGACTTTAGTATTTTAGCTGAAATGACAATAAAATGTTTGGGGAAAAACATAAGCCTGAATCTTACATTTTTCACATAAAAAATTACTAACTAAATTCTCAATTTAAGTACACTCAAACAAAATGGCTTTAATTTTTAAGTTTAATCTACTTGAATTTACAATTCATTACAACTTGACTTGACTAATGAGGAGTTGATATAAATTATAAAAATAAAGTTGAAGTTATTACTCCTCATTGGTCAAGAAAGTTGAAATGAATTGTAAATAACTTAAAAAACTTAAGTGCAACAAGGAGTTTTTACAGTGTACAGGTCCAACTTTCACTTTCTACAGTTTAAGTGCTATTATATAAACATTTCGACTGTTTTTCTCAGGCTGTTCTGAACCAGAAGTTCACCGACTGCTTCGTGCTGGTGTTCCTCGATGCCCAGGCAGGAAAAACTGTGAGTTCTTCTTAAAAACACACGGCACAAACTTTGTAAAGTTTTTTGAGTTTAAATGAGAATGAATTACAGTTGCCACTCCCATAAATAACTGTAATAACTAATAATAAGTGTAAGCATTTTACTGATAAGTGATAATTATTTGAGTAAAAGTGAAGTGCTCCTATATTGCTTTATAAAGTCAAATAGTTTAATGAATATTTATACATTTTCTGGTAACACTTTACAATAAGGTTGTTTTAACTAATGGTTATCCATATTTTTACCCAACCATTGGATACTTCAATTCAGAATACTTATTGAATAAGTCCAATATTAAATGTGTTCTCAATTTATCCTAACAAACAATTCTCTGAAATAACTTTGTGCAAACTTTAACAGGCAAGAGCACTTTTACCCAATAACAAGTTAGATTTGGTGGGCTTGTCTGATTTACTCAAATCATTAGCTGAAAAATGACTCAAACCACTGCAAAAAAATGACTTTCTTGCTTAGTAATTTTGTCTTATTTATTTTTTGTACAAATATCAAAACATTCGTCAATCAAGATGCATTTTGTTAATGAGCAAAATGAAAATAAGTCTAGTTTTTAGACAAAAATTAAGTCAATTTGGGATTAAAACATGCAAAAATTACCACATTTATTTTGCTTGTTTTCAAACACAAATTTACCTAAATTTGATATTTTTGTATAAATCCAGACTTATTTTCCTAGTTTATTTTGCTCATCAAGAAAATACACCTAACCAAACCATTTGTGAGCCCCATTCACTTTCATAGTACTCTTTCTTTTCTTTCTTTCTCTTTTATTTATATTTATTTATGGACTTGAATATCTTCGTGTTCATCAAAACAAATAAATGTATACAGGTTTGTTACAACATGAGAATGAGATGACAGAATTTTCTTTTTTGAGTGAACTATCCAGAGGTGGACACTACTTGAGTACTTTGAGTAAATTTTCCAAGAAATTACTTTACTAAAAAAAGCATAGAATCATACTGTGTATTCCTTTTATATTGCATGTTACAATTGATTTAATACCTAATTACATAAAATATGTGTACTTTTACTTTCTTAAGTAAAAGTACAAACATACTTTTTACATAAGTAAAAGTAAAAAAAAATACTAGATGTTTAATGTTCCTAAATATTAACCTCTCAACGCGCACCAGCTCGGGGGCGGAAAGATGTCAGGGTTTTTTTAACGCTGCTAACAATATATATATAGCCTACTGTCTACAAACAATAATAATATTAACATTACTACACATTGTATACATCATATAAACCAAAAACTTGAAATTATGAAATGTAGTGGAGTAAAAATTATGATAATATGCTTTGAAATGTATGTTTTCCAAAGAAAAACACTGATAAAATACGAATACTTGGGTGATTCTCACGAAAACTTGGTTTTAAAAATGTCAAGCATGAAAATGTAAAAATTGCTTAAATTTACTTTTTTTTCCCACCAGACATTGAAAAACAAAGTCTGGAGTAAATGAGAACATTAATTTAAAAACTTTTACTTATCATTTAACACTTTTTGTAACAAATAAAAAAATAGTCCTAAAAAATCTCATTACCGCAACAGTCAGAAAACATATTTTCAAAATGACATGACAAACTTGAAAGAACATAATTTGGAGATTCTGCACATGCATTTAAAATCAAAGTATTATGCTTCTATTAATTAAATTAACATTTAATAAGGATCTGTTGCGGTAATGATAATCAAAATGTCGTGTAAGCATTCTGACAAGACAATATTTCAAATTAACTGTAAAAAAATGATCTTACCTGGTAGCCATCTTGAAGTAACTGGTCCATGTGCTTGGTCACTCAAAATCAAACTTTATTAGAATTCTGTATGTGTGCTGCTTAAACTGTTCTCAAAAAGTGTTGCGGAGGATGAGAACATCAGGCATGGACACATCATTTTCCTAATTTTTCTTCATTATTATTATACATGAATATTCAGTAAATATTTTTTCTGTCATCTAAAGTAGTCTAGCAAAACATCCATTTATTTTTTTCTTAATATTTTTGTGTTCATTTGATTTAATTACAACATAACGCATGTTCAAACACAGCCGGACACATTGCGGTAATGAGAATTTCAGCAGAAAATGAGATAAAATTTCCAATTAAAAATTCTTATGTTGAAATCACACATTGTGCAAGGTAAAACACAGTATTGTGTTAATTCTGATGCTTTTTAATGTTAATATATTACACATTTTAAAGCTAAAATCATTAGTGCCGTGGTGTTTCAATGGTTTCGTGAGAATCACCCACTTAAACATTTACTTTTACGTAGAAAGTAAAAATACTTAAGTGGTGTCTGCCTCTGAAACTATCCCTTTAATTTTTTTTAGATATTTAAGTCAAAGATACTAAGTAAGAAAGTAATTTTTTGCAGTGCAGTAGTGATGCCAGCACACATTTCATTATTTAATTCCTCTTTTCTATGACTCTTTAGAGTTTAAAGGTGGTTTTCCGAGAGCCGTTACCAGCTCCGAGTCAGTCGAGCAGCAGTCCTCCACCACAGCTGGTCTCCATGTACCATCATCTGGAGTCCGTCATCAATACGGCATGTTACAACCTCTGGACGGGTCTACTGTAAACCTCCTGTATGTCCATCAGATCTCCGTCAATCACCTGCAGGCTAAATAACACCGCTTAACTAAAGTGGAGATGCGCTCGGATTGGGCCGCGAGCCGCCTTCAGGTCACAGACTGAGACCGAATGCATCTTGCGTGTTAAATGTGCGTCGGCCGGGGTGCTGCTGTTTAAGCAATTAAATCGCCCACATTTTGCACAGAAAAGCAACTAAATGGTCTGCCCTGTTGATTGGAGAGGGCGATTATCCGGTGGGTGTATGAAAGTGCTTTGCCAAAACCACACTTTCTCCTTATGTGCATCTACCTGTGTGTTTTTGTGTTGTATTTCATCTCTCTCATCAGTTGCTGATGTTACTGTAGATCTCGTTCAGATAAACCGGCTGCATAACGCATTACGCTACGTTATTAGGGGTCAAGCCCCGAAGGGGCGTAGAACCCTATTGTTATTGTTAGTTTTTAGGGGTCAAGCCCCGAAGGGGCGTAGAACCCTATTGTTATTGTTAGTTTTCTTATTATTATTATTATTATTTATCTTCCTCGTTCTTCCGCCGAAAGTCAATGGCAGCCCATAGAACCATACATAGGAAAGTTATGAAATTTGGCACACATGTAGAGGACAGTCTCAGAAGTTACTATAGCAACATTGGTGTGTCTGACTCAAACCCTCTAGCGCCACCAACAGTCCAAAAATCCACTTATGTTCATGCTCATAACTTCTGACCCATGAGTCCTAGAAACTAAATTCTTGTTTCCTCTGAATCCTTGGCTCATGATGATTCAAATGCACACATTGATGTCATTTGTGTCATGCACATCTTTCCGCCATTTTGAATTTTTCGTAAAACCTACTTTTTCGAACTCCTCCTAGACCGTTTGTCCGATTTGCATGTCCTTTGGTATGTAGCATCTAGAGACATCCAAGACAAAAAGTTATCAAAAGCTTTTTGATAGACCAATGCGTTCTCGTATACAGTGACAACATACAAGGCGGCGAGCACGCCAAAACAGACGTGAGGCCGTATCTTCGCAAAACTTTATTGTATCGACATGAAACTTGGTATATGTCATTACAGTCATGACCTGAGGGTGCCTGCAACGTTTCGTCACAGCGCCACCTAGTGGTCACGAGATTCGAAAAATGCCTATTTTCGCTTATAACTACTTAAAACTTAAGTCTAAAATCATGAAGGTGGTCTTGTTAGATTCCTTGAGGCATGCCGAGTCAAACGATACCAAACGGTTTTCGGTCGGCCATTTTGGGTGTCGGCCATTTTGAATTTTCTCATTAAGTTCAGTATTTCACAAACAGATTGGCGTATCGCTACGAAATTTGGCATGGTTCATCAGTGACATGTTCTGAGCGCACCTATAAATCTTTAGGACGGCGCCACCTAGTGGTCAGGATATGTAAATAAATTGTTTAAAATCTTTATATCATTTGATTAAATTGCCACACTGACATAAGTCTTCACTCTATTGATTCCTTGGCTCATGTTGAGTCTGACTGTACCAATTATGTCCGAGTCAAACCTACTTCCTGTCGGCCATTTTGAATTATATTGAACACCTTCTTTTTCGAACTCCTCCTAGAGCGCTCATGTGATTGGCTTGATTTTTGGTATGCATCATCTAGAGACACTCTAGACAAAAAGTTATCAAAAGCTTTTCGGTAGACCTATCCGTTGTCGTATAACGCATCAAAGAATGCGAGGGCGAGCACGCCAAAATGTGTTTGAGCCTGTATCTTCGCAAAACGTTTGCGTATTAATATGAGATTTGGTATATGTCATAACAGTGATGACCTGAGGGTGCATGCACCATTTCGTCACACTGCCCCCTACTGGTCACGAGATATAAAAAATGTCTATTTTTGCTTATAACTACTCCAAACTTGAATGTAAAATTATGAGACTGGTCTTGTTAGATTTCGTGAGGCATGCAGAGTCAAACGATACCACATGGTTTTTGGTCGGCCATTTTGTGTGTCGGCCATTTTGAATTTTTTCTTTAAGTTCAAGTATTTCATAAACGCAATTGCGTATTGTTATGAAACTAGGTATGGTTCATCAGCAACATGTTCTGAGAGGGCTTGTAAACTTTTCGGCGCCCCCTAGTGGTCAAGAAATTTGAAGCTATATCTCTGCATCTCTTTATCGTATATACACCAAATTTGGTGGGTGTCATCACAATCAAGACCTGAGTCACAATTTATTGTTTGGTCAGTGCCTCCTAGTGGTCAAGTCATTTAAGGCTATATCTCTGTATCGCTTTATCGTATTTACACTAAATTTGGTATGTGTCATCACAGTCATGACCTGAAGCACCATCTATTGTTTCGGCACAGCGCCACCTAGTGGTCTCAAGATACGAAAAAATTGCTATTTTTTTCATAAAACTAATGCAAACTTAGATCTTAAATCATGACAGTCATCATGTATGAATCATTTTTTGCCATGTTTGGCTTGACCCCGGTATCGCTGCTTGCAGCTATATTCTTATTATTATTATTATTCATCTTCTTGTTCTTCCGCCATTGAAGTCAATGGCAGCCCATAGAACCGTACATAGGAAAGTTATGAAATTTGGCACACATGTAGAGGACAGTCTCAGAAGTTACTATAGCAACATTGGTGTGTCTGACTCAAACCCTCTAGCGCCACCAACAGTCCAAAAATCCACTTATGTTCATGCTCATAACTTCTGACCCGTGAGTCCTAGAAACTAAATTCTTGTTTCCTCTGAATCCTTTGCTCATGATGATTCAATTGCACACATTGATGTCATTTGTGTCATGCACATCTTTCCGCCATTTTGAATTTTCCGTAAAACCTACTTTTTCGAACTCCTCCTAGAGCGTTCGTCCGATTTGCATGTCCTTTGGTATGTAGCATCTAGAGACACCCCAGACAAAAAGTTATCAAAAGCTTTTTGATAGACCAATGCGTTCTCGTATACAGTAACAACATATATGGCGGCGAGCACGCCAAAACGGACGTGAGGCCGTATCTTCGCAAAACTTTATTGTATCGACACGAAACTTGGTATATGTCATTACAGTCATGACCTGAGGGTGCCTGCAACGTTTCGTCAGAGCGCCACCTAGTGGTCACGAGATTCGAAAAATGCCTATTTTCGCTTATAACTACTTCAAACTTGAGTCTAAAATCATGAAGGTGGTCTTGTTAGATCCCTTGAGGCATGCCGAGTCAAACGATACCAAACGGTTTTCGGTCGGCCATTTTGGGTGTCGGCCATTTTGAATTTTCTCATTAAGTTCAGTATTTCACAAACAGAATGGCGTATTGCTACGAAATTTGGCATGATTCATCAGTGACATGTTCTGAGCGCACCTATAAATCTTTAGGACGGCGCCACCTAGTGGTCAGGATATGTAAATAAATTGTTTAAAATATTTATATCATTTGATTAAATTGCCACACTGACATAAGAATTCACTCTACTGATTCCTTGGCTCGTGCTGAGTCCGATTGTACCAAATATGTCTGAGTCAAACCTACTTCCTGTCGGCCATTTTGAATTATATTGAACACCTACTTTTTCAAACTCCTCCTAGAGCGCTCGTGTGATTGGCTTGATTTTTGGTATGCATCATCTAGAGACACTCTAGACAAAAAGTTATCAAAAGCTTTTCGGTAGACCTATCCGTTGTCGTATAACGCATCAAAGAATGCGAGGGCGAGCACGCCAAAATGTGTTTGAGCCTGTATCTTCGCAAAACTTTTGCGTATTAATATGAGACTTGGTATATGTCATAACAGTGATGACCTGAGGGTGCATGCACCATTTCGTCACACTGCCCCCTACTGGTCACGAGATATAAAAAATGTCTATTTTTGCTTATAACTACTACAAACTTAAATGTAAAATTATGAGAGTGGTTTGTTAGATTTCGTCAGGCACGCAGAGTCAAACGATACCACATGGTTTTTGGTCGGCCATTTTGTGTGTTGGCCATTTTGATTTTTTTCTTTAAGTTCAAGTATTTTATAAACGCAATTCCGTATTGTTATGAAACTAGGTACGGTTCATCAGCAACATGTTCTGGGAGGACTTGTAAACTTTTCGGCGCCCCCTAGTGGTCAATAGATTTGAAGCTATATCTCTGCATCTCTTTATCGTATTTACACCAAATTTGGTGGGTGTCATCACAATCAAGACCTGAATCACAATTTATTTTTTGGTCAGTGCCCCCTAGTGGTCAAGTCATTTAAGGCTATATCTCTGCATCTCTTTATTGTATTTACACCAAATTTGGTGGGTGTCATCACAATCAAGTCCTGAGTCACAATTTATTTTTTGGTCAGTGCCCCCTAGTGGTCAAGTCATTTAAGGCTATATCTCTGCATCTCTTTATTGTATTTACACCAAATTTGGTGGGTGTCATCACAATCAAGACCTGAGTCACAATTTATTGTTTGGTCAGTGCCCCCTAGTGGTCAAGTCATTTAAGGCTATATCTCCGTATCGCTTTATTGTATTTACACTAAATTTGGTATGTGTCATCACAGTCATGGCCTGAGGCACCATCTATTGTTTCGGCACAGTACCGCCTAGTGGTCTCAAGTTACAAAAAAAATAGCTATTTTTTTCGTTAAACTAATGCAAACTTAGATCTTAAATCATGACAGTCATCAGGTATGAATCATTTTTTGCCATGTTTGGCTTGACCCCGGTATCGCTGCTTGCAGCTATATTTATCTGTACTGCCGTTTTATCATCCTAGAAGTGCCTTTATTTGTATTTCTTGCTGATGCGTGTTAGTGTATTGACAGCACTACATCACGACATCGGTGACGTGCATGATGCATGAAGGAAACCAAATGTATTGGGCTGTTTTTAGCTCCTGTAAGTCAAAAACTGCAGAAGTGAATGAAGAGATGTATTTTATTGTTTTCTGTAAGCACACTGGACTCATGATGTACAAACACTGATGTGAAACGTTCAGGTGAAAGTAATTCATTGAATATGTACATGCTGTATATACAGATAGATTTGTAACAGTAAATCTTAAGTTAAAATGTGATTTTATGTCTAGTGCTTTATGTTATGTTTAATATGGGTGAAAGAAAGTGTCAAAAGTGGAAATTTGCTATTCACTTTTATGTCTTGAGTATATGAAGATCATGTCATTTTTATACAAGGTGTCAAATAGGAAACACAAACACTCCGACTGAAAGTTCACAGATCCTTGTGGCTGGTCCAGTATCTTCTGACCCAGTCCAGACCCGCCTCTGTGGAGCGCTGGAGAACCAGTTTTGCACATTAAAAAAACATTGTGTTATTTAAGATGTTGTATTACACTGCAAGAAATGATTTTCAAGAAAAAAATTGTTAGTATTTTTGTCTTGTTTTCAGTAAAAATATTGAAAAATTCTTAAATTAAGATGCTTTTCTTGATGTGCAAAATGACCCGAGAAAATAAGTCTAGTTTTTAGACCAAAAATATGAAATATAAGTGATTTTGTGCATAAAACAAGCAAAAAAAATCTGCCAATGGGGCAAGCAAATTTTGCTTGAATTTTGTGTTTAAGAAAAATTTTCAAGATTTGTTGCTTACCCCATTGGCAGATTTTCTTTGCTTGTTTTATGCACAAAATCACTTAAATTTCATATTTTTGGTCTAAAAACTAGACTTATTTTCTCGGGTCATTTTGCACATCAAGAAAAAGCATGTTAATTTAAGAATTTTTTATATTTTTACTGAATACTAAGAATTTTTTATGTCAGTACTCACGCTGGGGTTTGTATTCACATCCGATATAACCCTGATAGTCCAGTTCCTCCAGCAGTTTAAAAAGATACGAGAAATTCAGCTCTCCATCGCTGTCTGGTTCATGACGGTCAGGGACTTGAGCGATCTGGATGTGACCTGCCATGGTGTCAAAACACGCTTACACTGAAACAGTTTATAATATCTACTATAGGTTAACTCTTTTTCCGCCATTGACAAGTTATCTCATCAATTAAGAGAAAATGCTTCCCTGCCAATGACGAGTTTTTATGGCAATCTATATTTCCGCTATTATCCACTAGGTGGCGATCTTATCCAACTTATAAAACACTTAAGCATCTACGGATCCAAAAACAGTAAAAAATCTGTGTACGTTTTGATCATCGCTCTGAATCTGATCTCTATCAAATGTCATTTACACATGTTTTTTAAGAAATCAAACCATATTTGAGAGGTGATAAAAGAGAACAAATGAAGGTAGTATTTGACGTGTTTGTTTAAAAGCAGAGGGTCTGTTCTTTCATTTGATGTATTTGTATGTTTAAGTATTTAAAGAACAAAATGTTCTGGAAAGCATTAAACTTTTGTGAAAACCATAAAAAATGCTTGCGGGAAAAGAGTTAAAATAGTTATTATCACAGCAAAAACAGTTCACAATAGAAGGAAATATTACTGAATGCTTATTATAAAATGTTACATTTCAGTCCTTGATTCTGATTGGCCAATAGCTGGGGTTTATTTATGATAAAACATCTAATTTTATGCTGAGTTTACACCAGCCGCGGTAGAGGCGTGAAGCACGAATGATTTCAATGTTAAGTCAATGTGAAAACGCGTTGATGCGCGTCTGGAGGCGCGGCACGGAAGACGCAATTACACCTCATTCACACGTCTAGTTGGAGCGAATGGCACTTTTTGTGCATTTTGCATTTTATGCGAATTTGCGGCTAACGCCAGAGTTGAAAATTTTTAACTTTGACGGAATTTTGTGCCATGTTAAAGCAACACTATGTAGTTTTTTTACCTTTAAATAATGTCTCTAAAATTATTTCAGTGATAGAACAACTTTTAACTGGACAAATTGTACTGTTGCTGCAACCTGAGCAGCCTCCTAGCTGCTACAAGCACGCTATGAAAGTGTCGGTGGAGGGTAGAGCACACAGCCCCGCCCCTCCCCCTGCCTGCAGAAGAGTGTCTGATACCAGGCACTGTTGCGCTTTTCAACCACATGGGGGAGCTGTAAGTCATTTTTACATGGAAACTACATAGTGTTGCTTTAACCAATCAGGAGCCTGCTTGCTGCTATGGCGGCAGCCCCGCCCGGCGGAGAGTCACTCATTCAACCTGAAGGAACGCTTGATATTGTCCGAAGCAGTCACCAGGAGCTATACGACGCAAGTTCTTATTTCTATAGAGACAGGAATTAAAAGGACCCCGCTTGGAAGAGTGTCAGTGAGGACATTGGCTAACCTGGTAAGTTGTAAATACACATTTCACTTTTGAGTCACGTGACGTTTATCTACCCGCACCTTATATTTTCCCCCTATAAGTAAGGTTACCAAATACAAACTGGTAACTCTCTCAATAAATGCACAATCAACATCAGTCATCTTGCAAACAAACAACCGCATGGCACTTGCCCCTCCCACAAGAAGCGGATTTTGCCTCTGACGCGCGTCAAATGCTTGCTTTTTCCGCGCGTCTACTTTGCTCTAGACGCGCAAACTGTTCAAGCAGTTGGTGTAAACGCGGCATTAGCAATGTAAACATATGTGAATCATTTTGTTGCTCAGGGACTATTTTTTCCAGCAGAGGGAAGACTTTTAGCATTTACTTCATGAATGTTTTGTTGATACATATAATATGAACTAAAAAAAATTATAGCCCACTTATCCTCAGCCAATCACGTCCTGTGTCTCTTAAACTTTTTCGGCGCGCATCCCTTTGTGCCCACTCCAAAGAAAATGTATGACACAAACCTTCTAATACTTAAAATTTGAATTAAACAAAACATTTTAAATGATACAATGTAGTGCTGTTGGTTAGTATCCTTATTTTTCTGAGATTTAATTACACAGAATTTATGATAAATTAATGCATAAATTAAAACTTTGCACAATCTCCAGTTTGAGAAGCAATGCTTTATATGACAGGTGATGTAATGCTGCGTTTAGACCAGCCACGGTAGAAGCGTCAAGCACAAGTGATTTCAATGTTAAGTCAATTTGAAGATGCGTTGATGCGCTTCTGGAGGTCTCGCGGCACGAATGAGGCGTTTAGAACGACAGACGCAATTTCACCTCATTTGCGCGAATTGAGAGTTGCTGTGGGAAACGCGTGAGTTGAAAATTTAAACTTTGGTGGAAAAACGTGCCGCGTTAACCAATCAGGAGCTTGCTCTAGTAGTGAAGTGATTACAGAAAGTGAGCGCAGAAGCCCCTCCCATGATGCGAATTTCTGTGTGAATGTCTCGATGACTAGAATTTCACACGCGAATGAAGCGAGTAAACCCAAAATGTTAAAATGGCAAACTAGACACTGTAGACGCGAATTTGACGCCTCAAACACGGCTAGTGTGAACCCACAGTTAGAGTGCCTCATGACATCATCTGAAATCGAAAAGTATTTCATAGACGGAGCAAGTAATTTCATTTTAAGTTAGTTAACTGGGTTATAGTTGACTTGCCTGTCATTGGTAAATATTTCCGTATATTTTGTGTTAAGTTGCCATCCATGATCTGCCAATGAAAGATGTCCTAGAATAAGGGAGCAGAAGAGACTTTTATAATCTACACATCTGCTTTTCTTTCACATTGCACTTGATCGTGTGATTATAACTGTGGCTTTATCGTCAGACGGACATGACCAGACAACATTTCTGAAGCAGTCACATCTGTGAGAAGCTTTCAGTGTCCCTGCAGTTTGTCCCCAAACATCATTTATTTAAGAAATCAGAAAGCACTGGAAAAGCACGACATGACTGTTTTATAATTACTGTGTAGATCATTTAAAATAACTTCACGTCATCTATTGAGTACAAACACAGGTTTAAATCAGCAGTAGCATGAAACAACAGGTAGATGAATAATAGTACAAATCATGTTTCTCATTAAAGTTTCAGTGTGGTTGTCAGTGAATGTCTGCAAGTGAAAATTGGGAGTATTTTTTTCTGACAGTGTAACTAACATAAATAATGCATTAATAAATAAGTTTCATGTGAATGTAGCAGACGTACCATTTGTAGTTTGATGTTGGGGTGACCGACTTTCTGTAGAATCCCAGCGGCTACAGAAAGTTACAATAAGAAGAAAAACAGTCATTTGTAAATAAAACAAACCTACATCTTTGGAACGACACAAATGAAATATTTACCTTGATGTGGTGAGTCGAGGAAATATCGCGCATCTGTTATCCGAGTGTTGATCGGCTCAATCAATCCAAGAATTTTTTCCTACACAGAGAGGAAAATGTTTCTTAAGCACTATTCGGACAATAAGTATTTGACACATCAGCATTTTTTAGTAAGTGGGCTATTGACAAAATTTCCACCAGATGTAGCCATTAAGCCAAATATTGAATTCATACAAAGAAATCAGAACATTTAAGTATACAAGTTAAGTCATAATAAATAAAGTGAAATGACACAGGGAATGAGTATTAAACACACTTTATTTAATACTTTGTAGAAAAGCCTTTGTTGGTGATTACAGCTTCTAGACGTCTCTTGTAAGGAGAGACCAGTTGTCTGCGTTGCTCAGGAGTGATTCTGGCCCATTCTTTCACACAAATGGTCTTTAAATCTTGAATATTCCCTTGGGCCTCTTTTATAAACTATGATCTTCAGTTCCCTCCATAGATTTTCTTTGACAAGTTGATTTTCTTTCTTTGAAACCACTTCATTGTTTCCTTGGACTTGTGTTTGGGATCATTGTCTTGCTGAAATGTCCACCCTCATTTTATTTTCAGCTTTCTGGTAGGTGGCAGCAGATTTTTATCCAGAATGTCCCAGTACATTTCTCCATTCATCCTGCCTTCAATAATGTGAAGTCTGCCAGTAGCCCTTGCTGAAAAGCAGTCCCAAACCACGATGCTTCCACCCCCAAACTTAACTATTGGTATGGTGTTCTTGGGGTGGTGGGCAGAGCCTTTTCTTCTCCAAACATGTTGTGTAGAATTGACTGCCCAAAAGTTCAATTTTGCTTTCATCCGACCATACTATAGTCTCCCAATAATTCACAGCCTTCTCCAAATGCTCTTTCACAAACTTTAACCGAGCCTCAACATGCTTTTTTTGTTCAGCAATGGAGTCTTGCATAGTGAGCATGCATGGATGCCATGGCGGTTCAGTGCATTGCTTATAGTTTTCTTTGAAACAACAGTACCTGCTGATGCAAGGTCTTCCTGAAGTTCTGCCCGAGTGGTTCTTGGCGAACTCTCCTGATTATTCTTTGGACTCCTCGGACAGGGATCTTACATGGAGCACCTGATCGTGTCTGGTTTATGGTCAAGTGATGCACTTTCCATTTCCGGATAATGGCCCCCACAGTGCACACAGTAACATTCGGCATTCTGGAAATGCACCTATAACCATTCCCATCAAAATGCTTTTCAACGTTAAGATTACGAAGATTTTGAGAGAGTTATTTGCTTTTATAGAAGTCTTTCCTGTGTGCCTCCTGGGTAATGAGAAGCCTTTAGTGGCCATCAATTAGGACTAAAGCAGCTGATATCAATTAGTGCTGATAGGGGGCAGGGTTTCTCTCTCAATACTGACAGATTTCAGGTGATCTCCTGGCTTTCTATGCTATTTTGCACCTTGTTCTCTTCTGTGTTCAATACTTATTCCCTATGTCATTTCACTTTATTTATTATGACTCAACTTGTATACTTAAATGTTTGAATTCTTTGTATGAATTCAATATTTGGCTTGATGGCTACATCTAGTGGAAATTTTGTCTCAATAGCCCACTTAGAAACCCTCTTACTGATAAAAATGCTGATGTGTCAAATACGTATTTTCCCCAGTGTATCTACTGTTTTTTGACGAACACAAAGTTTTTTGGTAATTTATTTGCCGTCCGACTTAATAAAAGGGGATGAATGCAAAAGTCATTCTGCACTTCCTTTTAGATCACTGAAAAGCACCGTATGGTCACAGGCTTTGTGTTTATTCTGCACCAGAGATAAGTCTTTCTTTGCCAGCTTTTTAAACATTGACATCTTCATAACTGAAATTATGAGAAATAATGTGATCAAAGTTTCATCATTGCTCCACTACAGCGAGTGGGAGCAGATATAAATAAAGAGAAGAAAATCACAAAAACGTTTAAAATGTCTATTACCAGCAACAAGTGATAATTACAATTAAATATGTATTCAATGATATATATTTCATATACATATAATCAAGTATCCGGGGCATGTGAATTATCATATAATTAACCACACATACAGCACATTTCCAGGTGTTTCCAATTATAAACTCACACATCCATTTATCTTCATCAAATGCATTTTTAGAGTTTTATCGCGGAGGAGCCAAGCCAAATATATTTTCACAGACATGAGAAACAATTACAACCCGAATAGGGAATTTTTACGTTAGTTTTGAGAGAAAAACAGAGTCCGAATAGGCTCATCTGAAAATACACAGTGTTGCTGTTTAACAGAAAATTACAAACTTCCAGCTGTTAAAGAGCAAAACATGAGTGTTTAATGTGTGTGAGGGAGCAGCTAAAATAAATCAATCTAATATAATAGAGCATCTGAAGTGGCATATAAACAATGTAAACATACACAGAATTCACAATAAATCTGTTAAATGTCCCTGCGGTTTGTTGATTTTGGTGCAGTGAAACAAGTCAATTATTCATGAGTCTATACTGGACAAGACCCCGAGAGACTGTTTAGGATTTCTTAAAAGTCCCCCTGTGGTGAAAATCAAGTTTTTATTGGTTATATGTCTATGTGGTGTTTTAATATGCTTTAAGACAAACCATGTACAAATTCATCATTCAACACCATTGCTGAGTATTTTGAAATCATTTCGGTTTCCTACGTCACAAACCAGTCACATCAACAAGGTTGAATGAGTGGATCAGTTGTTTTATTTTTCTTGCCAAAAATGACAATGGTTTCGCTAGATAAGACCCTTATGCCTCGTTTGGAATCATTTAGAGTCCTTTGAAACTGCAATTTTAAACTTCAATCAAAACTGTTAAGTGTTGGGGTCCATTAAAGTCCATTAAAATGAGAAAAATCCTGGAATGTTTTCATCAAAAAACATAATTTATTTTCGACTGAACAAAGAAAAACATCATTTTGGATGACATGGTGGTGAGTAAATTATTTGGATTTTTTAAGAAAATGGACTAATCCTTTAAATAATTATCTCATCGTGATGATTTCAGATCACCGCAATGATTGCACATCTCTTTAAAAAACACAAGGGGGAGCTGCAGCGCCTGTATAAACGTGTCGGTATCTGATGACGCTCCTTAACTGACAGTGTAACGTGATACATTGCAAAGCCATAAATGCAGTGGAAAAAACAGCATTTAAAGAAATGCAAAACTTTGATAAGTAGTATGAACTGCCACGTAAAACATAAATTTCCAAAACAGCATTTGCAAATTTGGGGAAGTGAAGGATGCTATTCTTAATGATTTGTAAGCAATTGATTTTTTTGCAGCCACAACAGACATGTGGTCCAGTACTAATTTGACCTTAGTAGGATTGGCTACGATTTAAAGCCTGTTCTGGTATATTCAGTTTATTTTGATTGCATTTTTATTTTCAGTTATTTTTCAGACACTTTGTGTTTATTTTTTATGAAAAATGTTCAGTTTTTGAAAGATATATTAATTAAATAAGTACTTTTACATATGTGTTATAGAGCTGCAACTAACAACTATTTCTTCTGTCGACTAATGTAGCGATTATTTTTCCGAATAGTCGACTACTCTAACGACTATTTTTTATTATTAATATAGTGTTCTTTTTTTGATTAGCTATTTAATCTGTTGGATAATCTGTTTTTCTACTCCGTCTGATCTGACAGTCATTGTTTGTTTTATTGTATTTTAACACAACTGAATGCTATTTTCACATATTATCTGTTCTGTTGTCAGACATATAGGGGCGGTTTCCCAGACAGGACTAGTCCTAGACTAAAATAAATATAAGAGCTGTCCAAACTGAAAACATCTTGCACTGACATATCTTTAAATACATCAGTGCCCTTAGTTTGGCCTCAAAATGCACACAAGTAATGTTTTAGTAAGGTATGTTTGTTTAAACTAATTATATTTCCTAATTAAACTAAAGTCTTAAGCTAATCTCTGTCCAGGAAACCACCCCAAAGACTATTAAAATAGTGACTTAACATGATCCAATAACCTTGTGTTTAATCCAACCAGCTGTTACTTTAACTACTAAGTTACTAAAATCTTGATTAATAAACGCGACATCGCAGACAATTCGGCGCAAATTAAAAAATTGCCATTACACAGAGTTACTACAGAAGGCATGCGCGGGCATAGGAGAGAGAGAGCTCACGCACAAGCACATAGAGAACCAGTGTGTGTGGGGAAAACACTGCTAACCTTTTATGATAAACTCGAATCAGTCGTCTTCTCTGTCAGTAACATCTGACGTTTACGTGAAAATGCAAGTACACAGAGGAATCCGCATGGAAAACACAGCCAACTTTTAATTCTTTCACTGTGTCATGTATGAGAGGCGCTGTCTAGGGGCTTCACGCAGAGAGAGAGAGAGAGAGCGCACAAGAGAGGCACCACCGAGCGCTCACAACAATAAATGAAGCCGTTTTAGATGAAAATAAAAATGTAAATGTTGCGACCATTGTTGATTTTGTGTCGCACACAAACAAATCAATGTATGGAAAACACTGCCATTACGCGAGATGAATGTAAACAGCGTGACGCTTCGACGCATTTTACGCATGTCGACGTATTTTCGTAGTCTACGTAATCGATGAAGTCGACGCGTCGTTGCAGCACTAATGTGTTATGTGTATTTATATTTACTGCCAGGTAAACCTTGCAAACGATTTAATTTAAATAATCACAACATGTGAAAATTATTTCATGAACAAAAAAAAAATGTGACCCGTCACGGAAACCAGGGACACAAGTCGGCAGCACAAGTTCCGAGAAAATGAGAAACAAAGTTTTTTTTTCAAAATTTGTGATTTTCGTTTTATTGGAGAATCTGTTAGTTGAGATCACGAAGAAGCCTCTCCATGTTTGAGATAGCAGTTTTTGTATATTTAAAAGCGTACATTTTGCGGTTAAAATAGGCTTGTTTTTCCAGAGTTTCTAGCGTGCAGCGGGGGGGCGTCATTGTCTGTGTATATTTACATACTGTATAAGCTTGTGTTTTCGCCTCCGCCCCCAAAGGGAACAGCGTGACTACTAAATAAGGATTGTTCGCCCAAAAATGAAAATAATGTAATTAATGACTCACCCTTATGTCGTTCTAAACTCGGAAGACCTCCGTTCATCTTCGGAATACAGTTTAAGATGTTTTAACATTAGATTTAGTCCGAGAGCTTTCTGTCCCCTTCATTGAAAATCTATGTATGGTTTCCATGTCCAGAAAGGTAATAAAAAGATCATTAAAGTAGTCCATGTGACATCAGTGGGTCAGTTTGAACGTGTTGCGGTATCGAAAATACAGTTTGGTCCAAAAATAGCAGAATTACGACTTTAATCAGCATTGTCTTCTCTTCCGGCTCGAGCGCGAAGTCACGTGACTGTAGTGACGCGGCTGCCCTGTTCCTCAGATATGTTTGCTAAGTTGTTGTTTTTTCAAGCGTATAGCGTGCGTCTCCCCAGACTGTAAAGCTCGGGCGCACAAAACAAAAGAAAAATAAAAGAAGCTGGGGCGGAACAAATAACAGTCAGCTGCATCGTACGTCAGCCGCGTCACTGATCTTATGCGGCGCCGCAGTCGGATGACGTCAAACTACCGCGAGAGCTCCTCAAGAAATCTTTCGGAGTAGTTTAATTTCGAGTCGCTCTCGCGGTACTTTGTCGTCATCTCTTTGTCAGTTCCTGCAGCGCAGCATGAGTCCAAACACACAGAATTTACATAGAGATTGTTGAATTCATTATATAATTGGCTACATGTTTTGTTTATCAATATTTTCCATGAAGTCATTGGCTGATGGAGGAACGAGCGAGCGATTGGTAACATCTCTAAAGGACGTCACGTTTTCGACGGCGCTGTTTGAATGATCTGTTATACTACCTATAAAATAAAAACTTAACTTTGAAGGCGGGTTCACGTGTTTAACGGAGTGTAATCATATACCCTTACATGTTACGATGTAAATAGTCCTCAGATTGTATATTATGTTGTATTACTAGACATTCATGCAAAATCTGATGTCAACAATATAGACTATACATCGTTATTTCACGGATTATACGCATTTGTGGACAAAATGGTCATTGGATAATCTGAAACAGACTGGATTCGAGTTGTGATCAACACAAAGGTAAAAAGTCAATGTTTATTTTTGCATGTTGTCATTTGGACTTCTGTCATAAAATACTACATGATGCTAGAACATCAGTATCTCAAAACGGCTTTACAGAGGGTATGGCTTAGCTTAATGAGATGTAAATGAGCCCTATTGTCTCCCCCAGTTGGAAAGAAGAGTCTCTTTCGTCTCGATTTTCTCGGTTTGAGTATTTCTGAGTTCCTATATTCAAATGGCCACAACTTCTCCATATGTTATCAGATTTCCATGTGTTACACATCGTTGGAAAGCTTAGAAACTGCACTTTCAGAATCTGTGAATAACTCAAAATGGCCCAGATCCGACTTGTGTCCCTACTTTCCGTGACTGGTCACAAATGTATGAGAATTAAAAGTCAAGGCAATAAAACAGATAATTAATCAACATAATTGTCACAATTTATCAGTCAATTAACCGCCAAATTTCATAATCGTGACAGACCTAGGGGGCTTATTCACATATTCATATAATCTGAGCTGCACAATTGAGTAGAGGTGGGGACTAATTAGCATATTCATAGATCCGCGTATATACTAATGAGGCAAGGGTGTAGAGTTACATTCAAGCTGTTTCAAAGCATGAAGAAAATACTATCACAGGAAAAACTTTTATATATACTATTATGATGCACAAATATGAGTTTTAAGGGATAAACTTATCGACTACAGGGGGACTTTAATATTTCTTTTTTGTCATGTTTAGCAGCTAGAAAAAGGGTTGGTATTGCTGAAATTCACATTGCCCGTTTAAAGAGTCATGCAACATATTGATTCTTTTACATAAACAGTGTTATTACAGCTCTGAGGTCAGTGCTCATGGCCGGACTATTGACCCAGGCTAGTCCTTTTTTACACGGAGTAAAAAAGTGAACACACAGGTCCTGGAACAGAGGCATGCATTAACCGAATATTTCTTGTAAGTGTAACCAGTGTGTGCCCCCCTTTAGTTGTCTCTCAGAGGCAAAGATCTGCATCAGTTTACGAGTTTGACTGTGCTAACCCTTAAAACAACTGAAGAGATTGGACATCTGCATTTGAAACACATCTCTTGTTTGGGTCTGAAAAAATCCAAAACAAGCTCTAAACACAAAGGTTAAGCTTCTCTGCTGAAACTAAAAACATATTTTTGTCCCTCTGCCAAGCGTCGCATTACAGTGTGCAGTAAGTGTTGGGTGATCACCTTTGAGAGGACACCTGCCGCATGTTTCAGGTTCTGCACAAAGGTGTCCTCCATCTCCATGGCAACAGCGGTGCGGTCCACCTCCGCAGGCACTCTCCCGGCCATCAAGTGGATCCTGAAGAGAAACATTAGCAGAAGTTTATCTCAGCAGAGGTAAAATACAGTTAAACATCTGTTGGGTTAAGTCTGGCCTGCGAAATCGCATCTGACTGAGATGCCGAGCTTCCCATCGGAGGTTGTGAATGTGTTAGATAAGACATTCAGACATCCGCTGTACCGAGACACCCGCGGGGAAAGTTTCTTTCAGCGCGCTTGAAACCATTTTAGCGAGCGACAGCGTGAACCTTCAAGTCTAGACTTTCATCTTGCATTTTGTATTGCGATGTGAACCTTGTGCTTTGTTTCCCATTATATCAGCTTCGAGTGGGAGGTGATGTTTTACGCTTTACATAATACAGATGGAGCATGAAAACTTATGGTAATGGAGCGCGGTGAATATAAATCAAGCCTCTGTAATATTTATATTATGCATTAAATGCATTAGGATGTGTCACCTGCTGCAGTCCAGGGCTTTAGCGTACTCTACTGCCAGATCCAAACCTCGTCTGAATTCCTGCTCTCTCCCGGGAACGGCACCCAATCCCAAATCTCCATTCTTTAAATCTCCTGCAGGATGAAATAAATCACAAAGCAGGTAAGAAACTACATTTGCATTTCCTGAAGGAAATGTCAGCGCTTGCAAAGCAGCAAAAGGATCTTAAACAGAAGTAATAGGACTGAGGCTGTGTTTGAAATGGCATATTAGCATAACAATATCATTAACACTAAATACTATTGTACTACTACTGTAGTGTGTATAAAATAGATTTAATTTCAGTGTACATAATGCTTTAGTTTGTAATTGTACATACATATCTCAGTATTTGTGATTTGTCTTGAGTGCTTTATTTGACTGTGTAGTCCATCCGAGCAGAATTTCATCAGAGATGAATGTAAGTGGTGCTTGTTTCCCACATGATCAGAGAAAGGTCTCACCTCTTCCATTAGACATTTCTCTAGCTGAATATAAAGCACCATTACATCTATGACCAATGAACTGAACGGTCATCTATTTCAGTCCATAACAAACTCCCCGCAGAGACCTTTAACTATCACATGACAACTGAAATCCTCTCATCTCACCTGCATCTGCATTCTCTAATCAGTGTCTGTCCAGACATCCATCCATCTATTTAGTGCAATAAATTATCTATCTATCTATCTATCTATCCATCCATCTGTCTATCCATCTGTCTATCCATCTGTCTATCCATCTGTCTATCCATCTGCCTTTCCATCTGCCTTTCCATCTGCCTTTCCATCTGCCTTTCCATCTGCCTATCTATCTGCCTATCTATCTGCCTATCTATCTATCTATCTATCTATCTATCTATCTATCTATCTATCTATCTATCTATCTATCTATCTATCTATCTATCTATCTATCTATCTATCTATCTATCTATCTATCTATCTATCTATCTATCTATCCGCCTGTCTATCCATCAGCCTGTCTATCCATCAGCCTGTCTATCCATCAGCCTGTCTATCCATCTATCCATCTATCTATCTATCTATCTATCTATCTATCTATCTATCCATCTATATATCTACTTATCTAGTGAAATAATTTATCTTTCTGTCTATCATCTATCCATCTATCTATCCATCTATATATCTACTTATCTAGTGCAATAATTTATCTTTTTGTCTATCATCTATCCATCTATATATCTACTTATCTAGTGAAATAATTTATCTTTCTGTCTATCATCTATCTATCTCCCCACCTACCCATCTATCTACCCATCTATCTACCCATCTATCTATCTATCTATCTATCTATCTATCTATCTATCTATCTATCTATCTATCTATCTATCTATCTATTTACCCATCTATCTATCTACCCATCTATCTATCTACCCATCTATCTATCTACCCATCTACCTATCTACCTATCTACCTATCTATCTATCTATCTATCTATCTATCTATCTACCCATCTATCTATCTATCTATCCATCCATCCATCTGCCTATCTATCCATCTCCCTATCTATCCATCTGCCTATCTATCCATCTGCCTATCTATCCATCTGCCTATCTATCCATCTGCCTATCTATCTATCTATCTATCTATCTATCTATCTATCTATCTATCTATCTATCTATCTATCTATCTATCCGCCTGTCTATCCATCTGCCTATCCATCTATCTATCTATCTATCTGTCCATCCATCTATCTGTCTGTCTGTCTGTCTATCCATCTATCTACTTATCTAGTGCAATAATTTATCTTTCTGTCTATCATCCATCCATCCATCGCCTGTCTATCCATCTGCCTGTCTATCCATCTGCCTATCCATCTATCTATCTATCTATCTATCTATCTATCTATCTATCTATCTATCTATCTATCGCAATGATTTATCTATCTGTCCATCCATCTATCTGTCTGTCTTTCTATCTACCTACCTATCTATGTATCTATCTATCTATCTATCTAGTGCAATAATTAATCTATCTGTCTATCATCTATCCATCCACCCATTTCTCTCCCTGTCTGTCTATCTACAGTATTGTTCAAAATAATAGCAGTACAATGTGACTAACCAGAATAATCAAGGTTTTTAGTATATTTTTTATTGCTACGTGGCAAACAAGTTACCAGTAGGTTCAGTAGATTCTCAGAAAACAAATAAGACCCAGCATTCATGATATGCACGCTCTTAAGGCTGTGCAATTGGGCGATTAGTTGAAAGGGGTGTGTTCAAAAAAATAGCAGTGTGGCATTCAATCACTGAGGTCATCAATTTTGTGAAGAAACAGGTGTGAATCAGGTGGCCCCTATTTAAGGATGAAGCCAACACTTGTTGAACATGCATTTGAAAGCTGAGAAAACGGGTCGTTCAAGACATTGTTCAGAAGAACAGCGTACTTTGATTAAAAAGTTGATTGGAGAGGGGAAAACCTATAAAGAGGTGCAAAAAATGATAGGCTGTTCAGCTAAAATGATCTCCAATGCCTTAAAATGGAGAGCAAAACCAGAGAGACGTGGAAGAAAACGGAAGACAACCATCAAAATGGATAGAAGAATAACCAGAATGGCAAAGGCTCAGCCAATGATAACCTCCAGGATGATCAAAGACAGTCTGGAGTTACCTGTAAGTACTGTGACAGTTAGAAGACGTCTGTGTGAAGCTAATCTATTTTCAAGAATCCCCCGCAAAGTCCCTCTGTTAAAAAAAAGGCATGTGCAGAAGAGGTTACAATTTGCCAAAGAACACATCAACTGGCCTAAAGAGAAATGGAGGAACATTTTGTGGACTGATGAGAGTAAAATTGTTCTTTTTGGGTCCAAGGGCCACAGGTAGTTTGTGAGAGGACCCCCAAACTCTGAATTCAAGCCACAGTACACAGTGAAGACAGTGAAGCATGGAGGTGCAAGCATCATGATATGAGCATGTTTCTCCTACTATGGTGTTGGGCCTATTTATCGCATACCAGGGATCATGGATCAGTTTGCATATGTTAAAATACTTGAAGAGGTCATGTTGCCTTATGCTAAAGAGGACATGCCCTTGAAATGGTTGTTTCAACAAGACAATGACCCAAAACACACTAGTAAACGGGCAAAGTCTTGGTTCCAAACCAACAAAATTAATGTTATGGAGTGCCCAGCCCAATCTCCAGACCCTAATCCAATTGAGAACTTGTGGGGTGATATCAAAAATGCTGTAAAACCAAGAAATGTGAATGAATTGTGGAATGTTGTTAAAGAATCATGGAGTGGAATAACAGCTGAGAGGTGCCACAAGTTGGTTGACTCTATGCCACACAGATGTCAAGCAGTTTTAAAAAAACTGTGGTCATACAACTAAATATTAGTTTAGTGATTCACAGCATTGCTAAATCCCAGAAAAAAAAATGTTTGTACAAAATAGTTTTGAGTTTGTACAGTGAAAGGTAGACACTGCTATTTTTTTGAACACACCCCTTTCAACTAATTGCCCAATTGCACAGCCTTAAGAGCGTGCATATCATGAATGCTGGGTCTTGTTTGTTTTCTGAGAATCTACTGAACCTACTGGTAACTTGTTTGCCACGTAGCAATAAAAAATATACTAAAAACCTTGATTATTCTGGTTAGTCACATTGTACTGCTATTATTTTGAACAAGACTGTATCTATCTAGTGCAATAATTTATCTATCTATCTATCATTATCCGTCTGTCTATTTATCTATCTATCTATCTGCATGCCTATCTGTCTATATATCCATCTATCTATACATCCTGCTGTCTGTTTATATGCAGACAGCAGACAACTCCTGGCCGTACCTGCACCGGAGCTGAAGACTTTGGCGCGGATCTGGCCCAGAGTCGTCTGGGATATACGCACTGGGGTAGTGCAGGGTATACGCAGGTATACAGAGTATACTCACTGCTTGATTTGATGGCATAGGGTATACCCACTTCTACTTTAAAAAATGGGAGCATAAATTAAGAGTATACCCACTTCTCCAGGCACCACTACACCATTGGATATACCCTGCTTTCTATACATCCATCTATCTATGGATCTATCTATTTAACTATTAAAAAAAACTCCACATTGTTGTTTTATATGCATTACAGTAATGCATACACTTTATTGTTTTCTTAACCCTGTAAGACCCACGGTTGCAAATTTACAACATCACTTTTAACAATAAAAAAAATGCCTGCAAATGTTTTTTTCCTCTCAAAACCACATTTACATAGTTAATGGGTCCTATTGTTTGTCCTCACAATCCTATTGGATAGAAGAAGTGTTTATAGGTCCGGTCATCTGGCAATGAACTCACTCTACCTGCAAACTTCCCGCTGAGCTCATCTCCTTTTTTTGCATGACTGGATTTGTCAGGATTAAAGTAAGTAACATTGCTTAAATATTTTTTTGGGTGTTTATTACAATGTCTAGAACATGTACATATTTAGTTATTTTGGAAAACTTTCATCAAATTTGATTTAGAGCTTGTTATGTCTATGTTGTAATTCTACAACGTTGGGTCAGAGTGGTAGTCAAAATACCCTGTGCACCTTACACATTACATAAGGACACTGCACTTTTCAAATGATCACAAATTGAAAAATAAATGTAGTAGAAATGTAGTGTTACATGATTAATTGTAACTAAGCTCTAAATGTGTTTTTCTGTTAATTGTTTTACTTAGTTTAGCTTAGACCATTATTAAACACATGAAAAAATGTTATGGGATATTTGAAACTTCAGCATCTATAGCAGTATTTGAAACTCCCTGTATCTTTGTAGTTTTTTTGTTTGTTTTTTAACTTCTAAATGATCCTGAGCCATTTTTTCTCAATGTTGCCCAAGCAGCTGTAAGTAGCATTAGGAGATAGAAAAACAGATTCTGAATGTTCTGGAATTTTTGGAATGCCTGTTGCATTGTCCAGGGACAGGTGCGAATGGTCTTGAATGTGAACCTGTAAGTGCTCTGGGGGGATGCATGTGTTCCTTTAGTATGATAAGTAGAGAGCATAATAGGCTGTAATAGACAGTATTGTTTGAATGTAGTGAAATGTTGATTATCACTTCATTGAAATTATAATACTTATGGGCATGCTAATGGCAATACTTAGATTTCTACCCACATGGTCTACCACCCTGTCTATTCGTTCAGTTTATCTACTACAATGTAAGACCCATATGTATTATTCACATATTTAACTTCATTTTTTTTACTTTTTCCATTTCAGAATGCCACCAGCGCAGAAAGGTATTTTATTCAGTGTGCAGGATGTGATTGCTTTCAAGTGCAATGTTCGCCTGTGCTTAACAGATTAAAAGAACTGTTTTAGGGACTATCACTGTAAGTGAACACAGACTGCCTTCAAACCACAGTTTTTTTTTTACGAAAAGTTTTGTAAATATTTTTTTTCCAATATTTTTTATTAATAAATGCTTATTCATAAAACTATGATTGTTTTGTGGTTATTACTCATGATATATACTGTTATGGGGCTAAGTAAGCAATCAACCCTGCAAATGAATGCTTAAATGTTCTGTATATCTGTTCAGACAAAGTGAGTACAAACACAGAAGTTCTGCTCCCAGCAATGCCCAATGTTGCAAATTTACAACATTTTCCTAAAAACTTACTAAAACGTAAAAAATCAGAAAACTCTTTCATTTCTACATCAGAGGCCTCCTAAAACAATATCTGGGAGGTCAAAACATTTTTTGCTCATTTTTTTCTATATTTGGGTCTTACAGGGTTAAACTGTAAACTTTCGCACATCCTGCAATAATGATCAGTTTTTGTCTCTTTTTCTTACATTTTTTTCTAAATTACGATGTATTTTATGTTTATGCTGTTTTATACTTATGTAACTGTCAATTCTTCATTGTTAAGCCCCAAGACACCAAGTTAAATTCTGGTAAGTTTAGTATGAGTGCTAATCTGTCAGTAGCTAATTCATTGTGAGTGTGAGTGTGTTGTGTCTCTCCCGGTGGTGTGTTTATAAGCACAAACTCGAGTCCTGTCTCATCTTTAACTCTCTTTAGCTCCGTGATGTCTGTGTCGTAGATCCACGCCGCTTCGACCGCCTGAAAGCCCGCAGACGCGGCGGCGCGCAATCGGCGCGTGATCTCCGGGAACTCGGTGAAGAGCCATGAAATATTCGCGCCAAACTTTAACGCAGACATTTGGAACTCTGCAGCAGCACAGACTCGTACATCTGTCATAAACAGCGACTAAATAACTAACTGAGGGTACAAGGTTCAGTTTACTGCTGAGCTCTAAGCACGTGCTAATGTTTACACACTCCTGTCTGCTGAGCGGTCACGTGGTTCTGCGCATGCGCATTATCGTCAGCATTTTGATTAGATCCGATTGTTTTATTACTCGTTTGCAAAAAGGTAATTGTAATATTATTAATTATTATTGCTTGAATAATGAAAATATGACGTTTTATCATACTATTGTTTTAATAACTTTCAGACAAGGAACTTACGACGATTTTTATTCTAAGAAATTATCATCTTAAAGTACACACATCTTAAGGTGGCTTTAAGGCTACATCATTTTTAACTTTAAAACTTTGAAAAGGAAGATTACACCAAACACTTTGACTTTATGTGGTAACTTGCCCCAATTACATACATAAAAAAATATCTTATAGAGGTGTCATGCCCAATTTGCATGCAACTTTCAAATCAAAGAAGCGTCTATTAATCTGTCACTTTTCTTTTCATCTGTTAAATAAGCACAATATTATCAGTGTGCTGCATTCTCTTTGCTTTTTAGAGATTTTCACCAATTTGATAGGGCTCAGATTGTTAGAAATGTAAGTGAGAGTGAAAAGGAAAGGACTCTGAATTCTCTATGATATTTCTTTTAATGTCTGTCTGTCCACCTGTCTGTCCATGCATACATTTCTGTGAGCTGTGCACACTTTTCCCCTCTTAAAAAAATATGGTGCATGCTCCTGGTTTAACCTTTTAGTTAAAACCTGGTACTGTATCCTTTGAGACAAAGCCCATGTGACAACTACCCTGCTGAAAAAACAGCATACCAGTAAGACCAGCATATGTTGTGTTTTGGTGCTGGTTTGCTAGTGAACACCAGCTAAACCAGCACCAAACCAGCACTAGCACCAGCACATCATGCTGGTCATACCAGCAAGACCAGCATATGTTGTGTTTTGGTGCTGGTATGCTGGTGACCACCAGCTAAACCAGCATAAACCAGCATAATTCCCTTGCTGGTTTGATGTTGTTTTTCAGCAGGGTAGCTTGTTAGTAAACACACTCCGGTTAGTTTGTCACCTACCCTACTGTACCTGCACCCTATCACATGCTATCAGCTCAGTCCCCTCTAATAATTTAGGATTGTTTATTAGAAGAATGCAAATTTGTAACATTTGTGTTGATCTTTTTTTGTTGTGTTATCCTGCAGAGGCTTTTATAAGGGCATAATGTACAGGCAGCCAGTTGTTATTGCAGAAATAAGACCTGGCAGTGTAGGACCCGATGCAAAGTGGGCTTATTTTGTGATAACAACCGGCTGCCTGTATCCCGCTTATTACCCGGCTATTTACCTCATCATGAGTAAGGTAAGGAACATTAAATATTGATTTGAAATATTTGCTAATTTTTAACGAATGCAGACCTTCTGTAAAGAAACCTGTTTACTTTAGGTTTTAAGATAACCTAGACAGCATACGACTTCAGGCCGGATCCGCACCAGAGCTGCCGACTTTGGCGCAGATCCGGCCCTGAGTCGTCTGCTGTCTGAGAAGAGACGTAAAAATGTTTTGTTTAATTATTTGTAAACATAATGTCATATGTTATTAAAAGACATATTTATATTACATTTTTGTTTAATATTAAACTATACCTATGAAAATGATTTGCAGCATCTGGTTACCGTATCTGGGAATAACAAATCTGCGAATGTTGTGACTGGCCAATCAGAATCAAGCATTCCAACGAGCCGTGTAATAAAAAAAAGTATAAAGCCTAGCCCTAGAGTCACATGTGAAATACAGTAAGATACAGCTGGTGCAGAGATCAATATTCCTGTATGTTTGAGAATGATAACAATGGTCAGTGTAAAAAATGCTGAAACTGCGAATCCTTTCTGCTTGGCTGGTGTATATACTGTATGTGTCAAGTAGATGATGCATTGACAGTGTTTACAACAGACAACTGATTTCAGAGCTGTGTATCTTACAGAAGTACATGCATATTTATCAAATCACCTCTACTGTGGTCGGTTGGGTCACAGTTTGATATCTTTATTCATGTTTTCTCTTTCCTTGATATATTTGGTTTGACGGATCTGTAGAAGTCTCTGAGGTACTGAACAATGGCGCTGCTGTATAACAGCTTTTTTTATTTCTGACTGAACAGAACAACATTGCATTGTGTAAATTGAAAGGGCACTCACTAATTATACTTAATCACACAAAATATATAGCACCTATATAGCATACCCTGTATATGAAGAACCATACAGGGGTGATATGGTTCTATATAGCACAATAGGGTTCTACACAGGTGCAACACAGATACTACATAGATGCTATATGGCACTTAAAATGGTTCCCCTGAGATTATGAACCAGATTATGAACCAGTGAACCATTTGTAGTGCTAATTAGCACTGTTTTTTTTTCTTTATTTATCATATTTTACATAAACATAACTGCTAATTGATTTGTTTTTCATAGAAAGACATTTACTACCATTTAAAAAAACATGGTTACTAGTAAAACCATGGTTTTGTCAATAATAATATTAATAATAAAACATGTTTATTATTATTAAACATGGTTGATTTTCATAAGTTTTTGGATTGTTTTGTGTTGTTGTGGTTGCAGTGACATTTTAGTTTCTTCTCTCTTTATTTTTGTTAGTGGAGCTAAAATAAGTTTTGGAAAAATACTTTAGTAGGCAATGCAAGGCAAGTTTATTTGTATAGCACATTTCATACACAGAGGTCATTCAAAATGCTTTACATAAAAATGAAAAAAACAATATATAAGAGAGAGAAAAAAGTAAAACTAAGAGACACATGATAAAATCACAATAAAACAAAGGTACATGAGAATTTAAAATATCAATTAAAGAAAATAAATCTGATTTTAATAAAAACAGTTTAGAATATGCTAATAGTTGAATAGCAATGTGTACCTTAAAGGATTAAATTGAACAATGAATAAAGCCATTCTTTGCTTCTCTCCATTGTTTTGATCTGTATTTAATGTACAAAAGATTTATGTTACAGTGATGGACCTTAAAAAGCATATTTTAGGACAACTGCTTGTAAAAGTATATTGTAACAGTAAAAATGGATATGCATAAATGGATATTATGGATATTTCATAATTATACAACAGTTCTTTCTGGTTCTCAAATCTGATTGGCTAAGAGCTATGCGATATTGTGCTGATAACGGCACTGTAACCGCTTCACCTTTCGTATCATTCCGCCACCTAGTGAATGGAGGTCCTAAGCAGGCTCATCTCTGAATGGAAAAACACAGACGCGCTGTTTTTAAACACTCTCCGTGTGTCTCATTAGTTTACTAGCTCATAAATCAGTCTGTGAATCCCCAATCGGAAGTTATTATTCCGTCAAAGATCAGCGCTCTTGGATGTTATGTTAAAGTTAATGGGAGAAATGTCTTGTCACATCGCGTGGACGATTAACACTTGGAAAGAGGAATATAAACACTCGTTTTTTTCTGGAGCTATATCTCTTATCAGAACGCGAAAACACCGTGGAACTGCAGGTAAGCACCGCAGCTTTAAAATGTGGACATTGATCATTTACTTTATCGTGACGTGACTATTAAAACATGTTATGAGATATCGCCACTGGTATATTTATAAGCAGCATGCAAAAACATCTCTCTGACACTTATAAAAAACAGTTTTATATAGTACTGACAGGAACAAAGTTTAATAATAATAATCGAAAAACTTTTACCTCGCGCCAAAACAATAACAACACAAAAGACACTAAATATGAATAAGAAAACAAGTAATAGTTTTATCATGACACCAAATACAGCTGATTTGATCTCATTTTGACCATCAAAAACAAACAAGGCGAATATCAGAGCCAGGGAATCCCTGTCAGAGATGTAGCCCAGAGAGGGCGGTGGTCAGCGGGGCGAGTGAACACTGATGTCCGCTCATGCTTTGGTTCTCATACATACCGAATCTCACTAAGCAAGCGGTCAAACAGGCGCTATCTTTACTAATCGACTGTAGATTTAAATATAATAAATATATATTCTCGACTGAACTAATCTTAAAACTACACTTTGTGACCAAGAAACGTTAATATAAAGAAACGCCTATCCGTCCATTGAGTTATTATGAGATTCAAAGCAGCCGAAAGTGTTCTGGCAGCCCTCAAATCCGTGGCGGAAGAAGTAGTTCTCAAACAAAGAGGCTTTTAAAATAACTCCGTTGTTGTTTTCTAGTTTTCGTTTTTCAAACGTGTGCCGTCGAACTGTTGTATAAAAGCAATATCGCTCTCGGAGTCGTGCGACACAGCTCTATATCATCACGGCTGTGATTGCCTACGGCCTCGTGCCTCTGGCCTAATCACAGCCGTGATGATATAGAGCTATATCACACTCCTACTCGAGCGATATTGCTTAAATATGATCTAGATATTGAATCATAACCTTCCAAACATTATCTCCCTTCCAGTGTGTGAAAGAAAATTAATTGCCATACATATAATTTGATGTATTCAACATTGATAGTACTAGAATAAGACAATTTACATTTATTTGTATAGTGCATTTTACAGTACACACAAAAGGCATTTTTACAAGATGTAATAAGTCTCAGTTATGTGTCTGAGTTGTGTCTGAATGTGTGAAGTTTCAGCTCAAAATACCACACAGATAATTTATTATAGCATGTCCAAAATGCCACTATTTTGCACTGTTTTCATGTGTGTACCTTTAAATGCAAATGAGCTACAGCTCCTCACTTCCTCACCAATAGACAATGAGCGATTTTGGTTAAAAATAGATCTGATTCCTGTGAATACAGCCTGAGACAATAGTATATTTAGCTGCGTTAGCACTACAATGTGCTAACAAACATAAAAAAGCTTTAGGGTAAAATGAACCAGTCAGTCAGTGGCCATGGGCGGAGCTTTATCAATGTGACATCACATTAACAAGAGAATCAATGCGGCATGTCTAAACAGACTGCTTTGGTTTAATGGGGAATAAAAACAAGGAGAGGGTGGATTTTTTTCACACACGCTGCTTTACCGAAATGCATGGTCCTGCATCTCATTCCGGTAATAACGCATTGAGCCATACAGGATTCAAGTGATCGTACCGCTGATCATGAACTCTAAATGATTGATACTTATCAAAGGGTTAATAGTGGACAAGTGCAAGGTTTGTCAAAAATTGTATCCTGAGAGGATTTTATTTCGACACCATCTTTCAAGTGGGCACATCTCTCCGAGTCACAGTATATTAACAACACATACAACAGGGCTGTTGATGCTTTATTCTAATTGGCTAAAAATTATCCAAGGGAATGCATTATTTTTTGATAAGCGCACACCTGACCTTTCAAATGTCTTAAAATAACCACCAGAGCAATGTCTTATATAACCGTGTTATAAGTGGAAAATTGACTCTGGTCTTTTTGATTATTTGAAAATTATTTGAAAGGTGGCATTGCCACCTTGGATGTACATTATTTTTGAATAATTGAACGGCCTGTCGTCAATTTTTCCTTACATATATCTTAAAAAAAAAACTTAATATTAATACAAATGTGATTGTGTGATTGCACTTTTCTAAAACAGATTATAACTTTATGGTTGTTCGAGATCGCCTGAAACTGATTCCTTTGTTTACCCACATGTGTCCCTCTGTACCACTGCGTGATTTTCAAACCTCATTTTGTTCATTTAGTGACTTGCCATGGTAAACACCTTTAGAGTAGGTTCATAAATTTTTATGAGTATGTGTTTCACACTGAAGGATTTCTCATACTCATTTTCAGGGACAAAAGGTGATGTAAGCGTATGTAAGTGTCTTAAGTTCCATTTCATCTTGTTTGTAGTAAACAAGATACAAGATGCACACGGAGGTCAGGCACATGTAAAGTAAATGAACCACCTGAGCTCAGCTGCCCTCTTGAAATATAAAGACACAAGGAAGGACAAACTCTCGGAATATACACATGATTCACATCCAGCAATGACTTAGAAAAGTTGCATGAAAGTAGTTTGCCTTTTTACCTCCCCTGCGGGACTATCAATCCCTAATGCAACCACATCAAACATCCATTAGAAATGAGGCAAGAGCTTCTGTAAATCTCTAAGTATTTCCGACTGGCCGTTTTCCATATGGAGTTTACCAGAATCCACTCTAAACACATTAAAAGCATTCATGTTTGGAGATGTAGATCTCTGAGCAAAACATACTCATTGAAGACTCTTTCTGCAGTATATAGTATGTATACTGTGTACAATATGCATTTTTATGTATCGAAAGTGCCCCTTCACATTCTGTAAAATCCAGTTAAAGTCCCACAATGAGATTAAAGGATTAGTCCACTTTCATAAGAACATTTTTCTCCATATACTGACTTCAACTAAACCCAACGGTTTGAAGGTCCAAATTGCAGTTTCAGTGCAGCTTCAAAGGGCTCTAAACAATCCCAACCGAGGCACAACACCAGGGTCTTATCTAGCAAAATGATCATCAATTTTGCCAAAAATAAGACAATTTCTTGTCTTGCACTAGCCCTGGGATGCACATCAGCGTCAATATTAAAGATATCAAGATTATATTTTAACAGCAGATGGTTTTTTACATTATGTAGGATGATTTTATGTAGAAAACAGTAAATCAAAGAAAAAAAAACTTTAGCTGGGTTTTTAAAGGCTGGATCACATTTGTCAAGATATGCAGTGCAAAGAATTTGTATATAATGCTTATTTAATTTCCAGTGTGATGAATCTCTTTCTTGACTCTAGAATTTTTATACAAAATTTTATAAAAAATCTCACCATTTTTCGTTAAGATGATAATTGGAATGTCATTGTTTATTGCTATTTAGAGGCCAGAGGTTTTTGTTTTAAAGAGCACCTATTTCATTGCTAAAAAACAACGTTAATTTGTGTATTTGGTATAATACAATGTGTTTGCGTGGATTATGGTTTATAGTAATTTTCCAACAGAAACAGTATTTTAACGTTTCCGGTTTTCGGATCAACCCTAAAATTTACCTTCCTGAACCGGTTAGAACAAAAAATTCTCACACCGGTTAATAACGTTCCATGTCAGCTAGGGAACATACAAATAAATAGGCTGATTATTAGGACATTAAACTTAAATTATTAGTCTACATAATTTTCTCTATCTTGTCATCAAACATTAAAAAAGGCTACATCATGTAAGCGGCATAACTGTAATTCTGACATGCCTACATTTGTTGAATGCACTTAAACAAGCGCACACACGTAGACGGAGGACGAATGCCAAACGGCGCTTCAGGAAGAAGATGCTGCATAAACAGTCACTCCACATAAAGTGAAAATTACGTTGTTTTTCAGTGCTTTATTCGTCAAATGTATTTTAATGGACTACAGTATGAGACACAGTAGCGCATCTCTCTCTCTAATTTATACATGAAGAGTTCTGATCTTGGAAGGGCATAGGAATAATCACCGGACACATTCAACCGCATTTGCGTGTACGTACAGAAAATTGCTCACTTTAGCGCCTTTTTGTGGTTAAATTGTTTAAAATAACTTAAGTGTTAACATTTTCAAGCCTTTGAAACACGTGCAAATAATCAACTTTCACCCTATTTAAATTTGCGTATTAATCCGCGAATCACATGCGAGCTGAACCGTGGGTCGTGTTTTGTATGGATCACGGATCAACTGTTATTTGTTACACAAATTAGTATTAAAAAAACAAACATCTTGAGATACTTGGTAGCCTACAATATTTACCTCTTATGATTGAGCATTAGAGACTAGAGACTGGTGTCAAGCTTCTCATTTCTCCGATGAGTCATATTACACAGAAATCTTGTTAAAGAATGAAAAAAAAAAATGGCATTAACCGGTTACCATTATTTTAAATAAACGTTTCTGTTCCGGAACAGAATATATAATGCATATATAAATTTCTGGTTTCGTTTCTGTTCCTTGCAAAACATCAAAAGTTTCAGGTTTTCGTTTTCGTTCCATGAACCGGTTCAAAGCCTTGCCAAATACACAAAATAACGTTGTTTTTTAACAATGAAATGTAGCCTGTAAGTTAAAGGGCACATGAGTCAAAGCGGGACAAATTATGATAATGTCAGTCTTGTCAATATCATCAATCCCATGAAGTAAACTGTTGTCTACAATCCGTGTGTTTGTTGTAGTCCAAAAAAGAGATTTACGTTGGAGACAATAACCCGCGCCATTGGCGTTTGTACCTTTTGCATATCATTAACATGTACTAATACACACTTACACAACAAAGGAAATGTAAAATCGTGAATCGGACCATAGTTGCTCTTTTATTTATGTTGTATGCAGTAGTTTAGTGTATAATGTGTGGTATTTAAGAGTAAGCTGTATGTGGTTGTGAGTTGGATGATCTGATCCACGCCCCTCTGGAGAAGAAACCCAGTAGGAAACAGGGCTCACTGGAGCAGGAAATTGAAAATGGAAGCGTTCCGACCTCTCGGGTCGGAGTCCTAACAAGCCTGCTGTAACTATGACAGCCGGACCTTCTGCACGTATCAGTCCAATTTTCAGGAAACGCATCCCATCAGACACTACTTCAGCATGGACAGATGTTTCAAGCTCTGCTGAAGTCATATTTTATATATTCTGTACATTTATCTATGTCGTACATGCCTAGTTCTGGACACTAAAAGCATAATAAAAAGTTGTAATAGTGACATAAAATAAATGTTGATAAAATTTTTTATACAAAGTCTTTCCTTGAACAGACTATATAAGCATTGTGTTTGTGTTTGAATTGATGTACAGCAAACTTTGCTACAACAAGTGGTTGGTACATTTTTCTGTGTGATTGTTATGCGGTTGCTAAAAGGTTACTTAGACATGGTAAAGAAGCAACTAAGGTGTTCAGCAGGTTGCCAAGGCAATGTTAAGGTATTCTGAGTGGTTGCTATGCTGTTGGGTGTCACGCATGCTGCAACCAAAATTGCATACTATATAGTAAGCAAACATCATGTGAGGCAAGCAGTATGTCCAAATTCATAGTACTCGAAAAATCAGTACACAGATAACCTGGCTAGATTATTAAGTGTACATTTGATGGACACTTATCCCACGAGCTAAGGAGTCACCAAATTCAACAAAGTGAATAAAAATACCAAAAATATCTTAACATATATAAGTATCAGTATTGTTTTGTCTCAAGAAGTACACCAGTATTGTTTTTTGTATGGTTTGTTTATAAAAATTCTTAAATGTCCTAATTCTGGACTAATCTAAACCCTTTCCAGGAAACTGCCCCTAAGTGATTTAGCTACCAAGAAATTAAATCCTTATTATTAATTATAGTCGAAATTGTTTTGAGTACAGCATAGGCTAGAGGATATACGTGTCACATGACAATAATAACATGGCAGATGCAGTAAATCCAAAATGTATTCATATTGCATCCACACATATTATACAGACACTGTTTTAACTATGAAGCAGTAGGTACTTCATATAATTCAGTATGTACAGTAACGTATGCCATTTCGGACACAGCAATAGAAAATTGCGTTTCTATTGAAGATGTGCGTAAAATTTTAGGTTTCTTTTCTAAATGTTGACAAAAAACTATTACGAAATGATGGTGTTTGCATGATCGATGTTATGCGGCTAAAACTTAATTTTGTTGTTTTGCATTAAAGGAACAGTATGTAGGATTGTGGCCAAAACTGGTATTGCAATCAGAAAACTTGTGGCTAAAACTGGTACTGCAATCACACAACTGGTGGCCAATACACAAAATGACAACATAAACATCAGTTGAGGGCTGCAACTCCACTTTTTAAATGACAATATCCTGGCCTGACCACTGTTGTCAGTGATATAAGTATTTGAAATGAACATGATTTCCTAATGTCTAGTGACATATCAGGGCAATTTTATGATTAATTTATATACATTTCTTACATACTGTTCCTTTAAGTCATTCCATAAAGGCGTGCAGACTAAATACAGATGACATCAAAGGGCAATTTTGCACAATTTTAAGGGTAATGGAAAGTTACTTTTAAGTAACTACAGTCCCAATGAAATAAAAGTAGCGATTGTCTTATTTTCCTTATCGTGATGATATGAGAGTGAAACGGCTTCTGACATGAAAAAAGAGGTATGGCTGGACTTGAAATCATCCATCGAGAACTGATTAGATTATTTAAAGTTGGGTCATGTTGCAATTTGGTAATCACTGCGATATTTTCCCAAACCCGGCCCACCTTCCATACCCCGTGACCGGAAGTAAAGAAAGATTGTTTCTTCCGAAGAGCGTGTATTCAAAATATGTGTTCGGGGTGTCATGTGTGTTGCTCGTCATTTCAAAATATGTGTTTGTTGCGTCATGTTAACCTTGTGCATCATGCATCTTGTCAAAATACATGCCTGCTGCACACTTATCGAAAGGGTTTATGATAAAAGAGACCCTAAACTCTGATTACACATGAGATTAAGTGAGTATCTGGCAAACGCGAGCGTCACTTTTATCATAAAACCCTTAGATGCGTGTGCAGCATGGTTTACATGACGCGCTGAACACATATTTTGAAATGACAAGCAACACACGATGGGCTACATACATTAATTTTTAAAGTGCACCTATTTCATAGCTAAAAACCAATGTTATTTTGTGTTTTTGGTATAATACAATGTGTTCGCGTAGTTTGTGGTTAAAAACACATTATTTATTTTTGAAGATCCAGATTTCACTCTTTTCCTGAAACGCACGGATTTGAAAAGCTCTGTGTCCCTAATTGTTCAGCTAATCTGTACGTTGTGATTGGTCTGAATACCTCCGACGTCAGCCAGAAATGTGACGCTCCTTACCATGTTTGAAAGATTCGCTCAATGCAATGCTAACAGGAGTTAACTTACAGGTTGTGAGTCCGAAGCGGGAGGAATTATGATAATGTCGGTCTTCTCTACATCATAAATCCCAGGAAGTAAATTGTTGCCTACAATCTGTGTGCAGTGTTGGGGAAAGTTACTTTTAAAAGTAATGCATTACAATATTAAGTAACTCCCAAAAAAAGTAACTTATTGCATTACTTAGTTACTTTTCATGGAAAGTAATGCTTACGTTACTTTTAGTTACTTTTGGGTTACTTTTTCTTGGCTAAAGCTTGATCTCTTTCAGGCCTTGCAAGTGTTTTTATGACTGAAAAGTTCTGCATTCAGAAATTGCATATTTCATCAGAAAAATGTTTAGCTCTGGCCTGCCATCTCAGTTTCTGACTCAAAATGTTTCCACACAAGCACAGAGAGTGCATACGTTCAGTTTAATTCAGTACATAATTTTATTTTAATCAAATTAATTAAACTAAAAAAGTAACACGCGTTACTTTTTTGAAAAAGTAACTCAAATATTAATGTGTACATTTAAAAAGTAATGCGTTACTTTACTCGTTACTTCAGAAAAGTAATATTATTACGTAACTCAAGTTACTTGTAATGCGTTACCCCCAACACTGTCTGTGTGTTTGTTATAGTCCAAGAAAAGAGATTTACATTGGATTTACATCGTGTCATTGTTTACTTTGGGATATGTCCCTTTTGTATATCGTGAACATGTTATTATCACAAAATGTAAAATTGTGAATCGGACAATAGGTGCTCTTTAAAAAAATGATAAGTCATTTGTAAACATTACCACAATATTCTAAAATACGTTTTTTATTTAATTTCGAAGATTATTCCTGTACATGTAGTACAGTTGGTCGAGCAAAGCTTGTGGGTTTGATTCCAGGGAACATTTAAAAAAAAGTTATAGGAATCACATTGGACAAGTGTCTGCCAAAATCTATTCACACATTAAACCGTTTAAAATAAACATTTTGGCATAATCTCGTTACAGGGTGGTCATATTCTAAGATCAAAATATAACAATAACTGAGACATGATTGAATAAAGTGATTATGTAGTGTAATTGTACACAGTTTTATAAACGGTATATAATTCAGCATTATTTTGGGAATACAGCTCATTCTTAATCAGTGTAAATGATGATTACCTGTGTGCTCTGGACTGGAACGTTCCAGGTTTTATACGTTCTAATTTTCCACAGTCATTATTGTGGAATAATCCACAGTGACCCGCTGCTATACAGCAGGGCATTGTGTTGCCATAATAACCTGGCTTCGGAATGATGTTTTGGGCTCTGACGGGAGAAACCAGTGCCCGGAATCTTATTACCGTGTAGCTCTGCCGAGCATGTGCTTCCTAACACCGGAGCAGAATTACAAATCGAGCCGGAGCAGAATAGGAGAATAATAATATCTGCAGCAACAATGAAATTAATCATGGGAGGAAATGGATTCGCTCTGTAGGGGAGAGTTTGATACATACAGTAGTAAATGTCACCACTGGAAATAAACTAATAGGCCTATTTCTTCATTGGATATGGAGGGTAGTTAAGAGCGTTGAGGTTGTGTCCTTCTTAGTGAGCTTTAAGTTAACAATGCGTGTCCTCCTACTCCTCATATTAGGATGTGCTTTAAAATATTTCGGGCCTGTTCGACAGAATCGCTTTGAAAGGAAATGATTTAAATGCAAATGAAGCGACTAACTGTGCTGCATAAAAAGAACACGATGGCCTTTAAGTTTCATACAAACACCGATAAGACACATGCATGCAGGTCACTTTCAGATTTAAATGACAGATTTTGCCTGTATTATTTTGATCTCAACCCAAGCTATTTTTTCAGACTAAGGGGAAAAGCACTTTTTTTGGTTTAGCATCAAAATCTTGTGTGACAGCATCATATCAAAGCGTGTGCAGGCATTTTTACCTTCTCATATGTTCATTCTTTAGTCAATTATTCATCAAGCCTGCCGTTGTATTTGACATGCAGTAATCCTGGTAGAAGTGTGTTATATACATGCAAACATGAAATCATCTTTGTGTATGATGAAGATAACACAGTTCCTTGTCTTTACCTCTAGGTTTTACTGAAACCTGTGCTTAAATGGCACAAGAAAATGAACGAGATGAATAACTATGATGTATAAATATTTATATGAAGATAAAATCTTTTAACTGTCCTCCTGTATTGTGTAAAACCAGTCGTACTGTTTTATAAAGGGTTAAAAAAGCAAAATCATGTCAGTGTGGATTATTGATTGCAAGTGCTTTAAATTTTCTTAAAATAATAACGTGTTGAGATGTCTTCTGTGTCTTTTTGATGGTTTGGTTAATTAAAAACCTTGCAAATTAATGCTTTTTTCTTTAATTTGAAAATTGATGAACCAAAACCAAAGGATAAGATTAAAGATAGATTTACATTATGTAACACTTGAGTTAAAAACAAAAGACTTAAAACAGTAAAACTAATGAATAAATTGATCATTCTGATAAGATGAGCCACACTTAAAATAAGCAATGCTCCTGACTGCTCAACAATTCAATTCTGATTTATTGTGGTAGTAGCTTTTATACATTTACATGTTTGTGAAAGCCCACACTACTGAAAAGACCAGCTAAAACCAGCCCAAGCTGGCTGCTTGGTTTAAGCTGGTTAAGGAGGCTGGTTTTGGGCACCAGATTAAGCAGGCTAGAAGCTTGACCGGCTTAGACAGTTGGCTGATCTTAGCTGGTTTAAGATGGATGTAGCTTGTTTAAGCTGTCCTGGTAGCCTGGCAAAGCTGGTGAAGTTGGTCTCCCAGCCTGGTCAAGCTAGTGGGTCAGCTGGTTTTAGCTGGTGTGTCAGCTGGTCTCCCAGTCTGACCAGCTAAGACCAGCTTGATCAGTGAAAAGTGTCCAAAACCCCTCTAAAACCAGCCTGCTACACCAGAATATCCAGCTAAAACCAGGCTGAAAGCTTGGCTAAATCAGTTGGCTAGCATCAGCTGGTTTAAGATGAATGTAACTGGTTAAAGCTGGACCTCCCAACCTGGAAAAACTGGTAAAGCTGGTCTTCCAGCCTGATCATCTAGTGGGTCAGCTGGTTTTAGCTGGTGGGTCAGCTGGTCTCCCAGCCTGACCAGCTTAACAGGCTAAAATCATGCTTGGAGACTAGCTGAACCACCAGCTTAAACCAGCTTGACCAGGCTGGAAGCTTGGCCAAGTTGGTTGGCGGGTCTTAGCTGGTTTAAGATGGAGGTAGCTTGTTTAAGATGGGCCTCTCAGCCTTGCAAAGCTGGCGAAGCTGGTCTTCCAGCCTGGTCAAGCTAGTGCGTCAGCTGGTTTAAGTGTCAGCTGGTCTTTCAAAGCTCCTCTAAAACCAGCTCCTCTAAAACCAGCCTGCTACACCAGCTTAAACCAGGCTTGGAGACCAGCTGACCCACCAGCTTAAACCAGCTTGACCATGCTGGAAGCTTGGCTAAGTTGGTTGGCTGGTCTTAGCGTGTTTAAGATGGATGTAACTGGTTAAAGCTAGTGATCAGCTAGTTTTAGCTGGTGGGTCAGCAGGTCTCCCAACCTGACCAGCTAAGACCAGCTAAAAAAGTAGCTAAAACTCCTCTAAATGCTACACCAGCAAAAACCAAGCTGGGAGACCAACTAAAACCAACCAGCTTAGGCTGGTCTTAGCTGGTCTTCTCAGTAGGGTAGACCAACATGACTTTCAAACATTCACAAATTCCATTCTAGACATGAAACTGTTTTCCGAGTGAGAGTTAAAGTCATAGATTTACTTCTGTCATTGCAGTCTTTTGAAATTGCACTTTTCTTGGGAACAGATGTTCGAATAAGGTGTTCGATAAAAGAGCCCACACTACTGAAAAGACCAGCTAAAACCAGCCCAAGCTGGCTGCTTGGTCTTAGCTGGTGTGGCAGGCTGGTTTGGACACCAGCTGGCTGGTGTAGAGGGGCTTTGGACACCAGCTTAACCAGGCTGGAAGCTTGACCAGCTTAGCTGGTTGGCTGGTCTTAACTGGTTTAAAATGGAGGTAGCTTGTTTAATCTGGTCCTCCCAACCTGGCCAAGCTAGTGGGTCAACTTGTTTTAAGCTAAAAAGTGTCCAAAACCCCTCTAAAACCAGCCTGCTACACCAGCTTTACCAGCTTAAACCAGGCTTGGAGACCAGCTGACCCACCATCTTAAACCAGCTTGACCATGCTAGCCTGGCAAAGCTAATGGATCAGCTGCTTTTAGCTGGTGGCAGCTAAAAAAGTAGCTAAAACTCCTCTAAATTCTACACCAGCAAAAACCAAGCTAGGAGACCAGCTAAAACCAACCAGCTTAGTCTGGTCTTAGCTGGTCTTCTCAGTAGGTCAGACCAACATGACTTCCAAACATTCTTCAATTCAATTCTAGACATGAAACTGTTTTCCGAGTGAGAGTCTTTTGAAATTACACTTTTCTCGTGAACAGACGTTCGAATAAGGTGTTCGATAAAAGATCCCACACTACTGAAAAGACCAGCTAAAACCAGCCCCAGCTGACTGCTTGGTCTTAGCTGGTGTGGCAGGCTGGTTTGGACACCAGCTGGCTGCTGTAGAGGGGCTTTGGACACCAGCTTATCCAGGCTGGAAGCTTGCCCAGCTTAGCTGGTTGGCTGGTCTTAACTGGTTTAAGATGGAGGTAGCTTGTTTAATCTGGTCCTCCCAACCTGGTCAAGCTAGTGGGTCAGCTTGTTTTAGATGCTGTGACCAGCTTGACCAGCTAAAAAGTGTCCAAAACCCCTCTAAAACCAGCCTGCTACACCAGCTTTACCAGCTTAAACCAGGCTTGGAGACCAGCTGACCCACCAGCTTAAACCAGCTTGACCATGCTGGAAGCTTGGCTAAATTGGTTGGCTGGTCTTAGCTGGTTTAAGATGGATGTAACTGGTTAAAGCTAGTCCTCCTAGCCTGGAAAAGCTAATGGATCAGCAGCTTTTAGCTGGTCTCCCAGCCTGACCAGCTAAAAAAGTAGCTAAAACTCCTCTAAATTCTACACCATCAAAAACCAAGCTAGGAGACCAGCTAAAACCAACCAGCTTAGGCTGGTCTTAGCTGGTCTTCTCAGTAGGTCAGACCAACATGACTTTCAAACATTCTTAAATTCAATTCTAGACATGAAACTGTTTTCCGAGTGAGAGTTAAAGTCATAGATTTACTTCTGTCATTGCAGTCTTTTGAAATTACACTTTTCTCGGGAACAGATGTTCCGATAAGGTGTTTGATAAAAGAGAAATCTGCTGGAATGTGTTCGAGGAATCCATAAAAGTGAGCATTCAATCCTGTGAGACTTCTTTTAAAGTGTTCTGTCTCCTAGCGTCAACTACATTATCTGTCAGGCAACAGGCAGTCACACTTATTCTAATGTATGCAGGAGCTAAGAGCAGCATTTCGTTCTGACACCACCTGATAATTACGCTTTTAGTGGATTTTTAGTTAAAGAGATTCATGGCCTGACACATGAAGAATAATTAAAGTCTCTCATTTATAATGTCGGCTCAATTAGAAAAGCAAATTTAATTATGCTCATCGTTTGAGCCGGCCAGGTGTATGGATAACAGTCACCATTTGTTTGGTAGGCTATATAGAGGTCACAGATCTGTCAGCAGCAGCAACAGAAGATGAGGAAGGTGGGAGGATCTGAAGCGACGGGAGACAGGAACAGAGATCCGAATCGAACAGACAGATTGAAGAACCTTTTGCTCTTGGGTTTCAGACAATGTTCTCGCGGCTGAGCGAATCTCAGGGGAGAAGTGTGTTAGATCAGACCTGTCTCACCCACATAGAGATCAGCTTTCTTTAGATGCCACGATCAAACTGTCTGGTTCCTATTGGTGATATAAATCTCATCTGATTTCACAGGCTGTGCTGTCGGCAGTGAGGGCAACAGATTTAATTATAACCAAAGATATCTCCCTTTATTCTATATCTATGTTAATTGTATTTAACTATGTTTGTATTTATACACACAAATGTCTGGGTTGTTTTTAGCCCATGCTGGGTTAAAATGTTGTTATGCAACATGGGTTATAATAACCCAACAGTTGGGCAAATCCCTGCTGAAAAAATTCTAATGGTTTCCATTAAAATACCAATAAGAACCATTAGCTTTTACCATTAAAACCACTACACTGTAGTGTGTTTTGGGCCATATTCCATTAGAACCAATACAATTCCCAATAAAACCATTAGAATTTTCTGTAATGGTTTTATTGTTTTTTCAGCAGGGATTTTAACCCAGCAGGTGGTGTGTCCAATACTATTTAACCAGTATGGGTCAAAACCACAACCATTTTTTAGAGTGTATTTTATTAATTACTTATTATGTATTTAATACATATACATTATTATTATTATTATTATTATTATAAATTATAGTACTATTATTGTTGATGTTGTTGTTAACATTTATTAATATTAAATCATATCATATATATTTTTATAATCACATATAGGTGTTTTTAAGAAATCTAGTTTTTTTTTTTTTAGAAATCTAGTTTTCATTCCAATCATATTAAACATATTTAAAAAAATTACAAAAAATATTTTTGTATATTAAATAATTATATTAATTATTATTTTATATAATTCATATTCAATAATTACCTCATTAATATTAACTTAATCACGATGACGCTGTTCCGCAGCCATCGTACAGTCCAGTCGCGTCATATTATGAATATTAATGAGGCGTGCTTTCTCACCGGAAGTGTATACAAAAACTAACAGGTGTTTGTACTGTTGTTCAGGAGGACTTCGCGGGCATGCGCTCAGGGAACGCGCGTCGGTCAAAACACAGCAAAGCACTTATATTTGAAAGCTTGTGTAAACAGCACCTAAAGCGGTGAAATGACGCGTAAACTCCCTCAGGATCAGGTGAGTGTCATAAACTCAGTTTCACCTCAGACTCGATGATGCAGACTTTCAGTGATGTGACAGGATTGAATAGATGTAACTTACAGCAATATCAACCCTGCTGAAATGAAACAAAAGCCATTAAAATCATCACAAAATTATATTTTGTAGTGTGTTTTAGGATGTAATAACATCTCACTAATAGAAACCAACACATTACCAGAGAGACCCACAGAGACCATTAGTGCCCATTAAAACCAATACAGTTGCCATAAAGTTTAAGTTTGTCATTTGCACAAGATGTTACTGACAATTTGGGCATTGAAATGCTTCAGCATTCAATAGGAGTACAATAAGAAAACAGAAAAAACAGCAAAAACCATTAAAGGGGACATATCATGAAAGTCTGACTTTTTCCATGTTTAAGTGCAGTTATTGGGTCCAGTGCTTTTATCAACCTAGAAAATGTGAAAAAGATCAACCCAGTATCTTAGTTTTGGTAAACCATTCTCTGCAAGCATGTGAAAAAAATAGTTAATTGAAATGTGTCTCCCCTTGTGATGTCAGAAGGGGATCTTATTATAATAATACCGCCCCTTAATCTGCACTATCCAACCGCGGCCCTGCCATTTAGTACAAAGTGAGTGAGAAAATAACTCAACTCGAGTTACAATTTTAACAAACCATCATCATGACAATCAGTGTTTGCATTTCATCAGCTCATTTGCATTTAACTCTTTCCCCGCCATTGATGAGTCAACTCGTCAATTAAAAAAAGCGCTTCTCTGCCAATGACGAGGTTTTCCGGCAATCTGTATTTCCGCTATTATTCACCAGGTGTCACTCTTACCCAACATATAAGACCCGGAAACAATGCCTTAGGGCAAAAAGTAAGAACTCTGTGTATGTTTTGATCATTGCTTTGAATCTGATCTCTACAAAATTGCAATTATTTCAGCTTTTTGCTCAAAATTTGGTATTTTTGAAGAATCTACCAAAATTTGAGAGGTAATAAAAAGAGAACAAATGAAGGTAGGATAAAACGTTTTTTTTTCTTTCATTTTGATATATTGTATGTTGATATATTTAAAGAAGAACACTTTCTGGAAGGCATTATTAACTTTTGTGAAAATCATTACAACTTTTTTTTTAAAGGGGCCATGGCACAAGACTTTTTTTAAGATGTCAAATAAATATTTGGTGTCCCCAGAGCACATATGTGAAGTTTTAGCTCAAAACACCATATAAATTTTTTTTACAACATGTTAAAATTGCCACTTTGTAGGTGTGTGCAAAAATGTGCCGTTTTGGGTGTGCCCTTTAAAATGCAAATGAGCTGTTGAAATTCAAACAATGATCACAATGATGGTGGTTTGTTGCAACTAAAACTCAATTGTGCTTTCTCTGCACTAAATGGCAGTGCTGTGATTGGATAGTGCAAATTAAGGGGTGGTGTTATTATAATAAGAGCTCCTTATGACATCATAAGGAGAGCCAAATTTCAATGACCTATTTTTTCACATGCTTGTAGAGAATGGTTTACCAAAACTAAGTTACTGGGTTTATCTTTTTCACATTTTCTGGATTGATAGAAGCACTGGGGACCCAATCATAGCACTTAAACATGGAAAAAGTCAGATTTTCATGCCATGGCCCCTTTAAAACGTTGGCGGGGAAAGAGTTAAAAGGACACATTTTTGCTCACACTTGGCAATTTTAACATGTTATAATAAATTATCTGTATGGTATTTGGGGCTAAAACGTCACACATGTTCTCTGTGGACATCAAAGATTTTTTGACATCTTAAAGTTTTGTGATCCCCTTCCACTAGAATTTCTGCTATGGTTTCTGTTGTTTTCCAATTTTATGAGGATTTGACTCGCAACATTATTTTGCTCGTTTCCATGTAAAATAAATGAGCTTAGACCGCAGTGTGAATTGAAACCAGTTATGTTGCTTCTCATTAAGATAACATACGAGACTGTTTCTGTGTCATGCTGAAGTTGTTTTTCTAGGGTTTTCCTCCAGGAGAGTCATCATCACATTGGGCTGTGTGTGTAGGTGATGTTGTTTCTCATATGTTTCTCAAGGGAACTTTGCTGTTGAATGGCTCATGGCTCACAGAGATTGAGAAAGTGTAGCTGGCATCATTAAGTGTGTCATTAAGCAAAACCATCCTCTTTCATTGCCACTGTGGGGATTCAGATATATAACAACCCGTTTACAAGCTCTGTCTGCTTTAAGAAGAACAACCAGTAAGAACCACAAAACCCAGAAATCATTGACTGTATATGATTGTATGCTTTAGTTATTTTTAAGTTGGACTGAAAGTTTGTTGAGGCTTCTGTGGTGGATTTTCAATGCTATATAGAAAAAGTATGATTTAAAGTTGTTTTCTCAAAAGTGAAATACTACATTAAAGGAAGGGTAAAATACAAATGATACCACTTTATCTCAATTGACCCTTTGCAGAAATTTGATTGACAGGCGACCTGATCAATCATTACACCATAACATATTTTATCTGACATGCAAAACCACAGAGTAGAGTTACGGTACATTCACACGGGGCGTAAGCGTTAACGCTTCCCATTCACTTTTAATGGGTGACGTCATTCGTTGTCGAACTGAATTGTGGATCCGTCGGTGCCGTGTCACTGCCGTTGCTCGCGGCAAAAGTTGAACATTTGCTTTATGCAAATAACCTAGGCAGAGCCTGCCAATTACGTTTATGCAAGATCGGAGCATGTGTTGCGGCCACTGTGATTGGCTGTTGGCCACGCTTCACACAAGCCTTCCGTCAAGCGTTAACACTTTCGCCCCATGTGAATATACCGTTAAACTAGCTGCACACCAGTGGCATGGCTACATAAGGGCCAGGGTGGTGGCACTGGCCCACTCTGATTGACAGCTGGCCCACCCAGTCAGAAGAGACAGAAAATATTTTTGTGGAAAAGCAGAAGAAATCACGCATAAATTATAATAATAATAATAATCGCTTAAAAATGCATCATTCAGATAAAATAACTAGGTAGAAAGTTTATCATTTGCATCTAAGCCTTGCAAATGTGAACATTTAAGCCATTTTAAAGAATTTGAGGTCAATAAGATGTTAAAGGCGGAGTCCACGATGTTTGAAAAACGCTTTGGAAAAGGAGACGGGCCGACTACCAAAACACACTTATAGCCAATCAAATCAAATCAAATGCCGGGTTGCGTATGTGTGGGGCGGGTCTATCAACAGAAGGTCCAGATTCTATTGGGGTAGGGGCGTGTTTGTTTGGGTGATTTCAAATATCAACAGTGGCTTTCAAACATCATGGACTCCGCCTTTAAAGGGAGCTGTTTTTACAAGAAAATACAAAATTTTCTTAGATGAAGGACTTTGGATTTAAGAAGGCCACCTGATGGATTATAGTGGAAATACAGATTGCCTGGAAAACTCGGCATTGGCAGGGAAGCTTTTTCTCTTAATTGACGAGTTAACTCGTCAATGGCGAGGAAAGAGTTAAAGATTATGAGGGAATTATTTTTTTTTAATAATAAAGCTCACCGATAAGTCATTTGTGAAAATACCACAATATTCTATAAAAAAAAGTTTTAATTTAGTAACATTGAAAGTATTTAGTAACATAAAGAGCTTCATCCTAGCCTGACGTTGTCATACTCAATTCTAGTCAGAATTTGAGTCTGATACCGCTCCATTGAGCTAAAATTATGAGGCGTGTCTCAACCGAAAAATGCCTCTGCACTCAATTGGATAGACATACGACCAATCAGAGCAACGGAGTGTGTGATGTTGAAATGGCGTCTTTAGCAGCCTGACCGAACTGCTAGTAATTTCGCTACAATAACACTAACATCATTGTAATTATACTAAGTCTGAGTTAGCGAAGGTACATCAACACCTACTATGTTTACAACATTTCATTTAAATCACAACATTAAGTATTTACTAAGTCATACAGTAAGACTATCTCTTACCATTTGTACGTTAGGTGAACTTCATCCACGATGATAGCTACCCATTACGTTGGCTTGAAAAATATCGGAGCCTAGCATGTCCCTCCACTTATTCAGCAGTCACGATTCCAGGCTTCCGAAAAGAAGCTGGCAACGACCGCTAATTATATCCATCTCGTCGTGCACACCGAGTTGCATCGCCATGATACCCATTTCAGTTGCTTCTTTAACTTTGTCCTCCATAGAAAGAACGGCGAAAACATAAACAAATGCCTTGATTGCGTTTCTCTGTTCCTCTTTTTAAATCAATGCTCTGTCGATATCTTTTAGAACAGACTCAATGTCAGAATCCACACATCTGAATTCTCCAGCGGCAGACATTTCATTGTAAACAGATTCAACACACGCGCTCTTTGGTGACGTGGTACGTTACTGTTGATCATCTGTCCATCATCGTATAAAGCCCGCCCTCACAATTTGATTCGTCGGCCGGTTTTGGTATTCGCATAGTAGCTACTAAACGGTGAATCCCCAGACCGATCTTCCCCGTTTTTCAAACTGTGGTGGGCGGGGCTAAGATCGGCTGGCACCCAGGCTAGCTTCATCCCATTTTCCAGGAAAATATATGTGGAAAATAACCTAAATCCAAGTTGTCTGGAACCTGCATAAAACCACAGCAGTTTCCTTCAGTGGCATCCTAAAATCTCAGTCCTCCTGGACACTGATGGTGTAAAGTGAAGGGTAATTTGTGTATCATTTGCCACAACAAATCTCAGGCTGTCAGGAACGATTTTGGGCTGATTTACCATACACATTACTTGTGCGCTTTATCCCCTTAAGTGTGAAACAAGATGCTTCCTTGCCAAGGTTTTTATTTCTGGAAAATACATCAGATATGTCCGTGTTACATTAAGTATAATCACATTAGGTCCCTGTAGTGCGGTGATCTCTCTTTTCCTGCTAGACGGTTCTTTGGAAGAATAATTTCAGAGGTTTGCACCCATAAGCTTTACTCTGGTAAATAGATTTTTACAGTCTTTCATTGTGCATCAGCAGTACAGATACAGTATGGCATGTGTTTTGACATGTGGTTATAGCAACATTTTGAAGGTTTCGCCATATAAACTTGATGATAAAGGCTTTGCATATTGTTACTGTGCTGAGATCTCAAAAGCCGATAATGGCGTTGATCATAAATTATTTGTTTGAAATATTTACAAATGCCTCAAGGGTTTGGATGATGCAAGTTGTTGTAAGACTGCTGGGGGAGTTCAGTTTGAGATATGCAAGTTGCAGTCTCTCCTGCGCAGCACTGCGCAGCTTGATGTGAGTCACATTGCTGAAGTTTGATGCGTTGTCTTCTTTCACCATCCAATGACAGATAAGTGCTCGCTGGAAATTGACAGGATAGGTCAACAGCCTCTAGTCAGACTGTGCTTTAGACTACGTTGTCACATGTCCTTATTACTTTAGACTTAGGCACAGGTGGAATACCTCACATAAAAATAGATGGTTTGCATTTTTTAATTCAGCCACTTTTGGCAGCTCATTTGAGTGATAGATAAGGAAAACGATGTTAATGAATGCAGTTAATAGTCTTTCCAGTCTCACAGAAAGGTAAAGGTCAGGTTGAGCACATTGCATTGTACAATATGCTAACCAGCAAAATACGTACACTCTGTGCTGTCATTTTCAGCACATATAAAAGATCCAGCCTGGTCTCACTGTTAATACCTAGTATTAATACGTACTTTTTTGAACATTTAAATACATGCTGCTGAAGCATACAATGTAGACGTATTTGCAACATTTAATCATAGCGTTATTATGTTTTTACAGCTACAAAATGTAAAATATTTACAAATCTTTCATACCATAAAGAAGTTATTACTCCACAAGAACATTAATCTTGCTTTACGGCGTGCATTTCAAATTTCAAAAGTACATTGACCGAAAGATGGCAATGTCGCAAATCTGTGACATAGCACGCAAGAGCCAATGAGCATTTGATATATTTGCCGTAAAGCAATGTGTCGTAAAGCTTCTTTTGGCGCAATATTTGAATTCAAATTCATAGTGCGAGATTTAAAATTTACGGTGATGAAAACTGGGATCAAGATTAGGGCTGCACGCTAAATCACGTTTGATTGTCATGTGCATCTCGTCAGTAAAGCCGGTTTCTTGATTAGTAGTAAATTGGCATCAGCTGCTTACGGATGGAGCAGCATTTACTACACAAAGCCGTAGTTCATGGACAATCAGGGCAATTGCGCATTAATTATCGCGGATGTATCGTGGAGGAACCGGCTTTACTGACGAGATCGAAAGACAATTTCATGTGATTTATTGTGCAGCCCTAATGAAGATCGCTGGATAAAGGGCTGAATATTGATCTCTACCTTGCAGTCCTATGAATTTTAAAGATGTAAATTACAACGAATGAAAACAATTAACATATTATTTTGTGAATTTATTTTGGTGTAATTATTGTGGCATATAAGAAGACTGCATAGGAGAAAATGCCTTTTTTGTGTCGTGGTAAACAAACGGTTAAATAATTACAGAAATTTTATTTATTTTAAGGTTTGAAAGTATAGTCTTGTTTAGTATTGTGTTATTCTCTGAAAGTCATGAACATCAGGTAAATCTTAAGTCTTAAATAATTTAGAAAATACGACTGAAATCATGACTTTAAATGCCCGCGATTTTTATAATTATGAACAGGAATACGTACAAATTTGTTTGTCGGAAAAGCTGTTAATATGTTAATAATTAACATGTTAGTCCTGTCAACATGTCAATTATTATACATTTCAGTGTGTATTAAACGTAAGTAAATTGGTACAATCACTCTTTACGTAAAAATACACACGTATTCTTATGAGATCACGTTGAAAAGATCACGTTGTGTATTAGGGATGCTCCGATCGATCGGCCGATGATGCTTGCTATGCTTCTCAATGAATTGCGGTGCTTTCACACCGCCACCGGCGAGAGCGTCAATAAAAGCTCTGGCTTCCCTACCAACAACGCTATAGAAAAGGTGTAGTGGACGATTGGTTGCCGCCATATCTCATTACCATTAAGTTGAAGTAATTTCAACTCTCCTCGACGCTCACACCGTACATGACGCGCCGTGTCGCTGCTGACCGTGGCGGTGTGAAAGCACAGTTGCGGTGAAATGCTGCTACATCCAAAAGCCAGAGGGCGCTCTCGTGCAGAAACTCAATATGCGCTGCAGATGAAGAACCATACACAGGTAGCTATGACACGCAGCTCTAGGAAATGCCTTATGGATATATTTTCATGATGATAAAGAATATTTCTAATGATTGGATTTGACGAGTGTTGCTTTTTCAAATGCATGTTATAAACGAGTCAAACTAACAGTAATTTCAGATCAATAAGGACTTACTGATCAAAAGCTGTAGTACCTAAAATAACTGTGAATAATATCGGCTGTGCGATTCAGAATAGTTATCGGCCACATATTATTAGTGTATACTGGCATTTATCGGAGCACTCCTACTGTGTATATTTACACATACAGAATACATGCCTACTGGCAACACATACAGTAGTAGTATGCTATTTTAAGAGATAGATAGTCATTGATGTCTATTCAGACTGTTTGATGGGAGTAATCCACTCGCCCCTTGTGCAGTATTGAGCTTAGTCCCAGTGTAAACATGATGCATTGACTGCAGAAAACATCTTGACTGATCATTTCTATTAATCACAGATCAGAACGGCAGTACTTAAAGGAGCGAGTCGTAAAAGGCTGTCGACACGCCGCAGAATGTGATAAATGTTAAGTTGTTGCCAGAGGGCTAAAGCCACCGGATGGAGAAAAACATTATAATCTCTCACTGCAGAGCAATAAGCTACAGCTGAACTGATTAATTACAGGATAACACAGACGCGATTTACTCTCTTTACAAGGATAAATGGAGCTCTGATGGTTTTGGGAGATTTTTCCTGTCTTTTGATAGACAGCTCGTGAGTAGACTTAAAATTTTCTCACAGTGAATGATAAAACAGGCAAAGGAATATAAATTTGACTTAAATTGAATTAGGGCCAAAGCCAGAAAATGATGGGGACTTTGATCAGTAGGAAACCACCTAGCAAGTGGTTTAGACCAAAATTGGATTGTTTACACAACAACAGGTTTTTGGCGTTCTGAAAACGCAATCTTTTGCGCAAAACAGTGACAGTGTCAGGAACTTGCTTATACGTGTTCACTTTACAGGCTTGCACAACTATTTGACAACCACGTTGACCTTTGCAACCGACTGGACTGTGTTTGTGCAGAGTAAGGGGAGGTTCACATTTTGCGTCTAAAACCGTGCGGAAAATGCGACGGCTTTTTCATCAATTTTTAAAATGTGCTTTGCGACGTGGCGTTCTGAAAAGTTGAAGTATTTTTAACTGGCTGCACCACCAACGTGCCTGGAAAAAAACATGTCACTCTCTATTTGAGTGTGCCGCACGTCTACATTTAAAATAACCTATTTGCGCGCAAAAGACACGAAGTGTGAACCACCCCTAAGATAATAGAGAGTAATACAGTGGTTTAATCATTGATTCGTGTATATAATAACTTGATGTCTTTGATGACAATGTTGTAACAATTTTCAAAAACCCAAAGAAAGTTTTTTGATTCATTATTGTTATGTAAATGTAGCCTGAGATCAACTCTTGTTTTGCACACACTGTAAAAAATTGTTGTTGCCGTAATCTTACATAAAAAAATTCATGCTTCTACCCAAAGCCAATATAATTAAGTAAATGGGTGATTCTCACGAAAACTTGGTTTTAAAAATGTCAAGCATGAAAATGTAAAAATTGCTTAAATTTACTTTTTTTCCCACCAGACATTGAAAAACAAAGTCTGGAGTAAATGGGAACATTAATTTAAAAACTTTTACTTATCATTTAACACTTTTTGTAACATAATTTAAAAAATTAGTCCTAAAAAAATCTCATTACCGCAACAGTCAGAAAACATCAACACTGACATATTTTCAAAATGACATGACAAACCTGAAAGAACATAATTTGGAGATTCTGCACATGCATTTAAAATCAAAGTATTATGCTTCTATTAATTAAATTAACATTTAATAAGCATCTGTTGCGGTAATGATAATCAAAATGTCGTGTAAGCATTCTGACAAGACAATATTTCAAATTAACTGTAAAAAAATGATCTTACCTGGTAGCCATCTTGAAGTAACTGGTCCATGTGCTTGGTCACTCAAAATCAAACTTTATTAAAATTCTGTACGTGTGCTTAAACTGTTCTCAAAAAGTGTTGCGGAGGATGAGAACATCAGGCATGGACACATCATTTTCCTAATTTTTCTTCATTATTATTATACATGAATATTCAGTAAATATTTTTCTGTCATCTAAAGTAGCAAAACATCCATTTATTTTTTTTCTTAATATTTTTGTGTTAATTTGATTAAATTACAACATAACACATGTTCAAACACAGCCGGACACATTGCGGTAATGAGAATTTCAGCAGAAAATGACATAAAATTTACAATTATAAATTCTTATGTTGAAATCACACATTGTGCAAGGTAGAACACAGTATTGTGTTAATTCTGATGCTTTTTAATGTTACTATATTACACATTTTAAAGCTAAAATCATTAGTGTTGTGGTGTTTCAATGGTTTCGTGAGAATTACCCAAATGTACTTGAATAATAATTTTTCTACAATTTATGTGTTGTTAACTATCAATCAGCATTGCTCGTATGAGCCATCTAAGCAATGTTCGACCTTCACAATCTTTTCTAATAAGCTGTGAGCGTATTAAAATGTCATTTTCATTTTCCTTTGAAGCCGACTTCTTGCGGCACATGCATTGTGTTTCTGAAGGTCCTGTCATACACAGCATGCACTGGAAATGGCAGAGGATGTGACTGGGAGGACATTAATTGGGAGGTTGTCAGAAGGAGCGAGAGACTCCTTCACATGCCATCAGGGGCTCGTCGGAGGTTCGGAGGGGGGAGATCTGTCTGCGAGCTGTCAGCAGCCAGGATTTCTCTTTTTATTAAGGACTGCTGTGCCGTATCTCGAGGTCTCATCGACAGCCAGGGAAAGAAATGAAAGGGATTGGGCTCCATTATAGAATGTGTCAGGGATTTCTCTACAAAAGGCTTTGTGTGCGTTTATGGATGTATATTAGGCTGCATACCGGTCGAAGAAGCTGTGGAAGAAGGTCTCTAAGCCTTCGCAGTCCAAACTGTGGTGACGTAAGCCAATGCAAACAGATTGGGCTTTAACACGGATCCTCAAGAGTGTTTGGGTAATAAAACTGGCATTTGAGGCAGACTTTACAGCCCTTTTCTCATGCTCTGTCTGAGATTTTTGTCTCAGATGTGTGTCGGATCGGATAAACAGATAAACTTTCAGATATAGACAAAATATCAATAAAATTATATGACATTGGGGTTGACAGAATTAATGTAATTTGTAATGTTTTCCAGCATCTTTTGTCATGATAGCCACTTTTTTAACTCTTTCCCCACCATTGATGAGTTATCTCTTCAATTAAAGGATAATTCCGGTATTTAACACTTTGAGTCTCATTTCTAGTTTGTTTTGGATGAACTACAGTGATGGACACAGGAATGTTGACAATGGGTCATGTCTTGAGTTTTTGACTCGTTTAGAAGCGTCTCTTGACTGCTTTAGAATGGAAGTCAATGGCCATGCACAAACATGTCATTAAAACAACACTTAACGTTCATTTTCAAAACTGTGCTACTCACCGAGTGGTTCGTGGTGTTCGTTGATGATGATTAAAAACAAGTTGTGTAGCGAAATACAGTTTCTGTCGTGTTTTATTTGGCATTTTGTAAAATTCCATTGACTTCTCTTGGAAGACTGTTTGCTCGCTGATATATCACTCCGCCGCCGGGAAACAGAAAAGCGTCTGTTTGTTTTTACATGTGGTTGTAGTTTTTTCGCTCGGTTTCTCTCAGAAAATTTTTTTCCCATATTTGTAGGGCTGGACCAGAATATTCGAATATTCGTTCCGTGGGTTGACATTCGATTTTCAGTTTTGAGATTCAAATATATATATATATAAATATTTTACAGCGTTAATGCAGAGCTTTTGCCAAGCAGGAAGTGCGCTTCACGCTCCCGCTCTATAGGTGGCGCAGAGAGACCAACATCCATAGCCAACAGCAGCACTAGTGGAAGAGATCACCTCAAACGGAAAGCACGCTTCTTGCTTTGGCATTCACGCTAATAGTGTTGTAAATAACGTTCAGTTTCTTGCAAAAACTGATTGATTTGCTTCACAAGACGTCAATATGTCACACGGAGTCATGGGGGATTACTGTTGTATTGGATATATATGCTTTAGCTCTTAAAGTGTGCGGATCTGTTGACTTTCATGACGGAGCACTGGGGTTTCTGCAAAATATCTTCTTTATTGTTCTGCTGATGAAAAAAACATATTGGATGTGTGGAATTTGATGTTTATGGTGTAAGTGTTATAAATAAACTTGATTTTGAAAGTATGCTACTGTTTTATTACAGTTTGTTGGACTACGTTCATTCATGCTTCAGACTCAAATATAGAGCGGAAGTATATACGCGGTTGTGAGGTATCTGAAAAAATAGTTCCACTATAGCAAATAACACAGATTGAAATCATACATTGCGCCAATATATTTGTTTTTAATCATCAACGAACACCACGAACCACTCGGTGAGCAGCACAGCCCCGAAAATGACCGTCAAGTGTTGTTTCAATGACATGCCTGTGCATGGCCACCGACCTCCATTCTGAAGCAGTCAAGAGACGCCTCCAAACGAGCCGAAAAGTCAAGACTCGACCCACTGTCAAAACCTCTGTGTCCATCACTGCAGCCCATCCAAAACAAACCAGAAATGAGACTCAAAGTGTCAAATACCGGAATTATCCTTTAAGAGAAAATGCTTTCCTTTCAATGACGAGTTTTTATGGCAATCCATATTTCCACTATTATCCACTTGGTGGCGCTCTTACCCAACTTATAAAACACTGAAGCATCCACTGATCCAAAAAACTGTAAAAAATTGTGTATATGTTTTGATCATCGTTCTGAATCTGATCTCTAGCAAAAGTCCTTTACAGAAATGCAATTATCTCAGCTTTTTGCTCAAAAGTTTGTATTTTTGAAAAAAAAAACTACCCTTATTTGAGAGGTGATAAAAAGAGAACAAATGAAAATAGGATGATCGTTTTTTTTGGATGTTTCATACAGTGGCAAGAAAAAGTATGTGAACCTTTTGGAATTTTAAAAAATAAATTTGTTATAAAACGTGATTGGCTTTTTTGAGGTCATTAACTAAAGGGTTCACATACTTTTTCCAAAAGCACTATAAGGTTTTTTTGGTTGTTCTCATTAAAGACATGAAAGATCAGAATTTTTTGTGCAATTATTTTTAGAAACATTTTGTTCGTCAATACCCTTAACTTCGCATACTTCTTGCCACTGTATTGTATGTTTATATATTTAAAGTAGAACATTTTCTGGAAGGCATTAAACTTTTGTAAAAATCATAGAAAATGCTGGTTCTGGCTGGCAATTTTTTTGTAAACGCTGGCGGGGAAAGAGTTTTGAGTTGTTGCCAGATCTTGTTTCAGAAAATTAACCCACAAAACATTTTAATCCTATTTTTGCAAATAAACCAAAAATGTCACTAACCCTGTCCCTGAACCACAACTTCCAAATTTATTATCTTGATAAAGTGTCTCATTAGCCCCAAAACCTGGCAACATTGGTTTTAAAATGTGTAATTTTTCTGAAGTTATCCCACTTTTATTTGGCTGATTATTTGTAATTTTACTGTAGAAGTAAATAGATAATCAATAACTGACTTATTCTGACATAGAAAGGAGAATGTTACTTCTTAGCTAATTAACTTTTTGACCAATTGAAAGAAAAAAAGTAATCAAAACTGATATACATGTGCCATTAGTCACAAGATACACGAGAATCAAGATTTCACTGTACAGTTTACAACTAAATAACACAAAATGTCAATTTGTTTTTTACAGTAGGCATCAGGAAATTTATACAGTGCATGAATAGTATGGACCAATTTTATGAAATGTTTGTTGTGATTGTCATTCTCAAGAAAATCAGTACGATACAGTAAAAGTACTATACTATACAGTACTATAAACCTTTTGTTTTCCCACAGAAAGACATATGAGATTCAAAGAACATAAGGATGAGTCAGATTTTTTTGTTGTTGAGTAAACTTGAGGAGTCGGGTCATTGATGTCCATAAAATTACATCAAGTGTTTATTTGGGGTGAGCTTTTCTATGTGAACATCTGAGCAAATATGACAGAGCGGCACATTTACTTATTCACTTTTATTATGCAAAATTAAACACCATTTCACCATCTGCTGTAGCTGTCTAGAGACGTGACTCTGTTCTGTAGATAATGGGCTCCTGCAACATTTAAAGAAAACCGAGGGTCTTTGATAGATCGGACGGGTGAGGATTCATCTTAGCTGAGTCAGTTTTACATCAGCACTATAGTTTTCAAAGAACGGCTTTGATGTGGTTCGATCAACTTTACCGGTCAATCAAAGTAACATGATGAAGAACAGGTACATGATGAAACATCTGTGCTTACGCTTTGACACTAAAGTATGAGGCTTGTAAGGAACTGCATAGTTAGAAAGAAGATAACTTTTCAAAAGCATTAGAGGGATAGTTCACCAAAATATAAAAGTGTCATCATTTACTCCCTAATGTTGTTACATACTCATATAAAAAAAAAATTCTGATGAAAAACAAATACGATGGAATTCAATGGGTACCGTCAACACTGCCTACCTGTCCCATCGTTTATCAAAATATTTTTTTGTGTTCATCAGAAAAGGGTGAGAAAATGATTACAGAATTTTCATTTTTGGTTGAACTATCCCTTTAAAACTAGAGGCTAAAGTGACCATTATTTCAAAATACCACATCAGTTTCCCCTGGATATCTTTATATCGCTTCTCATTTTATTCCTCAACATCCTTTGTATAGTTGTATAACACATTTTTGTTGTATGTGGGGTTCAGAGGTTGCGTTTAACGTTTGCTCATTTTTGTCATTTTGCCGGAGAGGGTCGTAAAAATTCGCCATAATCAATTATTATTCGTCATTTTATATTTAATGATGATTATTTTGTTTACGTTTTCATTTTTAATCATCAACTTGATCATGAAGATGAGCATATAAGTTAAAATTTGTGTTTGAATTGTTTAGAGAACAGATGAACATAGACTGCGTCACTTTACATGTTCAACATGACATGAACCCTTTTGGCGCAATTTGTCCACGCCCGAGCCGAAGTGAACTGCACCCACCTCTGCAACCGGGCCAGGTTGTGATTACCAAACCACAACAGGCATGGTACAGAGCGATCACACTATTCAAACAAACCAGGCTTTGGGGGTCAAATGCGCTCGGGCATGGTTTGGTTTGAATAGTGTATGTACGCTCCTACATCTTTTGCCTGCAGTTAATGGTGCTTGAGGATCTGTGACTCATCCAGTTGTCAACAGAGAAGTTCATGGCTTTTTATGCAATGCTACAAGGCTGTTTAAATCAAATTCATTTAAAATTGTATAATAATCAATTCAGTTAAGATTCTTGAAGTATTGACATCTGTTTTGGAGGAGGAAGAGATGAAGGAGATTTAGTTATGTTTGCCATTGCACATGTCCTTTGATGTTCTGTATAATAGTCTTCCTCCTCTCAAACGATTTATCGTTTAAGGACAGGGTGTATAATCTAATATTGTGGGGGGCGCAGTGGTTCATGTAGGTTGTCTACAAACCGGAAGGTTCAATCCCCGGCTCCACCTGGCCAAGTGTCGAGGTGTCCTTGAGCAAGACACCTAACCCCAGCTGCTCCCAATGAGCTGGATGGCATCTTGCATGTCTGGCACCGCCGTCGGTGTATGAATGTGTGAGTGAATGTGAGGCAAATTGTAAAGTGCTTTGGATGGCCATTGGTCTGTGAAAGCGCTATATAAATGCAGTCTATTTACCATATTACAGTAATAGTGTCGTAAAGGGTGTATATCGTATTGTATTTTTAGTGTTTTATTTATTGTATACACTTACAGATCTCTCTATTGTTAGTACTATTATTTAATTTATTTCATTTTACTGCTGACTCTTGAAGCTTTGCCTAAAAATTTCCATGCACCTGTTACTGGTTTCAAGGTATAACGAAGTTTTAAAAAGTCAAGGTTTCAAAACCACTACATTTTTCTGTGATACCGTTTTCAAGGTATGAGCTGTGTTTATACAAAATGAATTATTTATTAAGTTATGTAATTGAATAAAATTTTTAGGCTTTATTTTTACCTGAAATATATGTTGTATGGTGCTTAAAAATATCATTGTATTGTTTACAGTTGAAAAGCTGTTGTACCCAGACAATAATGGAAAATAATTAAAATAATTTTAGAAAAAATAATTTTGTGTTGCAATGGCAATAGTGCAACACCATGGAACGTGGTATTTTTGCTTAAATGAATATTCCACTTTCACAAAAAAACCCTGATAATTTACTTACATCCATGTCATCCAAGATGTTTATGTCTGTCAAGAAGAATTTTTTTCTCAGTTTATTAGTGTTTATTGGACCTCAACAGTTCAGTTTCAATGCAGTTTAAAATTTCAGTTTCCACGCAGATGCAAAGGGCTCTAAACGATCCCAACCGAGGCATAAGGGTCTTATCTAGCAAAACAATAGCCGTTTTCGGCATGTGACGTGCCCACGTGACCTTACTTATTGTGTAATCACATCGAAAGGTCACGCATGATGTATGCGAAACTACCACTCCAGTGCTTACAAGTGAGGAGATAGAGGAGCGTTAAGATGTTGTTGTATGGCTGCACAGCTAGTGCAAGACAAGAAGTTGTGGTTTAAACGTACATATTTTTTATTTTTCTTGCCGAAAATGACGATGGTTTCGCTAGATAAGACCCTTATGGTTGGGATCGTTTGGAGCCCTTTGAAGCTGCATTGAAACTGTGAACTTTTGGGGTCCAATAAAGTCTATTAAATTGAGAAAATATTTGGAATGGTTCCCTTAAAAAACTGAATTTCTGCTCCACTGATCAAAGAAAGACTTAAACATTTTGGATCACATCGGGGTGAGTGAATTATTGGGATTTTTTTAAAGAAAGTGGAGTAATCCTTTAAGGATATCATACTGCCAAAATCTTATACCAGCCCATGCCTACTGTGCATGTTCTTTACAAAAGGCAGATTTACTCTGGGTACTTAGGTTAGTTGAACTGGAGATGCCAAATTGAACCTCTCCCAATGTGTGTATGGATTAACTTGTGTATATGGATTAACCAGTTCTCCCCATGAATATAGCTATAGATGGTGAAATGGTTTTAAGAATAAATAAACAAACAAACAATACGCAAAGAAAACTTTAAACATAATCATTCCTGGTTCGAGAACCGGTTCCAGACTTGTTCAAGGACCTGATTCTGCTTATTCGATGGAAACTCTGAGAATTCGGTCTAGATTGAGCAGTTTCTCCGAGCTTTCATTTCTGTCTTATTTCTAAACATCAGCTACAGAAACATGATGCAAACTTTGATCTTGATCTGACTGACTGATGTTGACCCCTGGTTTTCCAATTAAATGAAGTCTGTGGGTGTTCAGATGTTCTCATAGCCGTAGTGGACATCACCAGGGACGCTTACTAATTTTGCAACATCTCTCTTTCAATCTGTTTTGCTTGTTTTTCCACCTGCTGTTTCCACAAAAATGCAGATGTGTTTCTGTACGGCATTCACATCTGGTGCTGCTCGGAGCCTAATAACCTACCGGGTGGAATTGAATTGCATCCACAGCGCTTCGACTGGATTGGTGGCTTTTCTCCACGGGCTGTACCGGCTGCTTTCATTAGATTGAAAATAGAGGGTTCAGTATCTGGAGGTCTTGGGGGAGAGGTCAGAGATGGGCTGGGTTTGCTTTTATTATGGGTTGGTGTTTACTGGTTGTGCATTGCACTTTAGGATATATGAGAGTGTTCACCTTCCTGTCGACCTTCTAGTACACCGGCGTCGTTAGAAACACAAAATTGCAGCAATCCTGTAATTCCTTCTGGTCTCATTTCGTGAAATGAACATAATTTATTGCATCTTGACTGGAAATTAAATCTGATAAATATACTTAAGTTTCTCTTTTCTAAAAGAGAGCAATTAACAAAAGTGAAAAATTTCAAGATCTGGCTCCGATAAGTGGTGCATGTGTCTGATTCAGAGACGTTTTATGAGTTATGTCTATATGTATATCCGCACAGCATGTGGTTTATGCAGTAATGCACAGACTACTTAATGTTTTTTGTTTTTTTTTCTACCTTGAAAGAAACTCCACAGCCGCATTCATCTGCTGTAATTTTCTCCTGAAAGCGAGGTGTAATTTTAGCTGAATGATAGGTAAACACGGAGATGTTGTCAGGTGTGTGTTTAATTTGTGTAAATGTTGTAATTAGGGTTGATTATTAAAATTCTAAATATAAAAATACTAAAACTGAATGTTTTTCATGTCCAATGTGGTAGTTTTCTCGCACTATTTTTACAGCAGATCTTTAATCAGATGTAGATCTATAACTCCTTTGTACAAAAGGTCAGATTTAAGGCTCCATTGAAGCACACAAATGTTCCTCAACGTTCTCGAATCACGCTGGATAACATCTTAAGTTCTGCACAAACTTGTTCATCTCTTTAAAGTAAAAGGTCATGCAAATGCTATGAAAGTTCAAGATTTACCGTTCAACATTATACTCGGATCGCTTGCTAACAATATTTTATGCAAACTTTGCCTGTCTATGCCCACTGTGTTGTGGTAAAATAACATTACATAGATTTCTCTTTAATGCTATATATGATGTCATACAAACGCTGACCCTGTTTTGTAATTTAATATTAACCTATTCAACAACTATTAGCAAAAGCTGCAATATATGTCTCCGTAAGATTTGTAGTAGTTCAGACAAACATAATTTGTGTACAGAGATGGAAAATTAAATTTTCATGAGACTTTCTGTCTCCACTTATGGTAATCTCACTTAATTATGTCGGCTTGTAAGGGAACGACAAGTCTGTTTGTTCTGTTTGTGTTTATTCAAGATTTAAGGCTCTAATGAGATTACCATTACTACTGGACTTAATATAGCAGCTGGTTAAATGTAAGCATTTGATTCATTCACCTGTCTGTCTGAATGAAGGGTCAAGGGTTTAAGCGAGTGTTTCCATTAAAGATTTGCACAAAATAAAATTGCAACTACAACGTACATGTTCGCGCCCATTTCATCTTCTTTTAAAGACATTTCCCTGCTATAGAGCTGATGTGTTTTGTAGTATTTATATGGATTATAGATTTGATGTTTCTTACTAGTGATGCATGGGTCTGTGTTTTTCCAACCCGCTGGTCCCGCTTTTATGAAATATTTGGCCCGCCCCAACCCGACCATTAAAATAGACATACTAGGCATTTGCAAGTTACGTTGCTACGTAGGTTTACGTAATTTAACCTAAATATATATATATATGCTAAAGGGAATTAGACGCAAAATACATGACCTGCCCCAACCCGCCCCGCAATAGTTACAATTTCTTTACCCGCCCCAACCCCCATAGCGCATCACTAATTCTTACAGCAGTTCCGGCTATACATTACAGTTGGATAGTCAAACACTTTTAATACTGGCCTGGTTAAAATCAGACCATTCTCAGTAGTAACAAAGCAAAGCTTCGTAGACAAATAATTTCCAAAGGGGCGTCACCAACGGACGTCTCTCAAATGCCTCTGTGTCCAATTGGATAGATCTAAAACCAATCACAGCAATGAAGGAGGTGACATATGCAGAGCTATATCAGACTTTTGCCGGATCCAGTCGTTAACGGCCCATTCAGACAGCCAGCGATGTTATCGCTGTGTGTAGCCCATCTCTTTCAAAGAGGCGTTTATAAATCTGCTTGTCATAAACAAATGAGTACCGTCCACTCCAGTAACTGACGAGAGAAGGATGACATGAACTCCACTGCTTCATTTTCATTGGTAGTCGCTCCCGAAATTCGCTCGACATTTGCATAAAGTTAAACTTTTCTTTCTCGCATCGCTGGACACGCCCATATGGTCGCCAATGGTCACTTTCGCTCGCCAGGTTTCCATTGAAATTAATGAGATCGCGTCGCTCTGCTACTGCTGGTCGCTGGCTGTCTGAATGGTGCATAAGACAGGGATAACATCTTTTTTAGATATGAAGGCTTTGAGTGTTGTTTCTTTGCTCGGGTTTTAACGAAAAGGAAAAGTTTAAATTGCTTAAAACAGACGCCTGGCTGATTCGAATGAGTGATGTTCCATGGCGGCATCCATCTTTGTAATGTATGTACAAAATCTGATTTACCGTCGCTGCACTGTCGTCATCGTGTAAAGCCCGCCCCAACGTTTCTAATTGGTGCCGCGATTTCTCTGCATTAGAAATGGGCTTGAATGGCCTCTTTGCCAGACTACTTGCAGAGCAAATCTAAATTTTCCGGAAGTTGTCTGGGTTTTCCCAGGCTATTTTAATAATACCCTAATTTAAACCAAAATACTGTAGATTGTTGAAGTTTACACTAGCTGTCAATTTGAGTAACTTTTTTAACAGGTTAAGACAAGGCAGCAGCTCCATTTCAATCCAAACCGTAGTGAATTGCCTATGCTTACTGTACGTCATATCATATCATAACGTAATATATCATGTTACAGTATATGACTATATCACATAACTCAGAAGCATATAATGTTAAAGAATTTAGATTTAATACCTGCATAAGAGTCAGTGGAGGTTGACAGGATCTTTTTCTCAGTCAACTGACCCTTGAGAATGAATATAAATAACCAATCATCATCATCAGAGGTGACCTTTCAAGCCAATTAACTTTTAGCATCACTTTAGAGTAAACACAATATGACGATTTGTTACCTAGAAACACAGTCTTTAATATACAATAATAATTCCTGTAGCATGCACTCTTATGGTTTTGGAAGCAGTCAAAGTAATACGGGTATTAAGAGAACAACAACCAAATCTTTATCATTAGCCAGTTCAATAAATTCAGTTTCCCACATTTCATGATTTTTAAGTAAATTTTTAGGCATTTTCATCTTTAATTGATAGACGGTAATTGTAGGACAGGAAAGTACAGGGTGGAGAGAGGGGCCACAAAGGACACCGAGCTGATTCGGTGAAAGCGCATCTCCATGACGTGTCGGGGCACTGTCCACTACACCAGTGGCTCCAACCATAGCTGTGTCCCAAATCGCCTACATAGACTATGCCCTAATAGTATCCGACCCGAACCAGTGGCAATATTTTTGAACCTGAATGTTAAATGGCACCGATGTGTGTGCAGTCTGCATCCCGCATGCATGGTCAGACAGAAAGTAATGCTGTTGACCTCGCATCCAATTTTTTCCATTTATTTTCCTTTGTTATCTGACGACAACACCAAGGTAACCGCTAAAATGTCCTTTCAAAATTAATTGACTCAATGAAAATGAACCTACCGAATTAAAATTAATTGCCACAATGAAAATGAACCTACCACCAGCCACACGTCACAAGCGTTCTTAGCAAACAGAGAGGGGTTTGGAAAAGGACTTGATGCACACACACAGGATAGTTCGGGTCTTTTCTGGTCTGTTTGGCAAAAACACATTAATTTCAAATTACACGAGACCCGATGCCACTATTATTATACCCGCCTGTGTCTATAAGGCACACGTAAAAGTTGTATGGGGCATAAACGGCAGTTTAACGACTTGCGCAAGTAGATTACATACAAAGTCAATGCAAAGACACGATCAGACGTATCCTCGCGAGGGGCGATGCGAATCACGTGAAATGGGCGTCGTGTTTGCTGCAAAAACACATGCTATTTGCCTCCCGCACAGGTCTCAGGTCTGACCTTGGGTTTTCATATCTAAGTGGACACCTGAAGACCTTTAATTTGCATTTAAACATTTCTGTCACAGGTGACGGTTTGTGAGGGCGGAACCAAAAGTGTGGAAGACGGGTTCCGCCCGATGATGGTTCCGCCCGGACGCTTTACCCTGAACACCGGAATTTCCGGGGTTTCCCCGAAGCCGAAATTAAGCCTGATTACGCTCAGGTGGGGATAATTTACACAGCGGTTGCTAATAGGCTGACAAGGAGAAGAGTCAGAGCATAAAAAGACTTTTGAAGACATCAAACGATGTGCTTGTGGTGTACTTTGTATACGCTGTGTTGCTGCTTTGCAGATGGACTACGCTGGCTTGATCGTTCCCCTGGGGAAGAGAGAAAGGCACAGTCAGCTAGCGAAGGAATATTGGGAGACTTCACTCGAGAGAGAGAGGACACAGAGCATTCAACAGTGCAGATATTAGAAGTCATTGACAACGAAGAGTGAGTAACAGCTGTAGTACTTATCTGTATAATAATTGGAAGAAGAGTTGCTTGGTGTGTGTTTTACTTGTGTTTGAGGTCCCTGGCCCCACTGGAGAGGAAAGCGTGGGCGAGCCGTGGGTTGACCGGAAGCACGGACGAAACAAATGGTAGGAAGCACCGTTCACAAATCGAGCAGTGGCCCTGTGGGAAAAAGGAAGCGCAGGTGAGCCAGAGGAGCGATAAACAACACGCCGGGCCTGTGAACAACACACATCTCCCTTTCATTGGCGGTCCAGCTATCGCCCAACTATCCTCTCGAGGTAGTCGTAGCCAGGTGGCGAGGGCGATCTTAAAAATCACGTGAAGTTGTATAAGAGTGCTGTGGGTGAGTCTCACTGATTGATGGTGTTTAAGCTTTACTTGCTGTGTGTATGCTGTGCTTGTAGCGTCCAAATTGCCTAGCCTCAGACGAACCGCGAGACGCCGACATCTGTTGTGGCCTGGGTCCTAAGGAGAGCGAGGAAATTAAGCCCGTGCCCTGGGTGTGTCAACGAGAGTTTCGTTCTGCCATAGAGCAGACAGTGGTGAAACCCAGTGAGTATTACCAACAGTGTACCGTGCGTATTGAGGGTTATAGCTGTGTGTGTACTGACCTTTCCAACAGAAGCTCGTGGTGAGCGGAGCCCCGACGAAAGTTCGCCCCAACTCGGGACCCCGGCCGTGGAAGTAGGAGGGGGAGTTTGGGAAGCGTTCGGCTCCGTGCCACTGGACCCACCAGTCCCTACGACGCCCGGACAGCTTGAGTGGATGGGCGAAGGAATACGGTGCACCAACGCTGTAGCGAAAATCCACTGTCTGCAAGGGAACGAAGACATACAGTGCTGAGGGTAACGTGACTGGTGAGCTGAAGTTAATCTGTGCTTATAGCAATTGTTACCTGGGTCCACACAAAGCTCTGTATAAACGAAGATCCCCAGTGCTGTGATTAACGTAACCTGTGAAGTGAAGTCAATCTGTGTTTATAGCAAATACTTATCTGTGTCCCAACGAAGGCTCCGTGTGAGCGAAGATCCCCAGTGTTGTGAGTAACGTAACCTGTGAAGTGAAATTGTTCTGTGCTTATAGCAATCACCTACCTGTGTTCCAGCGAAGGCTCCGTGTGAGCGAAGATCCCCAGTGCTGTGAGTAACGTTACCTGTGAAGTGAAATTGTTCTGTGCTTATAGCAATCACCTACCTGTGTTCCAGCGAAGGCTCCGTGCGAGCGAAGATCCCCAGTGCTGTGAGTAACGTAACCTGTGAAGAGAAATTGTTCTGTGTTTATAGCAATCACCTACCTGTGGTCCAACGAGGGCTCCGTGAGAGCGAAGATCCCCAGTGCTGTGAGTAACGTAACCTGTGAAGCGAACTTGATCCGTGCTGATAACCATTACTTACCTGTGTTCCAACGAAGGCCCGTGTGAACGAAGATCCCCAGTGCTGTGAGTAACGTATTCTGGAAGTGGAAATTAACCTGTGCTTACAGCGATTACTTACCAGTGTCTGAAGACTCTTGGCGAGTGAGGAGCCCCAGTGTTGGTCTGAAGAGCCGCGCGACTAAGACACGGGAGAAAGAGAGAGAGAGGAAGAGGGGTGAGAAGAGTAGCGATCTGCAACAAAGTACCATACCATCGACTAACTTTTATTTGATTCTGCCTCCAGGAGAAGCGGAGCGCGCCACGGATTCTCGGGCCAGAGCCCTAAAAGAGCCCCTGTCCCCAGTCCTTATCCCAAGTGGCCCTGGAGGCGAGAAGAAGACCCATTAGTTTTAAATTACCCCTTCCCCTTTTTCCCCCTTCCTTTTAAATATTTAATAAAGTTTATTTTAACGATAGTTTACTCATCTGTCTGGTCATTGGGGTGGTCTTGGGAAACTCCTCGAGGTGGAAGAGTTGAGAGGGGTGTGACCCTTAGTATAGTCGGGTCCGCCCCCGTGGTGTGACATTTCTTCATTCTTTATTTGTCATGTTATGTTTATTGTATAGTTCAACTTATTGATTTAGTCATGCATCATTTATTTAATTTGTTAATTCTGTGTAGCGCAACTTAACTCCAACTTGCGGTGAGTTGTGGCTAATATCAGCCCTTTGAGTGTGTGCATGGATCTACATTTAGTTTTTTAACCTAAAACAGTCGGGAACTTTATGGATACTCATTTCAACATATTACGATTTGGGCCATACAGTATATTAATTCTAATTTTGAATACTGTCTATATAGGATGTATAGTATGTGAATTGGGACATGCAATGCATGTTTCATGTTTATTGTGGAAGACACTGCTGTCGTCTGATTGGTTTATAGTCGTGAAGAGTTGTCATGGTTAAGTATCTGCGAGGTCTATAAAAGCAGAAATCATGTTCGTTGTCTGAGCCTTTAGAGAGAAAAACCCATTAAAAAGAGAGATTCATGTGTTTGCCTCCCACACACGCACAATATAACACACATTACACCTAAATTATTCAACTTCAGCATCAGAACATCAAATCTCCAGGTTTCTAATGCTACACGAGGTGCTTTCATATACACAGTACACATCTGACATGTACAGTATGCCCTGATGATGTAATGCATAGTGATCTTGATGTATAGTAACACGTCTGGATAACAAAACATGTTTGGATAAGATGTCTTTCTAGATCAGAGGTAAAAGACACTCAGATGTTTATCTTAGTCATGGTTTTCTGGACTTTCTATGAAGAAGTCTTTGTTGAGTCAGGTCAAGTCAGGCTTGATTTAACTTGACAAAGACATCTTAAGAGACAAAACCAGCATGGTTCTGATGTAAGCATCATAGCCTGATAGATCATCCATGTTAACATCAGGATAAACTTTAAAGCTAATATGTGTCTTTTTGATGTTAAAATACATTCTTCTCCCCAAGGTTTAATGTGGTGAGACAGCTATAAGACATTGGTAAAACATTGGTTTGACTTCTTGAAGTGTGTAAACACTGAGACTGTATAAGGCTTTTGTGTTTATGTGAGTGGCTTTCCATGTCCACATCTGGTTTAACTAATGGCGTCAGATGAGGACAGTCTGTTTTTTCAGGCTGGGTGTCACGGTCTTGTCAGACATCTGTGCTAGATGTAGGTCTGAGTGCATCTGACAGGACCGTGACAGTATTATGTTCTGTGTGGGGACATGTGGAATCACATTGTGTGTGTGGCTTCCACATGTTCCCAGTGTTGTGTGGCTGTCATGGTCTTGCCTGACCTTGGTTATGATCCAGAGGGTAAGACCAGGGCAGCATTGTGTTTATGTGGGAACACGTGTGTTTTCACATCATGTATGTGTGACACGTGTTCCCAGTGTCTTGTCACTTTTACCCTACTCCCTTATGTACTCGTGTCTTAAGTGATTAATTATGTTCACCTGTTCCCCATTGATGTGGTGTCTATATAAGGCCCTCGTGTTCTCTGTGTGGTGTGCGTGCGTTGTTGTAGTTTCAGAGTGTTCATGTTCTCCGTGTTCTCTGTTACTCAGTTCCTGTTTTTGTTCCCGTGTTTTGGTTTGTGTTTTACCACAGTGTTTTGGTTATCTTCTGTTTTACCCCCTCGTGGGTTTTTATGTTTTGTATTTAATAAATTCATTGTTATTTTTGATACATCCTTGCGTTTGGGTTCTCCTTTTGTTTTCCACTTCCCGGTGTTAAAACCGATCGTGACACTGGGCAGTTGCCTTGTTATGGAAACAATGCTTTGGATTTAAAGGCACGTTGAGTAACATTTAAAAGGATCTTTTGACAAAAATGCAATATTAGGGATGTAACAATACATCAAAATGGGTCGATGCAACAATTCAATTTCTAAGGATACAATGCATCGATGCCACACAGAAAATATCTATATGAGGTACCTTTATTTTGACACCACTCTTCACCTCTTCATTCCTTGATATAACGCTCATCTACACATTTCCGCCAAAGCGTGCATTTTCGTTTATTTTCGTCTGCTAGTGTCAACAAGTAAATGCAATGCAGCTACAAAACCATTGTAGCAGCAAAAACACAGCAAAAGAGGCAGAAGACTTTGTGACTGCTATCTGACGCAAATTGTGGGTTTGGAAATATTTTGTATTTGGAAAATGGAAACACTAAAGACTTTGACTGTTGCCATCATAAGCTTGATTTTATGTGACATATTTGACATCATTATTTATTTTTCTTTAATTTATTTAAAAAAGTGTATTGTTTTCTTAGTTTGTTGTTGTAAATGTCTCAGTTGGGACAGAGGTTGGGCCTTTTTAAGACACTCCACTTTTTTGAAAATATGTTCATTTTCCATTTCCCCTAGAGTTAAATATTTGATTTTTACCGCTTTGGAATCCATTCAGCCGATCTCCGGGTCTGGCAGTACCACTTTTAGCATAGCTTAGCACAATCCATTGAATCTGATTAGACCATTAGCATCCCGCTCGAAAATAACCAAAGAGTTTCGATATTTTTCCTATTTAAAACGCAGTGATATTACGCAGTGCCCGAAAATAGTCCCCAGCTATTGGAAGTTACCAAGGGGACTACTTTCGGGTGCTGTGTAATATCATTGTGCCTGCTGCACCCATAGTATGGCAGCAAAGTCCTTGATTATTACGTCGGAATGAGAGTATAGTTCCTAGAAAATTGCAACTTTTATTTTTTCGTTGGTCTTAGTACACAGTGTAACTACAGAAGAGTCAAGTTTTAAATAGGAAAAATATCCAAACTCTTTGATTTTAGCGCAATGTTAATGGTCTAATCAGATCCAATGGATTGTGTCCTAAGCTATGCTAAAAGTGCTACCGCCAGACAACGGAGATCGGCTGAATGGGTTTCAAAACGGTAAAAATCAAATGTTTAACTCTAGGGGAGCTGTAAAATGTGCATATTTTTAAAAAACGTGGAGTAACCATCTTTAATGGGTTTAATTAAACGTTCATATTTATATGTAATATTAACGTAATATTAAAGTATTAAGTAAGTAAAAATTAATCGAATCGTAATTGCATCAAAGAAATATTTCATGCATAGGCAAATATTGCATTGCTGGCAGAGATAATCGATACACGTATACGTTTCAGAATAAACTGTTCGATTTACACCCTTAAGGGGGTCGCACACCGGCCGCGCAGCTCAGCTCGTCGAGTCGTGTCTAGGACAACTCGGGGGTATCATAAACTGGAAGTGCACATTAAATAGCGCGAGGGTCGTCAGATAGTGTCTACTTAAAAATGCTAAATATACGTTTGCAGCCAATGTTAATCGTTAATGATTTGGGACAAATATGATGTTATTTAATGTTAAACTGTGAGTGGCACTGTGTGGCATGACAGGGATTTGAGCAACTTCCTGAGTCAAAGCTGAGCGGCACGGACAGGTGCCACCTGGGGGCGCCGGTGTGCGTATACTCATAGAAAACAATGTGTTCGATTTTTTTTTTTACAAAATGGCGCGGCGCTGAGCTGCACGTCCAGTGTGCGATCCCCTCTAGATAATCTACATAACTATATTATCAATGGCATATAAAGGCGTTTTTATCTATGCACACCGCGGGTCCCCTTACATGGAAGTTGCTGTCATGTTTTTCAGTGGCCCTAAACGGACAAACTTCTCCATAGAGTGCATTTTGTGGCTCTATGTTGTCTCAGAAGATGACATTTTCGTCCGGTGGCTGCTATAGTAGCTTCTCTATGCATTTCGAACAGGTGGGGTGAGCTGAGCCATAGGTTGCAATTCACAATCTCATTGCTAGATGCCGCTTAAATCTACACACAACACCTTTAATTGTAGACTTTTTTATGTATATTTTATTTATTCTTTTAAATATAAAGGAATAATCTGGAGATTTGGAGGTGGTCTCTTTTGCCTCATTGGCCTGGCAGTTATCCACAACACCATATATTTGTAGCATTAAGTCTTTTTGCGTTTTGTGCTGCTGTTTGCGCAAAAATTAAACACTAAAGTATGCTATAGGAAAGTGTTTCACTGGTAAATTCAATTTACTTCCTTACATCTAGGACTTGTAAGTCATGTCTCTGAAATTTCTCAGATGTGAGAACATCCATCATTAAACTCCTCAGCTTCTTTATGGTCCAGAAAGTGAACCACAGTTTCGTATCTACCGAGCTCAGCTGCACACGACTGACTTTTCCAAACAGAAGAATTTTGCTTTCTATATTTTTCAGTTCCTCTGTGCTAATCCATTGTGGGAATAAGCCCGAGTTGTTGCGTTTGATGTTTTTAAGGCGTCTGCACGCCCCGGTGAAGGATGTCAGCCTCGCTCACAAAACTTGCCTCATTATCGCGGGCTCCCGCCAACAGAAGAGGCGACGTGAGGCGCTGTTAAACCCGAGGCCCGATGGAAGACACATGAAAGGAATTTTACCTCAAGAATTTGTATGCCAAATGCCATCTTACCTCACTCTAGACCTGCAACATTAATGTGTTGATATTTAGAGAGATGGCTCTGGGCGGAGACGGTACACTTTTGAAGTGTGCAAGTTAGGATGGGAGGACGACTTTTTGTTTAGCAACTTATTATGTATGTGCAGCTTACACTGTGCAGGCAGTTTGTCTTGGCTTTGTTTGCAGAATGGATTTTGCTTGGCTCACTATTCCTTGATGTTTAGAGACACCATGAACTGTTTTGTTTAGAAGAGCACTTCTATTGTCAGTGCTATAACTGCTTGACTGGCGTTTACATTTACACCAATTACAATTTATGTGAAATCCAGGTATCTATTAATGAGATTTTGAGCATTAATGTTTGATTTCAATCATTGATTTAATATTGGTTTCTATCTTTGACCTGTGCTTACGCAGTCAGCATGAAAGATATTAAAGTTATATTTTCACAGAATTTGATTTTATGAGTAAAACAGTTAATCACAAAAAGTGACTTCAGCTTGGTTTTCCCAGACAAGCTCTCATATATACGCCTACCAGTGATGCGCGGGTCAATATATAAACAACCCGCACCCGACCGATGTTTTCAACTAACTTTCCCGCTACTCGGACCTCAAAAAAGAAATATTGTACCTGACCGCTTCCTAACCCGCGTTTTTATAAAGTAGTAATTGTTTAAAATAGTTCATTGGCATCTTTATTTCAAACGACTCGACTGACCATGACCTGAATATCATAAAAAATATTTTTTTGATAACTCGTAACCTCGGGTAATCGCGGTTGACCACAGGCACCCGCTCATCTTGGATGAACCCGCGCATCACTGATGCCTACTTGAATGGTTGTCAATTAATTTCAAGTCTATTTCTAAGTCTGCAACAACGCAGCAACACCATGGATTACATTGAAAATATGACGCATGCACAATTTGTATATTTTTGACAAATTTACAATTTTTTGTTTAGACATTACGTCTTCAGATGAGTTACCGTGCATATGCGTTATTGTGTCTAAGGATGTAATTTTGTGTAAAGACGTCGACACGAGGCTGCATAATTGCGTGTACATTGAAATTAGTAATGCAGGCCCTCAACTTTTTTGCGTTATTTATGTTGGATCTAACTTCTTTAAACTACTGTTTAGGTTTTACTTGCACTGTATAGGCAGTATTTATTCTCCTTAAACTACATAATGCCTTCATGTGTTTTTTTTTGTGCACAGTGTTATGCCCCGTTCAGACTACCAGTGACTAGCAGTAGCATCATTTCATTCATTTTAATGGAAGCTTGGCGACTTCAGGCAACACAAGTGTCAGTGACTCGTTCATGGTGTTATTTGTGTTTTAAAGGAAAACACCAATATAAAGAAAACATGGAAGTGTTTGGTGGCTTCTAAATTCATACCTGTTTGGATTCTAAGGAATGAATGGCGCTAGGCTAAATGCTTATGCTTACATGCAAGTCAAAGCCTTATGTGAGACGTCACGATCAGCTTTATTAAAGCTGTGTATGACAAAAATAATCCTCCCTGTTTGAAAATATACACCTGCACAACATGTGCACTGGCTGGAAAGCTTACATCTGACCTCAGTGTATTTGTCTGAAAGAGCTTCTGTTGCAAAGAACAAGGGTCCTATCAGATCATACCTATATAGACGCTATTGTCTCATCTCGTATCCCACTGGGAAAAATATACCAAAAACTCAATAAACTGTCTAGCCTTACCTCAGGGGTGGATGTCTCCATCGGGTTTGGTTCAGAGCAGATGGCCCTATTAGGCAAAAAAGAGGATTTATTTAGGGGAAGGACGAAAGCCATCATGAGATTTTCCTTTCTGCATGCTTTCAAAGGCGTCTTTCAGTCAGCTGGGCGATAGCTTCACACTCATTTTTTTTCTTTTATCAGAAGTGCCACCGGAAACGCATGATTCAGGGAAAAGAGAAGAATGTGACATTTATTACTGATGGCTTTGAATAGAAGAAAAAGAGCTTACTGTCACCCATTCTGAAGGCTTGTCTCTGACAAGAAAATATTGAAAACTTTTATGTTTTTTTTCTCCATATACCTGTACGCTTGGATTGTTTTATAGCTCTGTTCCCAACGGTCTTTAACCTTGTCTCCAAGATGGCCTGATCGAATGGTTTGGACCATTTGGGAGAGCAACTAAACCAGCTGAGGCCTCTATGGACAGGTCTAATCTGTTTTTAGTGTGAGTTGGGCACAATTCCCAACATCCATAGAGTATTTCCTTATCAGTAAACATTTTTAAATGTGTTTAAGAAAGTTTGAAAGAGCTGCTTGGTTGTTTTAAACATCTTAGAGGAGTTACAATAAGAGAAAGATTTATCGTAATAAGATCACAATCTCAATTAAAGCAACTAGACGATCTCATTCCTAACTTATAATGATTTGTCTGTCTATTAAACCTTTGATAGAAATCTAACCAGAACTTTGATATACAGTATGCGTGGGCGCTGTCGCCAGTCATCATGTAAAGGTTCACTCACAAGCTTCACCTGTGCTTTAAACACGCTATTTAAACATTTACACGCTTTGCTTTCACGGATGCGAAAGTGGTGCATTGAAAGCGCGAATGAAGCTCGCGTTCATTGTGCTTTGCTTTCACACATTCATGCACATTCATGCAAACTGTTATTTGCTTTGTTTTTAGGAAAATGAAAGGAAAATAAATTTGCTCTACCAAAAGGGATTTCTTGTTTTTTATACTTCCATTAAAAAAAATTTGGGTAACCCCCGAATTTATACATAAAATTATCACCAAAAATAAGGTTTGTTTTACACTTTTAGTGGTTTTACCAACAACGGCCACTAGGTGTCAACAGTTTGCTGCATACTCTTGTCACAAATGAATAAATTACTGTCACTACATTTAATTACTGCTACATTCTTAGACCTTTCCAACGATATAGAGTTTTTTTCGTGATAGATTTACAACATGCAAAATATTGAAGTAAACTCGTGTCCCACTCACCGATCCCATAAAGTATATAGCTTGAAAGTATTGCAAGTCGCTTTGGATAAAATCATTTGCCAAATGCATAAATGAAAATGACACACAGGTTGTTACAAACAGAATGAGGCAAAATAATGATGTCTTATGAGATGTCTCCTTTGTTTCACGTCATTGTTATTGATTTGTTTGGTGAACTACTAAGGCCTCGTCGTCCCATTTCTACCTCCTTAAAACTTCCACCTGGTTTTGAGTGCCTTCAACAGTAAAGTCCCCTCAATGAGGGAAGTGGGGGTTCAAATCTTTCCCTATGAAATGGGACACCACTATATAGCGTAGCAAATGTGCTCACCTACGTCACATGCAGTGTGATTATTACTAATATGATTGAACTCTCAATAATCCCGGGTTATATGTGTTCATGTGAACGCAGGAACACACATCCTGAATATTGACAAAACTTCCCAGATCAGATATATATATGATGGACAGACTCTCTCAAAGTAGTTGGGTGACGTCGTCAGATAGCCCCGTGAAATATTTTCTAACATTAGTGTTCAAAACGTCACAAACACAAAACTAGTCCAACATTTCCTTAATTTTAACATGCATATTTACGAAAATATAGTTGTTCTTTCCAGCTGTGTCCGCCATCTTGGTCAAAAAGTTTGACTAGCTCGCTGAGCTCGCAAGGTATCCGGGTAATTTAATCTCCCACTTTATTTTAAGCCTGAATCCGTCCTGACAACATTTTGAGGGTTGATTCTAAGGGGAAAATAGCACTACGTCTCGCTCCATAAAGTAATGGGACGCTCTACATGTGCACGCGCAAAAGCGAGGTTTAGGGCAAAAATGTAGGGGAAGGGGAGGTATTGGAAAGGGCCCTATGTATTTTTTTTATCTTTTTTTAGTAATTATTGTTTTATGGGTTAGGTGATTGTGACCAAAATTAAAGGTTCAAGAGAACAGCAGCTCACATACCAGGGCTTGACATAAAGCATCAAGTCAATTTTGTCATTCGCTTGTCGGAGTAAAAAGTTACTTACCCGGAAATAAAAATAATATTTCAGCCATGTCAACCTGATTGGTTGCAGTTTTTATATTATTTTATTTTATGTTTTTCAGTTGTTCCCACGGATTTACAGTTAATTCGTGACTGCATATAAGAAAAATGGGTATGGGTGAATAAGTAAGGAATAACTGATGACGGGTCATTTAATTATTCGAAAATGATGCACACTAGAAGTCTTCACGGAACCACCAAGATCTGAAAACCTGAGGTCCGACCTGAGATCCGAGTGGGTTTGGGTCTAAAAGTTTCACGTGTGCCTCAGACACAGGTCGAGTAAAATATTAGCGGCATCGAGTCTTGCGTAATTGCAAATTAATGTGTTTTTTCTGAATGGATCCCAAACTAATTTTTTTTAAGCCAGACCTGTCAATCAATTTTGAATGCACATTTTAGCGATTACCATTGTGTTGTCGTCAGATACCAAATGAAAATAAATGGAGCATTGGGCCAAATTGGTTGCGAGGGCACTGGGATTTCTTTATGTCCGACAGGGGCTGCAGATCCCACACACATCAGTGCCGTTTACATTCGGGTTCAAAATAAATTGCTACTGTGTTGGGTCAGAGAGTCTTATTTTTTTGGGTTTGTCTCGTGTCAGGTCTTTTATTATTTATGCACCTTGTGCTCGGGTAAAAAGTGATTTGCGTCTTTTCAGTTCGGGTACATTTCTTTGGACCCAAGGTGGTGATCCAGAACAACACAAAGCAAAACAAGGCTTTATAGATGTCCTTGGTTACAAGCAGTGTTGTTCAAAAGATGTTGATGTTGTTGAAAGATGTTGTACTTGATGTGCAGTTTTTGTTTACACACTCCTTTTGACTCTCCAGAGAGCCTGAGAATACTAAGTGTAGTTTATGATGTGTGTAAAGACCACAGTGCCTTTATTTAGCATTAATACGTGTCCTTTAAAGACTCCTCATCTCCCAATCTGACTCTAGTTTGTTATGGAAACTTGGCTGATGATGCCGTCTTAAATCTTTTCAGGTGGCAGAATGTGGGACCCAGAAGGGTCATCTGCAGTTTGGATGTTGTTGATGCAGTCAACGGTACGACTCTAAGTCACGCTGAGATACCAGGCGAGGTGATATTCTGCCCTGGGAGAAAACATGCCATCCCATTACGTTTAATGATGGTTGGAAGGGAGTCGTTAACTGGGGAACAACATCAGATTTCTCATTGTCCATTATCGTTCCCAAGTGATCTTTCCAAACTACTGTTTTTCCATTAAACTCTCATGCTAACCTGCATAAACATTGATCCGGGCGGGTTTAATAAAGGAACAGATTAACCTGTATTAAAAAAGTCAAGACGGAAGAATTGTTCATTTGTGCTTTTCCTTATTTTTTGGCTTAAAGGGCATCTGGAATATCTTGTTTTCACATACACAAGAACATCTTTCGATCACTGAAGCAAAAATCATTCAAGAAATCATACGGTGGAGTCTGATTTCAAACTGCTCAAGTGGTGTCATCCGCGTGTTGATTCTTGCAGAGCTGCGTGAAGTCGAAGGCAACTTTTGTAAAGAACTGTTGCTGTCATGACCGATTCATTTCAAAACCAGCCAATATAATAATAGCTGGGCCGCGGGCTAGATTACCGACCACTGATGTATGGGTTCTGATCAGTGTATTTCTGTCACATAAGATGTTTTTGGATCACATTAAAACGTCCATCACTGTGAAACTAAATGCTAGTAAGGCAACACAGTGTCTATGTTATATACTTCTAACAGGGTTATTAGTTAGTCAAGCAACTACCGATGAGATGAATAGCAATGATAAACATTTCCTCTAAGTGTATAACAACTTTTCTCCTGCAAGCCATTGTGTTTGTGTGTGTTTGTCTATATGTCTATCTATTTATCTGTTTTTGTGTCTGTCTATATGTTTTGTCTGTCTGCCTATTGGGTCTGTCTGTCTGTCTGTCTGCCTATCGTATCTTTCGTGACTGTCGGTCTACCCATCTGTTTGTCTATCATGTTTGTCTATATCTGTCTTTCTGTCTGTCTAGCATCTATCAGGGCTCGAAATTGCGACCATTTTGGTCGCATATGCGACCGAAATTTAATCTGTGCGACCTTAAAATATATTTGGGAGCATTTGTGCGACTGCCCATTAAGTTCTTGCGTTTAATGAAGACCGCAGATTGGCTAATATGAGCGTCAGTCATTCCTTGTTGCCGTGTGAAGCGCGGAAATGTGAAAAGACGAACGCGTCGCGAGCATGACGAGAGCGAGCCGATTACAGCCAAGGTTATTACTGTATTTTTTGACGACGATCGGGATTCAAATGTAACTCCACCACCGGAAAATACGAGTTGACGTTAAACCTTTCAGAGAGAGTGGCTTAAAGATTTCGAGTGTCTCCGCTGTGAAAATGTAACTTACTGTGTTTACTGTAAATCCTGTAAAACGGCGTTAATGGCGGAATCAAAACATTTTAAGCGCCAGACGTACCTTGCTTAAACATGGCGAAAGTGCCAAAAATACAAGACGTCTCATGACAAATGTGTTTATTATTGATGGAGACACCGACCTGTCTGTCAAAGTGTGTTTGATGGTGTATGTGCGCATGCGCTGGTGAATGGACATTCGACAAACATCCTTGTGGTCTATGTTGCTGTGGAATACGACAATGCTGATGGTATGTTTTTGTTGTATTTTTTAAAACATTGCCTATTTAGTAGTAAAAGCATCCTGGTAATGCAGTTATCAATACCAATATATATTAGCCTTCTATATTAGGGTCACTTTTGTAATGTCACAATTAATCAGTGTTTTACGTGTTTGCTAGATTTTCTATGTAATCTTAATCATGTTACCTGTAATTGTTAAATTATTATTGCTGCTATACTATTTCAACAGCATTTGGGTATTAATTTAGGAATTTATGCAGCAAAAATTAAAATAAAATGCTGGCCATAGGACGTGTAAAGCCCGGTGGTGGTGTTTTATTTTTAAATAAATCTATTAACATTTACATTGTAGTTGTGGTGCTTTTTAATTTTTGGATGGATGCGCCTAAATTTTTGCTGGTGCTCCTAACTCTTTAAAGTTGGGAGCACCAGTGCTACCAAATAAAAAAGTTAATTTTGAGCCCTGATCTATTCATATTTCTGTCTATCACCTATTCATATTTCTGTTTATCTATTGTGTCTCTGTCTGTCTGTCTGTCTGTCTGTATATCTGATCTGTCTGTCTGTCCATCTATCTATCTTTCTGTCTATCTGTCCTGTCTGTCTGTCTACCCATCTTTCTGTCTATCTATTCTTTCTGTCTCTCTACCCATCTATCCATCTTTCTGTCTGTCTATATATCTGTCTTTCTGTCTGTCTACCATATATTCATCTTTCTGTCTATCTATACTGTCTGTCTGTCTGTCTGTCTGTCTATATATCTGTCTGTCTGTCTGTCTATCCATCTTTCTGTCTATCTATTGTGTCTGTCTGTCTGTCTGTCTGTCTACCCATATATTTATCTTTCTGTCTATCTGTCCTGTCTGTCTGTCTACCTATCTATCCATCTTTCGGTCTATCATGTCTGTCTGTCTGTCTACCCATCTATCCATTTTTTGTCGATCTATCCTGTCTGTCTGTCTTTCTGTCTGTCTACCATCTATTCATATTTCTGTCTATCTATCACCTATTCATATTTCTGTCTATCTATTGTGTCTCTGTCTGTCTGTCTGTCTGTATATCTGATCTGTCTGTCTGTATATCTGTCTGTCTACCCATCTATCCATCTTTCTGTCTATCTGTCCTGTCTGTCTGTCTACCCATCTTTCTGTCCATCTGTCCTGTCTGTCTGTCTACCCATCTTTCTGTCCATCTGTCCTGTCTGTCTGTCTACCCATCTTTCTGTCTATCTTTCCTGTCTGTCTGTCTACCCATCTTTCTGTCTATCTGTCCTGTCTGTCTGTCTGTCTACCAATCTTTCTGTCTATCTGTCCTGTCTGTCTGTCTGTCTACCCATCTTTCTGTCTATCTGTCCTGTCTGTCTGTCTACCCATCTTTCTGCCCATCTGTCCTGTCTGTCTGTCTACCCATCTTTCTGCCCATCTGTCCTGTCTGTCTGTCTACCCATCTTTCTGTCTATCTGTCCTGTCTGTCTGTCTATCCATCTTTCTGTCTATCTGTCCTGTCTGTCTGTCTACCCATCTTTCTGCCCATCTGTCCTGTCTGTCTGTCTACCCATCTTTTGGTCTATCTGTCCTGTCTGTCTGTCTACCCATCTTTCTGTCTATCTATTCTGTCTGGCTGTCTACCCATCTATCCATCTTTCGTTCTGTCTATATATCTGTCTTTCTGTCTGTCTATCATATATTCATATTTCTGTCTATCTATCCTGTCTGTCTGTCTGTCTATATATCTGTCTGTCTGTCAATCTATCCATCTTTCTGTCTATCTATTGTGTCTGTCTATCTGTCTACCCATATATTTATCTTTGTGTCTATCTGTTCTGTCTGTCTGTCTACCTATCTATCCATCTTTCTGTCTATCTATTATGTCTGTCTACCCATCTATCCATTTCTTGTCTATCTATCCTGTCTGTCTGTCTGTCTGTCTGTCTACATCTATTTATATTCCTTTTTATCTATTGTGTCTTTCTGTCTGTCTATATATCTGTCTGTCTGTCTTTCTATTGTGTCTGTCTGTCTGTCTACACATCTATCCATCTTTCTGTCTATCTATCCTGTCTGTCTGTTTGTCTGTCTACCCATCTATCCATCTTTTTGTCTGTCCATCATGTCTGTATGTATATCTTTCATGTTTGTTTATCTATCATGTCTGTCTGTTGTGTCTGTCTGTCTTCTGTGTTTGTTTGTTTGTTTGTTTGTCTGTTTATTCTGTCTGTCTGTCTGTCTCTCTATCTGTTTGTTTATTCTATCCTATCCATTTTTCTGTCTATCTATCGTGTCTGTCTGTCTACCCATTTATCCATCTTTCTGTCTATCTATCGTGTCTGTCTGCCTGTCTGTTTATCCTATCTGTCTGTCTGTCTGTCTACCAATTTATCCATCTTTCTGTCTATCTATCATGTCTGTCTGTCGGTCTATCTGTTTATCCTGTCTGTCTGTCTGTCTGTCTGTCTGTTTGTTTATCCTATCTGTCTGTCTGTCTTCCCATTTATTCCTCTTTCTGTCTATCTATCGTGTCTGTCTGTCTATCTGTTTATCCTGTCTGTCTGTTTATCCTATCTGTCTGTCTGTCTGTCTGTTTATCCTATCTGTCTGTCTGCCTGTTTGTCCGTGTGTGACCCTAGTTGTGCCCCAAATCGCATACTTATGCACTATTGGATGCAATTTTGTGGTACAAATAGTAACAGTGAAAGTAGTGTTCAAATTGGAAATTCCAAAAAAGTATTTTTTGTATGATTTGCTTTTGCCCCGTGACGTTGGGGTTAGGGGTGGGGTTTCGTTATTGTTTTTATTGTTTTTCCATAATTCTCTTTGTACAAATTCATTCCAATTAGCCAACTCGTAAAATAGGTATGAATTCTCATGAAATCATGCTGGAACTGCAGCTTCACACTTTCATGCATATTTTTGTCCCTTTGGATTTTCCACCAACCATCCACAGATCATCACTCGCACTGCAACAGATGTGAAGAATGAGATGCTCTCTGAAGACAGTTTATTCAGAGACAAGCAGCTGAGAGACATTTTATAACATAACAAGTGTGATCAGGGCGTTTAGAGATACAAATTGTACATCATCAATAGTGATTCTCCTTTGGGATACTAATGATTGCGAATTGCCAACCATATCGGAATCCATATGGATTAAATCACAGACCTCCTTTTCAAGTGCACTTAGATCCAAGTTACTAATGCACTTACTTGTAAAAGTTAATCATGACTAGTCAAGAAGTAAATTAAATATATCATATATTTATACAACAGTTCTTTCTGGTTCTCGAATCTGATTGGCTAAGACCTGTGCGATATTGTGCTGATATCGGCACTGTAACCGCTTCACCTTTCGTATCATTCCGCCACCTAGTGAATGGAGGTCCTCTAAACAGGCTCATCTCTGAATGGAAAAACACAGACGCCCTGTTTTGAATCACTCTCCGTTTGTCTCATTAGTTTACTAGCTCATAAATCAGTCTGTGAATCCCCAATCAGAAGTTATTCCGTCAAAGATCAACGCTCTTGGATGTTACGTTACAGTTAATGGGAGAAATGTCTTGTCACATCGTGTGGATTATTAACACTTGGAAAGAGGAATATAAACACTCGTTTTTTTCTGGAGCTATATTTCTTATCAGAACGCGAAAACACCGTGAAACTGCAGGTAAGCACCGCAGCTTTTAAATGTGGACATTGATCATTTACTTTATCGTGACCTGACTATTAAAACATGTTATGAGATATCGCCACTGGTATATTTATAAGCAGCATGCAAAAACATATCTCTGACACTTATAAAACACCGTTTTATATAGTACTGACAAGAACAAAGTTTAATAATAATAATCGAGTGCTCGTATCACGTTAAGAATAAATGAGAACGCAATAGTAACGTTATACAAGTAGTTTTATTAACTTTTACCTCGCGCCAAAACAATAACAACACAAAAGACACTAAATATGAATTAAAAAACAAGTAATAGTTTGATCATGACACCAAATACTGCTAATTTGATCTCATTTTGACGATCATAAACAAACAAGGCCAACATGAGAGCCAGGGAATCCCTTTCAGAAATGTAGCCCAGAGAGGGCGGTGGTCAGCGGGGCGAGTGAACACTGACGTCCGCTCATGCTTTGGTTTCTTATTCGTACCGAATCTCACTAAGCAAACGTTCAAACAGGCGCTATCTTTACTAATCGACTGCAGATTTAAATATAATACATATACATTCTCGACTGAACTAATCTTAAAACTACACTTTGTGACCAAGAAACGGTAATATAAAGTAACAGCTTTTCCGTCCATTGAGTTGTTATGAGCTTCAAAGCAGCCGAAAGTTTTACCTGTCATTCTGGCCGCCCTCAAATCCGTGGCGGAAGAAGTAGTTCTCAAACAAAGAGGCTTTTAAAATAACTCCGTTGTTGTTTTCTAGTTTTCGTTTTTCAAACGTGTGCCGTCGAACTGTTGTATAAAAGCAATATCGCTCTCGGAGTCGTGTGATATAGCTCTATATCATCACGGCTGTGATTGCCTCTGGCCTAATCACAGCCGTGACGATATAGAGCTATATCACACTCCTACTCGAGCGATATTGCTTAAATATATATAGCAGATATGTCTAATTGTCATTTTTATTAGTTACTGTCTGCCTGTCTGTCTATCTGACTGACTGTCTGTCTGTTTATCTCTTTATATCTATCTATCTGTCTGTTCGTCTGTTTGACTGTTCATACCTAACAAAGTTGTATTGCATAAAATATAAAGTGCAAATTTTTTACCTTTTAAGCCAAAAAATAATAAAATTGTGCTAACTTCAGATTAGAGCGATCTTGTTCATGTGAACACGAAGTTGACTATAGAAGTCGTCGTCACATAAAGTGGCTATTTGATTTTTTGAAATAGTGCCTCTAGTGTGACAGCTTACCTCGCTCTACCCTACATAGTACATCATTTGAGTGCACAAACTATAGTATGTAATTGGGACATGGCTTCTGTCTGTGAAGTCTAGGTTAAAGTCTCATTATAAAATAATTAGCATCAGAGTTTAATTTTATTCATTAATTTTACAGTGATTTCAATCGTTGTCATGACTTTACTCAGTCAATCTTAATTAAAGATATCAAGATTATATTTTCACAGAATGTTCTTTACATTTTGCATACTGATTTTATGTAGAAACAGAAATCCCAGTAACAGATTATGACACAAAGTCAACAATTTTGCATGACATTCCTAGATGTTTTGAGGTATACGACTATTCAACAGAAACCAGTATAATGTATTTTAATGAAAATTACAAAAGCTATTAAAAATTTAGCAAAAAGCAGACAATTGATAATCATCTGCGTGATTGTTTCAAACATTTGCCTTTGTCCAAAACAATTATAACTTGATTTTATGTTGTGCACAACTGATTGATGATGTGGATGTTGAACAAGTGTTTTGGAAAATAATTTCTGATCTGAGAAATGCTCCAAACTGACTGAGGAAAAACTGTAATATTTTAAAAGGATCCCAGGCAGGGATGCGAGAGGCTGCTGTCTCGACTGGCCAATCAGAATCAAGTATTCTAGAGTGCCGTGTAATAATATATAATATGAATAAATGTATTAAAATGCAAACGTTATTAAACTCGTAAAATACTGTGTCTGTGCAGATAAAAGCAATGATGTGTTATAACTGTCCTGTGAAAGTGTTCAGCCGGTTGGGTCTGTGAGAAACTGAAAGTGGCAGAATAATGAGCTGAACCCAATGACACATGATGAGCTTTAAGATGAATCCTCCTTTTATCCTCTGACTGGTCTGCAATGCAGTGCAGTGGTTTATCTTCAGGCTGTTGGTCGTTGAAGAGTGTTGATGAGTATTTTTGGAGAGATATGAGCGCTGTGACTGTCTGTGTTAGTTAACAGGAGTGATGAGTTCTGTTAGACAGCTATAAGAAACAAACTTTCATTAGTGGATGATGGACAGATGAACAAATCCTGGGAGTGCAAGAGCAAACTCTCTGTTATAAGATGTAAACACTGTTAGACAATAAAGACTTAAATTGTGCATTGGTGTTATACTGTAAGTGTGTGTGATGGTACAGGGTCACAATAATTGGGTCCTTATGAAATCTGTTTTATTTATTCTCAAATTCCATGCCTTTAATTTTTCTGGATTCTGCTTTTAACGGTTAAGTAAAATTTCAGTAATCAAAAAGCATAAACTGAAAACATTAAACGAATACAATTTAACAACAGTTTATTAATTAGTTTTATTAATTTATGCTATTGACAAGCAACCAAATGTTTATTTTTTTTAATCATAAGACTATATTAATCTTATTTTACTTTTCAGGTATCTGTATTAAATGTAAACATATTGAAATTGTCTGAAAACAGTCTACACTGTAAAAAAATTCAGTAAAAATTACAATGTTATTGCAGCTGGGTTGCCGGTAATTTACCGTAGATTTACATTTACTGGCAAGAGTTTGTTCAAAGTTAAATACATTTTAAATATTAACAAGTCTTTATCTTTACAGAATAAAACTATACAATAACAACCTCATGCGAAGCATTTTGGGAACCAGAAATCATCATCAACTTTTTTCTGTTTTTTGCTTCAGATTTTGTTTCCCAGAATGTTTTGCTTGATGCTGTTTTTTTAGTTTTACTCTATAAAGACAAAGACTTGTAAATGTTTAATGTTCATTTAACTTTGAACAAAATGTTGCCAGTAAATAACATAAATTTAAATCTACGGTAAGTTACCGGCAACCAGCTGCAATTTCTACGGAATTTTTTTACATTAGTATAAAACACTACACACACTGTTAGACTAAACTGTAATTTCTACAGTTACTTACCACAAAATGCCCAGTAAAATAACATAATTTCCTTTTCCAGTTCATTACTGTTGCATTATGGGTATTAACATTTAATTTACAGTGATTTACTGTATGTTTTGAATTTGCGGTAGACTGCTGTAAAACAACAGCAGTAGTGCTACTGTAGTTGAATAAAAAAGTGTTACAAAAGCATATAAAATGAAAAAAAATATATATCTATGAAATGAAATACATTTTATTTGTTATGCTTTTAGCAGTGAAGTAAATTTCAAAATGTGAATTGTTTTTCAGCAGTGTAAATAATTTATTGAGAATTGTAGATAAACAAGAAAGGGATTATGGATAAATGCTTGACCGTCAGATTTGAATTTGACCTCAAGACTTTAAAACCCTAGTGACGCCAAGATTTCGCTCCTCGGAGTGTCGGAAGAGGGACAGAAGAGGCTACTTGGGGCGTGTAGCGAGTAACTTTTATCAAGTGACTCTCTGGCATTTGGGTAGTGTTATAGACCTATGACACGGGCGACCCGGGTTTGATTCCCCTTCAAGGCAATATGTTTTTTTAAACTAGGTTACAGTAAGGGTATTATACTGTGAAATGGAACTGCGGTAAAGGCATCATACTGTAAAAAACATGTACAGTTATGGTACTGTAATGGGGCAGTTACCATACCACGTTGCCAGTGAGTTACCGCATATTTACAATAAAAAGTCTAACAGAGCAGTCCTCGCTGTATGAATTAAATTTACAGCTGCAAAAGTTGTTTTAAGAGTAGTGAGTGATTTTTATTTTTGGTGGATAATGAACATTTCTGAAACAGAAAGCAGCAGGCTTCTGTCACTTTAAGACCCAAGACAGCATAAAGACTGCAATTTTTCAAAATACTGATAAACATCCAGCTGTTTCTGTTCATTTAAACAAGAAAGAAAACTTAGTTCAGTCATCATGCGTGTGTTGACTGCCGATGCTTCGGATCTGAGCCCTCATGTTATCTGGGCTATACACGCATTGAAATAGATGTGAAGAACGTCGTGTTCCTGGTCATTGTTGTCTTGTCGTTTGTTCCGGACGCAGAAAGAAAGTATACTTTATGCGACTTCTTTTGTCTGCTGTGTCCCAGGCTTTGATGAAATCTGATTGCGCTCTGATGAGGTAACACTTGTCATTGTTCGCAATGCATGACGAGAACCAGACATACTTTTCTTTATGTCCAACATTACACAAAAAGAAAACGTTTCTACGCATTTCTGACATTTTTTTGCAGATTAACTCTTTCCTTTCCTTTGACAAGTTATCTTGTCAAATAAAAGAACACGTTTCTCTGCCAATGACGAGTTTTTATGGTAATCTAGATTTTCGCTTTTATCCACTAGGTGGCGCTTTTACCCAACTTATAAAAAACTGAAGCATCAACTAATTCAACATCATTTAAAAAATGCAATTATTTCAAGTATTTGCTAAAAATTTGTTATTTTTGAAGAAACCTACTCATAATTGAGAGGTTATAAAAAGAGAGCAAATTAAGAGAGGATTGATTTTTTTTTTGGTTTTGTTTGTTTATTTTTGTTTGTTTGAAAACAGATGGTCTATTTTTTCATTTGATATATTTGTATATTTATATATTAGAAGAAATTTTCCTGGAGAACATTTTGTGAAACTTTTGTGAAAATCACAAAAAATACTAGTGGCAACAAAAAAAAAGGCTGGCGGGGAAAAAGTGAATGAAACCACATACATTTTTTTTTTTTTTAAACTAGCATTTGAAAATGAGTTATACTTGGTTTTAAAAATGGACTGAATCCAAAATGTTCCAAATAAATTCTTTTTTTATGCTTGGATTCTGTGATTCCGTCCGTGTTTTCCGCATTGCGGAAATGATAGGGCCCTACAATAGAGTATTGAAGGAATGATGTATTTTTGTTGGCAAAACCCGGAAGAAATATGTTTTTAAATGTGTTTAATAAAGTTTGAAAGATCTGCCTTAAGCTTGGTGGTGATGACGTTGATGTTGAGAAACCGTAGTGTAGTTCGCTTGTAGACTAAGGTTAGCTTTTTGTTTCTACACTGCAAAAAATTATTTTCAAGAAAACTTGTTTTCAGTAAAAATATCTAACATTTTTTAAATTAAGATGCTTTTGTTGATGAGCAAACGACCCAAGAAATTAATTCTAGTTTTTAGACAAAAAATATCAAATTTAAGTGATTTTGTGCATAAAACAAGCAAACAAATCTGCCAATGGGGTAAGCGAAAAAATCTTGAACATAAAAAAAAACTAAATTCAAGACAAATTTGCTTACCCCATTGGCAGATTTTTTTGCTTGTTTTATTCATAAAATCACTTAAATTTGATATTTGTGATTTAAAAACTAGACTTATTTTCTTGGGTCGTTTTGCTCATCAAGAAAAAGCATCTTAATTTAAGAATTTTTAGATATTTTTACTGAAAACAAGACAAAAATACTAAGATTTTTTTCTTGAAAATAATTATTCTTCTGCTTTTCTTCAACTTCTGGGTTGGCCTGCAGAAATACGTCATTCCTGCGGCATTCTAGAGCTGTTTTAATTTGCACATTAAGACATGAGGCGTATCTAAAAGCAGAAGCTGTTTAGTACAATGAGACAAACAAACTGCAAGATGGCTAAAGCGTTTCTATTAGGTCTCAACTAAAATCATTAGGGATAGCATTACTGGCAAACTTCATTCTTCTCTAAAATAAAGATGTTAGAGGAACCAGCAGCAGGCACTTCATTACAGTAATTCACACTAATATTAGCAGTCTGTTCACCATTCAGTACGATGACATGATATGCGTTTTTTACTCTATTGCTCATTAAAATCCTCCTGTCTGTAACCAGAGGGGAAAAATAATGAGTAGTAGATGCCAGCGTTCTGTAGCCTGACTGTATCCATGCTTCTGGATTTATGACTGTTTGACACCATAATCACTTGTTGACTTTAATCCTACTCTAGAAATCTGACTTTTCTTCTGTCATCATTTACTCACACTTGGGTCTGTACAAACCAATACACTCCTGCAGAGACACACAATTACATAAATGCTTTTGTTAATTGATAAGGAAGACATTTTAAGCTATGGAACTTGCAGGATTAATGAACAAGATTAGTGAAACAAAGACTTCTATATGTGACCCTGGACCACAAAACAAGTCGCACATGTATATTTGTAGCAATAGCCAACAATACGTTGTATTTTTCTTTTATGCCAAAAATCATTACGATATTTATTATATGTTCCATGAAAATATTTTGTAAATTTCCTACCGTAAATATATAAAAATGTATTTATTATAAGTAATATATATATATATATCCCAGGGGTTTTTCCCTCCTAGGACTTTTTTTACTTCCCCGGCTAAAAAGTCTGGGGTTTTTTTCTCCTAGGGGGTTTTTCAACCCGGGGAGGCAGCCTTCTTGGGCTTAACTTTGCACCCTCTTCTTTACATTACATAAGTAATACGCACGCTTATAATGTTGATTCATAGCCGCAGCAAATTTAGCTGCTTGTGCTATTGTGTATTATGTTGTGCTATCTGTCGATTTTCTGTTCTCTCCACTGCTTCTATGCTTTAAAACAATCACCATTTGTGAAAAGCGCTATATAAATAAAATTGAATTGAACTAATATATGTTGCTAAGTACTTCATTTTAATAGTTGTTTCTAGGCTAAATAGTGTCCTATCCTAACAAACCATACATCAAAGCTTTTTTTTTTCATTTGGTTTTTCAAAATTGACCCTTTTGACTTAAGGGGGTCGCACACCGGAAGCGCAGCTCAGTGCCGCGTCGAGACTCGTCTAGGACAACGCTGAGGTATTGTAAACCGGAAGTGCACGATAAATAGCGCAAGCTTTGTCAGATAGCGTCTACTTCAAAATGCAAAATATACGTTAACAGCCAGTGTTAATCGTTAATGATTTGGGACAAATATGATGTTATTTAATGTTAAACTATGTGAGTGGCTTCCCAGTGTCCCACCTGATGATTTTTCTACATGTCATTTACTAATGAAATAAGAAGGTCTGTGTTTATTAAATGGAAATTATTTTCTCCCTGAGGCTGTGCATTAACACACTTTCTACAGCAAACCCCAAAGGGCCAAATGCACAATTGCACACATTAACAGGTGAACTAGTGTTGTGTTGTCGTATAAATTTTCCTCTCTTCATGAAAAAAAAATTGCTGTAGTAAAAGAGGAAAGAATTTTTTCATAACTGACCTACCCTTGAGGGCCAGACCAGACTAAGCTGCTCCGTAATGTAGTTCACAAATTACGTTATTTATTTTGTGACTTAATACTTTTTTAAATCGGGATTTGATTACTTTTTGGCTGAATGGATCCGTTCATCATCATCTAACATGGGTTAAATCTGCTCCGTCGCTTCGGCACACGTAAAGACAAGCTTTCTTTCTCGGGTCCGGACGCTCCAGTGGCCCGTGTGTGAAATTGAATTTCGTGTCCAGTCGAGTGCAGACGGCCGCGCCGTGGGGCCGTGGAACGGCAAAGCCCCCGTTGCTCCCGACTCTGCGGGAAAATGTGTAGAAGTAAAACGCAGCAGGCCGAGAGATGGTGGAGTGACACTCGGCGGCGGTCTGCAGCTGACCTGAGAGGCAAACAGCTGTGAAGTACATCTGACAATTAATGTGGAGAGCTGCCATGTGTGGCTTTCCACTTCACCTGAGACGCCTGCCGTGAGCTACGCGTGATGGGTGGAAAAGCTTCGTCTCTTTTATGACTTACTGATTTACTGCAGTTTTTCAGTTTGTGTAAACCGGCTGGTGGTAACTTTTGCCGCTGTAAACAAGTGGCCACGCGTGTGTTCTGAATACATGTGTGCTATTTCTGCAACATATGGTACCTGTGTGTTAATTAATATGTACTTTGTTTCTGATGTTCTTCATTTGGAGTATACAGTAGGCTCGTTGAGCGAATTAGCATGAAGTTATCTTTATGATGTGGTCACTAACATATTTACCGTTATAATTATTGTTATAATGTCCCTTAAAGGTTTTATACACTGATGTCGTGTTATTTGAGCTGTTTCTGGATGAAGGCAGACTGCTGACAGCGAGTCGTGATGGCAGAGTTCACGTAAAACTTGCTAATGTCAAGTTTAAAATGAATTTGTGCTTAAGATGCGTGACTAAAACACACGCGCACTTCAGTTAGTGCGGTATAAATGTGATTAAAGCGTTTACATGAACAGATACTGCGATTATAAACGGCGTACGCCACCTCTTTTAATGAGCTTAATCGCATTATTTTTATCGAATTATTGCGTTTACATGAGGTAAGGTATAATCGCAGTATTGCCAAAATTCCATTATAATCGCATTATTGGTGTGCATGTAAACGAGCTCATTGAAATATTCCTTTAATTTTTAAAGGGCTATATTTTTATCACTTTTATTTTTCTGTAAGAAAGTTATTTACACTTATATACATTTTTCCCCCTCCCCGAATTTTTATATTATTCGATATTCATTATTCACTAGGGATGCTCCGATTGATCGTCCACAGATCTGTATCATCCGATAACGGCATTAAATGACTCAATCGGTACTATCTAAATTTGCCGATCTCGTGAACCGATCTTTCTGTTTACTTTTGTCATCATAGGGTTCCTGAATGCGGCTGCAGTAGAGAGCATTTTAACGCAGTGTGAACATTTTTACAACCCATTGCTCATGTGCGATGTGCAGATTTCTCTTTTTGCCTTTACAGAGATATGTGTATTTTCTATGAGGTCGCGCTCCAGTCCTACAGCGTGACGCGTCTTCACATTCCCATCAAACAGTGTATACAACACATATCTATCACGGACAATTGCATCCTCATGTCGAAAGTTAATTATTTGCATTATTTGCACCAAACTTTTGTATGTACACCTCTGTAGGGTCATGTAAACGCGTAAAACGTTTTTCTTTTATCAGGGAAACCCCATAAATGAAAGCTCATAAATGGTGTTAGCAAAAAACGATTGGCACAGGTTCATTCGCGTTGCATGTAAACACCTTAAGCTGCTTTCTCGCAGTTTTGTTAATGTGTGCATGTCTCCAGGTGTAAAAGATAAACATCACACATGGACATAAACGCACAAAAGTCTCAAGCAATTGGCAAAGAAAGTGCAAAAATTAAAGCTCATCTTTTACAGGTTTTGCAGACATGAGAAGAGATACAACAGTAAAGCTTAAGACAGATTTTTTGAACAACTATTGTGTATTGTACTATAAGTCACTGCCTTTGAGAAACCTGACATCTTCAAATCCCATGTAAACTCAATTGTCTGCAAAGCCGGTTTATTGATTTGCATGTAACACATGGTTTCTATAATAAGCAGATTTTTGATAGTTATTCGTTTTTTCTGTGCATGCAAACACACTCACTAATGCTAATAACAAGCCAATTACAAAACAGCAGGCTAATGTTGGTACAATAATGCTGCATATATACATTTCTGTGATTTGAATTCATGCATGCAAAGATTTACATATACACTGTACGTGTCTGTGCATCTAACACATAATTCTGTTTTCGCACCAATTACATTCATTCAGTGCTGGCCGAACGTAATGAGATGGTCTTTGAAGAAGTGTTTAATTATCAATTCATTAGTGCTACTGTTTAAATGCACTGTCATTTTAGCTTTGCTTAATTATGGAGGGGATGAACACAATTTGTTTATTCATTAGATGCAAATGCTGTTGTTTTTTGCGGTCTCATCATGAATATTTATGGAACTTAAAGGACAATTAGATTTTTAGAATAATAGCGTGTTGACTTTTGCTGGTACACAGTCTCATGCAACGCAAAAACAGTTATTACTTAAAGAGCCTTACAACATTACAAACTTGAAGACACTAAACCGTACAGAAGCCTCATTGACATCCATAGTAGGAAAAAAGAATACTATGGAAGTCAATGGGGATTCTGATCGGTTTGGTTACACACATTACTCAAAATATCTTCCTTTGTCTTCATATAAACAAAGCAATTTATACAGGTTTGTAACAACATGAGGGTTAGTAAATGAGGACATCATTTTTATGATCACTGAAAAAAATTATACATTGAATTTAATCAATTTTTTAAGGTAAGTGGTTGCAATCAATTTATTTAAGCTACATTTAAACAAAAAAGATTAGTAAAGTAAAATAAAATATAAAACTTTTGTTTAAATGTAGCTTAAATAAATTGATTGCAACCACTTACCTTAAAAAAATTGATTAAATTCAATGAATCATTTTTTTCAGTGATCCTGCATGGAGATTAATCACTACTAATCATTTGCAAAATAAAAGTTTTTGTTTACATCATATATATGTGTACTGTGTATAATAATGTATAAATAAATACATACACACGGATGTAGATATTTAAGAAGTATTTATTTACATTTGTATACATTTTTTATGTTTATATATAATTTATATTATAAATAAAATTTTAATCAATAAATATTTTTTTCTTAAAATTATACATGCATGTGTGTGTATTTATATACACATAATTATTATACACAGTGCACACATATATTATATAAACAAAAACTTTTATTCTGCAAATGATTTGTCGCACTTAATCGTTGTGCCACCTTCATGGAGGCTGGTATCGATTATTGTAAGAATGTCATTAATCGGCTGTTTAAAAAACATGATATTCACAAGCTGGGTTTCCATCACATTGATTTTATTAGCATTTTGAAGTATCACATAAGAAACGAGTGATGGAAATGCCAAATTTCTAATAAATATCCTTAATTTGCAAAAAAAAGTTTTACACTCTCTTGAGGTGGTTTTTGACTTAAACGAAAAAGAGTAAATGTGAATAATGGGAGATGGAAACGCATTTGCAGAATAAATTCTGACGTAGCAAACATCAGCTGAAATTGTATTTACCATATATGGGTCTTGACGTCATCGCAATGCAATGTCTCCATTTTCTAAACGTGCCTTACCAATACCATTGTGATTCGCTTTAACAACTTGATCTTAATCTTTAACGCATTTAATTCGAATTTGGTGTTTTTTGTGAATTTTGAAAAGATACGATTCACATTTGGAATGAAATCCCACTACAGTCTGGCTCATTCATTAATTATTTCAGCTTATATTTCAGACATATTTATTTCACAAAAGGACAATGTGGTCTCTCTTTGTTGTCTTCTGTTTATCTCTCTCCTCATGGAGGCATCAGTTCTGTTTCGTATTATATTGTACGAGTCTTTGATTTTCCCGCTGGTCTGTTCGCTCACAGCTGCTTCTGTCTGTATGATTGATGTTCTTCTGGTGTGGACGAGACCAGAAGCGACTTTAAACCAGACGAAGATCTTTAGACTGAAACTTTCTGTTTTGTGTAAAATGGTCTTAAAAGACAAAACTATCAACTATCGACATTAATGCCGGGGCAATTAACCAACTTATGAAAAATAGCTATCGTGACAGGCCTATATCTGGAAACATTTTACATAAAGACTACAACCCAAATCACCTGTGCAGTTCTCCCGTGCCAACTGTGAGTCCTGGCTCACATTTGCAAATGAAAAAAAATGGTGTGGTCAGAAAAATTTGTAATTTATGCATAATATTTCTCAAGTACTGAAAGCAGAAGTGATGCAGTTTAATGGTACTGTAAATGTTTCCTTTATCTAAACCTGGGGTCAGTTTAATACCAGATTTAAGGACCCATTCCTATTCATTATTACAAAATAAACTCCTACGAGCTGACACAAACTCTCCGTCTTCTGATCGTCCTGTCTGTGTTGTATTTGTGATAATGACCAGCTGACTCTGTACTTGATGTTACCTAACAATACAGCATTGTGACTTTCTCTAGTCTGTAGCAACTGTCAGTGAAAACTTTTCACATCCTTGCTTTAATGAAGATCCAGCTGTTGTTCATTTTGTTCATCTGTGTGTGCCTGAAGCAGATCTGTGGGCTGTTTTAATCTGAGATCTGGCCTTAAACTCGGTAGCTCTGAAGAAATCTGTGCCGCTTCGATACCAAGCCAAAACAAGTCAGCCCTGCCAAAGTCACGATCAAACCCGAGCAATCTGATAACACGTCTGACTTCAGAGAAACGGGAGAAACGAGTCAAGGTGACCCTGAACACAGCGCAAATGAGGATTTAGTGAAATTTAGGGGAGTGGAGATGCACAAAACCACCACATTAATAATAAGATGAAAGATAAACATCTCTGTTTTGGGTTTGAATGATAGCAGAGGAAAGCCCAAATATGTAATAGTGTTTTCATCTGATTTGCTTGTTTTTTTATAGAAACACACAGCAGACAAAATCATTTTTTTATTAAAAGTGTGGCAAACGTTCAACCATCAATTACAGCAAATCTGTTGATGTGATGTCTGGTCATGGTTAAGCCATGTCAAGTGACACTGCAATCTCATAAAGTGCCAACCAGTAATGAGTGTTCATTTGAGAGGAAATTGCATGTGATTTTCCATTACTTGCATCTATTAGAGTCCATAATTAAACACGGTTTAATGAGAGACAGCCGGAGGAGAGAGAAAACGTCAATAACAGCTCGAAGAGAAGGTAGAATAGGATCGCACCCTTCTTGTATCTTCACTATCTAAAATGGTTGTGGTGCTTGTGATAAACGTTTTCGTCTCAAGTCTTCTCAGATGATGGATGACAGAGCACGAGCATTGCAGCTTTTTTAACTCCCTTATACTTTTGGGTGTCATTTTTGAGCAACATGTTATTTTTATAGACTTATTTACTCTGTATATGCATAATAATAAATTAACTTCTAATAAAAAATATTTATTCAAGTTATTTTAAAGGTGACATCACCCCACAGTTTCTGCCAAAATCTCATGTAGTCTTGGGTAGATACTGTATTAGACCTGCAAAAACTAATCAATGAAATCGATAAAAATCGATTATTAAATTCGTTGTCAACAAATTTCATTTATCGATTAGTTGGTCTGTGACATGCACACACGTCAGGTGCCGTTTCTTCATACAGCCGAGCTGTGCGCTTATAATTAAAGTCAGGTGCTGTTTCTTAATACAGCGCAAGTTCACTTTTACGTCATACAACGCGAGCTGCACTTTTATTCAGGCGATCTTCTGACCAGCCGACCAGCTTGGTTAAAAGCACGGAAGCAAAAACGCTGGTTAATAAAGGTTTAATTTCCTTTAATATAAGTATGGCTGGGAAAAGATTAATCGCGATTAATCGCATATAAAATAAAAGTGATTTTTTGCATAATATATGAGTGTGTGCTGTGTGTAATTATTATGTACATATAAATGCACACAAATTCATGTACGTATTAAGAAACATTTACATGTGTATATATATTTATGTATATTTGTTATGTATTCTATATTATGTATGTATGTATGTATGTATGTATATATGTATGTATATATATATATATATATTTATATTCTATATTTATTTATTTATATATATTTATTTATATATATATATATATATTCTATATATATATATATATATATATATATATATATATATAAAATATATAAATAAAAAAATCTGACATGAATATATGTATGTGTGTGTGGTTAAATATACACAATAATTACACACAGTACAGACAAATATTATACAAAAAAATTACTTTTATTTTATATGCGATTAATCGCGATTAATCTTTTCCCAGCCCTTATATACAGGTAAGTGACTGTATTTGTTTAATTGTTGTTGGATTTTCATAAAAATAGTAAAACTTAGCATCTGTTTTAAAGTAAGGGGAAATCCAGGTTTTTATTACTGTAACAACACATGTATAGCACCACTTTCATATCATAATGTCTTTATTTATTTTGCTAATAACAAATAACATTAATATTCATCAAGGTCTAAAGCTTAAGATTAAAAGTAGTTTATTAATCTGTGGCAATTCTCAGCACATCCCTGAAGACTCAATTCATTTTGTTAATTGATATTTTGACATTTAAAGATGTTTTATTATTTAGAAGCTGCACAAACTTTTTTTTAATTTAATTTAAGATCTAAATCAAAAATATTATATTAGTAAAACTCTGTAGTAGTGTGTGGCTTTTGCACTTTTAAAAGTACACTTCTACACGTGAATGGCCTAATTTAGTAGCCTTATTTAGCTATGATACGAAAACATCTAATTAAGTAAATATTTATATTTTATCAGATTAGTCGATTAATCGAAAAATAATCGCTCGATTAATCGATTATAAAATAACCATTTGTTGCAGCCAGTGTTCGGTATAACTAGTTACTAAGTAATTTGTTACTGTAATTTAATTAGTTTTCCCTTGAAAAAGTAAAGTAAGGGATTATTCTTATTTTTCTTGTAATCTAATTACAGTTGCTTCTGATGTAATTAAATACTGTGTATGGACTCATGGATAACTTTGATTTATTATGTATTTTAATTAAGCAATATTGCTCAAGTAGAAGTGTGATATAGCTCTACAACCATGATGATACAGAGCTATATCACAAGACTCCGAGAGCGATATTGCTTGTTAAAAGTAATCCAAATGACTCCAGTGTCTTCTGTGAAACAACAGGTGTGTGTTTTCATGTCATCTAGAAAAGTTATTCATAAGTTTATAGCCAGAACAGTATGAGCAGAGGTAAATTATCATCAGGACTGCAGTATAAATACAGTATGACTGTTATATATTTGGATGGCAGTTTGAGTTGTAGTTGATTTCTATTCGGCTGACTCATACGTTCCTCTTTTGGACAGGTGGAGGTAAACATAGCCTACAGGAATGGAGAAACCTCATGACCACCGCTCATCCAGCTACTGTATAGGCCTGCTGAAAACATCAACACATGTCACAGGTGGGCTGTTTACCATGACACCAGACCCTTTCTGCAAACCCTGTTTTCTCATTAAGAATTCAGCTGCTGTCACTGCGCTTCGGTCCATATGTAGACTCTTAAATGTCATACTCCGCTTTAACTATCTGCTGCTATAGCATTTCTTAAAGGTACAGTTGGGTTTTCTCCTCTTAGCAGGGCCACAGGTGGTCAAAAATGTGCTGTTTGAGAGGAAAGTGTGTTTGCTTGAATGGCAGATGGTATGGGTTTGCCTAGTTAAACCTGCACATTAGTGGAAGAGATATTAATGAGACATAAATTGAGATGTGTTTTTGGCAGATTGTATTTTTGGTCCCATTCGTCTTGCTATAATGAAGCTGTCATTTATACAGGTTTCAAATACCACAGGTTAAGAGTATCCGTTAGCACGTGCACTGCCCTAAAAAAAAGTTTGCACAAATGGTTCTCAAAAGTTGTGTTTCTATAAAAAATTGGCACAAGACTTTAGCTTTATTTTCTAACTGTCGACAAAAAATAAGACTTTACATTAACCGATATGATGCGACGTTAGTGTAATTTTTTTGTCCCGGGATAAGTCATTCCAAAAATGGCACGTGTTTGACTTCCACTGCGACTACTACGGGTGTGTTCGGCTTTACACGGTGCTGTGTAGACCGACATGCGGATGATTTCAGTCGACACCCAAATCACTCTTGCTGTATTTTAAGCCCATGCATTGTCGGTTCTTGTTGACGCCGTTGAAAACACCTCATCTGCCAACTAAATATACCATGCCGTATTTAAAAAAATTATAATGTGACATTTTTTACAATATACAGAAGTTTATGCGAAATTGCTGTGTTTCTATTGGGCGCATTTTCAATTCGCTATTTTAATTTGCGCAATTTGTAGGAAAATGGAAATGACAACCGTATTAACTAACATATGTGACTCTTAAATTGTCCCATCACAGTCTTATAAGACAATATAAACTATCCAATTAATGTGCAACTTTCATATGTCAAATATTACTAATCGGCAGTGAACATTTGTGTCATGGTCCAACCTGATGCATGCTGCTAAGCTAGTAGTCCAGCGTTTCTCAAAAGCATCGTTAACCAACTACTGTCGTAAGTTTGGTCGTTACTGACAAAGTTCAACGATTTGGTGTTTCCCGAAACCATAGTTGTTATTATAATATGTAGACTTACGTTAATCATGCTTTTGAAAAAAATAAGCAAAAAACATGTATTGCATTTTATTTCCATCATTCTAAATATATAAAGAAATTGCTTTACGTCTTCAAGTTTGTAAACAAAATTAAAGCGCTGCATTTGAAAACTGCGCATGTGCGCAGTCCTACGAGCTTTAAGACCCTGGGGAATCCCTGGGAGGAGTGACGTAAGAAGGAACTTGCGCATGAATTAAATATCTTTAAAAAAAAACAGATAACTAAATCACGATAACAAAATCAGTCGTTTGGTGCAATATATGTTATTTACAGCAGAAATCTGATATTAAACCTATTTGAACAGATTAAATAGTACTCCACCTGCCACGTGACATCATCAACTATGTTGTCGAACCAACATGGTTCAAACGACAATGTGCGACAAAGTTACTATGTTTTCGGGAAATAGTCTTGACAAGGTAGTTAGGTTCAGCAGCGAGTTATGTTGTTGTTTGGGAAATGCACCCCTATGTAGTTAACATTGTTGGTTTACTAAACCCACTGTCAAAATCCTTTCCTGAAGATCTGTTCGCTTACATGGTGGACTTAAATGCACTTATCCATTTAATATCCAATTTATTTCCATAAGGTATATGAATGAGGCCTGAAACTGATCTGAAAGCATCGGAATCCATTCAATTCTTTTCTTGATTGCACACATACACAAAAATGTATATGAATACGGCACATGGTCACAGGAAATATTTTGGATATCGAAAACATTTTAATTTGGTAATTGGGGGTTAAAAAGTATTTTGATTAAGTTGATGATGATTCAAGTGAAAAGTCAAATAAAGACACTGGGGTTAGGATTGATGATTTTCGTATACTGGACTGTTGTTTTAGCCTCACCCTTTAAATTTGGTCTTTTTGTCTTTTGGTCAAGCTGTGCACTCCTGATATCAGAGCTGCGTGTCAGCCGTGAGACATGGTCAATTTTGCTTTTCTCTTCTGAGGTTTCTCTCAGATTCATCACGACACAACAGATCGATTCCTTTTTAAATGGAGTTATGGCTGAACTTTTGATTTATTCACTACTTCCCTGCAAAAGAAGGAGATTGTTGTTATAGAAATGGATTAGCAGTCTGTACTCGTCCTAAATCAGATACAAAATCAGACCTCATAAAATGTGGATGAGATGTTTAGAAATCTCTACTGTTTTTCTGTCACCTTTACTTTGCCGATTAGTATTTCTGCTGATTCTTATGGACTCAAAGTGACCCAGTATAACCTAAACCAACCCATTGTTTCAGTGTAGATTAAATGAAATATTCAGGATATTGATGGTTAAGGAATAGTCTACTCATTTTTTTTATATTAAAATATGTTATTACCTTAACTAAGAATTGTTGATACATCCCTCTATCATCTGTGTGCGTGCACGTAAGCGCTGGAGCGCGCTGCGACGCTTCGATAGCATTTAGCTTAGCCCCATTCATTCAATGCTACCATTTAGAGATAAAGTTAGAAGTGACCAAACACATCAACGTTTTTCCTATTTAAGACGAGTAGTTATACGAGCAAGTTTGGTGGTACAAAATAAAACGTAGCGCTTTTCTAAGCGGATTTAAAAGAGAAACTATATATTATGGCGTAATAGCACTTTTGGTACTTTGACTCGCCTGAAAAGTCCGCTCCCCTTCTCACTCTCATAATGGGAGAGGGAGGGTGTTACTGCGCCGAGTCGAAGTACTCCCAAAAGTGCTATTACGCCATAAAATGTAGCTCCTTTAAATTCGCTTAGAAAAGCGCTACGTTTTATTTTGTACCACCAAACTTGCTCGTATAACTACTCGTCTTAAATAGGAAAAACGTTGATGTGTTTGGTCACTTCTAACTTTATCTCTAAATGGTACCATTGAATGAATGGGGCTAAGCTAAATGCTATCGAAGCGTCGCAGCGCGCTCCAGCGCTTACGTGCACGCACACAGATGATAGAGGGATGTATCAACAATTCTTAGTTAAGGTAATAACATATTTTAATATTGAAAATGAGTAGACTATTCCTTTAAAGGTGAATTGTGTAACTTTTAAGAGGATCTCTTGATGGAAATGCAAAATAATATACATAACTATCAGTGGTTCATAAAGATCTTACATAAGCAACTGTATTGTTTTATTACCGTACAAAGAGCCATTTTTATTTACATCAACCAGTAGCTGGTTGTCAAAAAAGTTCAGCGAGGACGTCTCAAGGATGACAGCAAGTGTTTTGATTAATGTCATTAATGTTTATTTTTAATCAGTGTACACCACTAGTCAACTAAATGAATTTAACATGGCAAAGATGAATGCACATTTATATATTTATATTGATTTAATAGATTTATAGCATTTTGAAAAAAAAAAACGTATAAACAAGTATAACCTAAAGATGCTATGTGAAAGTTTGTAATGGAAAATAGCGGTTTACATCTCGTCGCTTTCTTGGTATAGAAAACAATTTTTTACCCAAATTAGTCAAAAATGTATTGATTGTGTTTTGGAACCAAACTCTTCATATATACACTTATTATTGTAATTGCAGTTTTCATAGTGGTTGTGTTGTGTTTTATTGTGTGTTTTGTTGACACTGTATGCGTGCTGTGGCAATTAGAAATAATGAAGTTTGCATGTTTCCACATGTAGTCATGCGAAGAGATTTGGCTTTATATTGTCATAAAACATAGATTATACTAGCTGTACTTTTTAAGAGTTATGAAAGGTCGAGCTGGTGCATCTAACACAAAGTCTTATGTTTTAGTCCTATAGAAAGCAGCGAGTATTGTGAGATGTTCGCCAATGAATTTCTTTGTTGTTGTTGTGTATGTGTAGACATGGGAACCTCTGATTAAACCTCCATTCCTTTACAATGTCAGCCATTATTTCAGCATCTGTCTCAGACAGCTCTACTGCTGGCCACACAATAGCCGGCAATTCAGCCAATGGATGTTCAATTAAACTTTCCTGCTTGTCTTTGTTTTTTACAGTGCTTGAGAAATTGAATAGCCCGAACAAACAGTTATTGTAGCAGGCGAGCAGAACAAATTTAATTACAACACACCAGAGTCTTTAATAAAGACACAGTTCAATAAGTATAAAGCAAAGTGCCGTTTCGTAAAGACAAACTACATGAAACACAGACACCGGAGAGAATTAAGTTTCCTTTTCTTTTCATAGCGTTAAGCTTGTATACCATCCTCTCTCCCAGTGCTTTAGTTTAAGACATCTGTTTGCCAAAGTAATAGATGTTCGACACTAAAGAAACACAAAGGGGTTGAAGCAAACGTCCACTGGAGCTGTGGATCAAATGCATGTGCGATAAAATTACTCTGTTGTGTGTTGAAAAAAAGGTAATGTTCAGATCTTCAATCTTCATCATCTCTTTTAGTGTTATTTTTTATGGCAGCTGAACACATTTGAGTCCAATACTGATTAAATTACATTACAAACATACTGTTTAATTACATTAGTGTACGCTTTATTAAAATTTATATAAAAAGATGAAATTTTCTATTAAATGTCTTTCTTGAAGCAGTGATTGTTCATAACAACAGAAAGCTGTGTTTGCTAGCTGTGCTTTTTTGTACTCTCCATGGTGTCTGTTCGTCAAATAATAATATAAATAGTTAGCTTCAAATCAATATTTTATGTCTATTTGTTTGAGTAGCTGTGTAATAAGCAGGATAATGAAGAGTCAGATCCTTATTGCAAAATAAACCTCTTCAGGGTTCAATAAAAAAGTTGCTGTATCACAATACATTGAATCTAATGAGAATCAATATTGAGAGCAATGGGAATTACAACAGTACTCAACAGTAAAATAAACATTCACATCTATTATTTTCATGAAAGTTTTGGGAGGAAATGTGCTTCAAATATTAATGGTACTAAACAGGCTAATTTTTAAATTGAGATTTTGGCCCAAAATGTGCGATTTGACAAAATGCAGAGACAAAAAACATATAGATCGATATCAGGACAAATAATAAAAGCAGGGGTCTAGACTTCAACCATATTTTCTACAAATGTCTTCCTTCCTCTCGCCATTCGCTAATTTGATCAGGACAGGTAACCCCAGCAGCAAAATGTATGCAAAATTTATATTATATAAATACTTAATATATAAATATATATTTTTTTCTTAAAATTATACATGCATTTGTGCATATTTATATATATGCCGTTCATGCTCAAGTTAAAGTCTAAAATACTTTTAAAGGAAAAACTGACTCATACATCATAAGCTAACAACACCACATGCACTCAATTTATTGGGTTCATTGCAAAGGCATTGAAAAACAAGAAAACACAAACTTTTTTCAGCCCTTTTTATATCATTTACGATTGATGGAGACTTGGATCCATCTATAAAGGAGTGACGCATCATTTATGCGCGGATTATTTAGCATACTGCAGAAAGCTCAATTGTAAGTCAATTTATGAAATAAAGTTGCTATAAATTAAAGGGATAGTCCACCCAAAAATATCATTTAAAAAAAATCATAATTTTCCAGCCTGATCTCACAAGAGTTGTCAAATTCGTATGAATTTATACAAAGTTAATCCTGCAAAAACGTATGTTTCTCATGAAAAATAAATTAATCATGCAAAAACGTTTCTCATGAAAAATAAAACAACCCCTAAACCCAAGTCACAGGGGTCAAGGCAAATCATACAAAAATCTATGAATGTGGTCATATGAATTAATATGAATTAGCCAACTTGTTAAATATGTACAAATTCTCGTGTGAGAGCGTGGATTTTCTCATCCTCATGTTGTTCTAAACCTGTATGAAATTCTTTTTTTGATGAACACATCAGAAGATATTTTGATAAATGATGGTAAGCACACAGCTGATTGTAACCATTGACTTCCATAGTAGGAAAAAAAAATATGGTATTAAGTATTGTAATATTAACCCTTAACTTGCTTCTGTCCTGTGAGCGGGACACCTGAGAGGGCAATATTTTGCATGTAAATGTTAATTTATCATGACAATATATCATTGGTCTAAGAATGTAGTTTTCATATTTCAAAACCTTTTAGCAGTAACAAAATGAAATGCAGTGACAGTAATTTAGTAATTTGTGACAAGAGTATGCAGCAAACCGTTGACACCTAGTGGCCGTTGTTTGTAAAACCACTAAAAATGTAACAAAAACCTTATTTTTATTTATTACAGTAAATGTAAACTGCTATACCAATTTTTTTGTTCAATATTTTCACCTCCAGACACTTTCGTGAAAATCTTTAAAGTTTCAAGACCAAGATTAATGCCCGAGTTGTATTAATTTGAAGGTGTACATCACTTTTTATTAGTATTGTGATAAATGACGGTAAATAATGAGTTGACTACAACTGAGACATTTGAACAGAGAAATTCAAAGACAGCAGGACATCTCAAGCTTGCTGTTGTACAGTAAATACATATTTGACATCATGTGTGAACATCCAACATTTGTTGCAGTGCCTTAAAAACTTTCTGATAAAATAGAAGTAATAATAATGATTGTGATACCCATTTTTTAAATTGGTCCATTTATATTAAGGATCCAAAAGCTGTTTTTCCCTTTCTGTCTTAAATAAAATCCCAGTTGCCATACAGACGCAAAAAAGTATTTGAAGGTCCTCGTTTTCTCTAAGTGAGAACAAATTTTCCCAAACATTTTCAGCAATATCTTCATGTAAATCATGCAAAATTCATGAGCTTACATTTCCGCGGATGAATTATGGATGTCTTGTAATTATTTTTTACAGCATTTCATTAAATCTTTTCCTCCACATTCCTCCAGTTTTAATCAGATGCTGGTGGTCTAATAGAAAGGATTTGTTCTGAGGGAATTGGGTTTTAATGCTCTCCTGCTATTGGCTGAGATGTTGCTGCAGGAGACTGAGAGCACTCATATAGGATTTGTTCAAATTTGTCTTTCCTGCATTTATTGTTCTGGGGGTCATAGGTCTCATCTTTACAGAAATAAGTGAAAGCACATTTAAATGTAACACATTACAATTGTAAAAAAGATCAACCCAGTAACTTAGTTTTGGTAATTGAAATTCGGCTCCCCTTGTGATGTCAGAAGGGGATAATACTGTCCCTTCATCTGCACTATTCAACCACGGCACTGGCATTTAGTGCAGAAATCAGCTCATTTGCATTTGAAACGACACACAAAAACAGCACATTTTTGCTCACACCTACAAAGTGGCAATTTTAATATGTTATAATAAATTATCTATTTGATATTTTGAGCTAAAACTTCACATACGGACTCTGAGGACACCAAAGATTTTATTTGACATCTTAAAAAAGTATTGTAAAATGTCCCCTTTAATATGCACATTATATTATGATTTGGGTGTTCATGCAGTGCTGTGACTCTGTTGTGTTTCTCAGGTTTAAGTCACTGCTTATGGTTTCCAGGTGCTAAGGGATCTCTGACCTTTCCCAACACTCCATTAATCCTGATCTGTCCTGTCACTCTTTCACTTTAACTTTCTCACTGAATCTCAGATTTTCTGTCTTTGTGTCTCAGTTGTTCTGTATCACTTTGTGTTCAGTGGACCGCCGTGGGTCACAGCTTCTTCCTAATAGCTGTTGCCTTGTGGGTCACACAAACAGTTCTGGTCCAACACAGCCAGAAAACTTTCTTGCTTTTACCCTGTTTCCACTTCAAATGGAGCCGGTTCTCTCTCTGACTTTAGAGTTGATTTTCTGAAAACTTTTTCTTAATCCAGTGTTTTTGTCTTGCTTTCTTGTAAAATTATATAGACTTTCCTTTTCCTTAAATGAGATTTACTTGAGAGGGATTTTTTTGATGTACACTGTAAACAATACACAGCATTTTTGTCAAATCAACATATATTTTTATGTTAATTTTTTATGTTATGCCTGCACTCACAGCAGCCCCACTCACGTAATTTGCAGAAGACTACAGATGTTTTCAGGAACTTTAATCGTCATTGTGCATGAACATCTCAAAAACAATGCAATTTCCAACAAAGATTCACCCACAGAATATTTCCTTATCAGGGACCATGTTTTTAAATAAAATTTGTTAATAAAGTTTATGAGTTTTCAAAAGCTACAATGTTGAGAGACGTGGTGTAGTTTGCTTGTAGTCTAAGGTTAGCTTTTCATTTCTAGTTGGACAAAACGTGTAAGTGTCATAAACTTTTGTTAAATACAGAGCTTATTTTTTGGGATAAGCCATAAGTCTAAGGCGGAGTGCACAATGTTTGAAAGCCAATGTTGATATTTGAAATCACCTAAACAAACACGCCCCTACCCCAATAGCATAGAGTAAAAAGTAAAGTAAAGTAAAGTAAAAAGTAAAAAAAAGGTGCTTTTCCATTTCCCATAATTTAATTTCAGATAGTAAAAACACGGACACATAATGAATAATGATAACAGTAAAAGAAAGAGATCACAGTAAATACCAAAAAACCTTTTAAAATAACAATAAAAAGGAAATCATTTTGATTTTAAAATGTGTATAAATATAATAAAACGAAAAATAAAAAGAAGACTAATATAAAAGTGGATTCTGTGTCAAAAAACCAGATAGTAGCACACAGAGGATTTGATTAAATACTGTGCACGCATACAAAAACCAGAATCAGTAAATGCTGTCAGTACAGTTCTGTTTGTGTAAATACAGATACAGTTCTATATATAAACTCCATAATCTTGATCATAATGGTATGTTCACACGGGGCGTAAGCGTTAACGTTTCCCATTCACTTTTAATGGGTGACGTCATGCGTTGCCGAACTGATTTGTGGATCCATCTGCGCCGCGTCAGTGCCATTGCTCGTGGCAGAAGTTGAACATTTCTCAACTTTTCAAGCGGTAACATGTGGGTCAGCCAATCAGATTGTCTTATGCAAATAACCTAGGCAGAGCCATTGTGATTGGCTGTTGGCCACACTTCATACCAGCCTTCTGTCAAGCGTTAACGCTTTCACCCTGTGTGAATGTACCGTAAGCATATACACATCAGATTAATCTCTACTAAAACAATCCCAGGATACAGTATAATCAAACAAACAAAAGATAAGAGGTCTGCTGTATCCAAAAATCAAAGAGTATATCAAACATATCTTATTACATTTCTGCATGAGTGTTGTAATTAAGACCAGTGACCGGTTGCATAAACTGTTTAGAATAGTTTTACAAGTTCGTCATCAAATTTTTTCTACGGTTTAAAGCAACACTATGTAGTTTCCATGTAAAAATGACTTACAGCTCCCCCATGTGGTTGAAAAGCGCAACAGTGCCTGATATCAGACACTCTTCTGCAGGCAGGGGGAGGGGCGGGGCTGTGTGCTCTATCCTCCTCCGCCACTTTCAAGAGTGTGCTTGTAGCAGCTAGGAGGCTGCTCAGGTTGCAGCAACAGTACAATTTGTCCAGTTAAAAGTTGTTCTATCACTGAAATAATTTTAGAGACATTATTTAAAGGTAAAAAAACTACATAGTGTTGCTTTAAAATCTGTTACATTAAAATGTAGACTGATCTCATTTCAATCCGAAAAGTAAGACTGATTAGCACTTACTAATTGCTAGTTGGTCAGACTAGGTATGGCTATGTTTATGCAACCGGCTCATTCGAGTCTGAGTCTAGACCAAGACCGGGATGTGAAGAGTCCAGATAAATCTCTGGTCTTGGTCTTGAATTACAATCAGATGAACTGGTATCGATTTCAGCAGTGTTAACCATTAAGACTTTAACGTATACACATGCAAAAAAAGAGGTTTTAATATCATGTCAATAAAAGACAATCTAATAATTTAGTATATAATATAATCATGAAGGCAGTTTTAAAGCAGTAAGCTGCAAGAAGCCATGGTTTACAGTGAATATACAGCAGCTAAGGGGCATTGCCAGAACTATTCTATTATTCTAAATAGCTGTGTAATACAATAAAAAATATGCTGTATGCTATTTCAAACGTAACAATTTCCACTTGATTGGTTGCAGAGAGCTAGGCAGACTTTAGGTGAATCTAAAGTCCCCATCACAGGTATTGTCATCAGACTATTAGGAGACTAGGTTTGTCTTGTGACTACATTACATTCTCTCTCCCTCTCTCTCTCTCTCTCTCTCTCTCTCTCCCTCTCTCTCTCCCTCTCTTTCTCTCTTTCCCTCTCTCTCTCCCTCTCTCTCTCTATCTCTGGGATTATTATTTGAACCTCTTTATTTTCCTGTTCTTCTTTCATATGGACAGTCACTCTTTTGCTCTCAGTCTCTTGACTGTATTCCCTAAACACTATTCCAGAGAGTTTCTCAATGACCTCGAGGTCTGTCTTGTAGTCCTTTAGTTCTGCATCTTCAGGTAATTTCTTGTTGGGCATCTTATAGCATTCCAACTTTCGTTCTCCTTCAGTTTTCTCTTTAATTATCACCTTAAAGAAATGAGTTGGCACAGCTTTTCCTCCTATGATCTTAACCTCATATTCTTCCTCATCATCAGACTCAGGACAGTACAGTGGACCAGTGTACACATAGACATTCTGATATTTTTTATTTTCAATGAATCTTCGACAGTGGTTCTCCAACTTTACCCAGGTACTCCTGTTTAACTTTTTATGCTGTGGTGAGATGTTGCTGAGGAGTTGTGTATCGTTCATTGATTCCTGGCTACACTTATGGTTTTTAGCAGCAGCCAGATGACCTCTTTCATAGTCTGTTCCACTATACGTTTCTTTACTTTCAGGTGCTCTATAATATTCATGAATGTCTTCATCAATCTTATAGGTTGATGGTCGTTTAGCTTCTCCTGTTATAGTTTGTTCGTTCAGTATCTCAAACACCCATGCAGCATTCCTAGTTCGATTGTCATAAAGAATGACATGAGACGATTTCTTCAAAATTTTAGCAGATGATGGAACTCCATCTATCAGTTTAAGTCCAGGTCTATTATCAGCTTGTTCACTTGGATCCAAAGCTGGGTCCAGGCATGAAAGTGGAATATAAATAAAGCCTGGGTCACATTCTTTAGAATCAGTTTTAGTATCTGGCATTGATGATGTTGATGTGGTCGAATCCTTGTTAAGCGTAGGTTGACTTTCTGCCATTTTACTCAGATCTTACTCTTGACTTTTGTTCCAATATTTGTAACAGTATCACAATAGACCAGAGTTGTTGTTCTTTTTCTTTACCCTGACGAATTCTTTTCTATTTCATCTAATGTAATCACATTTGGAGGCTCCTTTTTTACAGGTGTCAAGAACGTCCAGGATTTTCATTTATTTGCAGCATCTTGACATCTAGGTCCTACAGTGTAAGTAAAAAAGCACAAAAGTTTGGTCATCATCTTTTATAGGTCAAAGTGTAGTATATTATTGTTATCTCCGACAAGCTCCTGCACATATATTGTACTCATCAAGCCTGTCTGTTATAAAAACGACACCTACTGTAAAGAGGAAAAATGTCTTATGTGTTCCTAGCGCAGTGGTAGTGCATTGCGTTTGCAGTGCAAAAGGTCATAGATTAGAACCGAGGGAACACTTCACGTCAAGCTGCATAACCACCTTTGATGTGCATTATTTTTTTATAATTCAATGGCCCATCGTCAATTATTCCTTATCTAAATTATGGGGCAGATTCCATAATAGATTAAGGGCCCTATCATACACCCGGCGCAATGCGCGATGCAAGTGTCTTTTGCTAGTTTCAACCCGCCGCAATGATCATTTTCACGTTTATCGCCACGTTGTTTAAATAGCAAATGTATTTGCAGCCAATTTTGCGCCTATTGGCGTTCTGGTCTGAAAACGAGGTGTGTTCAGGCGCATTGTTGGCACGTTGCTATTTTGAGGCAACTAAAATAGACTACACCATTGACCAACAAAAACCTGGTCTAAAGTCTAAAGGCAATATGTTTTTTTAAAGAGCTTGTTAGTAATATGCGCTTATAAATGGGACAACGCGTGTTTGCTTATCACACACATGGATGCGCAGCAGCACAAAAAAGCTTTTTAATATGAAAGATTAAAGGATTAAAATGTAAAAGATTATTATTGAGTCTCTTGGACATAAATGAGGACCGATTATGAGACGTGAGATGGTGTAAACAGCTGCTTCACCTGTCGCCTGGTAAGTAAATAAATGCTTTGCTTTAAACAAATGCATCTATTTTATTTTAAATGCTACCTCACGGATTTATTGTATATGATGACTCTGTACCCGTGTATATGGTGAGATGAGAAACATTTTTAAGTAATGTTTTTAAAAAAAATCCATGGCGCTGTCCAAGTGCTGAAACGGCTCTCCGCACGTTTGTAAATTCTTTCTCTCTTGTTTGTATTTTTAGAATACAAACCTTTTTTTGCATATTTGCAAATTATTTTATGAGATTACAATGATTATGTAGGATATCAATACATTTACAGAAATTAAAAGCCTGCTATTTTTACTTCTATGACTGAATGAAAACGGCTTTTAAAGGTTTTAATCCAAAAATTTATAATTTCAATAAAAATAAAAACAACACCATTTTTTAACATTAATCTTAAACTGGTGGTCTTCCTCCTCCGCTTAGTTTTTCAGTTTATAAATTCCGCTTTTTAAATCGGGATTAGGCATGGCACATTGTTTTATTGCACGTTACGCCCAAAATACACCCATTACTCTTTACGAAGATAGTAACAACCCTTTTAGGCCGTGCGCTTTGCGGATAAACAATTTTTCTTGTCATTAAATTAGCAAAAGTGGAATCTGACACGCCTGTTTAGACTGTGCGCTTAGATCATTAAAATAGGGCCCTAAGTCTCTGCCCCTAGATATCTTAGGACATTTAAGTAGTTTTTACCATTATTTCTTACAAAAACACCCCTATGAGATACCTGTTTACCTGCTAACTACTGAAACATTAGGGGCTCCATCTTACACCCGGCGCAATGCACGACGCAAGTGTCTTTTGCTAGTTTCCACTCTGTGCAATTATAATTTTCACATTTAGCGCCGTGTTGTTTAAATAGCAAATGCATTTGCGCCCCCTTTTAAAGTCAATGGCGCAATATGTTTTTTTGTTATTTAAAGAGCGCATTAGTAATATGCGCCTATAAACGGGACGACAACGCGGGTTTGCTTATCACACACATGGATGCGCAGCAGCACAAAAATGCTTTTAAATATGAAAGATTAAAGGATTGAATGGACTAATTATGAGACGTTAGAAGACGTAAAGCCTGGTAAGTAAATAAATGCTTTACTTTAAACAAATGCATCTATTTTTAATAGTTTTTAAATGCTACCTCACGGATTTATTGTATATGACTCTGTACCTGTGGATATGATGAGATGAGAAACATTTTTAAGTAATGCTTAAAAAAACTTAAGACGCTGTCCAAGTGCTGAAACGTGCGAGAGCCGTTTGTAAATTCTTTATCTCCTGTTTGTTACTAATAAAGTATTTTCAGAGTACAAACCTTTTCTTACATATTTGAAATTATTTTGATGATATTGGATAGCCATACATTTAAAGCAATTAAAAGCCTGCTTTTTAACTTCCATGACTAAAAGAAAACGGGTTTAAAAGGTTTTAATGAATAAATAACAATTTCAATACAAGTGAAAAACAACACAATTATTTAACAATAATCTTAAACTGGGGATCTTCTTCCTCCACTTAGTTTACAAAGTCCATCATCTAAATAGGGATTAGACATAGCCCCAGCGCAACAGGCTTTTAAAGGGGATGAGAGCTGAGACTCTCATTGGTTTATTGCACGTTACGGCCAAAATACTCCCATTAATAATTAAAAAAATAGGACCTACCCTTTTCAACCATGCGCTCGGCGCACAAACCATTTTTCCCCTCGTTAAATTAGCAAAAGTGGATTCGGACACACCCATTTAGACGTTGCGATGTGTGCTTTAGACAATGCACTTAGATCATTAAAATAGGGCCCTAGGTGTGTTTTTCTTTAATGATTTATTTCAAAATAATTTGTCTTGCCACTTCAAGAGTAGGCAGTGTATTATAGAAAGTTTCTTAATCTTTGCTCCAGTCTTTTGTGAGAATGTGTTGGTATGCAACTTTCTTACTCTGTTAATAATAATAAATCATGGCAATGGTAAGGAATGGTAAGGTGTAAAGTTGAAGATAGCATGAGAGCAGCGTGACGTGGGCACGAAAACGTAAACTTTGTACACGTATTTAAGCACTGCAGTTAAAAAGAGGCATTGAAACACATTTCTTATTTAGAACCGGTTCTGTGTTGTTTTTTGGACAGAAGTGCTACAATAAACACACACATAGGCACCTACCGAAATGGCCGATTGCTCATAGTCTCAATTGCTTAACATTGGATTTCACATGATGACACATTTCTTGTCTAAAACCAAGCAGAAAACGTGACGCTTTCACCCTCATCAAAGCGTTTTGATGCTACAGAGCGTCTGTCTAAGCATAAACTAAGTAACCTAAGCATTGCTTGATGTTGTGACGAGCACCCACCGGCAGAAAAGATATTGACGCCTATGAATATATATATGATCCTCGTTTCTATTTTAATATTTCAAAATATATTTATGCATTATATATAAGCCTATATGCATTGCGTGCACATACAAAATTATATCCTGCAAAGCCGGCTATACAAACAATATGACAAAACACTTGCTCCAGCATCTATAAATCTCAAATCATGCAGTGTTTTTAAAAGTTTGAGAACTAACTACTGCTCCTAACATGTCCACTTCACAAGGTAGGAATAAATTATATAATGACTGAAAATATCAGTTAACATTACATGTAAAATATTTTTACAGTGATTAATAAACACAAAATGAATTTTTTAACTATTGTGCATTATTTTTTATATTTGTTTTATTATAATGGAACCAGAATCGAAACCGGGAATAGTTTGTGGAATCGGAAGCGGAAAATTTCTTACGATACCCAACCCTTATAGTCATTGTACTATATAGACATTGTATTTCCTCCTATGTTATAGTTTAAATAGTTTTTTAATTTGTTGAAGAAGAACACTGCAGTTCTTCTATTAGTCACATGCATACAGAGACATTTTAACATGAATTATGCTTTACAATACACATTTTCTACATTTCAAATAGTTATAAATTGATAATATCCCAATTAAATTAGAATTGATCTGACAAAAGCGCGAGGCTCTATAGTATGAAATGTTTTCAATAACTTGCATTATTATATTTGTCCTTTTTTATGAATATTTAATCTGTCATACTATTGCCTCTATTTAGAAACCTTAAGTGTTACATTTCTGTAACATACATTTATTTTTATTTTATTTTGACTTCATTCCAAGTAATGAGCTAATGCAATATGACAGTCTTTGTTTAAATTGCATTGTTAGTGAAAAGCAGATTTTAAAGTCCTCACCTTGCCCATGCAGCGTTTCTGTAAACTCCTTCAAACTTCACTGTAATATTTTCACAGACAAATGAAAAATGTAACTCTGCTAAGTTAAAGAAACTGTGCTGGTTTATTGTACAGTTCCACAGATCTTCTTTTCATCTGCTGTTCTTTAATAAGTGTCACGCCCAGATGATTCAGTGGCTTCGAAACTTAAAAACATTACAAACTGTATTTCACCAGATCACTGAGTCCTCCACCTCCACCCCTCTCACTACAAAAATCTGTTTCTTGGTTTTTACAGATTATTTAAAATCTAAATTATTTAACAGTGTGTCAAGTTAATATGTTAGTATTTTTTCTTGTCTAGACACTTTTCCCTCCTCATTATTTTAAGTTTTCTTCTATTACTAAGAAAAGGAAACCTGAATCTTGCTGTCTATTTAAAAAAAAAAAATTTTTGGTCTTTGATTTGAGATGTAGAGTATCAGTTAAATATTTGGAAAGATCAGCAGGTTTATAAACATAATAGGCTGTTTTTAAATTATTAAAGATTTGTGTTTTGTGTGTGTGTGTATTTGTGTAGTCTCTTCTCTTTTGGCTTTAGTCTGTGACATTTTCTTCCTTCATAATGTTTTGAATATTTCTATATTTTGTTTCTGTATAGCTCAGTGGTAGAGCATACGCACAACCGGTGCAACGTCATAGAATGTCTCTGAACAGGTTCACGCCCACTTTTGGGGGAAATCAGACTAGACGTTCCATTGACTTCCATTCAAAATAGCGGAACAAAGCAACCTTCGTACACAGCCGGCAGGCGTAAATAACTTATGAAATCACTCAGATTAAACATGTTGAGTAATTATCTGTCCATCCTGCCTGCCATAGAGCGCGAAAGATAAATTAACATATTTAATTTGGTCAATATAAAAACATGTCTCCCTCATTCCCAGCATCAAATTTGTGTAACAACGCTCCCTATTGGCCAGAGGTGTTTTACCCGGACATTTACTCGTACTTCATCGAGTCAACAGGGAAGCAAGTGAATGATTTTACTTCGTATTTGAAAGTTACTTCGTATTTATTTATTATGTCTTTATATTTAGAGTAAGGAGTGCACTTTTCCAACTTTTACAACTAACTGGCTTAGCGATATTTCCAGCAATCACTGGATGGCGTTGTTACACAAATTTGACGCTGTGAGAATGAAAGGGACATGTTTTTATATTGACCAAATTAAATGTGTTAATGTATCTTTCGCGCTCTATGGCAGGCAGGATGGACAGATAAATACTCGACATGTTTAATCTGAGTGATTTCATAAGTTATTTACGCAGTGCCGGCGCCAGCCGAGCGCTGATGAGGGGGCGCCTTAAATACCAGAGGGGGCGATCACACAAAATGCATTTAATTCCCCAAGCTAGAAAATACATATGGTACGTGTCAGGACTCTGCCTTGAAGTCTTGTTAAATTTGTATTTTGTCATGGTGGCAGAGTTCTGGCAGTCCCTGGCCTTGTGTGGAGGTTCATGCCTTGTTTTTGTGTTTGGGCATGTACCTCCGGTGTCTTGTCATTTGTCCCCGCTCCCTCGTCCTCCTGCTTATTGTTAATTATCCCTTATTCCCTTCACCTGTTCCCTGCTCGTTATCTTGTTTGGTTTATTCTATTTAATGTCAGTGTATCTTTAGTTCTGTGCAGGATCATTGTGTTGTGTCGTGTTCTACGTAATTGAGAGTCTAGTTGCCCAGTCTAGTTGAAGTGTTATCTGTCTAGTGTTTCATGTTTCATGTTTCATACCCCCTCGTGGGTTTTTGTTTTGTTGGAAAATAAAGTGTTTTCTGTTTTCCCCGACATCGTCTGCTCTTGGGTTCATCTGTTCTGCTAATCCTCACAGTACGTCCCTTAAGCTTTAACGTGTTATAAACAAACATCTCTGTAATACAACCACAAAAACTACAGCTACAGTGAGCAATGTACATGATCTAAACACTTTTACTATATACAACAACAAAAAAGCATACCTAACGTTACTTAACAGCACAACACTGCTCATTTGAAGTTCAGACCCAGAGGTAGTTTCTTTTTAATCCATTTCGACTGTCCATTGTGAAATTAGTTAATGCAATATAATACCCTGAAATTATGAAATGTTCGTTCGTGTTTGCTTTCCATAGTGCAAATAATTTTTACGTAATGGTGGGGGACAGTGTTTGCAAATGGTTTCTAGCGCAAAAACGGTCCAAACGCAACATTTTATCAAAATTTTGGTTCAATTTGATCATTTAACGTAGTTATTTTAACTGCCACAAGTAATGCACCATAAGCTAGCGATTAAACACCAGCAGATAGAGAACCACAATAGCAAAATGACAATAACTCGTTTACACATTTAGCTATGCTTTACGATAGGCTAATTCAAATACCTATTCGTTAATTATAAATGCAATGTCTGTTTTTTATCTATTAATATTAATAATAATACACGTATTTTACTTCTGATAAACAGGTGTGTGTGAGAGAGAGATAGTATGCTTACCTTTAACGTTAAATGCAGAACAATAATAGGTTGGTTGTACTTTAACTTGCAAGGATGCTGAAGAACATAAACATCTGAACTTTTCAAAACTATGTACAGTCTGGCTGAAGTTCATGGTGCCAGAATTGACATGACAGCCGAACATTTGGTTCTGTGCACCTGAAATGCTCCGATAATAATCCATGCCACGGCATTAATTGATGTGTGATAATCCGAGTCCGGTTTGCAGAATTTGCAGTCCTATTTTACATATGTCCATTGCTACAGGGCAGGCCCGGGTCACTCTCCCACTCCTTTCTGTAACTTTTGATATGCTTTCGCACTTCGACATCTTGATTTCCCGCTGAGACGCGGGCTCATTGTCGACGTGCGTCAACCCGTAAACACAAAAGGCTTGTTCAACTCCATGCGGCGCTGCAAGAAACGACAGCCGGATGACGTCAAAGTACCGCGAGAACGATTCGAGAAATCATGCAAAGTGTAATTTCGTCTCGCTCTCGCGGCGCTTTGACGTCATCGGCTCACAGTTCTAGTGGCGCCGCTTGAAGTGTAACAAGCCATGGAGTGGGCGTGTGTTTATAAATGTCACGGTAGAATACATGCACACTTGATTTTTTGGTTTTGTTAAATAATTACACTATAAAATTCACTTTAGGAACACAATACACAAGGCAAATGTGATTTTTAAATAAAATATTATCATTAAAATAAAATCCCATTCAACATTAATGGTGGTCTGAGGGGGCGAGATAGTGCCGGTGAGGGGGCGACGCCCCCTCACGCCCCCTCGTGGCGCCGGCCCTGTATTTACGCCTGCCGGCTGTGTAAAAACGTTGCTTTGTTCCGCTATTTTGAATGGAAGCCATTGGAAGCGCTGCTTTTTTATCCCCCGAAAAGGGGCGGTGACGAAATTTACAGTCAAGATCCCGGATGTGCCGGTAGTCCGTATTGCTTTAGCAGCACAAAAGGTCACGGGTTCAAATTCAGTAAAAACACATGATGATAATATGTTAATATTTGAAAAAAAATTGTATAGTGAATATCGTGTTTTACTTCCCATTTTCTATCTTGCAAGGAGTGCAAAATGTAACTTGTCATCTGTATTTTTTTTACTGTATTTATGCAGTATATTTTCTATTCTATATTACATTGCAGACGATACAGGAACACACAGATAGTGTTGTGCTAAGAGACCAGGAATGTTCAACACACTAAAAAATGGTGATAAATAGTATCCTAAAGTTCATAATCATAAGGGGAACCAATTTTGGCGCTATGTAGCACCTCTGTAGAGCCATAAGTGGTGCTAAAGCATCACTAAAGAACACTTATGGGTTAAAATACTGTAGCACAATATGAATCTACACAGGTGCTACATAGGTGATGTTTAGCACTAAAAATGGTTTCCACTTTGATTATGATAAATTTTAATGCTGTTTAGCCACTTTTTTGGTTGATCCTGCCAGTAACATATGCTTGTCGAAGGGCTCCCTCCCCCTGGACTTCTGTTGGACTGAGCATTGATTGCAAAATGTTTGTTCCCCTATCATTCCCTCTAAAACTGCTGGGTTCGTCTTTTTGTGTATCACCAAAATTTGGATGACAGCTGTAGACAGCATGCCCTAATATATTGATGTTCATAGCTCTAATAGTCACCTTTTTGTTTCAGTATTTGACCTGTCACTTCACCAAATTTGAGTTTGGGATAATGGTAGTATGCAAGCTCTGAAGGCTTATTATTTCATTTTACAGCAACTTTTAGGGAGACTCATCTGGTCAAAGGCATGAAGTGTATGTTATATAAAGGAAGATCAAAGTTTAAAGCCACACTGTGTAGTTTTTGGGGTTAAATCTTAGCAATAACCCATGTTTTCTTTCAAAAGTATGTGTTCATTCATGTGTAATTACTTCCACCCACTAATCAAAGTATTCTCGTAAGTGTAGAATCTGCTATTTAAAATACATACGGGCGAGTTTTTTGGTCATAAGGAAATTTTACACAGCAATAGCTCATGCTAGCTGTAAAGTAAGATAAGCATTTGACCATTCACTGATACATACTTTTTAAATCGCTTGGGGTTTGTGGCTAGAAGGGATACAGCTATGGAAAAATCTTGTGATATCTGGCCGGATGAGTGCTGCCTTTTCATCCTAATCCTACCCCCAAATCTAACTATTTTCTGACTCACATTTTCATCTCACGGTGTTCTGAAACAAACAGTTATGACTGACCATCAGTGAGCTGTCAAAAAAATAAATAATCAGCAAATGATAAAAAGGAGAAGTGACTAAGCATCAATATGTTCCAAAATGTTTTGCCCTTTGTTATATTATATTTCAATCTAAAAACTCTTGGTAAATGCAGTTTTTGTTCCTCTTTCTTATAAAGTTTCTGTTTCCTGCCATGTCTCTCATCTTTGTTCTTAGTACGTTTTCACTTCATCCATCCACTTACACTGTAAAAAAAAGAATGCAGCATGAAATTAAAACAACTTGTCAATTAAACCTACTTTTTAATCGCTAAAGTACTTATATATAAGTACAAGAGCAATACTATCATGTATTCTATATAATATCATTTATTAAATATTTCATAATTTTTCTGTTTTCTATGAATTCTTCTTTATACTGTATTTATAGCCTATGTATTTGCTCTAAAACTATTGTAAAACTATTATGTTCACGTACAAATTAATTTGTATACGCCTGTTTATATAAAAATAAATAACATTTTACATCACGTGTGTGTTATATTTATATATTTATTAAGTATGTAAACATCATAATTTTAGAACAAACATGAATAAGACATAGGCTAAGATATAAAGTAAAAAGAAGTAATAGAAAACGGAAAAATTATGAAATATTTAATAAATGGTGATATTATTGATATTATGAACTCATTCAAATCTTTAATCCTTCTAAATAAATTATAAATGTAACGTGATAAAAACACTATAAGAAACACATAGAGGGATCAGACTTCGACAGAACACAGGACATCTTCTCTAATTATTTTCTATTCTAATTATTAAAAGACTTCCAAATAATTTCATCACTCCAGTCTGTCCGTTTATCTTCTAATGGTGTCTTCGATGACGGTATTCCATAAAAATGAAGGCCATCTTTTTTGGTATTCCTATTCTGACACTTAACCGCACAACAAGACATTTTCTAGTGAGTTATATTGTTCGTTTCACTCATGTCTTATTCATTTTTTTCTGCCACCACATTGCGCGCACAGCTTGCAGTGACGTTACTGTGATGTCTACTCGCAAAAGGTCTATACCACGGAGCTTTGTGAGAAAATGTTGATTCAAATTTGAATTTCACACTTTACGGGTTCTTTTTTTGCCTGTTTAAATTAATGTGGAATGTACACTTAATGGGGCGGTTTCCCACACAGGGATTAGACTAGTCCTAGACTAAAATAAATGTAACAGCGGTCCGAAAACAGCTTGCACTGACATATCTTAAAATGATATCAGTGCCTTTTGTTTTGCCTCAAAATGCACACAAGTAATGTTTTTTAAACTAAGGCCTAGTCCTGGTTTTAGCCTTGTCTTTGATACCAGGCCTTAAAGTTTAAAATTTTGCAGTGTATTAGAACAATATACTGTAATTCTAAAATATACCATAATAAACTTTGTACCACTATTTTATTTAAATGGAATAAAGATAACATAGAAAAAATGATAACAAAATAACATAGGGAAAACACAAAAAAAATGACATCAGTATAATTTCACTTTAACATAATAGTGCACTGTTACTTTTGACCCTGTCAGCTGGGACAAAAGTAACACAACAAAAAAAGATCGATTTTTGTGTTACACTTGTATTTAGTAAATATACATGACTATGACCTTGTAAATATGTAGCTGCAAACATATTTTGTCATTTATCTTTGTAAAAAATAATGAAATTATATTTTCATTCTAAATTTCACTTTCATTAAATGTTTCTAAAGCAACTCGATGGTACAAACTTGAATTGTTGAGAATAAAACATTTTTCAACACTATGAAAATTAAATAAGATTTAAGAAGTTAGCACAATATAAATTATCAACACATACAACAGTATTAGCAGCGGGACAAAAGTAAGAAGTGTTACTTTCGTCCCGACAGGAACTCCTGACATTTAAACTCGATTGACTTTTTTTTTAATTCTGAGAAGTCAAACCCGTTATAAGAAAAAAATGTCGCTTTATGAATTGTACTCATGGTCAAAAACAGCTTTCTGGACCTACACACGCAAAACGATGACGATATAAACCAATATTTGTCAGCTCTGTCAAGGCTTGTGTGCTAAAGATGATGTCATAGTTTGGAATGCAAATGTAGTCAGGCTCAGAGAAAATCACTTTGTTACTTTCACTCCAGTTCTCCCCTATTGATAGAAACACATAAAATATTTTTATTATATAGTTTACTATGTCATCTAATATAGTTTTACTCCTCACACCATCCTTCGTACTGTACCTCTCAGATCATCTTTATTTTTCATCTTTCATTGGTATGTTTTCTGTACTGTTCATCATTTATGTTACTTTCTGGTTCATATTGACAGGCCTGAACAGAAGACATTAATGTTCTTGTATTTTAAATGGCATGCTATCAGGGATGGTGGTGGATGAACCCAAGTGCAGACAGCTCTGAACAGAAACTCCCTCGAGGGGGTAAACAAGGCAAGAATGAAATAATAACAGGCATGACAAAACTAGACGGACTCCTGACGATGGTGTAACATACAGATACAAATACAGAACACGTTTACGGGGGTGTCAGGATCCCAGCACCAGAAACAAGACTAAATACACTTAATAACATTCGGGATCCTGACACATGCAGGTGTCAAGACAACATATCGGCACCTACTGTCTGTATGCATTTATAACTCTCATCTTCGGTTTCACATCATTCACTTACTGATTGAAGACTTGTTTACCATGTTTACCTCACTGTAGTGCTAATATAATGGGTTTTGATTGCAACCCAGAGCAGCTCACTGTAAGAACATTGTGTTAGGGTTACAAAAGGTCATAGGTTTGCACTGTAAGTCGCTTTGGATAAAAGTGTCTGTCAAATGCATAAATGTAAACAAAATTGCGACTCTGAGTGAAATCATTTTTTCTAACTTTATTTATGACATTTGTTTTAATTTCACACTCATATAGCCAATCCCAGTGTTAATCTTTGTTGCCATATATGTTTTTAGTTGGGGTACCCTTTAATATAGTTTAGAGGTAAACACAGTTGAGGGCCTGCTTAGTGTTTAGATATTGACAAAGTGCTTTAAGATTGAAGAGAATTTTTCGGCCAAATTAATAGTGTTAACAAAGGCATGTAGTGTTGCATATTCTTAAAAACAGATGTGGTCAATACGAACTGTCAAATGATAAGGAGAGCTGGGTGTGAAGATTTCTAGAAACATGCAAAATATATAAGCTGAGCAGAAAGATTGTGGTAATTTAGTGACCGGTTTCTTTAAATGGCTGTTTTATGAATGTAATTATGGTTATTCATAGATTTTCCTCTAAGTCAAGTCAATTATTTATTTCTATGTTTCATTACTTCAAAACTGCTTTACAAGAAAGATAAAGAAAAAACAATAAAAAACTGGAAAATTGTTAAATATACAGTGTATAATATGTACTAGTATTGCAATTTTTTTGTCCTCAATATATAGATTATAATCAAGATACAAAAATACAAAACCAAAGTTTGATATTACATAAGGAATTTGTAATAATACCATGAACAGGAGTGTGAAAACTGAGAGAAATTATATCAACATCATTAAAATAGTTTGGTTCTAAAACGCAATAAATGCATTTTGACTAATTTGGGTAAAAATGTGTTTTCTATACCAAGAAAGTGTAAAGATGAAAACCACTATTTTCTGTTACAAACTTTCATATAGCACCTAAAGGTTATAAAACATAAAAAAATCAAATCCATAATTTAATTTTCAAAGATTTATTATGAAAAACAGATTATTTTTTCCACAAAATGCAATAAATCCATGACACGTTGTTTTTTCAAAATGCTATAAATCTATTGAATATATATAAACCAGAGACAATAGCCTGATTTTGGTGTTAAATGGCGTTTATTGCGTTTTGGAATCAAACTCTTTAAATGCTCCCTAGCACTACACACCTACAAATTGACGTCTTCAAGATTGTTGCTGGTCCATAACAAAAAAGTATATTATCAGAACTCACAAAACGCTAAACTAAGCCAACAGGGCGACAGCGGTAAGGAACCAAATCATCACTTGTAAAGTTTGAACCAAAACCTTATATATCTGTATAAAAGCCAAAATCTATAACCAAAGACTGGTTCGAAATAAATGCAGGATATTTAGCCGGCTTGTTAAAAGTTTAAGACGTAAACATGCGGTCTGTCCCTACAAAATCAAACTTAAAATGCAAAAAAAAAAAAAAAAAAATTCCCAAAACCTCCAAGGTGCGTGCCACCTGCCATAGCAACAATCTACACCTCCAAGCATGAACGCTCCCCATACATTTATTTAAAAAAAAAACAGCTATATGTTTAGAAAGTAATAATACTATTGAAATAAAGCAGGTATACTGTATGGGTGATTTGTCAGGACAGCCAATAATAATAAATAGCCATTGCATTACCAAATGAGGCAAAATCCTGCGTTTGGACCTCGTATGTGTTAATGATGTCTTCAAACTTTAATGCTGTTGTTATGTCGACTGCAAACTTGAATTTGACGCGTTGTTGTTGTTCTAATCCGTCTTGGTCTTGAAATATGTGCGTATAGACCATTTCAAAAGATGTAAACAACACTGGTCCAGAAGCATTGGTCCGATTTTTAACACTAGATAAACGTTGGGATAAAATAAACCAACAGAACATATAAAGCTGAATTAACTGAAGTTAAACAAACATCTTAAAGATAATAATATATGTGAAATAAAAAAATAACTCTCACAAACTATAACAGGAAGTGTTTCTGGACCAGTGTTGTTTACATCATTTGAACTGGTCTATAGCCATGTTTGTAAATGCTTAAAATGTTGGCTGCCTGCTAAAGTTAATATTATCCTACACTCATTAGCCCACTTTTTTATGTGCGTACTGGATATGTGTCATAAAAATATGCATAAGATTTCATTTGAATTAATTTTTAATTAACATAATCACAATTAAATTAAAAAACACCGTAATTACTTATATAGCCTTTGTCTATGAAAGAATATAAAAAATATTATAAAATTTCTTGTTCAGGGCCCGGTTCCCCGATAACATTCACTCTTAGCGCTAAGAAGACTCAAAAAGATATATCTTACCAAAGATGTTTGTGTTCCTAAGTGTGTTCCCTGAAGTGTCTCTTAGGAAGCTTCTTAACACGCTGCCTCTAAGTTCGACGTAACAAAGTCGCTGTCCCAAGTGAAGGTGCTGAATTATTTGCGATCGATTAAGAAAGACAACGCTTTCTATACAAATGAAACATTACTCAAATTATTCCAGTAACATTTATTTTAACATAGTTTAGTTATCTGTAAAATATAGACTATTAATTAAATTATCAAATTGTCAGTAATACGGATAGACGAACTGGGTATCCCTCGCTAATCATCTAATAAAAATCATCAATAAAAAACAACCTATCTACAATAAACAGAGAGAGTTAGATAGGGAATATGGTCTGAGAAGATCCAGCAGCTCCATAATGGGTTGTCTTGGGAGGCAATTTTTGTAATTTAGCAACGTCAGGCAAATTGTCAAAAGGTTTTAAGTGTTGCAGAATAAAAAAAAATGGCATGGAGGTGTTGTGTGGAAGTCTGTTCCCCCTATGTTTCCCTGTAGTGTTTTTATCGCGTTTTTATCACATTATACGTTTATTCTTTATATACATTGAAAGTATTAATGGCTACTGAGATGTGTGTGCATTTATGTAATGTATCTTGATTGTTCTTGATTGTAAATCAATTATTTTTACAGCATGAATCATATTATATGTATAATATATATTTATTTTGTATGGAAACATAACAGTTTTAAAACAAACAGTAGAGAGAGAAAAAAGGAAAAAGACAGGCTATATGTTAAAAGACATAAAACTGTCAAATATGAAATATTTAATAAATTGTGTAATAGAATACACGATATTATTGCTTTTTAGTATAACCAATTCAAATCTTTAATCTTTCTACGTAATTATAAATGTAAACTCTGTAAACATAGAGGGAACAGACTTCGATGGGGAACAAACACCGGCGCCGTCTTTGATTCATTAGTTTTGATACCAAATAAATTCAACTGCATAAATAGCCCTGTATCCATTGTAAACATTTTTATTTTTAAGTCTTAAAATGTCCATAACATAAAATCATTGTCAGCATACCATAGTTTGACTTGTACTGCGCTGCACTGATTTCTAAAGACTGCGGCGATAGCGTTTTGCGCTCAAACAACGCTAAGAGAGAGCTTTCGAATGGCCCAGACCAACCTTACGAAAGTGTGACTTACAGAAGATATACTTAGCGTACGAACGTTTTGGGAATCGTGCCATAGAGTTAAGAGAGAGGTTAAGGAATAGGTTAAGAACTACTTAGCGATAAGAACTTTTTGGGGAACCGGGCCCTGGTTCTTCATTCTGATTGGTTGAAACGTTGAAATGGTCTAAGCCGTGATAAAATACCCCGGTAACCCCACGGTTCAGACCGCATTACAGAAGTATCACTGCGCCACTGTTGCTGCGTACTGATTTATGAAAATAAACACCACAGTCTTTAATCATATTTTAATTTTTTCTACAATTGCACAATTAATGGTGATATCCAGATAAATGTCCATTAATATTGCTGACTCAACTCGTCAATAAAGAGAAAACATTCTCTTAAGAGTTTCTAACTCAAATCCGTATTTCCGCTATCATCCACTAGATGGGGATCTTACCCAACTTAAACACTGAAACATTCACTCAACACTGAAGACACCAGCCGTTTCTCAATATGCGTTCTTGTCTGTGCTTGCGTTCTTGTACTGTTCCAATTCAAAGTTCGCATCAAGCCCAAGTTCACATAAAATCCCCGGATGTGTTCTTGATCCGCCCATTTTATCGAGGATGCATCAGAGGAGACTTGTGTGGACTTATGACAGCGAAGTTTCCCAGAATGCACTTCGCGTCAGGAGTTCGTTCTTCCGAGTCTGAACTTGCAAGTTCGAACTACGAAGGACACAAGTCCGAGTTTGGCGTACTTGGTATTGAGAAACAGCTACCGTGTAGTACCGTTCATGGCTCTGAATCTGATCTCTTACAAAAGTTCTTCACAAAAATGGAATTATCTCAGCTTTTAGCTGAAATTTTGAGAGGTGATAAGAGAACAAATGAAGGTAGGATGAAACTTTTTTTTTTTAAGCGGATGGTCTGTTCTTTCATTTGATATTTTATGTTTATTTAAAGAAGATATTTTTTCTGTAAAGAAGATCGAACACCGGCCGCGCAGCTCAGCGGCGCGCAGCGGCGCGCAGCGCCGCGCCGTTCTAAAAAAAATGTAACACATTGTTTTCTATGAGTGTACTCACACCGGCGCCGCCAGGTGGCGCCTGTCCGCGCCGCCCAGCTGTGACTCAGGAAGTTGTTCAAATCCCTGCTGCGCCACACAGCGCCACTCACATAGTTTAACGTTACATAACATCATATGTGTCCCAAATCATTAACAAGTAACATTGGCTGCTAACCTATATTTTGCATTTTGAACGAGACGCTATCTGACGAAGCTTGCGCTATTTAATGTGCACTTCCGGTTTACAATACCTCCGAGTTCTCCTAGGCGTGACGCGACGCGGCGCTGCGCGGCACTGAGCTGCGCTGCCGGTGTGCGATCCCCTTAAGGCATTCAACTAAAACTGGGTGGCAACTTAAAAAAAAACGCTGACGGGGAAAGAGTTAACATTAAGCATGCTTCCACGTATATTTGATTATCACTCCAACAGTTGCACGATATGTTAATGTATATTTTAAATGAATGTTGATTTATAAAAATAAACACCACAGTCTTTAATCATATTTTCATTGTGTCTTTGCTGCGTCTGTGTTGATTGTGAACTGCGCTCTGTTTCAGTCACACTTGATTCTGAGGAACTACTTTGTTTGGCGGAAGAGTAATATTTATACTAATATAATTACAACTTATTTGTGTTTTTTTTTTTTATGAAATCCTGCTAACGTTATGCATATGAAGTAACCGTTTTATAAAAGCAATAAACCCTGCAGAGCAGTGGGGTTACAGTGCATTTTATAACAGCTAAGGGGCGTTGTTAGGCACGACGCGAAGCGGAGTAACCCACTGCTTCTTGGGGCCTATTGCTTTAATAACTTTTGCGCTTGCTCACAGCATTCCCACAGCTGCTCTGTTGCTGATGACTGGATTTTTTGTTGGGCGTCTCGTCAAAGGGAGTTGTGAGCATTTTCATGTAAAAGCAGTAGAAACCGCTGCCTTTCAGATATGCGTGTTATGCATGGAAAAAATTTAATCTTCATCACTTATCATGGAGTCCATGGCCAGGGAAAGGCTATGGCTAAGCGTTCCCCAGCCTTACACACGCTCCGCTCATGCTTGGTGGGGCATGTGGTTGGGGGGTTGTTTTCTTGTTTGTTCTAAACACTACGTGTCGAACATGGCCATCTGCGTGTAGCCACTGTTGAGTATACTTTGAAAGCCGCGTAAAAAAGTTTACTTCATGGTTGCTTAGCTACGAAAGATGCCTATTTGCGTATTTAACACACATTTTTAGACGTAACATGAACGGCCATGGGACGCTACAATGAAGGGATCGGCAAGTGACTTTGGCCGCGGGCCAATATTTTTTTTAGACAGTAGATGGCAGGCCAGCTGCTGTTGCCACACTTATGTGTCTTATTTTGAATTAGCCTAGTATAGGCTATCTGATCTTTTGTCAAGCAATATTGTCTTTATTTCCTATTTAAAAGACAAAAGACCTAATTTAAAATAGCTAAAAGAATGGTTGTTCTGGTGTTTCTTTGTCTGTTTGCGCAGTAGGCTGGTGGAAGAGTTTTGTGCAGCATTTAATGCAAATATTTTTTATCAGGTAATAAATTTTATCAGTGTGTTATACTCGAATAAATAATAATGAAAAAAGTTCAAAAGTCGGAATGTAAGGGGCTGGACACACCAAAATTTTTAGGGAGCGTGCACACCAACGCTTTTACGCCCACGGCCGGCGCATTTTTTCGAATGTTTCCAATGGAAGCTCTGCGTTTTTCAAATAAGCCAGCAGCTAGCGGGTTTTTTCCGCGCTGAAAACCGACGCTTTTCAGACTCGTTTAAAAGTTTTGGTGTGTCCAGCCCCTTAAACGCGTCTGAAAACGCCTTGAGGACACCGAATACCAGCTGTTTTTCAGCTGAGTGCCAGCTTTCTTCAGCTGAGCGCTTTGGTAGCTGTGATACTTCAGCTGTGAGCCGGTTGGTTGCTGTGGTAATGTCCCGCCCCTCCTCCACTGTGATTGGGCGGCCGTGTGAGAACTGACATTGACGAGCGGAGCTTTTCTCCCAAAGTTGAATCTCTTTCAACTCTAGACGCTCAGCGCCGAGCGCGGAAAAACCGCAGAGCGCCGGTTTTCAGCGCGGAAAACACCCGCTAGCTGCTGGCTTATTTGAAAAACGCTGAGCTTCCATTGGAAACAATCGAAAAAATGCGCCGGCCGCGGGCGTAAAAGCGTTGGTGTGCACGCCCCCTAAGTGAATGAGACTTACAGGAGAGTATGGTTGCTATTCAAACCCTTATTAAAATGGCTGTAATCTGTTACCACAATAGTACCTGATCTGTTTAAATGATTTCATTGGTAGTATATGTCTGCTAAGGTATTAAATAAAAAAATTGTCTAAACCTGTTTCATTTATTTTTTCTATTTTTGATCCGAGTGCACAAGAAGATAATCGGAAAACAAGTTTTTTTTGGTTTTTTTAAGTTCAGAAAAAAATAATGGAAAAAGTAGTTTTTCTTTATTTTCTTTTTGGTTTTAATTTGAAAAAACGGTTGACGGAATGAAACATGGGGCCCTATTTGTAAACCTTTATAGAATAAAAATAAAATAAAAAATAGTCTGATTTTTAAAAAACAAATATAACCGGCATGCATCTCGCGCTGATCACCGATGATCGATTCTGCACATCTCAAACAAGCCTTTTGTTTTTAAAAGTAGGCAGGATTATAATACATTATATCCAAACAGTGCTGTCAGAAATCGTGACGTCATTTGACTTGCTCGTTCCTCCAATGACTTCATGTAAAATTTTGATAGACAGAACCTATAGCCAATTAGATAACCAATCCAACAATCTTTGTGTGATGTTTAATTTCTTGGTGTGGAAATTGCATTTTATATGCTAACATAAGGATAAATAATAAGAAGAACGAACGTGTATGCATGTAAACAAAAGACATTTTTATTTTATTTCCATAAGACATGATAACAATATGTAGGATGTCAATGATGACAACAGTATGGTGAATATCAGGGAAGTGACTGCTCTGTAGCTACCTGGTGGGTGGAGAACTGGGTAGTGGGGTAGTGAGCGAGAATATTCAAATGTAATGTGACGACAAGGCGTGTAACCTCACAACAGAGCTGATTTTGAAACATGAAATCTGAGACTCAAGGCAGAGGACATTCAGAAACCTGTATCACACTCAAAACAAAACTTTTTCCAAGTTTGCATGTGAGGGAAGCACCAGAGACACAAAAGAACCCCCCAAAACCCAGAAAAAGTGAGTTTTTCATAATATGTGACTCTGTGTATACAAATATAAACTCAGAAAAGAAGTGACTGCTGGATTTTGCTGCTGTATGAATAAACCCAAAGAAAAATATGACTTAGATTATGGATTTGTTATATAATCAGAAGTTTGTGCTTTATGTGAGCATATCATTGTAAGGTCCAGTTTATTGAATCTAGCTGGCCCACAGAGTTTCATAATGAGGAAACACAAAACTCAGTTGAATGTTGCTTTATTTAAAATACCACACAATGCAAAGATATAATGTGGTTACTTAAAAAATAATTAACCTCTGAGAGGCTATGTAATATAGTAAATATAGTCACTGTGTGTAGATAAATGTATAGAGTTAACCAGTTAAAACTCATGAAATGCAGATTAATCCGATTACAGAATCAATCCAGATCAGAATATATACCAGCAAACAGAATATATTTGATTAAATACATGAATATAAAAACACAGAATCACTCATACTATCAGTACATGTCATATTTGTGAAATCCAGACTAATGTCCCACAAAGTTCATTGATTTCGATCTTTGGCATGACCTTACTCAGTCAATTAACAGTTTGTTCTTTACATAATGTACAGTTTCAGATAAATCAGAATAATCTCTAGTGAAACAATCAGAGGCTAAAATAAGTGGGAAAAAAAATCCACTTTAACAGATGATCAGTATGCTGCATCAAAACATTTTAAAGTATATCAAACATATCTTACATTTTAGCATCATGACTTTAACATAGTCAATGTCAAACAGGCATAATTAATATATTGTGTAAGAAAAGACTTTAAGATTGTAATGTCTAGAATAATCATACTGTATAAAATATACATATGCGAGCATTATTAAAGCAATGCGTCTCAAAATGCAGTGGTTTACAGTGAATATAGAGACGCTACAGTAAGTGTTATTGTCAGAATCACGTTTTTAAGAGAGCTGTCTAATACAGTTGAAAATACGATGTATGATGTTAAAGTAATATTCTTCATGTGACTACTACTCACTCTGAAATCTATTCTGTCCATTGATTTTTTCAAATGAGGAGCTCTTTTCCAAAACGCGATAAACGCCATTTTTAAAAAAGAATGTCATGTCATGTGATGTCATTTGGCTGTGTACTGAACCTATTCACTGCTCCATGAACGTTTCATGCCAAATCACTACATTTCCTTGTTAAAATGTAGGTTCAAGATGCCGTTCTTTTCCAAAACGCGATAAGCCTATTTTTAGCCTAAACACGATTTATCCTCTCGACCAATCAGAATTTGATAAGCGTTTGACGCACGCAATCCAATGGCGGCGCTCTGAACAGATGTTTATTTATGTTCATTCATTCCTCAAAATGAGGATTAATGTCATGTTAATACATCATCCGGAGAATACCCGTTTGCAAGGTGATCTTCATCAAAGTGTTTGGTATGTACAACTTTCGTTTCAAAACTGGCTCGTTTAATACCGTTTTGTAGGTTTCTCCTTCACGATAAAGTTTTTTTTTCCTGTGAAGAAGCCTGCTAACATAACACGAAAAGTACTGAATAGTTTGATAGTCTGCTAATAGACAGACTGGCGTTTGATACATTGACCATAATAAGGTGCTATTGTAGATTGTGGGTAGTGCAAAAGTACAAAATGGCTAGTGAACAAAGAGGTTCCTAACGCCCTGCTAAGAAGAAAACTGAAATGGTTGAGGGAGTAATAGCAAGTTAGTTATGTGTAATTCTGTTTATTTCATACTGGCCCCAATGTATATCTGAATAATTTACTTATTAATTTACAGTATGAAGAGTCCCTGAGTATTTGTTGCATGTTCTCTTATTTGTGTTTTTTTTTTAAAGAAAAAACATCAATTTATGGAAAAAAAATTACTTTTAATTTATAATCAACAATATTGTTGTTTGATTTAATTATCATTATTTAACATGTTCAGACTGAGCAAAAAAAAAATTTAACAGAATAAATTGAATATTCACAAATTGTGTGGGTCTAGGTAAAAAATTTACTTTTTCTGAAAACTATTGAAATGGATTTATAGCTTTTTTGGGAAAGAACTCATCAAATATTGCAGGCAGCCATTTTATCCGTCATATCTGTCACTTCTTTTTCTTCTTCTCTCAGAATCTTTGGATTCTTTTCTGTGAAAGTCAGTCCAGAGTCTGTCTCGATGGAATCAATATTTGTACTGAATTTGATTAAGTCTTCTTCAATGCTTTTTATTTTTTGTTTTATTTTTTGTTGTTGTTGTTTTTGTTCCTCTTCTGCTTCATTAGGTTTTTGTTGTTCCTCCTTTCCTTCATTAGAGATCTCATAGCATTTAAGTTCGCGTTCTCCATCTTTTTTCTCTAGAATGATGACCTTAAAGAAATGAGTTGGCAAAGCTTTCCCAAACTTTGACATAAAATCACGCATGATTTTTTCTTTTTTCTTCTTTTCCTTTTCTACATTGGCTTCTTCTGTAATGCCTTTTTCAGTAAGGTATTTTTCAGGACAGTAAAGTGGACCAGTGTATATATAGGCATTAGAATAATCTTCGTCTTGAACATATTGTCGACAGAGTTCCTCCAATCTTTTCCATTTTCCCCTGTTTAGGTCTTTATGCTGTGGTACGATGTTGCTGAGGAAGAATGTGTCATCATTTGCTTCCTGGCACCACTTGTGGTTGGCAGCAGCAGCCAGATGACCTCTATCATAGTCTGTATCACTATAGGGACCCAAACTCTTAGGTGCTCTGTGATTTTTATTAGTTGATTCGTCGAAACAAAACTTATAATTTGAATTAGCAGGCCCATTTATAGTTTGATTGTTTAGTTTCTCAAACACCCATGCAGCATTCAGTTTTTCATTGTCGTACTTCACAACAGAAGAAGTTCTCACAAACAACTCATACCGATTCTCATTCTGATTGTGAAATTTGGGTTCTCCATCTATAAATTTAAGCCTGTCTTTTTGTTTCTGTATAGGTGGCTGTTTATCACTGATGCTGAATTTGGTAAGTGGGATATAGATTCCTTGAGGAACTGAGTCACTTGAAGACTTTTCTGAAGCATTATCTGCTGCTATGTTGCTTCTTTTTGATTCTGTTTTGTCATTCTCTGAATTTTCTGAATCCTTTCCTGCCCTGTTTCCCCTCTTCCTGGGTTTAGTCTCTTCAGGTATATTGTCTGCACTGTCCCCCGAGTAATGTTGTGTTTCTGCTGGACAATCATATGAATTTGATCCAGTTAAATCCTCTTTGAGCTCAGACTGAGTATTAGTTGCATCATACTCTGACTCCTTCTTTAGCAACATTTGTAAAATTATTACGACAGACCAGTGTTCTCTTCTATTATTTTCATGTGGCAAATTCATCCGTTGTGTTTTACCCCAAGCTTTTTTAATATCATCTACTGGCCACAAACTTGTGTCATCTTTTTTAATAGAATATTTATTTTCAATCTCCTCTTCAGCTTGTCTCAGAAAAGTTCCTAAATATGCCAGCAGGTTTTTTTCTATCTCATGTAAAGGTGCATTTGGTGCATCTCTTCCTCCTTTATGCAGAGTGTCATTAGGATTACTATGATATCCAGGAATTAGATACCGGTTAGACATTTTGACCTGAAGATCCTATAATTTCATTATTGAAGCAAAGACAAAAGTTTGGTCAGCACCTCTTCTATGTCAAAGAAAGAAAGAAGATGCCCACTTTAGTTTTAAATATATGGTTACCTTCAAGGTCCTGTAGCCCTTATATTGTATGGTAACACTTTACAATAAGTTTCAGTAGTTAACATTTGTTAATGTATTAACTAACATGAACATTTTAACATTTTAATTTAATTTTTGCATCTTGAAATAAATATGTTTTATGTTCTGTATGACTCTGTGTTGTGTTTGTTTCCTGTTTAAAAGATAACTGAGACTTTAAATCTCCTTTATAAAAGCTTTACAAAGCATAAATAGTCCTCACTTTAGATGAGCTCACAAAAATAGTTAGCTGACCACTTCTAAATGTTTTATAACTACCTGAATTAATCATGAATTACAGTAGGAATATGTGTTAATGAAGCATTTATTAACACACTGACTAACTTATTACTATATGTGTAAATAATAATATGTATAAATGAATGTTTAAATAGTTTATTAATCATTTATTTACACTTCCTAAATGATCTTATGAACCACTGACAACATCTTAATAACTGGTCTGTAAATAATGTAATACTTATTTTAGAAATTATGAATTGACCATTAATAAAGTATGAAAAGACAATTATTAAACACATTATATATATGCTTATAAATCAAGAATAAAGCATTGATAAACTATTTACTAATGTCTATTAATGTTTAACAAATAAAGAATTGACTATTTAGTAATGCTTAACTAATGCTTTACTAATGCTTCATAGTGTGCAGTTATTATAAAGTGTTACCCTCTCATGAAAACGCAAATGTGGAATAAAGTCTTTTTTTTGTGCACAAAAAGTATTTTCGTCGCTTCATGAAACAAAGACCACAGTAGTCACATAGACTATTTTAACAATGTTTTTACTGCTTTTCTGCAATTAAAGCGCTTGGGTTTCATTAAAAATGTCTTCATTTGTGTTCCAAAGACTTAAAAAGGTCTTACAGGTGTGGAAAGTTTATTTTCTTTGTGCTTTCATAAAAGTTTTAAAGAGAATCTAATGTTTGCTTGTCCAAAGAAAACACAACCATTAGGTCGTATAATATTTTCACATACTGTACATCATTTTCAACAATGCATTTTTCAGCAATGTATGAGCCTTTTTGCAATGTACATTTTTTTTACAGGTGTAATTAAAGACGTTGCTTCATGTCCTGCAGTGTATAAAAATGTTAATAATAATGATTATAATAATATTATACACTGTAAAAAGTGAAAGCTGCTCTACTTAAAAAACTAACTTTAATTGGTTACACCTAAAAAAAATTGGTTTTATAAACTTAAAAAATTACTTTTTACAGTGTGGGTAAAACATTTAAAAAATGACCCAACTAAAACTTTGTACAAAAGCACTGGGTTATCTGGGTTGTTTTAACCTTAACTGTTTTAGTGTGTGTAGCATAATGCACAAAGTATAAGAAGAGAGATGTGTTAATAAAAATATACATAATAATAAGCACAAAACATAAGATCTTGAGTTGTAGAACTATCTAGTACTAAAGTCATTGTGCTATCTTTATAGACATTTTATTTTCCTCCTATGTTTTAGTTTCAATTGTTATTTAGTACTAAAATGGTTCCCTTATGATTACTAGTCAGTGAACCACTTTAAGTGTTTTTAAGCATCATTTTTGAGAGTGTGCTTTTTAAAATTTTAGTTCTTATAAAATTGGTTGCACACATTTTAAAATGAATTGTGGTTCACAGTATATACCTGTATGTCTCAAAAGGTTTTACATTCCATAACATCCTAAATAAAGTCTAATTATTCTGACAATAGTGTAAAGTTTTATTGTGTGAAAATATTTTTAGCAACTTGAATTATTATATTTTAAATTTTTAATAAAGACATGGCAAAACATCCAATCTGTCATACAATTACATCTACTTAAAAGCATTTTACCAAACATGTAAACTTTACTGCACTGAAAAAAATGATTCATTGAATTTAATAAATTTTTTTAAGGTAAGTGGTTGTAATCAATTTATTTAAGCTACTTTTAAAAAAAAAATTTTGTTTAAATGTAGCTTAAATAAATTGATTACAACCACTTACCTTAAAAAATTTTATTAAATTCAATGAATCATTTTTTTCAGTGTACTTGCCTTTTGTTTAAAATAATAGATTATAATTAATGCATCGTGACAGTATTTGTTTACATTAAATGTTGCTAATGTTTATTAGTAGTGAAAAGCAGATTTTTAAGTCCTCACCTTCTACAGCATTCATGTGCAGTAAAGCAAAATTCACCGTAATATTTTCGCCAGCATATGAAAATTAAATTGTGCCTCACATCAGGTTTCTGCATTATATATACACAGTTCTGTCACAGACGTCACACACATGTATTTTAATCTGTTTATCAATATGTGTCACACCCTGTTATGTTTCAATGCTCTCAAACTTGAAAATCTTGAAACACATATTTGTCCAGATTTTTGTGCTCTGAGTTATATCTTCTCTATATCTTATGTCATTGCAGGAAATATGTGCCCTAACTCGTGAGAAACCCATGCAGTACATAGACACTACACATTAACACTTACATTTTAGCTTTGTCATGCTTGTATGTTAAAAGTATTCATGTAATTCAAACATAAATCTACACATGTACAGTATGTGTTATACGGTTCTGTATTTTCAGATATGAAATTAATACTTAGTTCACTAGGACACATAAACAGCTGGGAGTAACTATGACTATAAAATGCCTGGTTTGTTGAAATAGTATTATTGTAAAAATATTCTTGTAAAAATTAGTTATTCATCATTCTTATCATTGTATAATGCAAATGTGCAAGAAAATATTTTCTTTGCTGTCATTATTTCCAAACATTTGATGCCATTTATGCCACCAAATATGTTAATAATGTTAAGTATGATACTTAAACATTTTTAAATACATATTTGTCTTTCCCAGTACTTGTTGCATGTAGGAATAGTGGTTTTAGCAAAGGAAATTGTATATAAGTGTTGCACATAGCAGGCTTTATAAAAAGTCAGAAAAAATGGGGGGCCTGTGCCCCTGGTATTAATAATCTTTTTAATTTTTTGGGGCATTTTGGCCTTTATTTAGTGGAGAGAATACAGGAAAGTATTGGGAAAAGATAGGGGAGCGGGAGCGCACTGGTGCTATATATGTTGGCACACTAACCTCATACAGTTTTAGAACAATATAAGGATGAGTAAACGATGACAGAATTTTCATTTTTGGGTGAACTATCCCTTTAAGGCCATCACTCTTTCAGGTTTGTCATTTGCACTCATTCCATACTGAGCTGTAGTTTGTAATAACAATATTTTCGTAGGCATTGCAGTGAAGTTTTGCTCAACTCTTTCTTTAACCTCTCAAGTAAAACAGGAATAATTCTGACATTGTGTAGTGTTATACGTGACCAACTCGCTGTTCTGTTTTATTGTTGTTTATGAATTGACATGCTGATGATGAAGTGAACCAATAGCACAGCAAATGGTCTTGCATGTCTCATTCATTTACTTGATTTCTTCTAGAAAGATTCATTTTTTTAAATCCTAAAGGTTGAAATCTTATTCCTAATGCAACACATTTTTTTTTTATTATGTGAAAACAATATCTTCAGTTTCATGTTGCTGCTACTAAACACCTCTTCTTTCCAGTAAAATCACTTAATGTTAGCCGTTGAATAACCAGCAGATCTATCTGGTCCACTGAACTTAATGATGAGATGTATGAATGAAGAGAATATTAAGCACATCGAGAGACATATCAACACATCATATTAGTAACAATGTTTTAGTAATATTGGTTCATTATCTCCCTTACAACACGATTGCTTTGATATGAGTTTGCCATTTCTGTGCACATTAATCCTGATATACCTGAAACTATTGACCCTGATGAGAGGATTGTGAAATTTCAGAATTAGAGTTTACATTTAAAAAGCCAACTGTCTTAACAAATGATGATTAAAATGTCTATGTATACAACTATATTTGACTTTTGAATTATTAGTTAAATATGTGACACTGAAATATTGTTTTTTAGTGGAGCCAGTAAATATTTTGTCAGGGCAAGTGAAAACCTGAACCACTGGCCCGACCAGGCCAGTATAAAAAATTATCTTTGTCCTATCTTTGCCAAAGGTGATTGAAACACCTGATTTTAATAATACTTAAACATGGGTCCCAGTTTGGGGTGGAAGATGTCCACAATCTACTTTATAAATAAGAAATCAGTAATAAAGTAAACTGCACATAATAAAGTAGAGTAAAGAATGTCTTGTGAGTAGCAAAATGTTTTCCACTTTGTTATGGTTATGTTTCTCGTTTTAGGTTTCCATTTCTTATAATGTTTCTGTTTCTTCTTTCGTTTTCTTGTCTTCAGTCTCTTGTCTTTGTTTCATTTTTTTTGTCACCGAACCACTCCTCTTACTGAGATGTTTAGCAAAGGAGTCATGCAGTAGTTCCTGTTTTGCAGTGCTGAAATGTTTCCTTTTATGTTGTGTTTTGAATAAGCTAAGAAACCTTTATGTCAACTGTATTGTTCTTGCTATACACTCACCTAAAGGATTATTAGGAACATCATACTAATACTGTGTTTGACCCCCTGTCGCCTTCAGAACTGCCTTAATTCTACGTGGCATTGATTCAACAAGGTGCTGAAAGTATTCTTTAGAAATGTTGGCCCATATTGATAGGATAGCATCTTGCAGTTGATGGAGATTTGTGGGATGCACATCCAGGGCACAAAGCTCTCGTTCCACCACATCCCAAAGATGCTCTATTGGGTTGAGATCTGGTGACTGTGGGGGCCATTTTAGTATTTTACCATTGTGCAAATAGATAAGTCTATAGGCATGTTCCCATCTGGAAATTCTCAATAGTATTTCTTAAAATTGGAAAGATAGATCGCAAATTTGATCATGGATCATGATTATTTGTGGTATGATCATATTTTCGAGCAACAGACTACACTCAGGGCTGCTGAAAGGAAATGCAGCAAGTCTAACAACCGGGCAGAACCCTGTCACTACCAGTCTCTCCTCTCCTCTTTCTCTGCTGCTGTCACTACAGCTAAAGCATATTTCTTTACCACCAAGGTAACTGAAAACCTACAACACAAGGCAGCTGTAAAAAACTTTTAAGGGTGTACTCACACTATTCAAATCAAACCACGCTCGGGCACGTTGATCCCTCTGTGCCGTGCCCGCGGGCGCAAATTGGTTAATCGTGCCCTGGCTGGGTTGCAGGGGTGGGCTGGAGTGCAGTTCACTTGGGCTCAGGCGCGGAAGACACAGTGTGATCGCTAAACGCGCCAGAGCACATTTCAAAAGGAGAGACGTGAATTGCATGACCACTCATCTTCATCTGCCTTCGTTAAAACTTTATAATGTGCGCAGCAGAGTTACGTGAATGTCTACAGTGCAGGTCAACTAAGCAAAATGATAGGCATGTGAGAGGACTGTTCGTCATTGCCCACCAAACTACTCTTTATAAAAAACTCTAAATAAAAAACACAGACTTAACATTACAATGGATTCCAGTGTTAAGAGAGTGCTTTACTTCCTTGTAATCTCCAGGCTGTACTACTACAATGCTTTTCTTTCTGGCCTTCCTGTACAGTCTATTTAACCACTCAAATTGGTTCAGAACGTAGCAGCTCGGCTTATCTTCCAGAAGCCCAAAGGGCTCATGTAACGCTGCTCTTTATTTCTCTCTACTGGCTACTAATTAAAGCGCATATCAGGTACAAGTCGTTACTACTCACTTACAGAACTTTCACTGGGACTACACCGGCATACCTTTATACATTCCTACATCCAGAACTTTACGTTCAGCAAATCATGTCTACAGCACTAGTAAATATTTTGGCAGGGCAAGTGAAAACCTGAACCACTGGCCCAACCAGGCCAGTATAAAAAAGTATTTGCGTTAAAGGATAATTCCGGTATTTAACACTTTGAGTCTCATTTCTGGTTTGTTTTGGATGAACTACAGTGATGGACACAGAAATTTTGACAATGGGTCGTGTCTTGAGTTTTTGACTCGTTTAGAAGCATCTCTTGACTGCTTTAGAATGGAAGTCAATGGCCATGCACAAACATGTCATTAAAACAACACTTAACGTTCATTTTCAAAACTGTGCTACTCACCGAGTGGTTCGTGGTGTTCGTTGATGATTAAAAACAAGTTGTGTAGCGAAATACAGTTTCTCTCGTGTTTTATTTGGCATTTTGTAAAATTCCATTGACTTCTCTTGGAAGACTGTTTGCTCGCTGATATATCACTCCGCCGCCGGGAAACAGAAAAGGGTCTGTTTGTTTTTACATGTGTTGTAGTTTTTTCGCTCGGTTTCTCTCAGAAGAAAATGTTCCCATATTTGTAGGGCTGGACCAGAATATTCGAATATTCGTTCCGTGGGTTGACATTCGATTTTCAGTTTTGAGATTTGAATATATATATAAATATTTTACAGCGTTAATGCAGAGCTTTTGCCAAGCAGGAAGTGCGCTTCACGCTCCCGCTCTATAGGTGGCGCAGACAGACCAACATCCATAGCCAACAGCCACCAAACGCCACCAGTGTGGAAGAGATCGCCTTGAACGTAAAGCGCGCTTCCTGCTTTGGCATTTACGCTAATAGTGTTGTAAATAACGTTCAGTTTCTTGCAAAAACTGATTGATTTGCTTCACAAGATGTCAATATGTCACACGGAGTTATGGGGGATTACTGTTGTATTGGATATATATGCTTTAGCTCTTAAAGTGTGTGGATCTGTTGACTTGCATGACGGAGCACTGGGGTTTCTGCTAAATATCTTCTTTATTGTTCAGCCGATGAAAAAAACATATTGGATGGTGTAACTGTTATAAATAAACTTGATTTTGAAAGTATACTACCGTTTTATTACAGTTTGTTGGACTACGTTCATTCATGCTTCAGACTCAAATATAGAGCGGAAGTATATACGCGGTTGTGAGGTATCTGAAAAAATAGTTCCACTATAGCAAATAACACGGATTGAAATCATACATTGCGCCAATATATTTGTTTTTAGTCATCGACAAACACCGCGAGCCACTCGGTGAGTGGTGCAGTTTTGGGGATGAACGTTGGGTGTTGTTTTGATGACGTGTTTGTGCATGGTCATTGACTTCTATTCTGAAGCGGTCGGGAGACGCTTCTAAATGAGTCGAAAACTCAAGACTCGACCCATTGTCAAAATTTCTGTGTCCATCACTGTAGTTCATCCAAAACAAACCAGAAATGAGACTCAAAGTGTTAAATACCGGAATTATCCTTTAAGTCCTATCTTTGCCAAAGGTGATTGAAACACCTGATTTTAATAATACTTAATTGTTATATATATATATATAGACGGTTTCAGCAGTAACAACATAAACAAGCGGCTGTCGCGGCTCGCAATAACTTCCGGTAAAGTCCGCTAATAATAAATAACAACAAAGTACTTTAAACGTAGTTTATTTATATAACAAGCAAAACAACAACAAATACATTACCTAGGAAACCAAAACATTTGTTATTTTTGACGAGGCATTTGTTCAAGAGATCAGTTTAGCAACTAGTTAGACCATTAAAAAAACGAAACCGGAAGTAAGGTTCGGATCCAGACGTGTATCACGTGCGTCCGATGAAATCATCTATATATATATATATAGAAATATGCTTTATGAAGTGTTTCGTTGCAAAACGAGATATATCCATTTTTTAACATTTTTGTCAAAACATGTTTATTATTATGTTATCATGTTATAATTTAGTTTTATGGTGCTACTTAGCTGTTTTTTTTTAAGTTATGAAGGTTTAAATTAAAACAAACCAACTGCAGTTGCATTGAAATTAATTGGAATGCACAACCAAAAAACAAGATTTCTGAACAATTAGAAAAACGGTGGTTATCTCGTTTTGCAACGAAAGTCTTCATATATATACTATAAAATGTTATAGGAATTAAAACATATATATTTCGTAGATTAAACTGGAAACAGTCGGTGGTCGCTGGGTAGTCATCGGCTGGGAGTCACGTTGAAGGAAGGCCAATAGTGGTGTGGTGTGCTGAGGTTCATGCCAGCAGGAACTGGGTCTGTTAGTCTCAGTGTCCAGTTTCCCTGAGAAGATAGGAAAAGAGAAACAACAATCTATTAGTGTAAGGGCCACTCGCATGTAATGCAATTGTCATACATAACGGATGAATATCTGCTCGGTTCCGGACAAGCTAACTATTGCGGGATAAGTATATTTACAAGATGAGTTATGTGAATGCTTTGTTAAATATAAATATCTTTAGTTTAAAAATAAAATGACTGTGTCTGATTCTGGAACATTGTTGGGTAAATCATTCTAGAGCTTAGGGGCTAAGTAGAAAAATGATCTAAAACCTTTAGACACTTTTGATATTTTAGGGATATTTAAGTGACCAGAATTTTGTGACCACAGTGTACGCGATGGATTGCATTCTGAATTCTCGAAGATAAGAAGGTGTTAGGCCATTTAAAGCTTTATATGTGATTAGCAATATTTTAAAACGTATGCAATATTTAACTGGTACCCAGTGTAAGGATGCCAAAATTGGGCTTATGTGATCATACTGATCATACTTTAGTGATAAAAAATTACTTGCACTTCTTAGAAGTCGAGTAAGCACTTTTTTGAGTTTTGAAACAGCTTGTTTACCTGATTTGTGTGACAACCCCCCAAGTAATGAATTACTATTGTCTATCCTTGAGGTCATAAAAGCATCAATAAGCTTTTCTGCATCTGATGCTTTGGTTAGAACCTGATCTTTCATTCAAAGCCCATGTATCTGCGCTCACCAACAATCTTAACTTTCGCCTTTAAACATTATATCAATCGATAGACTGCTTTAATTATCAAGTTAGGAGAAGAATAGTCTCTCAATTGCTGTTACCTATTTTGGACTATGCAGATATCATATGAAGAGTTTAGTTGCAAAACGAGATAAATCCATTTTTTAACATTTTTGTCAAAACATGTTTATTATTATGTTATTATGTTATTATTTTGTTTTATGGTGCTATTTATCTGTATTTTTTTAAGTTATGAAGGTTTAAATCAAAACAAACCAACTGCAGTTGCATTGAAATTAATTTGAATGAACAACCAAAAAACGAGATTTCTGAAAAAACGGAGTTATCTCATTTTGCAAAGAAACTCTTCAAATTCTTTGTAAATGCAGATTTGTGATCAGAACAAAAGCATTTCACCTCATGCAAAGAGAAATTGATAAGCCACAAATCAAGCAAGACTCCCTATATTAACATACTCTAACGCACAAAAACACTTCATGTGGTTATGTGTTTATGTGTTTATGTTGTTTCACATGTTCCTGTTAAGAAGAAACCAAGCATATATCCACATTTGGTGAAGGTCGCCGATAAATGTAAGCTTCAGCGCAAGTTCTATCAGGAAAACTCTAATGCCACGTCATTCATTTCACTAGATCTGGGCAATCACCTCTGATACTGGGAGTATTTAAATCCTTTGCTCACCTGTCTCTGCGTTCACAGACATCGACGTCAGGATTCACACGCGCAATTTCCAGTGCATACATGGCACCAAAGGCCTTGTTACCCGTAACACGCTGATTTAAATGTCGAGTGATTCTATCGGGCATTTGAACTGTTTTCCTAGGATCCTTTCATCCAGCAACATCTGGCTGCTCTTTCTCATCTACTACTCATCCTTTCCAAAGTTACGGTAACGTTACACGTTTCGTTTCTCCAGCATCATCATCGTGTGGAGCTCTCATAGAAAGCCACAGACTTTAAATAGGGAAGTTTGCAAGTTTCCTTAAAAGTGCGTAACGCTGCACAGGGAAGGAAACGATATGCCGTTTCTTTTATGAACAGTGCAAGTACATTTGGTTGATTCGTAAAGTGTAAACATAACATTATTAACTGTCGCACACTCTGAACGCCCGCAGCAGATGTCACTAATCATCACTGATTGGCGATGCGCTGCACCTGCACGCTGGCAGTGCCGCAGCGGGTTTCGGAGAATGCCGAAGGTTGACATCTCCCTAATCACAGGATCTTTGTCCTACATCTACTATACGAAATGCTCCACTTATTATTGGTTCTGAACAGTTAGCGGGTATCTTAGAAAGCAAGACATCGATCGACTCGGATGATCGGCTGTTGCTCGCAAAAATTTGTGTTTCCTTTTTAGTATTTCCCTTAAATCAACTAATTTAAGGTACCATGTATTTACTTGCTACTCTATAACAATGCATGTTGCATAATGCCTAACAGTTATTCATGCCTAACTGATCAACGGCAAATATTAACCATAGATATTCACCCACCTGACCCTAATTACAGACTTCAATAAGGATACGGGAATACGCTATTTTACGTATTTAAAATCTTACGTCATATAGCGTAGCTCACATATTTGCTAAGCAAATCGTAAGTGTGTGTGGTCGAATGGCAACAGTAATGCATATTGTCAATTTTATCGAGCACGGGTTACAGCATTTATGTTTTATCTAAAGCTTTGTGCTTTAAGATCTTCAGTTATTAAAGTAGGTTTGATGAAAATTTTTTTTCAAAAACCCCAAAGCTCAAAGTCTATCACTAAGCAGACATTCCCATTTACAAAGATACCAGGATAGTAAAAATCCGTTGGGGATTGAGAAAGTTATGATATTTTTCATATTAGAAATCAGATGAAAAGTTATATGGATGTATATGGAATGTGTGTGACCAAAATGCTGCTTATTCACATGTTTTTGCTTATAACTTCCTCATTCTCAGATATTTCAATGAAATTTCATGCATAAAGTACATGACCGCTTCACCTTATAACTGTACTTCTCAAATGAGACTTTATTCCAGATCTCGGTCAACTTCTCATCGAAGCTCATTTGCGTTGACCATCCTATCTTTATTTATCTGGATTACCGTCTCCTAAGGTAAGCTCTGTTTTTCATTATAGTGGATTGGCTGATTGCATGCTTTTACAACCGAAAGTCGGCAAGGACCATGTTACAGAGTGACATGGAGACGGAGATGTGGTTGCATCAGTTTAAACCATTTATAAGCACACTGTGCGTTGCTTGCGACGCAGGAACCCAGTGCAAGTGCATGGGTAGGCTACAGCGGATGTTTGGACACTGTAGAAAATGTAATGTGACTGTTAGCTTTAAAATTCAAAGCACATAATTCCAATTTAAAGTGCCGTTGAACGTTGGCAACAGATGGGTCGCTGGAAATGGCGGTGCACCAGCTATAACTGCAGGTTATAAACACAAATTCATTCTTGTTTTAACATGGAACCCAAAGGAAATAATGTCAGTTTTATACTTGTTTGAGTGGTGTAATGTTCGTATCTATTGTTGTTCGATTATCTATGTGTATTAACTATTTAATTTTAATCATCATAGGCTGTTTTAATGAAGTCCAATATGACAGGACAAATGGAATGCGTCTGAAATAACACGTCATAAGTTTTATTTACTTTAAAACGAATTTCGTTTCATAACTTGGTTCTAATTTCATTCTATGTTTTGTTTTAAGCCCGGAATACACCACAGGATTTTTGCACTTCTACAAGATGCAGCAGCAAACACACTGTGCGGTGATCATGCTGAATTTCTGGAAACTATTGGAAGCTATCTTGGACACAAGACTTGGAAGACGTCCGTCTTTGAGCCTCTCCCGTTGTATGACACTGCACCACTGACAAAGAGCACAATCACAGAAATCATGCAGTTAATCCCGGGCTTAAGGTTATGAATCTAGATAACTTTACAAGGAACTTTGTCTGGAATAAGATGAGTACAATCCACTTACTCTGCATCTTCAAGAAAATAGCAAAACGTGTATCACCTTTCCATATGACTATAATACACTGCCTGCAAGGATTTAAACCGTATAACAGTGTGGCCGCATACATAAGGCAAGCTATTTTAAAACGATATACATGTTTTTAGCATTGACTCTAATGGTCACGCAGTTCTATAAGTGCTTCATTTCCAGATGCCTGTATTACCGTCAGGACTCTTTATCGATGTCCAGGGACTCGAATTGCAATATAAACTGCTGCAAGGATCTGAACATGCATAATTGCTAAATGCACAAAGAGTAAGCTTTTGGTAGTGTTGTGCCATGCGTACATGCCGCGTGCACGTGGGTTGTCACAATTCATGTCTGCGGTCATGAATGGTGCGGACTTCGATCATTTCTGGAATACCAGTGTGGAGGAGGATCTTCATTAAATCTCTCTCGGGAGTATATTTATCTATCATCTGTACAACCCTACTGATAGCGCTTATCAGTTTTTTGGGGGGTCTTAATTTACATTGTTAACCAAGATTTTTATAACTATCTGTGTGTCATGGCGAAGCAGGTAAGATAAGGCAACGGATCCAAATGCAATGGTTTATTTCTTAAAACCCAGAAGTGCACAAAGCAGAACAGGTACGAAGACCAGAATACAGGACTCAAAATGCATGACAGCAAATAATACTCGACAAAGGACAACTGAAACACAAGGACTGTACATATACATGTGGGTAAACATCATATCAAGATATACCTGGGAAACCATCTACAACAGGACCAATGAACTACAAGTCTACAGACATGGACGACATGACAGAACTTAAAATAAGAGTACAAGACCGGGGAAGCACAAGATGTGACGCAGACACCGTGCAATCTTTTATTGTCATCAGTCAGATTTGTTTGTTCCCTCTAATCTTCTTTCTACTTTTTAATGAATACAAAAGCATGCATAAATCAATCTTCTCTCTTCATCAGGAGCAGCACTCCCAATTTCACAGTATGCAGGAAAATACAATGCATTTCAATTAAATAATGGCAAGCCATAATCAAGGTATGTCTTAAGCAAACTACTGGTGGTGGTGGTATATTCAAACATGTTATATCATGGCCTTTACATCATTTATGGCCATTTCTCACTCTGGTATAAAGTTGCCTTCTGCGGCCTACGCGGCCCCTCTGCTATCAAGCCTAACGAGGCTTTATTTTCGGCCAAGCGGCCTCTTAGCTCTCAAGCCTAACGTGGCTTTATTTTCGGGCCTACGCGGCCTCTCTGCTCCCAAGCCTAACGTGGCTTTATTTTCGGCCTACACGGCCTCTCAGCTATCAAGCCTAATGAGGCTTTATTTTCGGCCAAGCGGCCCCTTAGCTCTCAAGCCTAACGTGGCTTTATTTTCAGGCCAAGCGGCCTTACTGCTCCAAGCCTAAGTGGCTTTATTTCCGGCCTTCGCGGCCTCTCTGCTCCCAAGCCTAACGTGGCTTAATTTTCGGCCTACACGGTCTCTCAGCTATCAAGCCTAACGAGGCTTTATTTTCAGGTCAAGCGGCCTCTTAGCTCTCAAGCCTAACGTGGCTTTATCTTCTGGCCTACGCGGCCTCTCTGCTCTGAAGCCTAATGTGGCTTAATTTACCGGCCAAGCGGCCTCTCTGTTCTCAAGCCTAACGTGGCTTTAGTTTCCGGCCAAGCGGCCTCTCTGCTCTCAAGCCAATGTGTTTATTTTCCGGCCTACACGGCCTCAGCCCTGAAACCTGACGTGGCAGCCTTCCACGGCTATCTTCTACTGTTGACGTTATGGTCACTATCGGCGGACAGTTAATGACTATTCTCCTTATATCACTATGTTCTAGGAACTTCCAAGAAACATTCCAACTGATGGGTGTCCATCAAATCTTTGGGGGTAGGCTCCGCCCCTGCCTTCATCTTCAGGCAGGAAATGCATGATCCCCGGATTCAAACTACGGACGGGGTCTACGCCAAAGAACTATATCATTACACCCTTAAGCATTGCTGTTTATCACTGTTAAATAAATTCAAATTAATTGTTAATCTGTCTCCAGAGTTTTTCTGGTAGAAATGTAAGCTTCAGCGCAAGTTCTATCAGGAAAACTCTAATGCCACGTCATTCATTTCACTAGATCTGGCCAATCACCTCTGATACTGGGAGTATTTAAATCCTTTGCTCACCTGTCTCTGCGTTCACAGACACCGACGTCAGGATTCACAACCCACCCTCCCTCCCTACCACCACCATCAGGTTGGCTCCGTCCATAGACCGGGGGGTAGGCTCCGCCCCTGCCTTGATCTTCAGGCAGGAAATGCATGAATCCACGATCCCCGGATTCAAACTACGGACGGGGTCTACGCCAAAGAACTATATCATTACACCCTTAAGCATTGCTGTTTATCACTGTTAAATAAATTCAAATTAATTGTTAATCTGTCTCCGGAGTTTTTCTGGTAGAATATACAGTCCAGGGCCACACAGATAGTGCTGTGCTTGGAGACCTGGGCTGGGTTTCCCGATAACGATTGAACTTAGCACTTAAGAGCGCTTTCTACGAGCTACTTAACAAACATTCGTTGTTCATTTACGTGCGTTTCCCAAACATGCACGTGAAACGATCGCTCGCAGCTGGGTTTTAAAATCTACTTACGAGTTGCTATCCATTTGTGAAGTGCTGAAATGTCACCAAAAGAATGACTTGAATTTGTAGCAGAAGCTTGTTTAGGCTAATGATCTTTAGTTGATGTGCACTAATATTTTTAATAATATATTTTCATTATTATTCAATGACTTTTTAAATGTTTTAATAATTTATTAAATATTCTTTTCCGTATTTAGTTAGGACTCGTCCCACTGCGAAATGCCTTCTGCGTTTCTATTATAGTTTAGATTATTATTATTATTTGTTGTTTATTATCTGTTTATTTATTATTATGGATTATTGCATTGTACCGTAAATATTTATTTGGTTTCTTTAAATAGATGCCATTTCCCTTCAAAACAATGTTTAGATGAATTATAGCAGCAATCGGTATAAACCATTTATCAATTTGCTATACCAACTTTTACCAAAATACAAAAACTTTTACCAACTTGTACAAAATACGTTTTCCTTCTTTATTAATTAATGTTTAGTCATTTCAATTTGATTTCTCATTTGAATTTTAAATATAATATATTATATATTTAATATAAAATAAACAAAGAAGAACCCAATAAATAAATAAACATTTAAAACATTACATTATCGTCATTGCAGGAGTGCAATTTGCTGGTTGTCCTGCAGGTGACCTTGTAACTCTGTTGTCTTACGATGCACTTATGAATGAACGATTACTCCAGAACACTCGTAGATCTACAATGATTTTGAAGTGCAACTTAAGTTACGAAGCTTTTGGGAAACAGCCCGTAATTCTAAGAAGATTCGTACGATCGTTTTTACGATCTACTTAGCCTTACGATGCTTTTGGGAAACCCGGCCCAGACTTGTTCAAGGGTATTTTCTGACTTAAATCTTCACCTCTTCATGTTATAAAACATAAACAGTTGTGACTGACTAACAGGATAGAGCTGTCAAAAAATACAAAATCAATAAATGATAAAGGAGACGTGACTAAGCATTGATATGTTTTAAAAATTTTGCCTTTTGTTAGTTATTTTATCCTTCAACTCCTGGTTAAAGCAGTTTTTGTTCCGCTTTCTTATAAAGTTTCAGTGTCCTGGCATGTCTCTCATCTTTATTCTTAGTAAATTTCCACTTCACCCATCCCGTTGCACTATAAAGATAAATGCAGCTTGAAATTAAAACACCTTGTATTTGCAAGTCAGTTGAACCATCCTGTACTATTTTTTAAAGTTTAAGTTATATACAATTTATGTTGATTTGACAAAAATGCAGCAAATATTAAAGATAAAGAAGTTCTTGCAACGCCAAAATGGTCCTTAACTGTTCCCTACATATATGGTATGTTTTGAATAAGCGTAATGTCAACTTGATTTTCATGCTCTTGTTTTTACTGCTGTACCCAAAACAATAAACTCGATCTTTCATAATAAAATTCTCATTTATATTTTCTGATCATTTTAATAATGGTGTTGTTAAAATGTAACCAAAACAGTTTAAATATTTTTACTTCTATTTATTACTTTTTTTGTATTAACTGCATGCAGTTCAGATCATGGATCATGATGGTTAGTTACTAATTGTGTCTGAGTGGGTTTTATGTTTGGACTTCTGTTAAAGCATAATGGCAGTACATTTACCCCCAGTTTCACAGACAATTGGCTTAAGGCTAGTCCTAGACTAAAACACAGGTTTGAGCTGTCTCAACTGAAAGTAACTTGCGGATCTTAAAATAAGCCAGTGCCATATATTGTCTCAAAATTATTATTGGCAAACTGGAGTCCAATTAATAAAATGAGTTTAAATGTGTGGTTTAGTGCAACTTTGATATTAAGACACTCACACATTTTAAGATTACTGTCCTTAAGAAGCATCAGCCCTTCTGAACCATGCTCTTATAAAGATATCTGATCAAGAGATGTTGGACTCCATAAGGCTGAAAAGGGATACAAAACAATCTCAAAATGTTTAGACCTCCATCAGTCTACACTTACACAAATGGTCTATAAATGGAGACAGTTAAATACTGTAGCTACCCTTCCTAGAAGTGGGCGCACAGCCAAGATGACTCTTAAGGAACAACACAGAATACTCAATGAAGTTAAGAAGAACCCACGAGTATCAGCTAAAGGCTTGAAGACATCATTGAAATTGGCACACTTCTCCATTCATGAGTCTACCATACATAAGTCTTTGGACAGGCACGGTGTCTATGACAGTACACCACGGAGGAAGCCGCTGCTCTCCCGGAAAACATTGTTGTGAGTAAAGAGCACCTTGGCAAACCCCAGTGCTACTGGGAAAATATTTTATGGATTGATGAAACAAAAGTTTAATTTTTTGGGAAAAATGTTATGGCACAAAATGGGCACAGCTTACCATCATTGAAACATCATCCCAACAGTGAAGTATGGTGGAGGGAACATCATGATTTGGGCTTGCTTTGCTGCCTCTTGCCATCATTGAGGGGAAAATGAATTATTGGGCCCTAAGGGCAAGTGACTTTGTGGGCGGATCTTGGGCGCTGTTGCTATTTTCCCGGTGGGAGAAATGACTCTTGCGCGAGGCGCAAATCAATAAGGGGTTGGTCTGAAGTAGGTTCATTATTCATAGGTGTGGTTTGGGTGTAACGTCAAATAAACCAATCAGAACGCTATCCAACATTCCCTTTAAACGCAAGGGCGCAAGTTCATTGGCGGGTTGCTATTATAATGACAGATTTACCAGGCGCACGCCAGGAGCGATTCACAGCCGAGGAGACCCACGTTCTTGTAAGAGCAGTCAAAGACAGAAAAGTTGTTTTGTATGGGGATGGGAGAAATCCGCCCAAATCAGCGTAGGTTACACAGGCGTAAGAGGAAATAGCCACAATTGTCTCATCAGCTGGCATCTCTTTCGTTGCGCCAAGGGCTACAATGATTTCAGGAGACGGAGGAACCCAAGCTTGCCAGCATAAATCGGGCACGCCGTGTAACGGGAGGTGGATCTGCCTCTACACATGACCTGACGCCAGCAGAGGACATCGCTGCGTCCACCCTCACCGCTGAAAGGGTTTGGGGGCTTTGAAATCGGACCCAAGAAACACAAGCAAGGTCCAACCCCAAAGAACACTTACAAATCAAGTTCATATACATTAAGGTTTCTTATGAAAACATTTAAATTATTATTTACATAAAATAAACGTAATACAGCCACACAACAAACTTATGAAAATATTTTAATTGTTATTTGCATGAGAATTTTTTTAACGCAGCCACACAATAAATAAAAACTATCACCACAATGCTCACCACTATGATTTCCCTTATCTCGTGTGTTAATATTTTTTATTGTAACAATTTATGATTTGCAAAAATAACTGTTGCATCTGTGTAGATTAGATAAGGGAAGTGTGTGCGCGTTGTGCACGCTATACATTATGGTCTAGCATACGCCCTTAAAATAGCATAATGAACCACGCGCAACGCGCCACTGACTTTAGATTAGTTTTTTTTGGTCAGAAGCGCAATTGTTTTTTGAAACTGCAAAATAGCATCAGGGATGGTTTGCGCCGGAACACGCCTCCTTTTTTGCGTTGAACCACCCAGGGAGCGCAAGTTCATTCCCTAGTTTGCCGACGTGCGTCTGTGGATGGAAAAACCCGCTGTGCGCCGGTGCAAAATACGAATGATACATGCGTCACTGACAAAGTCAATTGCGCTGGGTGCAAGATAGGGCCCATTAAGTAAAAAAAAATCCTACAGGATAATGTCAGGGTGGCTGTCCACCAGTTGAACCTCAGTAGAAGTTAGTTGATGCAACAGGACGATGACCTTAAGCATTGTAGTAAATCCACTCCAGACTGGCTTAAGAAAAACAAAATGCGCCATTTGGAGTGGCCTAGTCAAAGCCCAGACCTTAACCTTTGGAATGACCTCAAGAGAGCGGTTCACACCAGACATCCTACAAATGTGTCTGAGTTAAAGCGGTTTTGTAAAGGGAAATGAGCAAAAATTGCTTCTGAACGATGTGCAGGTCTGACTCAGAACTACTGAAAGCGCTTGCTTGAAGTATTTGCTGCCAAATGAATCCCAGGGTTCACTTACATTTTCCTCCAGCACTATGGATGTTTAATGGGGGTTCTCAAAAAAAGACACAAGAAACTAGAATTATTTGTGTGTTGTCACCTTATGCACATTGTGTTTGTCTATTGTTGGGACCTAGATGAGGATCAGATCACATTTTATGGCAAATTACAGTAGAAAACCAGTTTATTCCTAGGGGTTCACATACTTTTTTTTGCCACTGTATATACGTACATACAAAAACATACAAGAACAAAACAAATTTACTCCATCTTATCCAACTAAAAACTGCTTAAAGGGATTGTTACCCAAAAATGAAAATTCTGTCATCATTTACTCCCCGCATGTTACAAACCTGTATCATTGTATTTGTTGTGATGAACAGGAAGGAAGATATTTTGAAAACTGTTTGAAACAAAACCAATCATGAGCCCCATTCATTTCTATAGTATTCTTTTTCCTACTATGGAAGTTAAGGGAATCGCACACCGGCCGCGCAGCTCAGCGCCGTGCCGTTCTAAAAAAATCGAACACATTGCTTTCTATGAGTGTACGCACACCGGCGCCGACAGGTGGCGCCTGTCCGCGCCGCCCAGCTGTGACTCAGGAAGTTGTTCAAATCCCTGTCGCGCCACACAGTGCCACTCACATAGTTTAACATTAAATAACATCATATTTGTCCCGACGACTAACATTGGCTGCTAACGTATATTTTGCATTTTGAAGTAGACGCTATCTGACGAAGCTCGCGCTATTTAATGTGCACTTCCGGTTTACAATACCTCCGAGTTGTCCTAGACGCGACTCGACGAGGCGCTGAGCTGTGCGGCCGGTGTGCGATCCCCTTTAATGGGGTCCACAAACGTTTGCTTACAAACATTTCTCAAAATATCTTCCTTCCTGTTCATCACAACAAATACAATTATACAGGTTTGTAACATGAGGGTGAGTAAATCATGATAATATCACAATTAAATCCGCACCCGCCCAGACACGTTAATATTTGGCCCGTTACCCGACCCATACCAGGACACGCAAAAATCACACACACTAAAATCATTCCAATTAAAGTGCTTTATTTGTTTTGTTTGTTTGTTTGTTTTTATTATTTATATAGCACACATAATACAACAGAAGTTGCCCAAGGTGCTTCACAAGCGACAAGCTAAAACACTTAAAAAAAAAACATAGATACAAACAATGCAATTTAAGCAAACATAAACAAACAAGAGACAACATAAAAAACAAGAGACAACAACAGATTTTCACACTTTCACACAATGGCCAAGTCGCTTCCGACTGGCCCCCATGCTACCTCTAATAAATGTGTCTTCAACAGTGACTTAAACACAGCCAGCGACTTTACTGACCTAATCATGTAGGGGAGTTCATTCCACAATATGGGACCAACTCGAGAAAACGCTCTGTCACCTTTTCGTTTTGAATTTGTTCTTACAGTCACCAAGAGATTCAAATTCTCTGATCTCAGTGACCTGGGCGGGATGTACACAGACAATAACTCAGATAAATATATTGGTGCCAAATTGTGTAGTGCTTTAAAAACCAGAACAATGATCTTGTAGTGTATTCTATACTGGACTGGCAACCAGTTTAAGGATCTCAATAAAGGTGTAACGTGATCCATTTTTTTGGCTGACTTGATCAATCTGGCTGCAGCATTTTGTATATTTTGCAAGCGTGCCAAAGCTTTTTTATCAATTCCAGCATACAGTGAATTGCAATAATCCATTTTAGAGAAAATTACAGCAGAAATAGCTCTCTCGAAATCTGCCGGAGATAAAAATGGTTTGGTTTTTGCTAAAAGCTTTAAGTGAAAAAAACTTGATTTAATCACAGAGTTGATTTGTTTGTCCATTTTTAACTCAGAGTCCAAGATAAATCCAAGGGTTTTAACCTTATCAAAGATCGCAGCTGCCAGGGGGGTTTCTTTTAGTCGCTCAGAGACTAACTGAGAGTTGGAACCGAAAACTATAACCTCCGTTTTCTCCTCATTTAGTTTTAAGAAATTAGCTGCCAGCCAGTCTTTCACCTCCTGAATACAAGATAATAAATTGCCGAATGCATTAAAATCTGACCGTTTTACCGAAACATACATCTGAACATCATCTGCGTAACAATGAAAAGACATGTTGTGTTTCCTAAAAATAGAACCAAGAGGTAGCATGTATAAGGCGAATAAAATAGGAGCTAAAATAGAACCCTGGGGGACCCCACACAATAACAGGGACCTCCTGGACATGCAGTCTTTTACACACACAGATACAGATCTGTCAGCAAGATATGATTTGAACCACCTAAGGACATTCCCCTTCAGGCCAACCCAGGATTCCAAACGCTGCAGTAAAATATTATGGTCCACCATGTCAAACGCAGCACTGAGATCAAGAATCATTAATACAGCATTTTCCCCTTTATCCAGAGATAAGAAAATGTCATTAAGCACCTTCACCAGTGCTGTCTCAGTGCTATGCTTTGACTTAAAGCCAGATTGAAACACCTCAGTTATAGAATTTGACCGTAGGTGGTCTTGAAGTTGATTGAAAACAGCTCTTTTCCCCGCATGTTAACAATATTTATGTAAATATTGTTATTTTTATCTCGTACCTCTCTCAACATCACAACAGCGTCATGAATGGGCTAATGAAACAGGCTTAAGCTTTGTTTATAGTCGCGCTTTGGTCCGCAAGGCGAGCCTGCGCTGATCGCGCGCGCGCGTCTCAACAAACGGACTGTTAGAATTTAAAGGGGAGATTTTTTTAAGATGTAAACTTAATCTAAATCTAGGGTCTGAGCAAAAGTGTGCCGTTTTGGGTGTGTCATTTAAAATGCAAATGAGCGGATGAAGTGCAAACACTGATCACAATGATGGTGGTTTGTTGCAATTGAAACTCTATTGTGCTGTGAATTATTTTCACTATCTCTCTCTTTCTCTCTGTACTAAATAGCTGTGCTGTGGTTGGATAGTGCAGATAAAGGGGGCGGTATTACCTTATTCTGAAATCACAATAAGGGCCAAATTACAATGACCTATTTTTTCACATGCTCGGAGAGAATGGTTTACCAAAACTAAGTTACTGGGTTGATCTTTTTCACATTTTCTAGGTTGATAGAAGCACTGGGGACACAATTATAACAGTTAAACATGGAAAAAGTCAGATTTTCATAATATGTCCCCTTTAAATGTTGTTCCCCCACACGCCACATTTATATATTTGATATCTTTGCATAGAACCTTGTATTTTCTTTATTGTTATCCTCATATGATTAATGAAGCAAAGATAACTTTCATTTGTCTTGCATTTACTTAGTTGAGATTGAGTTATGACATTTCCCTTGCACAAAAGCTCGACATGTGCTGATCAGTCCAGGTCATGAAGTTCAACCAGACTTCCCTGTTCCAATCTCCCCTTCCTCGTACTACAGATTCAACAAAAATCTCATACCTCTAGACCTGCTTAGAATTTGATTCAAACACGGACGAGGAGTTTATAGTTTACACACTCCCTGTTGCACTATTTTTTGAAACACCAGGGGGGACGCGAGCAATCAAGTCAAAAACAAACACAAAGAGGAGGATAGAAGAAGTCTTCCACTGTAACAACCCTGGTGCTTTTAACATCAGAACTTGATATGTAAATATGAGAACATGAATAAAACAACATATGTCAATATATGTCTTTATTCAAAAACCATCATTTCATTAACGTTTTTACTAACAAACAGTACAGACATCTCAAGGTTTGTATTCATTCAATACAAATATAAGCCAAAATTCTGAATCATGGTAAAAGAATTTGTGTTTTAAACTGCAAAGTTTCCATATTTACTTCCAGAGTGTCAGATAAATAGTATAAGCATTGTTTTGCATGGATTGATCAAAGAGATACATCACAGGCTTGCTTGGACAGAATCGCCTCGAGTTCAGTCATTTTCGGATGCGGAGCTGCGCAAGCAGTTACCAAAATTGTTGTGCACACCTCCACGTGAAATGGGGTCTTGCGCACCAACGCGACTATAAACATAGCTTAAAGGTAATTTAGACATACAAATATTGCACATATTTTCATTTGCGCTACCCGCCCGCATGGAGTTAATTATCTGCCCACATCCCCGTCCATGAATTTTAGGAATGTCACAATCCACCCCTTTTAGACATTTTTATTAGGGTACCTGACACGTTGCAGGACTCTGCCGTAGGGCTTAATATTTTCACATACTGTACACTATTTTTGACAATGCATATTTTGGTATAATATGATACTTGCATGTGAGCATATTAACAATGTAACATATTTTTACATGGACACTGTTAAACTGTATAAAAGTGAAAGCTGCTCTACTAAAAACTTATTTATATTGGTAACACTTAAAATATTATGTTTTATAAACTTTAAGGTAAAAACTTTTAAAAATGTATTCAATTTGTAATCTAAAATCTTAAAATAATATATTTATATTTTTCAATTTATACTTTTTGCTTAAAACATTTGTTGATCCAACTTTTGTGGGTAAACCATCATTTTGACAAAAATAACCCAACTAAAACTCTATGCCAAAGTTATCCGTGTTGGTTTTGGTGAGTGTAGCAACTCACAAAATGTGTTAATAAAATATTTATAATGATCAAAATGTTTCTTGGTTTTTACAGATTATGTTAAAATCTAAATTAATTAACAATGTGTGAAGCAAGTTTGCTAACTGTGTAATAAACACTGCATGTTTAGATTTTTACTATGTTGGTTACTTCACTTTTACTTTACTAAACTGTATGGTTATTTTAGAGCAGATACAATGTACACATTTTAACAAATGTAAACATTTCATCCTAATGTTTTTGAAAATTAAGTTCATTTTTATTTGCACTTAAAAAAATACTCATTCACATGTTGCAGCCTTATATAGGATTTGCCTACATAAGCTGACAACTAAAGCATTTCACCTTCTCCAAAAAACATAACACTGCAAAAACAGGAAAAGATGGGTATTGGAAAACATTTCTTCACCCTTAAAGGAGACTCTGGGAAGTGAACTCCTGATATGCCATTACAATCATGACTTGAGTTTGGTCACAGAACATGTTTATCTGCGCGAATGTGTGTTTAAATACTGAAGCTGTTCGGACATGTGCGCGGGCAAGACTGATGCAGAAAGAAACTATACCCAGGCACTGAGTACATGTGATAGCCAGTTACCAAAACAACCTGAACATTATGTACTTGCACCAATGTGACCGTGAAAAATGTATACTCGCACATTATCAAAAATTACCATTTTGGTCGCAGTCTAGAGCCTGTATTTCAGTCTTATTTCTGAACATGGTCAGCTTCTTAACATTTGTGATTTGTGTACATGAGCTGGAGCTTATAGTTCTTCATTGTTTGAAGGAGGGTACACCACCCTTTCCTAAGATCTGATCATAGCAGATGTCCTTTAAAAACAGGAAGGGTGTAAACATGTAATCTATGTTTTGTTGTTATCAGATCTCTCAGTCTGGACATGATAGTGTTGTATATTGTTTTAGGCTTTGTCATCTACAGGTAGCCAACAAGCTAAATTAAAATTGGCCTACATGCTTACACAAACTTACCCAGACTGAGACACCAGCTGTGGTATATGCAGAAAATTTCAATGTACAGTAGTTATCATTTTGTGGTATTTTTTTAACAATCCTGTTGTAGATTTAATACAATAAATAAAGTGGCTTCACTGTAAAGAATTATGTGTACATTTTTTACACATTGTGTGTGTCATGCCATTTAACGCTTTATTTCATGTTAAAATAAATGAAAGGGACAACACAAGTTGTGTTAAAAACAGTGATGGGAGTAACACCAGGGGCGATTCTAGGATTTTCATTTTAGGGGGGCTCAGCCCCCAGTAAGGGTATGATTTAAAAAATATTATTTGACTATTAGGGTAGGGTTGTATACTACTAACCTTATTGTAATCCACTATTTCATTGTATTCCCTGTGTTTCATAAATGGGACTAGAAATTTTTCAGTTGGGAATGGAGATTTTTTTACAATGAAAACTTCCTGATTCATTATTTATTGTGCCAATACACGACACACGTTTCCAGTACAAACACATAATTTTACAGTTTTTACTGTTTTATTGTCATTTTGTCTTATAGGTTAATATTATTAGTTGATATAGCCACTGTGGTAATCTGGGAACAAATTTATACAGATCTAAAATATAGAAAAGGGGAATGACCAACAAGTGATCTACCTTAATACTGAGTTGTCAAGATGCAGTATGATGTGGTTTTCAGGACAGGGTTTAGCAGGACTAGGCTTTAGTTATATTAGGATGTTTATGTAGTTTTTACAAGCTTAGCTTACAAAAATATTACAGGTGTGCATCTTGAGACAAAACAATGTGACTGATGTATTTTAAGATATGTTAGTGCAAGCTACTTTTAGTTAAGAACTAAAACTCAAACAGGCATTTAAGTCTTGAACTAGACTTAAGCCCTGTCTGGGAAACAGCCCCTATGTCTATACTGTTGTAGGTGAACCCTCAAAAACTTACTAGAAATACACAATGTATACTACCATTCCACAGACAAATACACAGGTGGCATACACTTTTTCAAAGGAAGGAGTTCAAATGTTGAACTATTAATATTTTAAATGAAATAAACATATTTAATAATCTATACTTTACTTATATTATTAGATTTAAAAAAAGTTATTTTAAAGAACTGCAAATATAAGGTGAAATGGCCATAAAAACCTTGATTTGCACTTATGTACAAAATGGTCACTCCGCCCTGCACACACCCTAAAAATGGCCTAGTGACGCCCCTGAGTAACGCGTTACAAAGTAATTCTGACAACATTTAATGTGTTGTCCCTGAACTAACATACCTTTTGTGTTATTATTCATTGTGCCGTCCACCACGGTCCTGTGACATAAGATCAGAAATGTCTTGTCTGCAAGTGTTCATTTTTCACAAAATAGAGTAACGCGAGTAACCAATTGTAACTGTGTTACTTGATTTAAAAAAAATACTACGTTACATGCTCATTACCGCTAAAAGTAGTGGAATTACAGTAACGGAAGTACTTTATAATGCGTTACTCCCAAAAACAAAAGCAGGACACAAGAAAGTTTATGATGATAAAATAGGAACAGAGTTTTTATTGATGGACAATTTCAGTTGCATGTCTCGATGTTCAAACCTCGTCTAACCCGCATGAATTCAGCATGCACTGTTATATCAAAATTGCTTAATAGCAACATCCCATAGACACAGACAGCTCGTGAGACTTTACAAATGTGAGACTGAACCACCATGAAATTAATAAGACATATATAAAATATAGAAATATAATGAATAAACAATGAAATATAGAAATATAATAATGAATGAATAAATGAATAAACATAATGAAATAATGAATGAATAGACAATATAAAAGAATAAACAATGAAATATAGAAATAACACAATGAATGAATAAATGAATAAACAATAATGTAATGATAAAAATGATAATAATGAAATTGATAATAATAAAAATAATATTAAATAATCAAATAAACAATTATATGAATAACAAATTATTTTGACGATTATGTAAATAAATGATTAGAAATAAACTAAAAAAACACAATAATAAAACGTGAGAATCTAAGGTAGGATCCATCAGTGTTAGAAAAAAAGAATAAATCATACTACAGTATATAATGTATATAATATGTTCATGGATGCATTAATAAGAAAAATTTGACTGCATTTGCCACTGGATTTGTTGAAGTTAACTATGCTGACATTAAATCTAAAGTGGTTTAGTGAATCATCACCAAAGGTGTAGTCCACAACCTCAAGAAGATTTGGCTTATCCTGTACAGCTGGTAACATTGAAAAGCTCTAGTTTGAACCCAGGGAACAGCACACATACTGATAAAATGTATACCTTGTAATGCACTGCAATTCGCTTTGGATAAAAGTGTCCGCCAAATGCATAAATGTAAATGTGAATACTTTAAGCCCTTATTGTAGTTCTGTGTAGGACCTACACAGTAGCTTCACAGCATAGGGTACACGTCAGTTTTCATTCATACTTCTGCATAGATGTCTGTGTCGTTGTAGGCAGTATTCACGCTAGATAGACACACTAGTAGGCAGTATCCACGCGTGTAACCCACAATAGTAGAGCAATAGCTGAAGAAGAATCAGTCTGGCCAGTAAACCCACAAAAGAAGTCCTCATTTGTGTGAATGTTATTTGAGAAGACCAGCTGTGATGGAGGTAAATGGACAGCGATTATTGGTGCTGCTCAAGGTTATCACTCTTCAAATTGACCCAGCTTTGTTTTTACCATCATATGCAGAAATCTGTATAAGGAAATGCAATGCAGATTTTGTTGACCAGATGGGAGGGGTTCTAGTGGACCAATCACAGCACTTGTGCTTCATTTTGAATGGACACGCTGTCACATTTTTGCAGAGGTGCGCATCAGGCAGTGGAGAGCTACACATAGCCTACGGCCTTCACAGAACCATAAATTGGGCTTTAGTCTGCATCATCAGCCTCTTGTCTTATTATTAAACAATTATACATTTATTGTTAAATCAGGGACGATGTATAATAATGAGCAACCGTTCTACAGCTTTTATTAACTAATAATATGTATCTGTTAACATTGGTTAATGCAAAATAAACTAACATGAATTAACAATTAAACAATAGCATTTGCGTTAACTAACAATAAAAATGATTAATAAATGGTAAAAATGCATATTGCTCATTCACTATGTTTACATCAGTAATCTAATCACTGACTTTATTCTGAAAGAGACAATGGTTGAATTAAAGTGTTTTACATTAGTTCCTATAAGAAAAGTCCTTTCATGTTCTCATTTTACTTGTTTTAGAACATAAATTGATTAATGGCACAAATTATTATGCCCCCATGTCACGCCATCAGTCGTTCCCTCCAGAATTTAAACTTCATATTTGTTATGATGCCATAGTTTGAAAGGTTTCATTTTTTTTTTTAAATGCTTGCAGTGTAGTTAGTTATGTGTCATTTAAGCAATATCGCTCGAGTAGGAGTGTGATATAGCTCTATATCATCACGGCTGTGATTAGGCCAGAGGCACGAGGCCGATAGGCGTTTCTTTATATTAACGTTTCTTGGTCACAAAGTGTAGTTTTAAGATTAGTTCAGTCGAGAATATATATGTATTATATTTAAATCTGCAGTCGATTAGTAAAGATAGCGCCTATTTGAACGTTTGCTTAGTGAGATTCGGTATAAGAACCAAAGGGTGAGCGGACGTCAGTGTTCACTCGCCCCGCTGACCACCGCCCTCTCTGGGCTATATCTCTGACAGGGATTCCCTGGCTCTCATGTTGGCCTTGTTTGTTTTTGATGGTCAAAATGAGATCAAATCAGCAGTATTTGGTGTCATGATAAAACTAGTACTTGTTTTCTTATTCATATTTAGTGTCTTTTGTGTTGATATTGTTTTGGCGCAAGGTAAAATTGAATAAAACTATACTTAATGTTACTATTGGTTTCCCATTTACTCTTAACGCGATACGAGCACTCGATTATTATTAAACTTTGTTCTTGTCAGTACTATGAAAAACAGTTTTTTATAAATGTCAGAGAGATGTCTTTGCATGCTGCTTATAAATATCAGTGGCGATATTCTCATAACATGTTTTAATAGTCATGTCGCGATTAAATAAATGATCAATGTCCACATTTAAAAGCTGCAGTGCTTACCTGCAGTTCCACAGTGTTTTCGCGTTCTGATAAGAGATAAAGGTCCAGAAGAAAAACAGAGTGTTTACATTCCTCTTTCCAAGTGTCCACATGATGTGACAAGACATTACTCCCATTAAGTTTAACGTAACATCCAAGAGCGCTGATCTTTGACGGAATAATAACTTGGGATTCACAGACTGATTTACGAGCTAGTGAACTAATGAGACAAACGGAGAGTGTTTAAAAACAGCGCGTCTGTGTGTGTCCATGTGTGCGTGCAGTTTTTCCATTCAGAGATGAGCATGTTTAGAGGACCTCCATTCACTAGGTGGCGGAATGATATGAAAGGTGAAGCGGTTACTGTGCCGTTATCAGTAGAATATTGCACGCCTCTTAGCCAATCAGATTCAAGAACCAGAAAGAACTGTTGTATAAATATAATTTATGTCTTATTTTGACAGGAGAAACCTGAAAGCCAGTGAAAGAAAACATTTATATATTTAAATTTCCCTAGAGAATATACAGTATTAAATAATATTACACAATATCTATTAGTAATACTGGTGGTAATGTCATACTTGTTAATGAAGATGCTGTCGATTACATAAATAATATGCTAATTTCTCACAAAAGCTGTTCATTTGCCTTGATACCTCTCCTCCACTGACTTCAACTGAATTAAACATGTCTACGGTGCATTTAAAATGCGACTTAAATAGTAATACTGTCTTAATTCAAATTTTGTTTACTTCCATTATGACTTTAGTTGGATTATGGTAACAAAAATCCCTGTTTCTTAATCAGAGTATTGTCTAAATCTAATTAATAGGGAATTATTGTTCATGTAAAGTCTTCATTGTTGTCCATGTAAACATGTGTAAAATCCTGTTAGCTAATGCATTAACCAATGCTATCAAACAAATCATTATTGAATGGTGTAACTTTTAATTTTATTTCTATTCCTTTGTTTTTTTCTTTGTTTTGTCCTTTTTCATTTGGTGGTTTAAACCACACTGTCACCGGTTCATCTTTGAGGTTTATTGTAGGCATCTTTTTACTGAACAGCACTCCAGATTGTTTCTCGATATCCTCAAGCGTTGCATTGTAACCACTGAACAGCTTTTTATATAGTTCGTCCAGTTCTTGTACAGTTTCCTCAAGTTTTACCTTGTATTTACTGGACAGCTCATCATCTTGTTTCTCCAACTGTTTCTCACGTTTTACCTTGTATTCACTGAACTGCTTTTCATATTTTTTCTTGATTTCCTTAAGTTTGTTCTCAATGTCTTTATGTTTCCCATTAACGTCTTCATTTTGGAACCTATAGCATTCTACATTGAGTGGCTTGTTTTCATACTCCACAATTATCACCTTGAACAAATAAGTTGGCACTGCTTTGCCATTGCCATTGCCATTGCCATTGCCATTGCCATTGCCATTGCCATTGCCATTGCCATTGCCTTTGCCATTGCCATTGCCATTGCCATTGCCATTGCCATTGCCATTGCCATTGCCATTGCCATTGCCATTGCCTTTGCCATTGCCATTGCCATTGCCATTGCCATTGCCTTTGCCATTGCCATTGCCATTGCCATTGCCATTGCCATTGCCATTGTCGTTATTTTGATCATTCTGTTTTGTATTATTTTCAGAATAGTAAAGTGGTCCAGTGTACACTAAGACATTACGAACATCATCTTTGTTAGCTTTATATCGACAGTATTCCTCCAGTGTGTTCCATATTCCTTCGTTTAGTTCCTTATTCTGTGGTACTAGGTTATAATCTGAGAAGGTGTCATCCTTTGCTTTCTGATGCCAGTTGTGGTTGCCAGCAGCAGCCAAATGACCCATGTTATAACCTTCTGATGTCAAATTGTGTGGTAGATTACAATCTTTTTTGCTGTTTTTGCGTGAAACATTACCTTTAATAGTGTCCTTGTTCAATATCTCAAACGCCCATGTGGCATTTCTGGTGTTATTGTTGTACTGCAAAACATAAGATGTTTTCCTGATGATTTGAGTAAGTGAAGGAACGCCATATATCAGTTTATACTTGTTTATACTTGGGTTGTTCTCAGCTTGTTCTATCTGAGAAGCAGTTTCCAAAGGTTGCTCATCACCTGAAGGATCATGATCATCGTCTGAATGATCAAAATTGTCGTCCATAACTGAAAGTGGGATCTGTATATAGCATGTTTCCCCTTTACTCTCAGAACTGCTCTGTGTTGTGTCTGTTTTTTTGTAAGTTGAGTTCTGATTTTTTGGACATGGGTTTGAATTCACATCAGGCTTTGTTTCTGTTTTTTCACTTGTAGTACAATTGAACTGTTTTTTTAGCATTTCTAACATTGTCGCAACACACAAGGTCTTTCTTCTCCTTGAGTGTTTATTCAATCTGGTTGTTTTTCCCCAAACTCGTTTAATGTCATCATCCTCCCAAAATCCATCCACTCTCTTAATGTTATATTTCTTTTCAATCTTTTCTGCAGTTTTCACATAGTAGGGGAATGATTTAAAATACTCTGAAAATTTCTCCACTATAAGAGATAATTCCACTTCAGGTGGTTCTTTTCCTCCTTTTTTCTGAGTGTCTTTACTATTTCCAGAAGATTTTGAATTCGGACTCATCTTGATGTAAAGTCCTAGGCGTTAAGATAAAATGCAGTGGTTTGTTTAACTCTTCTGTGGCATACATAGACCTATAAATATTGGTACAATACCTCTTAAAGGTACATGGGCTTCTCATTAAGCTATAGTTAAAAAAAGAAAATAAAAATGTGTCTACTCACCTCCACACAAGATGTGCACCTCTGGTTTTATGTCAATTCTGTTCTAACCTGCACACAAAGACACACACACACACACACACACACACACACACACACACACACACACACACACACACACACAAAGGAAAATGAATGGTTTTCTGCTTTTGGTTAGACAAACTGATTATCCTGGCCTAAACTTGTGCAGCATAGGGTTGGTCACAAGGCTCAGATGATTGTGATTGTTTACAGGGTGCCATAAAAACTAAATTATTTACATTGTTTAGAAATGTAATTTATTTTTAAAGAGAAAACATATTATTAAGGAATATTTATTAAAAAATAGCTTTTTAATGAACACTCTTTTATGTATTGTTTTATAGTAAACAGTATACCTTGTGACTATTTATATTTATAGTTCCTTTCATTGGTTCATCTGTTTATTTTCTGGGATTTCACTGAAAGCTTTCTTCCATCAAAATGGACAAACACCAGCTTCATGGTGACAGGAATGTTTAGGTTTATAAAGCAACAAGAACCAGGAAAAAAGGAATTGTTTATGTAGTTTAGTTTCACGCAGCTTTATGTAATTACCAACATTGTGATACAGCCTCGTTTGTTGGGCCGGATTGCTTTCTCACATGAACAAGAAACAGAGTTTGTTGACCTTACACGTTCATTTACTTACGTTTTTATACACATTGAAACATATAATATTAGCATGTTGACAGGAATAATACATTAATTATTTCTGTATTAACAGCTTCAAAGACTTACAGATTTGTATGTATTCCTATTCATAAATATTAAAATTATGGGCATTAACATTTCTTACTAATATTAATAACATTTTAGTAGTAGCCTACTGTATGTTTGACTTAATTATTTTAAGACCGTTTACTCATTTACTTAATGAAATGTTCATGACTTTTAAAGAATTACACAATATTACAGTTTTTTTCGATTGCTAAACGACAGTGAGCACAACTGGAGTCACATGTGCAAAACTCTAACTACAGTCTGCACAGCAGCAGTTCATGTGGACCAAACTCTAGTTCGTTTTTCATTGCTTGAACACAGTTTTCAAAACTCTACACACTTATCTCATGACTTTAAATACAACCTGCACAACACTGTGGATTTACAGCACTTTGTTCAAATGCTAACACACTGCTGTCAAAACTGTCAACCACACATTCAAAACAGAATTGATTTCAGCCTTGTGCCTTTCAAACATTGCTAACTGCAATTACATATAATTATAAATTCCAATTTCATATATATAAAACATTACCTTTCATGTACTTTTAGTTTCTACCTTTTTTTTCTCATTACTGTAATTCCGTAAATTACTCCAGACTACTGAAGCAAACTGCTAATTTTTATTTACCTTAAAGAATTATGATGTTCTAAATAAAATAATAAGTCATGTGATAAATCAATAAATAAATAATTCTTTGAAGAAAACATTACTTTGTGTGACGTCACTGAAATTGTTAAAACTGTAAAGATAAAAGTTAGTATTTTGTGTATTGGTGTTTGATGTTAGTGTTTTTCCTCTCAGTGTGTTGTGAGTGACAGTGTGTGTTATCTCAGTGAGGGTTGTGTTTAGTGTTTGGCTGCACTGAGCCGTTTTGAGTCATGTTTTAAGAGTTGTGCTCAGGTGACTTTTGGTAGTGCAGACTGTAGTTAGAGTTTTGCACATGTAGCTCCAGTTGTGCTCACTGTCGTTTAGCAATCGAAAAAAAACTGTAAGACTACACTTTAAAGCGTCATGAAACACTAACCAACACTTTTTTAGATGTTTACAAAGTTAGTTGTGTTAAGACAATATTAGTATTTGTTAATTTAACATTAGGAAAAAACTAGTTAATTTTTTGCTTTTTTGTGATATTTTTGTCTTCCGGGTTTAAACTCCATATCATGTAAATGTCACGGGCTGTGACGAGGCATATTACTGTAGTACATCATAACCGTCAGTGTCTCATTAATATAAGATAGCGTGTTCTTATCCAATGTGGAGACATTTCACTTTTGTGTGTGCGTGCATGTGCTTTGTGCGGCCAGGTCAGCCGTGGGAGGGGTGTCTGGGGGTCAGGATAATCGCACATGGATACGGTTCTGTATAGTACAACACACACTTTGTAAATACGTTGGATGATTTGCTGTCAGGACTAGACTCACCATCAACTGAATTTACTCGGGAAAGCTACGGGAGGCACGTGGACTTTGATCTTTTGTGAGGTACCATGTTCTGAGGACTTTTCATTTTCTTCAAAAATGCTAATATTTCAACTATAACAGTTTTACTTGACCTTTGTTTAAATGAAATATTATATTTGTTTAATTATTTCTGTAATACTGCTAATCTTAGTAAATCTTATCTTATATCAGTTGCCCCGCCCACTCATCGCAGTTCTTCTCACAGTGTACACGCCCATTTAAGTAGCATTTTTCAAAATGATAGAGAGGTAGACTGGAGCTGAAACAGCGGGGTTTCATGACGCTTTAAAACCTCAAATTGCAAAATTAATAACATTTCTGTCATCATTTAACCATTTTATAATATTTAGTTTGTTTCCCAGAACACACAAAGTGTGTTTTCTTCTATGCAGTCATGCAGTAACAATTACATCAAAACACAACATATAAGACTCATGCATTGTGAGAAACAGATCTAAATTCAGCCCTTTATCCAGTGATCTGAATCCGAGTTTTCATCAGCAACCATAAATGTCAAATCTGAAGTTTTTTTTATATTGTGCCCTCAAAAAGCTTTACGACACATTGATTTATGGCAGTGATATCAAACGCTCATTGGCTCTTGTGTGCTAGATCACGACTTTGGTATTTAGGTGATGCACTTATAAAATGTAAAATGCATGGCTTGACAAAGAGAAGATTAGCATTTTTGTGGATTAATAACTTTAATTCTTCTCTGTACTTCAGAGGACCGCTGCTGCAGTACATCATCATTTTAACTACTTTTGGTACTACTTTTGAAATTTTGCAATAAATAAATTATTGTAATTACACTTGCATGTTGTTATGTTAATGATTTTATAAACTTTTTGGCTAGGTTTAGGGGTAGGACTGTATTATCGCCTTAAAATATCTTTTAATTGTTTCAAAAATCTTTCCTACAAATTTCTGTCTGTTACGTTGCATAATATAAAAAGAATACATTATTTATCTTTAACATTTTTGTATAAAAAGGGTTTGGGTTTAGGGTAAGGTTTGGTGTAGGGTGGTAACATTATTGATAAAAGGGTTAAAGGGAAATTATACAGCAATCTTTAGTTAGACCCAAGCTGTTTGGACTGTTTTCATGCTAATCTAAAAAAGATCCCCATTTTCACATATGCCTAAACCGAGCTCCATACTGCACAAGAAATGGTTGCATTTGCGACCAAAATGTTTAATTTGCGAGTGATATTTTTTGCAAAGATCATGACTTTTGACAAATCAAATGATTATACATTTGCATACTTCAACTTTTGCTCTACACACATCGTTTGTTGGTTGATGTAATAAAATGAGATGCTGCACATAAAGTTATGGTTAGAGCGCCAAAATGTGGACATGTAAAGCGATCTGCACCAGAAAAAAACATCTCAAAACTGAAAATATTAAACAGTCAAAGCGGCTTTAACTTCAATTGGTAACACCTTAAAAATTATGTTTTATAAACTTTAGGGTAACAAATTTTTTAATTTGTATCCTAAAATATTTAAACATTTTCAATTTATATTTTTCAGTTTAAATGGAAAAATAACTTTTTACAGTGTGGGTAAAACATCAATTTGACAAAAATAACCCAACTAAAACTCTGTACCGGTTATCTGGGTTGTTTTACGCTGTTTTTAGTGTACAGTAGCAACCCGTGGTGCACAAACTGTGTAAATAAAATATTCTTAATGTAATAAAAATCTCAAAACATAAGATGCTGTAGTACTATCAAGAACTATAGTCATTGTACTATTTTTATAGACATAGTTTTTCCTCCTACAGTATGTTTTTATAGTTATTTAATTGGTTGGAGAAGAACACTGTATTTCTTCTACATTTACACATGAATTATGCTTTAATATACACATTTTATACATTTCAAATAGTTATAAATTCTGTAATATCCTAATTAAATTAGAATTGATCTGAAAATAGCGTAAAGCTTCACAGTATGTATGTTTTCTTGTCATATTATTGCATATACTTAGAAACATTTTAACAAGTGTTACATTTCTGTCACAAACATTTTTTTTATCTTGTAAAGTGACATCGTTGTTTTAATTGCATTGTTAGTGAAAAGCAGATTTTAAAGTCCTTACCTTGCTTATGCAGCGTTCTTGTACAGTTGTACAGCAAACTTCACTGTAATATTTTCACCAACAAATTAAAAATGTAATTCTGCTAACTTGAAGAAATCTTGCTGGTATATCATCACAGTTCTACAGAGAGATTTGTTTTTCATCTGCTTTTATGTCACGCCCAGAGGTTTCAATAGCTCTGAAACTTAAAAACATTGCAAACTGTATTTGACCAGATCACTGAGCCCTCCCCCAGTTCCCCCATTATTACAATCTCCACCCCTCTCACTACAAAAATCTGTTTCTTGGTTTTTACAGATTATGTTAAAATAAAAATGATTAAACGGTATGTGAAGCAAGTTTGCTGTAATAAACACTGCATGTTTAGATTTTTACTGTGTTAATATGTTACATATTTCACAAACACAAAACAAACACTGAGTATTTTTTCTTGTCTAGACACTTTTCCCTCCTCATTATTTTAAAGTTTTCTTATATTACAAATAAAAGGAAATCTGGATCTTGCTGTCTTTTAAAAAATATATATTTTTGGTTTTTGATTTGAGATGAACAGTATCAGTTAAATGTTTGGAAACACCCAGAGCAGCAGGTTTACTGACCAGGTTTATAAATTCAATTCAATTCAATTCAATTCAATTTTATTTATATAGCGCTTTTCACAAGTGTTAATTGTTGCAAAGCAGCTTTACATGAGAAGATGTAGAGGAGAACACAGAAAATCAATAGATAATATAAGAAGTAGAGATAGCGGTTAAACCGTACAAGCGAGCATATTAGTAATGTAACGTATACAGTAAAGTGCTAAGTTAAGCCAAAGTTGGCTGACTCTCCCTGGGACGAAAAAACCCCCTAGGAAAAAAAACCCAATGGGAAAAACTCCTAGAAGGACAAAAACCCTTGGGAGGAATGAATATATATATATACGTTGAAGGCCAGCCAGTGGATCAGTGATGCGATGATCTTCACAGCAACAGGAACTGGGTCTGTTAACATATCCCTGCTGTTATTATCCCTAGTAGGGAAATTTGGAGTAGACTCAGATCAACATTCTTACATCTCCTGATACACACAATACGTTAAAAAAGAAATATGAAAAAGATTCTGACAACACTATGCATACAGAAGGCATTCATGTCTATATAACATCACAAAAAAATTAAAAGGTGTCACTTCTCCATATTCAGCAGTCTAATAGATACTGGCACAAACAAGTTCTTAAAACGGTTGAGTTTGCCTCAAGGAATCCTGTACCTTCTACCAGAATAACACTTCAAAGCAGGGATAAGTTTCCGTCCTTTATTTTAAAAGCGCTTGGGGTTTGTGGTTAGAAGGGACACAGCTACAGAAAAATCTTGTGATATTGTGCCAGATGAGCACTGCCTTTTCATCCTAATCCTACCCTCTACAAAGGTGTATCCGCATTTAGTTATTATGCCACCTGTAGCTGATATCAGCTTCCAGAAGAGATCAGATGTGCTTCAACACTTTTAAATCTAGATTAAAACACATCTGTTTAACTCTGGATTTACTGAATGAGCACTGTGTTGCTTTACACCCACTAACTCAAGTCACTTTTACTCCATTTTTTTCCTTTTTAACACTGCTTTTATTAAAATCACATTTATTTTCTTTTTATTGTTATTTTAAATTCTCATGATTTTATTGTGATATTAAATGTCTCCTGTCAGATTTTTTCTTCTCTATGAATGACCTTTGTGTATGAAATGTGCTATACAAATGAACTTGCCTTGTCTAGCTGTGGAAAATCAAGCAGAAATGAAACTTTACAAAGTGACTTATTGTAAGTGTGGCATCTTATCACAGTACCATGCATACATAAAAAAAATTACAATTAAAGAGTTTCGTTGCAAAACAAGATAACTCATAATAAACATGTTTATTATGAGTTATCATGTTATCATTTTGTTTTATGGTGCTACTTGTCAGTATTTTTTAAGTTATGAAGGTTTAAATCAAAACAAACCAACTGCAGTTGAATTAATTGGAATGAAGAACCAAAAAACGAGATTTCTGGGGAAAAAAACGAAGTTATCTTGTTTTGCAACAAAACTCTTCAATTGTTTGTAAATGCAGATTTTTGATCTTCTGTTCAGAACAAAAGCATTTCACCTCATGCAAAGAGAAATTGATAAACCAAAAATAAAGCAAGACCCCCTATATTAACATACTCTAACGCACAAAAACACTTAAGGGGATCGCACACCGGCCGCGCAGCTCAGCGCCGCGCCATTCTAAAAAAAATGTAACACATTGTTTTCTATGAGTGTACGCACACCGGCACCGCCAGGTGGCGCCTGTCCGCGCCGCCCAGCTGTGACTCAGGAAGTTGTTCAAATCCCTGCCTCGCCACACAGCGCCACTCACATAGTTTAACATTACATAACATCATATTTGTCCCAAATCATTAACAAGTAACATTGGCTGCTAACGTATATTTTGCATTTTGAACTAGACGCTATCCTACGAAGCTCGCGCTATTTAATGTGCACTTCCGGTTTACAATACCTCCGAGTTCTCCTAGGCGCGACGCGGCGCGGCGCTGAGCTGCGCGGCCGGTGTGCGATCCCCTTTAATGTGGTTATGTGTTTATGTTGTTTCACATGTTCCTGTTGAGAAGAAACCAAGCATATATCCACATTTGGTGAAGGTCGCAGATGATATACAGGGCCACACAGATAGTGCCCTGTATATTTATACTTTTTGCTTAAAACATTTAAGTTGATCCAACTTTTGTGGGTAAACCATCATTTTGACAAAAATAACCCAACTAAAACTCTGTGCCAAAGTTATCTGTGTTGTTTTTAGTGAGTGTAGCAACTCAATGCACAAAATGTGTTAATAAAATATTTATAATGATCAATCTGTTTCTTGGTTTTTACAGATTATGTTAAAATCTAAATTATTTAACAATGTGTGAAGCAAGTTTGCTAACTGTGTAATAAACACTGCATGTTTAGATTTTTACTATGTTGGTTACTTCACTTTTACTTTACTAAACTATATAGTTATTTTAGAGCAGATACAATGTACACATTAACAAATGTAAACATTTCATCCTAATGTTTTCAAAAATTAAGTTAATTTTTATTTGGCACTTAAAAAAATACTCATTCACATGTTGCAGCTAGGGATGGGGCTATTACCGGTTTCACGATTAACCACGATAAAATGTCCTGGCAGTTAGTATTATTGTTTAAAATGTAATTATCATTACAACCGTGTTTGATTACCGTGATTTTGAAAATTTTGTAAATCCGGTCCAGCCAGAATCAGTTTTACGCAGACGTGCACATGCAACATAGTTTTTGCACAAGAAGGCATTTAAGAGATTATGTATTGTATTCATTCACGGTAAACTTATTAGACAGATTTATTTTTTTTACCACAGAAATAATTTCAGGGACATAAAATATTAAATTGTGATTTTCTAAAATAAAACTTGTTCTCAATGTGTGTATCAGTTCTTTTTAAACATTTCCATCTCATTTTAACAAAACCATGATAATATTGATAACCGTGATAACTGTGGTCACTATGATCATGATATGAAAATGTCATACCATCCCATCCCTAGACTTGCAGCCTTATATAGGATTTGCCTACATAAGCTGACAACTAAAGCATTTCACCCTCTCCAAAAAACATAACACTGCAAAAACAGGAAAAGATGGGTATTGGAAAACATTTCTTCACCCTTAAAGGAGACTCTGATAAGTAAACTCCTGATATGCCATTACAATCATGACTTGAGTTTGGTCACAGAATGTGTTTATCTGCGCGAATAAATACTGAAGCTGTTCGGACATGTGCGCGGGCAAGACTGATGCAGAAAGAAACTATACCCAGGCACTGAGTACATGTGACAGCCAGTTACCAAAACAACCTGAACCTTATGTACTTGCACCAATGTGACCGTGAAAAATGTATACTCGCACATTATCAAAAAACTACCATTTTGGTCGCAGTCTAGAGCCTGTATTTCAGTCTTATTTCTGAACATGGTCAGCATCTTAACATTTGTGATTTTTGTACATGAGCTGGAGCTTATAGTTCCTCATTGTTTAAAGGAGGATACACCACCCTTTCCTAAGATCTGATCATAGCAGATGTCCTTAAAAAACAGGAAGGGTGATACTGGGTGAAATCCAAGCTACATTATTGTGCTATTTATATTAACATGTAAACTGTGTAATGTTTATTATATAACTATAATGTTATCAGATCTCTCAGTCTGTACTTGATAGTGTTGTAGATTGTTTTAGGCTTTGTCATCTACAGGTAGCCAACCAGTTTGATACACCGGCTGTGGTCTACTATGCAAAAAATGTCAATGTACAGTAGTTATCATTTTGTGGTATTTTCTTAACAATACTGTTGTAGATTTAATACAATAAATAAAGTGGCTTGAGTTAAAAGGTGGTGTGTGTACATTTTAGGAGCATCTAATGGTGAGATATGTAAGGGGATATGTAAGGATGATTTATATAATATATATCCATCCGTTTGGCCCAACAGCGGAATCCAAACGGCATGGCAGAAGGATCGCCGCGCATTCAGTCTTTTCCGGCACTTACCAAAGACGTTTTAACATTACGCAACTTAGGTAGTTTCATCTGACTCCAAGAAGATAAAGACATATTGTATTATGAATCAAACTGATGTAATTGTAGAATTTGTATAAACGTTTGATCATTCTATTTGACTCAAAATAATATTTAACTCATTCATTCGATTACCCATGTCATATCGTTGCACATCGGCCGTTATGCAGATTCCGAACACATATTTGACCGTACTAGAAGTTATGACTAACACAATTTAACAATACCGCTCCTGCGATCTCTTGCTAAAAGTCCCCATATAGCCTCATGCAATCGTTTATATATAACTTAGTACAAAATTCACACTATAACCAGAGGTTCGTGCTTAGCACCATCTAGCCGAATATAGTTAAATCATATTACTGTATACAACGTAATTATAGCAGAAATAATGACCAGCGGTTATGACTTATCACTCCGATAGCCCACATACAAATACGATTACCCAACAACTTAGTGAAAGTTAAATAATTAATCGACCATGCATTAACTAGAGGTTCATGACTAAAGCAATTTTAACAATACCGCTTCATGTGTACGGACTCTCGTTAAAAAGTATCCATATAGCCTCACACAATCTGTTATATACAACTTAATTCAAAGTTCTACAATGACCAGAGGTTTGTCTAGCCGAATATAGTTCAATCACTATATACATCTTAAAGTAATGTCAGGGTTTATACACAAGACATGAACCCAAATGCAGACGTTGACGACAAAAGGAATTTATTAAACATAACAGGGTAAAACAGGGAAAACAAAACCCACGAGGGGGCAAAACAAGACAAGGAAAACACGAGACTAAACTTAACAAAACTACCAATAAACTTATCAAAACATAAAACAGGCTACAACTAAGATTTCACTAAATACTCACAGGTAAACCAACAGGATATGCGACAAGACGAACGTGCACAGAACAGCAAACACAAGGACAATTAATAGGGACAAAGTAAATTACATACACCTGGAAATCATTACAAGTAAGGGATCGAGGAAAAAGTGACGAGACCCGGGAAATGCGTGGTCAGAATAAACCAATACTAAAACCACACATCTCCCACATAGAACATATGTACTGTCAGAACCCTGCCATGCTAAACTAGATCTAAATACAAACAAGGATCTGGCAGGATTCTGACAAGTAAAGGCAATGATTAGAGGTTATGACTCATCACCCTGATGGCCCACATATAAACAAGACTGCGTAACAACTTAGTTAGAGGTAGAACTTAATTAACATGAATTAACCCAAACAAAGATATGTGGTAACAAAGGATATCGTAATACTTTACAGTAACTTAGAAGAGTCAATAATACAGAGCAAATTAGAATGAATGCAAACATAACAATTAAATAATTAACCAGGTAGGAAAACATAATTCAGAAGCCAATTTACAATCCAATTTAAACACAAATAAACAAATATAATCAAATGACAATTAAGCAATATCGCTCGAGTAGGAGTGTGATATAGCTCTATATCATCACGGCTGTGATTAGGCCAGAGGCACGAGGCCGCAGGCCGAGAGAACTAGAAAACAACAACGGAGTTATTTTAAAAGCCTCTTTGTTTGAAAACTACTTCTTCCGCCACAGATTTGGGCGCGGCCAGAATGACAGGTAACACTTTCGGGTGCTTTGAATCTCATAATAACTCAATAGAGGGATAGGCGTTTCTTTATATTAACGTTTCTTGGTCACAAAGTGTAGTTTTAAGATTAGTTCAGTCGAGAATATATATGTATTATATTTAAATCTACAGTCGATTAGTAAAGATAGCGCCTGTTTGAACGTTTGCTTAGTGAGATTCGGTACGTATGAGAACCAAAGCATGAGCGGACATCAGTGTTCACTCGCCCCGCTGACCACCGCCCTCTCTGGGCTACATCTCTGACAGGGATTCCCTGGCTCTGATATTCGCCTTGTTTGTTTTTGATGGTCAAAATGAGACCAAATCTGCAGTATCATTAACTTTAACGTAACATCCAAGAGTGCTGATCTTTGATGGAATAATAACTTCCAATTGGGGATTCACAGACTGATTTATGAGCTAGTGAACTAATGAGACACACGGAGAGTGTTTAAAAAGCGCGTCTGTGTTTTTCCATTCAGAGATGAGCCTGTTTAGGACCTCCATTCACTAGGTGGCGGAATGATATAAAAGGTGAAGCGGTTACAGTGCGGTTATCAGCACAATATCGCATAGCTCTTAGCCAATCAGATTTGAGAACCAGAAAGAACTGTTGTATAATATTGCATACCTGGTAAATGATGAAAGATCTGGTTACAGATTCCTCAAAGTAAAATGAAATACATGATGCTTTATCAAGATGCATCATGGGGGTACATTTCTGGATATAGAAAGTCCCACCCAAATCTTTTACCATTTCCCTTAAATATCCAGAGAACAAAGCATTGTGATAATGATATACTGATTGGTTCTTTTAAGCCCAGGGGTGTTGCCTAATATACATACAGTGGGTGATTGGTCAACATGTCTAAGGTACGAGTTGTCTCCCAACATTAGGTTAAGTTTACTTATTTATTGTCACAGATTAGCATTGAATCCTGTTGTCATATTAATAAACCCAAATGTACCACTTACATAAAAACACTTCATAATTCATATGACACCAAACAAGACCAGTTTCAGATATTTTGTGTATGCAGAATGTAGCATTCCATATACAGTTTGCTTTGAGAACATGAGGAGAGGGGGACGAGAAAGTGTGGTAGGGTGTGACTCTTCTGTCCCACACTATGGGGTAGCTGTCTTGGGGGGGTAGATGTGAATTCTTTGAGAAAGGTTTCAAATGAAAATTCAACAGGAATTAGGAAGCGGTTCCCTGTAGATTCAGCCATTTGCTGCTGGTTTTAGAAATACCTTTTGTCAGGGTTTTGCATCACCTCCTGATATACTGATGATACGATCTGCCAGATGTGAAAAATTTGTTCGTATGTTAATGCAAATAAACCCTTTGCCGACTTCCCGTTTCGGTGTCACATGACCAATGGAGCATAAATGATTGGCTGGATGTTGAATGATTTGATACAGGGATCGATTGCTTCTCCTTGCTTCCCCGGATGTTGACTCTGAATATTTTTTACACTGAATTTTTTGAGACGTTGAATTATTTTGCACTGAATTTTCTGAGACATTGATTTTTTTTACACCGATTCTTTTGAAACATTGAATGTTTTTACACTGAATCTTTTGAGACATTGAATTTTTTACACAGAATTTTTTTAGGCATTGAAAAAAAAATTTCACTGAATTTTTTTTAAACATTGAAAAAAATGTCATAGGAAAACAAACAGTGCTAGAAATCCGATGGCTTTTAAAATTCAAAGTCTGATTTAGATGCAAAATAAAATTCAGTGTTAAGAATTTGATGTAAAAAAATTCAGTGCTAAGAATTAGAATTCAAAATCCAACGGCACAGATTTACTTCCATACAGAACAAAAAAAAAAAGAAATTGATAAACCACAAATAAAGCAGACTCCCTATGTTAACATAAACACATAACCACATTAAGTATATGTTGTTTCACATGAAACGAAGCATATCACCACATTTGGTGATACACAGGGACACAAAAAGTATATAAAATCAGTAAATGATAGAAAGGAGAAGTGACTAAGCGTCGATATGTTTTAAAATGTTTTTGCCCTTTGTTTTTTATTTTATCCTTGACTTTAAATAATCTTCAGTTTTTGTTCCTCTTTCTAATAAAGTTTCAAGTTCCTGGCATGTCTCTCATCTTTATTCTTAGTAAATTTCCACTTCACCCATCCCCTTACACTGTAAAATAAAAAAGAATGCAGCATGAAATTGAAATAACTTGTTTTTGCAAGTCAATTAAACCTACTATTTCATGTTTTGGCTTGTGAAAAGTTGAGATAACTTGTTTAACTTAATTTTTAAGTTAAAGTAACATATAATTTATGTTGATTTGAGAAAAATGCAGCATATTTTGCTTTGATCAACAAGATCAATACAATAAACTCGATCTTTCATTATATAATTCTTATTTATATTTTCGGATCATTTTAATAATGGTTTTGTTAAAATGTAACTGAAACAGTTTAAATATGTTTACTTCTATTTAATACTTTTTTTTGTATTAAAGGAATAGTCTTCCCTTTTGCCACACCGAACCATGTTATCACCTCAACCTAGACAAACCAACAAATATCCACCCTCTTTCAATGCGTGCACTGCACAGCGCATCGTGAATGTGTTTAGCCTAGACCCATTCATTCCTATGGTACCAAACAGGGAAGCCACCAAACACTTCCATGTTTTCCATATTTAAAGACTGTTACATGAGGAGTTATACCAGTAAGTATGGTGCCACAAAATAAAACTTTTTTTGGTACCATAGGAATGAATAGGTCCAGGCTAAATGCTAACACATTCACAACGCTGCACAGTGCACGCATTGAAAAAAGACAGGTATGCATCAATTCGCCCAGGTTGAGGCAACAACACAATTCAACATGGCAAAAGGGTAGACCATTCCCCTAACTGCACAAGTTCAGATTATGCTCACACTTTCCAGGGTCTTTTTTGCCTGTTTAAATTATTGTGAAATGTACACTTAATGGGGTGGTTTCGCGAACAGGGATTAGACTAGTTCTAGACTAAAACAAATGTAAGAGCTGTCCAAAGTGAAAACAACTTGCACTGACATATCTTACAATACATCACAGTGCCATTTGTTTTCCCCCACCTGGCCACGACGTAGCTCCCCCCTGAACGTAGGGCTGGAAGATACACTCCCCAAGTAGCCTCTTCTGTCACCCTCCCGACACTCTGAGGAGCGAAATGTTTTCTAGTCACTAGTGTTTTGAAGTCTTGAGGTCAAATTCAAATCTGACGGTCAAGCATTTATCCATAATCCCTTTCTTGTTTCTAGCTACAATTCTCAATAAATGATTTACACTGCTGACAATTCACATTTTGAAATTTGCTTCACTGCTAAAAGCATAACAAATAAAGGGCTCGCGACGCAAGTGTCTTTTGCTAGTTTCCACCCTGCGCAATTATAATTTTCACGTTTTGCGCCACGTTGTTTATTAGAAAATGCATTTTTGGCCCAATTGCACTCATGGGCATTCCGTTCTGATCTAAAAACGAGGTGTGTTCAGGCGCATTGTTGGCGCGTTGCTATTTTGAGGCAACTAAAATAGACTACGCCATTGACCAACTAAAGCCTGGTCTAAAGTCAATTGCGCAATATGCTTTTTGTTATTTAAAGAGTGCATTAGTAATATGTGCCTATAAACGGGACGACAACGCGGGTTTGCTTATCACACACATGAATGCGCAGCAACACAAAAATGTTTTTAAATATGAAAGATTGAATGGTACCGAGCCCCTAAGGTGACATTGAAGTAAAAAAATCTAAAGTTTAGTTTCATGTGCTCACGTGAAACTTTCATGTGCTCACGCAAAACCTTCATGTGCAGATCTTTTCAAAGTTTAACTTTCACGTGCGTGCGATAGTTTCACGTGAGCACGCAAAACTTAACTTCAAAAAAAAATTCTGCACATGAAGGCTTCGCGTGAGCACGTGAAACTAAACTTTATTAAATTTTTGCTCCATGGAGGATTGAATGTAAAAGATTATTATTGAGTCTCTTGGACTTAAATGAGGATCGATTATGAGATGTTAGAAGGCATAAAGAGCTGCTTCACCTGTAGCTGGTAAGTAAATAAATGCTTTGCTTTAAACAAATGCATCTGTTTTTAAATGTTTTCTGCTACATCACAGATTTATTGTATATGATGACTCTGTACCCGTGGATATGGTGAGATGAGAAACATTTTTAAAGTAATGCTTAAAAAAAACTTAAGACGCTGTCCAAGTGCTGAAACGTGCAGAGAGCCGTTTGCAAATTCTTTATCTCCTGTTTGTTACAAATAAAGTATTTTAAGAGTACAAACCATACATTTAAAGCAATTAAAAGCCTGCTTTTTTACTTCAGTGACTAAAAGAAAATGGGTTTTAAATGTTTTAATAAAAAAAAAACAATTTCAATACAAGTGAAAAACAACACAATTATTTAACATTAATCTAAAACTGGGGATCTTCTTCCTCCGCTTAGTTTTTCAGTTTACAAAGTCTGTCATCTAAATCACTGTAAAAAATTTGCTGTAATTTTGCAGCTGGTTGCCAGTTACTTCCTGTAGACCAGGGGTCTCAAACTCAAACTGGCTTGGGGCCATTTCTAAGACAGACCTTTCATCGGGGGGCCGCAAAGCTATTTTAACGTTAAAAAAGCACTATATTTCTGTAAATGTCATGTTTATTTTCTATTATTTAATGTATAATAATGCTTGAAAATATATAAGCAGTGGTTTTATCTTTTTAATAAACATTATTTTATAAAAGTAAGTAAATCTTTTCTTAACCTTATATAACTAAGACCTATTAAAACCTTGCACTAAACTAACAAATTTAATTCCTGTATAGATTTATAAACTATTATAAAAATTACCACCAGTAAGTGTTTCTGTTTTGATTTCATTTGGATTGTTTTCAGTCATAGTATTGACTTCATTGTATTCTTTGTTATTTCAGTTTTAATGAAATTTTTAACATATGTGGAAAAATATTAATAAGTGAAAGTGATCCTAAAACTTTTGAATGGGTAGTCAATGTTACACAGACTAGTTGGACAGAAAAAAATAATATTGCTCTATGTGTAATTGAATAGTAAGCTACTTAAGCAATATCGCTCGAGTAGGAGTGTGATATAGCTCTATATCATCACGGCTGTGATTAGGCCAGAGGCACGAGGCCGTAGGCCGAGTGCCGGAGGCAATCACAGCCGTGATGATATAGAGCTATATCACACGACTCCGAGAGCGATATTGCTTTTATACAACAGTTCGACGGCACACGTTTGAAAACGAAAACTAGAAAACAACAACGGAGTTATTTTAAAAGCCTCTTTGTTTGAGAACTACTTCTTCCGCCACGGATTTGAGGGCGGCAGAATGACAGGTAAAACTTTCGGCTGCTTTGAATCTCATAACAACTCAATGGACGTAAAAGCCGTTACTTTATATTACCGTTTCTTGGTCACAAAGTGTAGTTTTAAGATTAGTTCAGTCGAGAATGTATATGTATTATATTTAAATCTGCAGTCGATTAGTAAAGATAGCGCCTGTTTGAACGTTTGCTTAGTGAGATTCGATACGAATGAGAACCAAAGCATGAGCGGACATCAGTGTTCACTCGCCCCGCTGACCACCGCCCTCTCTGGGCTACATCTCTGAAAGGGATCCCCTGGCTCTCATGTTGGCCTTGTTTGTTTTTGATGTTCAAAATGAGATCAAATCAGCAGTATTTGGTGTCATGATCAAACTATTACTTGTTTTTTATTCATATTTAGTGTCTTTTGTGTTGTTATTGTTTTGGCGCGAGGTAAAAGTTAATAAAACTACTTGTATAACGTTACTATTGCTTTCTCATTTATTCTTAACGTGATACGAGCACTCGATTATTATTATTAAACTTTGTTCTTGTCAGTACTATATAAAACGGTTTTTTTATAAGTGTCAGAGATATGTTTTTGCATGCTGCTTATAAATATACCAGTGGCGATCTCTCATAACATGTTTTAATAGTCACGTCACGATAAAATAAATGATCAATGTCCACATTTAAAAGCTGCGGTGCTTACCTGCAGTTCCACTGTGTTTTCGCGTTCTGATAAGAAATATAGCTCCAGAAAAAAACGAGTGTTTATATTCCTCTTTCCAAGTGTTAATCGTCCACACGATGTGACAAGACATTAATCCCATTAACTTTAACGTAACATCCAATAATAACTTCCGATTGGGGATTCATAGACTGATTTATGAGCTAGTAAATGAGATACACGGAGAGTGATCCAAACAGGGCGTCTGTGTTTTTCCATTCAGAGATGAGCCTGCTTAGGACCTCCATTCACTAGGTGGCGGAATGATACAAAAGGTGAAGCGGTTACAGTGCCGATATTAACACAATATCGCATAGCTCTTAGCCAATCAGATTCGAGAACCAGAAAGAACTGTTGTATAAATAATAATATATTATACTTCATTATATATAGCAGTATACATACTTTTACCTTTTGTACATTTCTCCTCATCTCTTCTCTTTTCTGAACCTGGGCACTTTGAAGGCTCTTTTCTTATTTGTAGTTTAAAATGTGTTGCAGTACACATACGGCTCTGCCTCTCTATGCGGTGTCTCCATTAGATGCTGTGACTTGTTGATGTGAACTAACCCCACCGCAGCTCTTCTCTGAGTAACAGCTGAGTATCCACCCGGAAGTAACAAATCTTCTCTGGACAAACACTACAAGGTCCCGATCAGATTAACTGATCGCATGTTGACAATGATATGATTGACGCGAGGTTCAGTTGATGAATTAAAATCCGATCAAGCATTCCGTTATCCTCGACATCACGGAGCGCGCGCTGTTCATGGTTGCGTAGCAACGGGTGACGCGACCCACGCCACGGAGCGCAACTTCCGCTCCCGAGCACTTTGGAAAGTGGAAAACGCTTTGACTCGTTTTAACGCGTTGTTAGACGCGAAATGTGAACGAACCCTTAAACGTTTAAATCAAAAATCAAATTAATATAAAACAAAGGGAATAAAAATCTTTCTGCGGGCCAGATTATGTTATATTTTTGAAAGGTGACGCGGGCCGCACAGAGGGGGAGGGCGGGCCGCAAAGGGCCCGCGGGCCGGGAGTTTGAGACCACTGCTGTAGACGATAAAGTCTGAAAATGTTTCATGTTCATTTAACTTTGAACAAAATGTTGCCAGTAAATAACATAAATGTAAAATCTACAGTAAGTTACTGGCAGCTAGTTGCCAGTAATACCCAGTAATACTGTAATTTTTACAGAATTTTTTTACAGTGTAGGGATTAGACATAGCGGCAGCGCAACTGGCTTTTAAAGAGGATGAGAGCTAAAACTCTCATTGGTTTGTTGCACGTTACAGCCAAAATACTCCAATTACTATTAAAAAAATAGGACCAACCCTTTTCGACCATGCGCTCGGCACACAAACCATTTTTCCCGTTGTTAAATTAGCGAAAGGGGATTCGGACACGCCCATTTAGACGTTGCGCTGTGCGCTTTAGACAATGCACTTAGATCATTAAAATAGGGCCCGTACACTCAGAAAAGAAGTGACTGCTGGATTTTGCTGCTGTATGAATGTACCCAAAGAAAAATAACACTGATATGAGTGAGTTTATAAATTTGTTATATAATCAAAAGTTTGTGCTTTATGTGAGCGTATAATTGTATGGTCCAGTTTATTGAATCTGTTAGCTGGCCCACAGACTTTCATAATGAGCATAATGAGGAAACACAAAACTCAGTTGAATGTTCCTTTATTTAAAATACCACAATGCAAAGATATAATGTGGTTACCTAAAATTGATGAACCTCTGAGAGGCTAATATAATAAATATAGTCACTGTGTGTAGATAAATGCACAGATTTCAAAACCAATTCAAACTTGCTAATTGCAAAATAATCAGATTGCAGAATCAATCCAGATCAGAATATATACCAGCAAACAGAATACATTTGATTAAATACATGCATACATACTCTGTAGCACTTTAGAAACATGAAATAAAAGTAACCGGCGGTAGATGTAATGTTTCGGTATGCAGCATCAGGCGCAAATGGGTTAACAGATGATCAAACATTTAAAAGTATATTAAACATATCTCACCATCAGCATCATGACTTTAACATAGCTATATAAATGTCAAACAGTCATAATTAATATACTGTGTAAGAAAAAGACTATAGGGGGGCTTCCTGGACAGGGATTAGCTTAAGCCAGGACTAGGCCTTAGTTTAATTAGGAAATGAAACTAGTTTAAACAAACATGTCTTACTAAAACCATTACTTTTGTGCATTTTGAGGCAAAACAAAGGGCACTGATGTATTTTCAGATATGTATAGTTGTTGGCAGTTTGGACAGCTCTTACATTTAGTTTAGTCTAGGACTACTAGTCTAATCCCTGTCTGGGAAACCACCCCTATAAGAATGTAATTTCTAGAATAATCATAAAATATACTCATGATGAAGGCATTATTAAAGCAATACATCCCAGAATGCAATGGTTTACAGTGAATATAGAGACGTTACTGTAAGTGTCATTGTCAGAATCAGGTATTTCAGAGAGCTGTAATACATTTGAAAATATGATGTTTGATGTTAAAGTAAAAGTTCTCGCTCTGGATTGGTTGAAGAGAGAAGTACAAATATCTACATCTGAAATCAATGGTACAGTGTTCTTCATCACAGATGTCTCCAGAAGACTCAGTTCTTCCCGTGACTACATCTCACTCTGAAATGTGTTTTGTTTAGGAATTATTTTAACTGTTTCAACTATTCCATGTGTTGGATTACTCGTGATGTCTTTATCAACTCTGAAGTTCACTGCCATCACTTCCTCTCTTTTTCTCAGAATCTCTTGATTCTTTTCTGTGAACGTCAGTCCAGAGACTTCTTCGATGTAATCGATATCTTTACTGAATTTTCTAAGTTCATTTTCAATGTCTTTTATTGTAACTTTTTTTTGATGTTGTGGTTTTTCTTGTTGTTTTTGTTGTAGTTTTTCTTGTTGTTTTTCATGTTGTTTTTCTTGTTCTTTTTCTTGTTTTTGTTGTAGTTTTTCTTGTTGTTTTTGTTGTTCTTTTTCTTGTTTTTGTTGTAGTTTTTCTTGTTGTTTTTGTTGTTCTTTTTCTTGTTTTTGTTGTAGTTTTTCTTGTTGTTTTTCTTGTTGTTTTTCTTGTTTTTGTTGTAGTTTTTGTTGTTGTTTTTCCTGTTTTTGTTGTAGTTTTTGTTGTAGTTTTTGTTGTTCTTTTTCTTGTTTTTCTTGTAGTTTTTCTTGTTGTTTTTGTTGTTCTTGTTGTAGTTTTTGTTGTTGTTTTTCTTGTTTTTGTTGTAGTTTTTGTTGTTGTTTTAGTTGTTTTTGTTGTTGTTTTTCTCGTTGTTTTTCTTGTTTTTGTTGTAGTTTTTGTTGTTGTTTTTCTTGTTTTTGTTGTAGTTTTTGTTGTAGTTTTTGTTGTTGTTTTTCTTGTTTTTGTTGTAGTTTTTGTTGTTGTTTTTGTTGTTGTTGGTTTTGTTGTTGGTTTTGTTGTTGTTTTTCTTGTTGTTTTTGGTGTTGTTTTTCTTGTTTTTGGTGTTTTTCTTGTTGTTTTTCTTGTTGTTTTTGGTGTTGTTTTTCTTGTTTTTGTTGTTTTTCTTGTTTTTCTTGTTGTTTTTCTTGTTGGTTTTGTTGTTGGTGTATTTCTTGTTGTTTTTGGTGTTGTATTTCTTGTTGTTTTTCTTGTCCTTGTCCTTTTCCTTCATTTGGTATCTCATAGCATTTAAGCTCACGTTCTCCATTATTCTTCTCCAGAATGATGATCTTAAAGAAATAAGTTGGCAGAGCTTTCCCATTCTTTGACCTCTCTTCTATTTTCTTTTTTTCCTTTTTTGTTATGTCTTTTTTAGTATGGTAAAGTGGACCAGTGTATATATAGGCTTTAGAATAATCTTTGTCTTGAACGTATAGTCGACAGAGTTCCTCCAAATCTTTCCATTTTTCCTGGTTAAGGTCTTCATGCTGTGATGCGATGTTGCTGAGGAGGCTTGTATCATCTCTTGCTTTCTGGCACCACTTGTGGTCCAAACGATAAGTTGATTGTACAGCAGGCCCTTTTATAGTTTCTTTGTTGAGTATCTCAAACACCAATGCAGCATTATTGGTTTCATTGTCGTACTGCACAACTTGAGACGTTTTCCCTGACAAGTTCTGATCATTATCCTGATTTTGAAATGTGGGTTCTCCGTCTATAAGTACAAGCCTTTTTTCTTCTTTAGGCCTTGTGTTTTTTTGCTTTATATTCGTGTCATTGTGATTAGTGATTAGTGATAGATTAGTGAATTCAGAAAGAGGGATATAGATTCCACGAGAACCTTTTTTGTTATTTTCTGAATCCATTTCTGTAATTTCCCTCCACTTTCTGGGTTTAGACTTTTCAGGTATAATTACTGCACTGTGTAAAGGATCTTGTGTTTTTGATGAAGAATCATATGAATTTCAATTAAATCCTCTTTGAGCTTAGACTGAGTTTTTTAGTTGCATGAAGATCCTATAATTTAAGAAGAAAAGCAAAGACAAAAAGGTTTGGTCAGCACCTCTTCTATGTCAAAGAAAGAAAGAAGATGCCCACTTTATTATGGTTACCTTCAAGGTTCTGTTGCCCTTATATTGTACTCATTATGCCTGTAACAAAAACATAAGCAGAGAAAGATGTTCAAATTGTCTTACCTTGTAGAAAAGATGTACTCGCCTCCACACAAGATCTGATTCGGTTCAGTCAGTTCTGTTGTACCCTGCACACACACACACATTTATACATTATATGATAAGTGTAATTTATGATTTCATACACTAAATTTGATGTTACAGACTTTTCATAGAAAGGAAATCTTTATTTGTGCAGAATAACCAAAAAGAATGACTTAATTGTACTATGAACCCTGACCTCATGCGTCCATACATGTTAGTGATCACCAGCTCCTGCGTTGAGCACCACACACACATAGACATAATTAATGCCTAGAGTGATAACTGAGTGCTTTGGTTATGGTGTGCTGTTTTGCTGTCTGTCATGGTAACCACCTGTAATACTGCACTACTGACCATCCAACTTCATGGATGACAAGCAACCGTAACAAGAATGATTTTCACATTTAATTCATTAAGCTATGCCCTTCTTGTTTTACACATCATATGGCGCTTTTCCATTGCATAGTACCCCACGGTTTGGTTTGGTTTGGGTCGGGTCAGCTTACTTTTGGGAGCTTTTCCATTGGGATCACTTCGTAGTACCCGATACTTTTTTTCGTACCACCTCGGTTGGGGTTCCAAGCGACCCGAGCTGATACCAAACGTGACGCGTAAACACTGTAGATCACTGATTGGTCTGAGAGAATCGTCATCAGCGTCATCCTATTATGTAAAATATTAGCTTTAGCTTACTGCTAGCTTGCTGTCTCGAGCAAACATGTTGTCATCTGTGCTCTGCTATAAGTTTCCAAACACCCTTTTAGCGATGAAAAACATCCACAGGTTGTGAATCAGGAACACATAAAAGTTTTTTCCAGACTTGCAGTTTGTGGCGGCACATTCGCGACGTGCACGTCAGTATTATTTATGCTTTAATGCAACTTCATTGAGGCTCAGCGGAGCGCCGTCGACTGACGCTATGGGTGTTTGAAAATAAACTGTCATGTGAGACCGAGGTAGTTATAAACGCGATTTGTAAACATCCATTTGTGGTGGCCAATTTTAATTTTGTGGCGGACGGAGAAATAAATAAATGTATGTGAATATACAAGGACGCTCTCACTTGTATGATGTCACAGCCGTATGCAGCGCAAATATAACGACACGCCTATAACCCCTCCCACTGCGAAGTGATACTAAACTTAATGGAAGGGCTAACCACGCCAAAGTGAGGGGAGCTGGCCCGACCCAAACTAAACTAAACCGTGGGGTACTATGCAATGACAAAGCGCCAATACATGTATAATAAAGGGCAAATAAATTGTCAAGAGTTAAGAGAGTAATTTGTTTTTCATACTTTTTTATAATTCAAAGTGTAATACTAGGCTATTCATATCTCGTTAAATGGTACAGCGGATGTGTGAAAAGCCTTGAGCACGCAAAGTGAAACGAAGATGACAGAATTAGCATCATCTGCCTTTAAATGCTGTTTGAAAGTTTAAAATTACTTTTACTGATCAACACAAATACAAAGTGCAATAATACAACTGATTGCTTGCCAACTTAAAAAACGCTTTAAATTTCAAAAGATTTTTAAAAATGTCAAATACATCCTTGGTGTCCACAGAGTACGCATGTGAAGTTTTATCTCAAAATGCCATATAGATAATTTATTATAGCATGGTAAAAATGCCACTTGCAAAAATGTTGGTGTGAGCAAAAATGTGCCGTTTTTGAATGTGTCCTTTTAAATGCAAATGAGCTGATGAAATGCAAACACTGATCACCATAATAGTGGTTTGTTGAAATTGAAACTCAACTGTGCTGTCAATTATTTTCTCTCTCTCTCTCGCTCTCTCTGCACTAGATGTCAGTACAGTGGCTGGATAGTTCAGATTAAAGGGGTGGTATTACTTAATAAGATCCCCTTGTGACATCACAAGGGGAGCCACATTTCAAAGACCTATTTTTCCACATGCTTGCAGAGAATGGTTTACCAAGACTAGTTAATGTTTTTTTTTTTTACATTTTCTAGGTTGATAGAAGCACTGGGGACACAATTATAGCACTTAAACATGGAAAAAGTCAGATTTTCATGATATGTGCCCTTCAATTAGGTTTTATCTTTGTGTATCTACAGCGTCCACGAGTTGCAGCCAATGTAATGCCAGAAACATTATAAACATGTACTGTACATTATTACAGAGAGTCTGCTTTATAAACAGCTTTTTGTTCGCTTCGCGTAAGCTAAACATTTTTATTCTGTACTTTTTTTACTTGCATATATTTCTACATATTTTCGACCAAGAAACAAACAGAATATAATGTAAGTTGTTATGGATAGCATTCAAGTTTGTTCTGAAATGATGACAAAATCTAAATGACAAAAAATTATCTTTCCAACTTAATTTAGCCTAAATAATGATCCATTCGTTTTATATACTTTATAGTTACACGTTAATTTATCTACTATTATACCACGGCACTGTTGATGCTGTATTCTGATTGGCTGATAAATGTTCAATGGGTGTTGATTATTTTTATGTAAATCGCACGCCTAACCTATTAAATGTTTTAAAAATAGGCACCAGAGCAATGTTTGTGGTAACCGTGGTATAAGCAGAATTATTGACTCCGGTCCTTTGAATTATTTGAAGATAATGCACACTCACAGTGTAACACATTACCACCTTGGATGTGCATGTAATATTTTCACATAATGTACATCATTTTCGATAATGCATGTAAGCATATTTATGATGTAAATATACTTTTACAGGAACACTCTAAAAACTGTAGTAAAAAGGGGAAGCTGCTCTACTAAAAAAAAATTGCTTCAATTGGTAACACCTAAAAAATTTTTTACAAACTTTTAAAAATTACTTCAATTGGAAAGACCTAAAATATTTAAACATTTTCAATTTATATTTTTTACTTACTTTATATATTTTTTTTAAGTTGATCCAAGTTTTATTTTTTAAAGTGTGGGTAAAAAACATTTTGACAGAATAACCCAACGAAAACTGTGTACCAAAGCACTGGGTTGTTTTTACCCTAACTATTTTAATAAGTGTAGCAACTTGTTATACACAAAATGTGTCAATAAAATGTTCATAATGTAATAATAATCTCAACACATAAGATCTTGAGTTGTAGTAGGCTACTATCTAGTACTACACTGAAAAAAATGATCCATTGAATTTAATCATTTTTTTTAAGGTAAGTGGTTGCAATCAATTTATTTAAGCTACATTTAAACAAAAGTTTAATATTTTATTTTACTTTACTAATCTTTTTTATTTAAATGTAGCTTAAATAAATTGATTGCAACCACTTACCTTAAAAAAATTTATTAAATTCAATGAATCATTTTTTTCAGTGTATAGTCATTGTACTGTCTTTCTAGTATTTTCCTCCTATGTTTTCTATAGTTCATTATTAATTGGTTGGAGAAGAAACTGCATTTCTTCCATCACATGCAAACAGAGAGAAAAATTTACATAAATTATGCTCAAAAATGCCCCTTTTTATACATTTCAAATAGTTATTCTATATCCTTATTAAACTATAATTGATCTGACAACAGCACGAAGCTCCATATATAAAATGTTTTCAATAACATGCATGATAATTATAGTTGCACTATTGCATCTACTCAGAAACATTTAAGTGTTACATTTCTGTAACATACATTTATTTTATCTTTTTTATTTTATTTTATTGACTTTATTTTATTCTAAATAATGAGCTAATGCAATATGCCAGTCTTTGTTTAAATTGCATTGTTAGTGAAAAGCAGATTTTAAAGTCCTCACCTTGCTCATGCAGCGTTCTTGTAAACTTAAGCAAACTTCACTGTAATATTTTCACCGACAAATGAAAAATGTAATTCTGCCAACTTAAAGAAACTGTGCTGGTTTCTTCATTAAAATCTATATAGTCCAGTTCCACAGATCTTCTTTTCATCTGCTGTTCTTTAATAAGTGTCACGCCCAGAGCTTTCAATAGCTGTGAAACTTAAAAACATGACCAGATCACTGAGCCCTCCCTCATTCCCCCCATTATTACAATCTCCACCCCTCTCACCACAAAATCTGTTTCTTGGTTTTTTCAGATTATTTTAAAATCCTTCCTTGTTAATGTTTTGTATATGTCTATATTCGGCTCCTGTATACTGTAGTTCAGTGGTAGAGAATTGCATTAGCAGCACAAAAGGTCATGGGTTCAAACACAGGGAACACATACTGATAACATGTAAAGCATGCTAAGTCACCTCGGATAAAAGCGTTTGCCAAATGCATAAATGTGTCTATGTATTTTGTCACTTCTGGAAATGCTGCATTGGTTTAAAAAATATTTCTTCCTTGAGCCACTTGATTTTACGCAAAGTTAAAGTAAATGTTGTAAATAAAGCTGGGCCATACAGTATATCAACTATTAGATATTATCAAATATTTTGAACATGGAGATTTAGACTACTTCCCATTTTCTTTCTTGCAAGGAGTTCAAAAATAACTTGTCATCTTGTAACTTTTTTGCTCTAATTTGCATACAGTATATATTCAGGGACACACAGATAGTGCTGTGCTAAGAGATCAGGCATGTTAAAAAAAATGCGCTAAATAGTACTAAAAGTTCACAATCATAGGGGAACCATTTTTAGTGCTATATACACTGAAAAAAAAAATGATTCATTGAATTTTATAATTTTTTTAGGTATGTGGTTGCAATCAATTTATTTAATCCAGAACCGTGCTTGGGCGCTCCAGAGCGTCTGCCGTTGCTTAGTTACCTACCTAGCATTGCTTGACGTTGTGACGAGCACCCACTAGCAGGAACAGAAATTGGCGCCAGTGAACATGCACGTTTGTTAAGAAACGTATATCTGATTCTCGTTTACATATTTGTATTTCAAAATATAATAATGCATTATATGTAAGACCTAGGCTTTAGAATTTACACCATCAACGTATGTTCGACAGAGATTCTCCAGTGTTTTCCATTTTTGCCTGTTTAGGTCTTTATGCTGTGGTGCGATGTTCCTGAGGAGGTTTGTATCATCTCTTGCTTTCTAACACCACTTGTGGTTGGCAGCAGCAGTCAGATTACCTTTTTTTAGCAAATTCATCTGTTGTTTTTCTTTCCAAGCTCTTTTAATCGCACCTTCTGGCCATTCATGGCCTGTCTCAATGGAGTATTTCATTTCAATCTATTTTTTAGTCGTCCTAAACAACGTCCTAAATACTTTAACAGATCTTTTTGTATGTCATCTAAAGACTCAATTTGTGCATCTCCTTCACTCATTCCAGAATGTCCAGTAATTTGCTTTAGACATTTTGACGTGAAGATCCTATAATTCAAGAAGAAACGCAAAGGTTTGGTCAGCACCTCTTCTATGACAAAGAAAGAAAGATGCCCAGTCTAGTTTAAACTATTATTGTTACATCTTCAAGGTCCTGTAACCTTTATTTTGTACTCATCATGCCTGGCTGTAATAAAAACATAAGCAGAGAAAGATATTCATATTGTCTTACCTTTTAGGAAAGATGTACTCGCCTCCACACAAGATCTGATTTTATGTCAGTTCTGTTCTACCCTACACACACACACGCACGCACGCACGCACGCACGCACACACACACACACACACACACACACACACACACACACACACACACACACACACACACACACACACACACACTAACCATCTGCAAAGCCACAGATGAGAGTTTCCTGTTTTGTGTTAAGCCATTTCTTAAAATATATTAGCGCACACTACTTGGGTGACATTCAGTAATATAATTATATTTTAGTGACAATCTTAAACTATGTTTTTTACAGGTATTTATTTATGCACAATGGTTTGTAGATCGTGTCTTGAGTTATGATTGATTTTATAATTACATCCATCATGTATCATTTGGAAACGCTCCATATAAATGAGAAAACAGTCGTTAAATCTCTTTGTCATATTCTTGCTTCATACACGTACAGTGACCTCCATAAGTATTGGGACAATAAAGGTGAAATTGCTATGTTTGCTGTGCGGTCATATCTTTTGTGCTGTTGTATTTGTGCCAAGGGCATTTCCTATCTGAGTACTAGTATCACTATTTTAACCAGTGTGGCATTAGTGTTGTTATTATGCATTTAGCAAGGCACTTTTTGATATGTCTTGTAACAGATTACTTTGCTATCTGTCTAGATATTGTTGAATTCTAACTCTCTACCCATTTAACTTATTTTTGCAGTTGCATATACACTCACCTAAAGGATTATTAGGAACACCTGTTCAATTTCTCATTAATGCAATTATCTAATCAACCAATCCCCATGGCAGTTGCTTCAATGCATTTAGGGGTGTGGTCCTGGTCAAGACAATCTCATAAACTCCAAACTGAATGTCAGAATGGGAAAGAAAGGTGATTTAAGCAATTTTGAGCGTGGCTTGGTTGTTGGTGCCAGATGGGTCGGTCTGAGTATTTCACAATCTGCTCAGTTACTGGTATTTTCACGCACAACCATTTCTAGGGTTTGCAAAGAATAGTGTGAAAAGGGAAAAACATCCAGTATGCGGAAGTCCTGTGAGCGAAAATGCCTTGTTGATGCTAGAGGTCAGAGGAGGAGCAACTTTGACTGAAATAATCACTCGTTACAACCGAGGTATGCAGCAAAGCATTTGTGAAGCCACAACACGCACAACCTTGAGCCGGAAGGGCTACAACAGCAGAAGACCCCACCGGGTACCACTCATCTCCACTACAAATAGGAAAAAGAGGCTACAATTTGCACAAGCTCACCAAAATTGGACAGTTGAAGACTTAAAAAATGTTGCCTGGTCTGATGAGTCTCGATTTCTGTTGAGACATTCAAATGGTCTCCGCTTAAGCTCCTTACCCATTTATATGTGTGTGTATACATGTATATCTCCCAAGGGTTTTTCCCTCCTAGGACTTTTTATTTTTATGTCCTCGGCTAAACAACCCGGGGTTTTTGTTTTTTTTCTCCTAGGGGGTTTTTTACCCCGGGGAGGTAGCCTGCTTGGGCTTAACTTAGCTTCTTCTCCTAGACGTTACATTAGTAATACGCTCGCTCATAATGTCGCGTCATAGCCGCAGCAAATTTGACTGCTTATGCTATTGTGTATTATGTTGTGCTATCTGTCGTTTTTCTGTGCTTTTACTGCTTCTATTAATGTAAAGCTGCTTTGAAACAATTGAGTATTGTGAAAAGCGCTATATAAATAAAATTGAATTGAATTGAATTGAAAAATTGAATTGAATTGGCATCAGAATTTGGTGTAAACAGAATGAGAACATGGATCCATCATGCCTTGTTACCACTGTGCAGGCTGGTGGTGGTGTAATGGTGTGGGGGATGTTTTCTTGGCACACTTTAGGCCCCTTAGTGCCAATTGGGCATCGTTTAAATGCCACAGCCTACCTGAGCATCGTTTCTGACCATGTCCATCCCTTTATGACCACCATGTACAGTATGTACTCATCCTCTGATGGCTACTTCCAGCAGGATAATGCACCATGTCACAAAGCTCGAATCATTTCAAATTGGTTTCTTGAACATGACAATGAGTTCACTGTACTAAAATGGCCCCCACAGTCACCAGATCTCAACCCAATAGAGCATCTTTGGGATGTGGTGGAACGGGAGCTTCGTGACCTGGATGTGCATCCCACAAATCTCCATCAACTGCAAGATGCTATCCTATCAATATGGGCCAACATTTCTAAAGAATGCTTTCAGCACCTTGTTGAATCAATGCCACGTAGAATTAAGGCAGTTCTGAAGGCGAAAGGGGGCCAAACACAGTATTAGCATGGTGTTCCTTATAATCCTTTAGGTGAGTGTAGATCATGGTTTGCACAAAGCAGGATAAAATTATAACACCAAATTTGGAGCACATGATGTGCAATTCCACAAATTCCACAATTGAGCACAAAGGGTAATACATCTTACATTCATTGCCACCAAAGTAAACTTGTAATATGCTTAGAAATATTTTTTTTTTACAAAATCTAATTTGGATAATAAATAATTCAATATGACAGTCTTGGTTTAAAATGTGTTAGAGTAAAGCAGATTAAAAGTCTTCACCTTACTTGTAGAATGGTCTTGAAATTAAATCTATTAAATGAGCTGTATTAAAAAAAAACATGGTTGGTTTCTTCATTAAAATTTATCTGACAACAATTTGAAAGCTGTACAGTATGAAAAAGTTTTTAATAAATTGCAGTATTATTATTTGTAATATTTTGTGAACTTGTAATCTGTGATACTATTACATCTACTTCAGCATCACATGTAACATGTTCACTATGTGCTTGTAACTCTATATACTCTGATATAGATGATAAATAATGTAATACGACATTTTACAATTTTTTAAAGTCTTCACTTTACTCGTACAAAGTTATTAAAATAAAATCCATTAAACTGAGCTGTTTTCTTTGTTGTCTGTACTGCCAAATCTCGAAAAAGAGAAGTGCCGCACCCTGTGTGTTAAAAAAAGACAATGCAGAAACATCCATATTAAAACTTCATCAACTTTAATAACTAAACACACATGACAAAGCCTTACAGTCATCACTCCAGTACATGTACTCAAATACATGTAAAAACATTATTATTGTGTTGTTTAAAAATGAATATAAACTTCAAGATCTGAAAACATCTTTTTGCTATTTTGACTGCCAGTTTTCTGCCAATAAATGCTGACCCCAAACCCGCCCTTTTTTAAGAGTGTAGTATCAAACATGCATTATTATTTGTCTTTTTTTTTACAAAATCTTGGTAAAGACATTTTAATCTGTTATTATCTATAGAAACATATTTGTTATCCATACTGTTACAGCTTGACATAAATATTTTGACATCTGTTCTTCATTAGTTTCACGCCCTGAGGTTTCAATAGTTCTGTAGCTTAAAAACATTGCTAAATATTTGGCCAGATCACTGAGCCCACTCCAACAGTACACACCCATTATCTGCTTGTCATGCACCGCTTCCAGATCCCGGCTAATGTACACTCATATCATACTGCAAAAACACCCAATCCTAATTTTTATGTCCATAACAAAATATAAGATGACCAGATATGGATTCTTTACAAATTATTAATATATTGTCGTCTGTGATTTCGTGAGTCTGGAGACTGCAGTGTACACTGTGAGTTTATAACAGTTCCTCATTATTTTAAAGGTCAGATAACACAAAGTGTTTCTGCTAATCTCATGTTAAAGGAAAACACCACCGTTTTTCAATATTTTACTATGTTCTTACCTCAATTTAGACAAATTAACACATACCTATCTTTTTTCAATGCGTGCACTTAATATTTGTACAGCACATCGTGAAAGTGTTAGCATTTAGCCTAGCTCCATTCATCCCTTAGGATCAAAACAGGGATTAATTTCGAACACACCAAACACTTCCATGTTTTCCCTATTTAAACTACATACACGAGTAAGTATGGTGGCTTAAAATAAATAAATACATTTTAGTGAATAAAAATAAGAACTACACTCAAAAAAAATGTGCTAAATGGGTGATTTTCACGAAACCATTGAAACACCACGGCACTAATGATTTTAGCTTTAAAATGTGTAATATAGTAACATTAAAAAGCATCAGAATTAACACAATACTGTGTTCTACGTTGCACAATGTGTGATTTCAACATAAGAATTTATAATTGTAAATTTTATCTCATTTTCTGCTGAAATTCTCATTACCGCAATGTGTCCGGCTGTGTTTGAACATGCGTTAAGTTGTAATTTAATCAAATTAACACAAAAATATTAAGAAAAAAAATAAATGGATGTTTTGCTAGACTACTTTAGATGACAGAAAAATATTTACTGAATATTCATGTATAATAATAATGAAGAAAAATGAGGAAAATGATGTGTCCATGCCTGATGTTCTCATCCTCCGCAACACTTTTTGAGAACAGTTTAAGCACACATACAGAATTTTAATAAAGTTTGATTTTGAGTGACCAAGCACATGGACCAGTTACTTCAAGATGGCTACCAGGTAAGATAATTTTTTTACAGTTAATTTGAAATATTGTCTTGTCAGAATGCTTACACGACATTTTGATTATCATTACCGCAACAGATGCTTATTAAATGTTAATTTAATTAATAGAAGCATAATACTTTGATTTTAAATGCATGTGCAGAATCTCCAAATTATGTTCTTTTAGGTTTGTCATGTCATTTTGAAAATATAACAGTGTTGATGTTTTCTGACTGTTGCGGTAATGAGATTTTTTAGGACTAATTTTTTTAATTATGTTACAAAAAGTGTTAAATGATAAGTAAAAGTTTTTAAATTAATGTTCCCATTTACTCCAGACTTTGTTTTTCAATGTCTGGTGGGATAAAAAGTAAATTTAAGCAATTTTTACATTTTCATGCTTGACATTTTTAAAACCAAGTTTTCGTGAGAATCACCCAAATAGTGATGTAGTACTCTAGTCCATCTCGGACTAGTCTCGGACTCTTTCCTTCAAAGACTCGTCTTGACTCATCTCGCACCACAGTGGGAGGAGAAGGACTCATAATTTCAGACCGAGTCCTTGAGACCAACGCCTTTTTTATGTTCATATAAAAAAAACACACAACACATAACAATAATAATAAAATGCAGTGTTGACGGGCATGATTTGAAAATGAGATCCAATGCAATGCAAGTTTACTGCCATCAGAGCCATTTATTTATTTCTAGAAAAATAGGCAGAAGATGATGCATGTGGTAGGGATTTTTTTAATCATAGTAAAAGCATAGTCCATATTAAGACGTTAAGACTGCTCCTCTAAACAATTCCCAATCTAGCTTAGTCTGAACTATTGATTATTAACTGGACTGATATTAAATCATGAAAATGAAAACTGACATGTTTTATGGTCTTGGTCTCGACTCCTAAAGGACTCGGTCTTAACTCAGACTTGCTTCCTCAAAGACTCGGTCTTGACTCGAACTCGACTCTATTAGAAAACTAATGGAGTTGGTCTCGACTCTTCAAAGACTCGGTCTTGACTTGGCTACAAACTAAGTGCTATTCAATATAGTTCTCATTTTTTATCCGCCACATTTTATTTTGTTAATATTAACCGTATATGAACCTATATTTACAGAATGCACAAAACACTCAAAGATTTATGTGTGTTTATTTTTACATGTTCACACAGGAACACACAGCTGTGCTTAGAGACTATGGTGTCATAAACAGGTTAGAGGTGTCAAAAAAATTGCAAAAAAGTTGCAAATAATAGAAAGAAGTGACTAATCTTCGATATGTTGCAGAATGTTTTGGCCTATTGTTTGTTCTGTTATCCTTCACTACAAAAAAAACACTGTGTTAAAAACAAAAAAGCGGTTTTTGTCGCTCTTTCTCTTTAAGTTTCCATTTCCCTCAACATGCATCTTTGTTCTAGGTAAATTTTCTTTTCACACCTCTCTTTACTGCTCATCTTTAGGTTATGCAAAGATAAAGAACTTCCTTTTTGCAACACTGAAGTCGTCCTAAACTGTTTCTCTCTCTCTCTCTCTCTCTCTCTCTCTTTCACACCTCTCCTTACTGCTAATCTTTAGCTTAAGCAAAGATAAAGTACTTCATGTTTGCAACACTGAAATCGTCCTGAATCTCTCTGTCTCTCTCTCTCTCACTTACAGTAGAAAAGACACAATTATATTTTATTCAACACTATTTTATTTTAAATAATAATCACTATTTAGGTTAATTCAAATGTATTCATGTATGTAGTGAGTTTCACAATTGTATATTCCTTAACATGGAGTAAATAAAACACAGAAAAACATGAACAGAAAACTGTACATCTGGTTCATTTCATTTGCTGCTTTATTTCATCCAAACATGACTGAAAGTGTGTGACCTCATTACAAAAACATTTTCATTACATGTTGTGCAATCTTCGTACTTAAAACGCCCTTGCTAGATGGTCACTCAGTTGACCGATCAAGACCAAAATGGTTTTACTTTTTTTCTTTATATGAGAATCAAAGTGTCTTTAATCAGATTGGGCTTCAATCTTAAAGTGTATGAATTTACTCTACAGAATTTCACCGCTCAGGCTTACACCCTGAACACAACCAGCAGGCGATAAATAGCTTCAGGAGACTTCATGAGTTACATGCCAAGCTCAGTTTTATCACTTTCAAAATGCATTAGGTCACCTGTTCTTCTCTGTCCAGCACACTGAATTACAGCCCTCCTGCAAATAACTTCTATACTGAGATTCGCTCAGGGACGATTGGTCTGCAATTTCTTTCAATCTGCAATGATTGAAGCCCATTTCTTTAGTTGAATCAGCATGGTTGTGTGTTTTCAACTCAGTCCTTCATGGCCCACCCACAGTACTGTGGCTTAAAGAAATATAAAAAATGACCATCATGTCATATGACCGCCCTTCTACAGCTAAACACAAATGAATATTATGATGTTACAATGTCATCATGTTACTGTTATCATCTTATATGGGGCTCAACATGTTTTATTTTATAAGTCATATAATAAATAAGTGCTTCAGCATGTTGGCTTCCATATAAGAAGATAACATGACAGCATTTTAATGAAATTATTTGCTTTTGTTCAGCTGAAGAAAGCAAGTGAGATGCATCTAGAACATAGTGAATAAATTATGAGATCATTTTCATGTTTGGCTGAAATATTTCTTTAAAGGTTATCTTGACTATGAAGACTTGCATGCTTTAATAATTTGTATTTGCCTTTTACTACTAAAATCCATTGATAGAAATACATAAAATATTTGTATTATATAGTTTACTATATTATTAGGGCCCGAGCACCACCGAAAGGTGCGAAGCCCTATTGTTTTTGCTCGAATTTATTATTATTATTATTTTTTTTTTTTCAACACTTGTGCTAATTTGGGAGCCTTAACATACTCGAAAAGTCTTGAAATTTGGCACACACGTCAGAGTCGCGTGCCACTAGGCTCATGCAAAGGCTGGAATACGGGCGTGGCAAGGGAGCTCTGTAGCGCCCCCTGTAATTCAAAAACAAACATTGGGGCACAGATCGGGCAAAAATGTACGCACATGTACGAGAGTTGGTACACATATAGATCTCATCGACCCGAACAACTTTCGCCCTCTGACATTTAAGCTCCGCCCAACAGGAAGTCGGCTATTTCGGATTGTTTAAAAAATGCATGCGGTGAACTTTTGAATACTCCTTCTAGGGGATTCATGGGATTGACACCAAACGTGGTGATCATGATGTCGAGACATTGTACTTGCTAAAGTGCGAAGGGATTTTTGATATCTCGAACGGTTCTGCCATGGCGAAGCGACAAAGTCATGGCGAAATCAGAGAAACAGGAAGTGTCTAATATCTAAGGCAAAAAATGTCTTATTGTGATGACACGCGGGGCGTTTGTTCGTCTGAAGATTCCGATCGCATTGATGTGCCTATTGTGAGTCTCGGGTATAGCGCCACCACCAGGCGGCAGGAAGTGTTGCAGTCACAAAGGTTGATTTTTTTGACAGTTCCATGTGATGTTCTTTTAAATACTCCTTCTAGGATATTCATTCGATTGACACCAAAAGTGGTCACCATGATGCCGAGACATCGTAGATGATAAATTGCGAAGGGATTTTTGATATCTCAAACGCTGTTCCCATGGCAACGCGTCAAACTTTACTTTCATTTTAAAGGCATATTTAAGCCTTTCAGTTGCATACAGTTAACTTTTAAATACTCCTTCTAGGATTTTCATGCGATTGACACGAGAAGTGGTCAACATGATACCGAGACATTGTAGATGATAAATTGCGAAGGGATTTTTGATATCTCAAACGCTGTTCCCATGGCAACCTGTCAAACTTTACTTTAATTTCAGGCATATTTAAGGCTCTTGGCGTGCTTAGTTTAAGTTTAAATTTGGCACACACATCAGAGTTTTCGGCTGTTAAGTGTTGACAAAAAGGTCAGACATAGGCGTGTCTCTTAAGTGGCTCACTAGTGCCCCTGTTTGTCTAAAATGTGGGGTTTCTTTTACCTACAGTCCCCAAATGCCTCAGAAACAACATTAAATAGCCCACTGATATTTTACCCACTTGATGCCCTTGCCCGCCGTGCATCGTTTTTTCGGACGCACCGTGTAGCGGTAAAAAAACGTGCGAGGGCCCGCCATTGCTGCTTGCAGCTATATTTAGGGCCCGAGCACCGAGGAGCAGGCCAGAATGGCCTGCACCGAAAGGTGCGAAGCCCTATTGTTTTTGCTCGAATTTATTATTTTTTTTTTATTATTTATTTATTTTTTTTTTTTTATTATTTTTATTTTTTTTAACACTTTTGGGCATTTTGGGTGCCTTAACATACTCGAAAACTCTTGAAATTTGGCACAGACGTTAGAGTCGTCCGTCATTGCGAACAGACAAAGGCTGGAACACGGGCGTGGCACGGGGGCTCTGTAGCGCCCCCTGTAATGCAAAAACAAACAGTAGTGCGCAGATCGGGCAAACATGTACGCACATTTACGAAAGTTGGTACACATATAGATCTCATCGACCCGAACAACTTTCGCCCTCTAACATTTTAGCTCCGCCCAACAGGAAGTCCGCCATTTTGGATTGTTTAAAAAATGCATGCGGTGAACTTTTGAATACTCCTCCTAGAGGATGCATGCGATTGAAACCAAAAGTGGTGAATATGATGTCGAGACATTGGACTTGCTAAATTGCGAAGGGATTTTTGATATCTCGAACGGTTCTGCCATGGCGAGCCGACAAAGTTGTGGCGAAATCAGAGAAACAGGAAGTGTCTAATATCTAAGGCAAAAAATGTCTTATTGTAATGACACGCGGGGTGTTTGTTCGTCTAAAGATTCCGATCGCATCGATGTGCCTATTGTGACTCCCGGGTATAGCGCCACCAGCAGGCGCCAGGAAGTGTTGCAGTCACAAAGCTGGATTTTTTTGAAAGTTCCATGCAATGTTCTTTTAAATACTCCTCCTAGGATTTTCATGCGATTGACACCAAAAGTGGTCACCATGATGCCGAGACATTGTAGATGATAAATTGCGAAGGGATTTTTGATATCTCAAACGCTGTTCCCATGACAACCTGTCAAACTTTACTTTCATTTTAAAGGCATATTTAAGCCTTTCAGTTGCATACAGTTAACTTTTCAATACTCCTTCTAGGATATTCATGCGATTGACACCAAACGTGGTCAACATGATGCCGAGACATTGTAGATGATAAATAGTGAAGGGATTTTTGATATCTCAAACGCTGTTCCCATGGCAACGCGTCAAACTTTTTACTTTCATTTTAAAGGCTTATTTAAGCCTGACAGTCGCATGCAATGTTCTTTTTAATACTCCTTCTAGGGAAATAATGCAATTCACACCAGAAGTTGTCAACATGATGCTGAGACATTGTAGACGCTAAATTGCGAAGGAATTTTTGACATCTCTAACGCTGTTCCCATGGCAACGTGTCAAACTTTACTTGTATGTCAGGCATATTTAAGGCTCTTGGTGTGCTTAGATTGACTTTAAATTTGGCACACACATCAGATTTGTCGGCTGTTAAGTGTTGACAAAAACGTCAGATAAAGGCGTGTCTATTTTGTGGCTCACTAGCGCCCCCGTTTGTCTAAAATGTGGGGTTTCTTTTACCTACAGTACCTAAATGGGTCAGTAGCAGCATGATATTTACCCACTTGATGCACTTGCCCACCGTGCATCGTTTTCTCGGAGGCACCGTGTAGCGGTAAAAAAACGTGCGAGGGCCCGCCATCGCTGCTTGCAGCTATATTTAGGGCCCGAGCACCGAGGAGCAGGCCAGAATGGCCTGCACCGTAGGTGCGAAGCCCTATTGTTTTTGCTCAGATTATTATTTTTATTATTTTTTTTTTTATTTTTTTTTTATGTTTCGGGGCAATTTGGGGGCCTTAACATACTCAAAAACTCTTGAAATTTTGCACAGACGTCAGAGTCGTTGGCCATCAGGTTTGGGCAAAGGCTGGACCACGGGCGTGGCAAGGGAGCTCTGTAGCGCCCCCTGTAATGCAAAAACAAACATTGGGGCACAGATCGGGCAAAAATGTACGCACATGTACAAGAGTTGGTACGCATATAGATCTCATCGACCCGAACAACTTTCGCACTCTAACATTTAAGCTCCGCCCAACAGGAAGTCGGCTATTTTGGATTGTTTCAAAAATGCATGTGGTGAACTTTTAAATACTCCTCCTAGAGGATTCATGGGATTGACACCAAACGTGGTGATAATGATGTCGAGACATTGTACTTGCTAAATTGCGAAGGGATTTTTGATATCTCGAACGGTGCCGCCGTGGCGAGTCAACAAAGTTGTGGCAAAATCAGAGAAACAGGAAGTGTCTAATATCTAAGGCAAAAAAGTTCTTATTGTGATGCCAAGCGGAGTGTTTGTTCGCCTGAAGATTCCGATCGCATCGATGTGCTTATTGTGAGTCTCGGGTATAGCGCCACCACCAGGCGCCAGGAAGTGTGTCAGTCACAAAGGTGGATTTTTTTTACTGTTCCATCCGATGTTCTTTTAAATACTCCTTCTAGGATATTCATGCGATTGACACCAAAAGTGGTCAACATGATGCTAAGACATTGTAGATGATAAATTGCGAAGGGATTTTTGATATCTCAAACGCTGTTCCCATGGCAACGCGTCAAACTTTTTACTTTCATTTTAAAGGCTTATTTAAGCCTTACAGTTGCATGCAATGTTCTTTTAAATACTCCTTCTAGGGAAATAATGCGATTCATACCAGAAGTTGTCAACATGATGCTGAGACATTGTAGACGCTAAATTGCGAAGGGATTTTTGATATCTCGAACGCTGTTCCCATGGCAACGCCCCAAACTTGACTTTTATTTCAGGCATATTTAGGGCTCTTGGCGTGCTTGGATTAACCTAAAAGTCGGCACACACATCAGAGTTGTCGGCTGTTAAGTGTGCACAAACAGGTCAGACATAGGCGTGTCTCTTAAGTGGCTCACTAGCGCCCCCGTTTGTCTAAAATATGGGGTTTCTTTTACCTACATTCCCCAAATGGCTCAGTAGCAACATTAAATAGCCCACTGATATTTACCCACTTGATGCCCTTGCCCACCGTGCATCGTTTTCTCGGACGCACCGTGTAGCGGTAAAAAAACGTGCGAGGGCCCGCCATTGCTGCTTGCAGCTATATTTAGGGCCCGAGCACCGAGGAGCAGGCCAGAATGGCCTGCACCGAAAGGTGCGAAGCCCTATTGTTTTTGCTCGAATTTATTATTAGGGCCCGAGCACCGAGGAGCAGGCCAGAATGGCCTGCACCGAAAGGTGCGAAGCCCTATTGTTTTTGCTCGGATTATTATTTTTTTTATTATTTTTTTTATTATTATTATTATTTTTTTTAACACTTTTGGGCACTTTGGGTGCCTAAACATACTCGAAAAGTCTTGAAATTTGGCACAGACGTCAGAGTCGTCGGCCATCAGGTCCGGGCAAAGGCTGGACCACGGGCGTGGCAAGGGAGCTCTGTAGCGCCCCCTGTAATGCAAAAACAAACATTGGGGCACAGATCGGGCAAAAATGTACGCACATGTACGAGAGTTGGTACGCATATAGATCTCATCGACCCGAACAACTTTCGCCCTCTAACATTTAAGCTCCGCCCAACAGGAAGTCAGCTATTTTGGATTGTTTAAAAAATGCATGCGTTGAACTTTTAAATACTCCTCCTAGAGGATGCATGCGATTGACACCAAAAGTGGTGAACATGATGTCGAGACATTGGACTTGCTAAATTGCGAAGGGATTTTTGATATCTCGAACGGTTCTGCCATGGCGAGCCGACAAAATTGTGGCGAAATCAGAGAAACAGGAAGTGTCTAATATCTAAGGCAAAAAATGTCTTATTGTAACGACACGCGGGGTGTTTGTTCGTCTGAAGATTCCGATCGCATCGATGTGCCTATTGTGACTCCCGGGTATAGCGCCACCACCAGGCGCCAGGAAGTGTGTCAGTCACAAAGCTGGATTTTTTTGAAAGTTCCATGCAATGTTCTTTTAAATACTCCTCCTAGGATTTTCATGCGATTGACACCAAAAGTGGTCACCATGATGTCGAGACATTGTAGATGATAAATTGCGAAGGGATTTTTGATATCTCAAACGCTGTTCCCATGGCAACGTGTCAAACTTTACTTTCATTTTAAAGGCATATTTAAGCCTTTCAGTTCCATACAGTTAACTTTTAAATACTCCTTCTAGGATTTTCATGCGATTTATACGAGAAGTGGTCAACATGATGCCGAGACATTGTAGATGATAAATTGCGAAGGGATTTCTGATATCTCAAACGCTGTTCCCATGGCAACGTGTCAAACTTTACTTTCATTTTAAAGGCATATTTAAGCCTTTCAGTTCCATACAGTTAACTTTTAAATACTCCTTCTAGGATTTTCATGCGATTGACACGAGAAGTGGTCAAGATGATGCCGAGACATTGTAGATGATAAATTGCGAAGGGATTTTTGATATCTCGAACGCTGTTCCCATGGCAATGCATCAAACTTTACTTTCATTTTTACACATATTTAAGGCTGACAGTTACATGCTGTGAACCTTTAAATACTCCTCGTATGGGATTCATGCGATTGACACCAGAAGTGGTCAAGATGATGCCGAGACATTGTAGATGATAAATTGCGAAGGAATTTTTGACATCTCGAACGCTGTTCCCATGGCAATGCGTCAAACTTTACGTTAATTTCAGGCATGTTTAAGGCTCTTGGCGTGCTTAGTTGAACTTTAAATTTGGCACACACATCAGAGTTTTCGACTGTTAAGTGTTGACAAAAAGGTCAGACATAGGCGTGTCTCTTAAGTGGCTCACTAGTGCCCCTGTTTGTCTAAAATGTGGGGTTTCTTTTACCTACAGTCCCCAAATGGCTCAGAAACAACATTAAATAGCCCACTGATATTTTACCCACTTGATGCCCTTGCCCACCGTGCATCGTTTTCTCGGACGCACCGTGTAGCGGTAAAAAAACGTGCGAGGGCCCGCCATTGCTGCTTGCAGCTATATTTTTTTTTTTATTTTTTATTTTTTTTAACACTTTTGGGCATTTTGGGTGCCTTAACATACTCGAAAACTCTTGAAATTTGGCACAGACGTTAGAGTCGTCCGTCATTGCGAACAGACAAAGGCTGGAACACGGGCGTGGCACGGGGGCTCTGTAGCGCCCCCTGTAATGCAAAAACAAACAGGAGTGCACAGATCGGGCAAACATGTACGCACATTTACGAAAGTTGGTACACATATAGATCTCATCGACCCGAACAACTTTCGCCCTCTAACATTTTAGCTCCGCCCAACAGGAAGTCCGCCATTTTGGATTGTTTAAAAAATGCATGCGGTGAACTTTTGAATACTCCTCCTAGGGGATTCATGCAAATGACACCAAATGTGGTGATCATGATGTCAAGACATTGGACTTGCTAAATTGCGAAGGGATTTTTGATATCTTGAACGGTGTTGCCATGGCGAAGCGGCAAAGTCATGGCGAAATCAGAGAAACAGGAAGTGTCTAATATCTAAGGCAAAAAATGTCTTATAGTGATGACACGCGGGGTGTTTGTTCGTCTAAAGATTCCGATCGCATCGATGTGCCTATTGTAAGTCTCGGGTATAGCGCCACCACCAGGCGCCAGGAAGTGTTGCAGTCACAAAGGTTGATTTTTTTGACAGTTCCATGTGATGTTCTTTTAAATACTCCTCCTAGAATGTTTATGCGATTGACACCAAAAGTGGTCAACATGATGCCAAGACATAGTAGATGATAAATTGCGAAGGGATTTTTGATATCTCAAACGTTGTTTCCATGACAACGCGTCAAACTTTACTTTCATTTTTAAGGCATATTTAAGCCCTTCAGTTGCATGCAGTGAACTTTTCAATACTCCTTCTAGGATATTCATGCGATTGACACCAAACGTGGTCAACATGATGCCGAGACATTGTAGATGATAAATTGCGAAGGAATTTTTGACATCTCTAACGCTGTTCCCATGGCAACGTGTCAAACTTTACTTTTATGTCAGGCATATTTAAGGCTCTTGGTGTGCTTAGATTGATTTTAAATTTGGCACACACAACAGATTTGTCGGCTGTTAAGCGTTGACAAAAACGTCAGATAAAGGCGTGTCTATTTAGTGGCTCACTAGCGCCCCCGTTTGTCTAAAATGTGGGGTTTCTTTTACCTACAGTACCTAAATGGGTCAGTAGCAGCATGATATTTACCCACTTGATGCACTTGTCCACCGTGCATCGTTTTCTCGGAGGCACCGTGTAGAGGTAAACAAACTTGCAAGGGCCCGCCATCGCTGCTTGCAGCTATATTTTACTATAGTTTTACATGTGAGAAGGTTTTACTTCCCACTCTGTCCTTTTTACCTTTCAGATCATCTTAAAGGAATATTCATTTTTCTTAAAAGAAAAATCCAGATAATTTACTTACCCACCATGTCATCCAAAATGTTGATGTCTTTCTTTGTTCAGTCGAGAAGAAATTATGTTTTTTGAGGAAAACATTGCAGGATTTTTCTCATTTTAATGGACTTTAATAGAGCCCAGCATTTAACACTTAACTCAACACGTAACTGTTTTTTTCAACGGAGTTTCAAAGGACTATAAACGATCCCAAACGAGGCATAAGGGTCTTATCTAGCAAAACGATTGTCATTTTTGACAATAAAAATAACAAATATCCACTTTTAAACCACAACTTCTCGTCTGGATCCGGTCGTGATGTGCCAGCGTGACCCCACGCAATGCGTCATCACGTCAAGAGGTCACAGAAGAAGAACGCGAAACTCCGCCCCAGTGTTTACAAGTGTGTTGAAAGAGGACCGTTCCGACGTTGTTGTATGTCAACTGATACTAATTAATGTCTCTGTGTCAGTTTATTGTTTACAACGGTCCGCAAATGTGCGTTTAATATATGAAACACGTGACCTCCCTACGTCACTACGTATTTATGTTAGGTCGCACTAAACCGGATCTAGACGAGAAGTTGTGCTTCAAAAGCGTATATTTGTTATTTTTCTTGTCAAAATTGACAATCGTTTTGCTAGATAAGACCCTTATACCTCGTTTGGGATTGTTTATAGTCCTTTGATACTCCGTTGAAAAAAACAGTTATGTGTTGAGTTAAGTATTAAATGTTGGTGTCTAATAAAGTCCATTAAAATGAGAAAAATCCTGCAATGTTTTCCTCAAAAAACATAATTTCTTCTCGACTAAACAAAGAAAGACATCAACATTTTGGATGACATGGTGGTGAGTAAATTATCTGGATTTTTCTTTTAAGAAAATTGAATATTCCTTTAATTTTTCATCTTTCATTTGTATGTTTTCTGTATTGTTCATCATTTATTTTACTCTCCTGTTCATATTAAAAGGCCTGAAAAGAAGACATTAATGTTCTTGTATTTTCAATGGCATGCAGGTGTCAAGACCACATATCGCCACCTACTGTCTGTGTTCATGAATAACTCACATTTTCTGTTTCACATCATTAATTTACTGAATAAGACATGTATGAACTTGACATTTTGTTTTAATTTCACATTCATATAGCCAATCCCAGTGTTAATCTATTACGTCATATGTGTTTTTATAATTGAGGAACTCTTTAATATAGTTCAGAGGTTAACACAGTTGATGACCTGTTGAGTATTTAGACATTGACAATGTGCTTTAAAGGGATGGTTCACTTTGGAATGGAAATTCTGTCATCATTTACTCATACTCATGTTGTTCTAAACCTGTATGAATTTGTTTTTTCTGATGAACGCAGAAGAGGATATTTTGGGAGATGATGGTGAACACACAGCAGTAAGTGACCATTGACTTCCATGAATAAAAAAATATGATGGAATTTAATGGGTACCGTCAACTGTGTGCTTACCATCATTTATCAAAATATTTTCTTAGTCATTTATCACAATACTTCCAAAATATTGTTTTCGTATGAAGTCTATGGTCACTTACTGCTGTGTGTTTACCATCATTTCTTAGGACATCACTTCAAGAATGAAGACTTTGTAACCATAGCAACAGATATGATTTTCGCTTATGTTCTGTCAGTAAGGATTGCTACTCTGTATCAGCTTAGTAATAATCCACGCTAAGCTCTTTTTAAATGAAGTTTATTTAACTAAGTATCTTACCTCACCCTCACTTTTACCCTAAACCCAACCACTTCTCAACCATATAAAACATAATACAAAGTAAAAGTACAGTCAGGTATTTATTGCATAAAACAACATAAAAGTATTACAAACCATTCGCGTTGCAAACCTTGCGAACTGAAGCCATACAATAACTTTATGGGCTCTATCTTACACCCGGCGCAATGCAGCGCAATGCGCGACGCAAGTGTCTTTCGCTAGTTTCCACCCTAATTTTCACGTTTAGCGCCGCGTTGTTTAAATAGCAAATGCATTTGCGCCCCCATTGGCGCCCATGGGCGTTCTGGTCTGAAAATGAGGTGTGTTCAGGCGCATTGTTGGCGCGTTGCTATTTTGAGGCAATTAAAATAGACTACGCCATTGACCAACAAAGACCTGCTCTAAAGTCTAAAGTCAATGGCGCAATATGTTTTTTTTGTTATTTAAAGAGCGCATTAGTAATATGCGCCTATAAACGGGAGGACAACGCAGGTTTGCTTATCACATAGTACATGAATGTGCTGCAGCACAAAAATGCTTTTAAATATGAAAGATTAAAGGGTTAAATGTAAAAGATTATTATTGAGTCTCTTGGACATAAATGAGGACGAATTATGAGACGTTAGAAGGTGTAAAGAGTTGCTTTACCTGCAGCCTGGTAAGTAAATAAATGCTTTGCTTTAAACAAATGCATCTGTTTTTAAATGTGTTTTTAAATGCTACCTCACGGATTTATTGTATATAATGACTCTGTACCTGCGGATATGGTGAGATGAGAAACATTTATAAGTAATGCTTAAAAAAAACTCTTTGCTAAAAAAACGCTGTCCAAAGTGCTGAAACGTGAGGAGAGCCGTTTGTAATTTCTTTATCTCCTGTTTGTTACAAATAAAGTATTTTAACAGTACAAACCTTATCTTACATACTTGTAAATTATGTTTTGATGATATTGGATAGCCATACATTTAAAGCAATTACAAGCCTTTTTACTTCCATGACTAAAAGAAAACGGGTTTTAAAGGTTTTAATAAAAAAAGAACAATTTCAATACAAGTGAAAAACAACACAATTATTTAACATTAATCTTAAACTGGGGATCTTCTACCTCCGCTTAGTTTTTCAGTTTACAAAGTCCGTCATCTAAATAGGGATTAGACATAGCGCCAGCGCAACTTGCTTTTAAAGGGAATGAGAGCTGAGACTCTCATTGGTTTACTGCACGTTACGCCCAAAATACTCCCATTACAATTAAAAAAATAGGACCAACCCTTTTCGACCATGCGCTCGGCGCAAACAATTTTTTCCCGTCGTTAAATTAGCAAAAGTGGATTCGGACACGCCCATGTAGACGTTGCGCTGTGCGCTTTAGACAATGCGCTTAGATCATTAAAATAGGGCCCTAAATGATAAAGACCTTTGTGATCAAAATGCACAGTCAGATCTCATTCAAACATAAACCAGCATGACATATCGATCACAAGAGCCAATAGCGCTTCACATTCTTAACTGATGTAATGATGCAATCGGTCACGAGACACACGAGAGCCAATGCCTTTTCACAATCGATCACGTATCATCGCTTCTTCTGGCGGCAGTTTTTGAATCATGTACACAGGATCTGATATTTACAGCGGATTGTCATCACTTTAGCATCTTTTCTTCAAATAAATTGATCGTTTGACCTCGGTACACTTGGTATATTTTAAGTACATTTTTAAAAAGTTGTTACTGTTTTGTATGCTGTTTTTTATATCATATAATAAATAAATTGGTGTGTTATTTGCCCTAAATGCCTGAATAGTGTAATGTGTAATCAGTGCTTTAAGTGGCCCAAAAGAAGTGCCGGTACTCTATTTTTCTTTTCTTTTTTTGCTGACTGGACTTCTATATTGAAGGGGTTTTATATTCAGCAGTCAACAGACGAGCTTGTAAAAAAATAATAAAGCCTTATATAAGTTTGTGGATTTGCTTGAGCTAAAATAGCAATTGAAAATACATAAAATGTGCAAAAGGTAGATATATAAGTACAATTTTCAGCATGGTCAAATGCTAAAACTAGTTGTTCAGATAGAAAGAGCTTAAAAACAAAAACTTTAAAATGACACCAAGACCATGTCTATGGGTTCAAGAATAACAAAATACTGGCAATTTAAAACTAGAAAGTCATCACTTTATTTTTTCCCATTGTTTTCCATTTTGAGGGTGGTAAAACTACTGTGCGCGTCGTTCAAATTCATTGAAATTTCGTTGGGCAGTGTCCCAAACCAAAAAGGGCACCAAGGGGGATGGTACTATTAGTATGGTTTTAAAAAGTATTATAAATATGATGTGTTATATTACTAGCATCAACTTAGACAAGTGATTATAATGGGAAATATAATAACAAGAATTAAAGTGTGACAAAAAATATTCAATATGATTTACCTGCTGGCTTGATGGATCTTTGAATCCATGTTTGCAATGTTGAACTGCCTTTAGAAGCAGCCTCCCTTTCCGTTCTCTGTCTTTATTTTGTGAAGGCATTCGTGTTTTTTGTATTTTTGCCTACAAAGTGTGCCAACAACAGCAAATTTAGTGTTTATATTAACTTAGATCTGATCGGGAACATTAAATCCATTAGACAAGCGATAATAGTAAGAATGTGGATATTTTGTTGTTGTTTGCTTGCTAAGTTGTTAGCACTTTTACATTTTACAAATACATAAACAAACTTCCAAAGGAGTAATTCTGCGGTTTAACAGCTGATATAATGTAATAAATCTACCAACTTCAGAAACTGTCATCCAGGCAGAGAGTGCACACAGAGATGCTGCGGGCGGGCGGGAAAACACGAAGTGGATTAGCGGAATCAGTGGATCTTTAGCGATCTTTAGGATCTTTTTATAGATCAGAACCTTTGCGTGCGAAATTACGGAGGATAAAATACAGGGGATTTAAGGGAAAATACTAATACGGGAGGACAGCGGGAAAGAAGGGTAAAATAAGGGACTTTCCCGGCCAAAACGGGATACTTGACGGGTATGAGTCACACCTCTCCACACCACGTTGAGGCTGACTGACAGCAAAGGTGACGCATGCGCTTTTAACTTGTAAACTCAAGGGTGTATGGGTAATGTAGTCTCTGCTCTCGGTGGGACGAATTAGGAAGTGTACATTGTGAAGAGCGCTCTGAAAAGCGGCTGCGCAGCCAAAGGATTAAAACCTCTGATTTAAACAGATGTGCAAATGAGCGTTCCGGTACGCTAAAAGCACGTTCTGGGCTCAGGGAGAGGTGGTGGTACACTCAAGAGCTATTTTTAGAAGTGGCGGTACTGAGTATCGGCGCGTTCCGGCCCACTTAAAGCACTGTGTGTAATAAAATGCGATTAATCCTGGCGGTTTAAATTGAAAATCTTATCCCAGTACATGACATCATAGCAAAATGACCCCCCAAAATATCATTTTATACCCTTAAGTTTCACCTGCTGGTAGAGGCGCTAATTTAGTAAAGCATCTTTTGCTCGTATTTGGTAAAATGAAAAAATGACCGAATCAATCGTATGGGTGGGAGGATATGTTGACTTTTTGAGTTAACTAATATTTCTAAGTTGAATTAACGCAATAGTTTAAAACAACAATAACTAACTTTTTTAAGTTGAACCAACAAATATTTTTTATAGTGTGAGTTCCTCCTCTTGTTTTGTCATTCTTATGTGGGATGACTGTGAAAAGTAATACAGCCTTATTTAAACACTGTATATTATGCGTTACGCAGACACTTTTATCCAAATCTTTTATCCTGGGATCCGAATCCATGACCTTTGGGCTGCTAACGCATTGTTCGCCTAATTGAATTACAGGAACATTAGACTCATGAGAGAGCAGAGGTCATGTAGATGTTGAACATGCTTTGCATTTTGTCATATTAAAAAAGAAAGCAAATGGTGATGGAATGACAAGCTGAAGGTCGACTCTTTACTCCTGTCTGCAGATCATGAGAGACTTGTTTTTATTATTTGCATTTGATTGACACCTTAGTAAAAACAGGCAGGAATTCATCTCTGGAACAGTAGACTATAAATTTAGTTTATTTAGGGTCAGATTCTGGGTCGTACAGTAACCTGTGATTAATTGTGGTTTGTTCAATAAAGTTCAGGAGTTCTCCTTTATCTCCCTGCTGTGAAATGTAGCCACAGGTCAGAGAAAGCCAGCATTCATATCGGCTGGATGTTAAACGCTCTCTGTGTGTTTGCCGAGGTCTGTTTGCAGGAACGCCAGCCTGGAAATCTGCTTGGTAATCCTTCGATTTAGGGCGACGTAGCAGCCAAGCGGATTTCGGACATATTGCTTTGTTTAATGATGGGTAACACGTCCGGTTTAAGCCAGGAGGTCAGGCCGGCAGGTGACTGAATGGAGACAATAAGCCGGGGTCTTATCCTCGACTAAGACTTGCTGTGTCTCCTCTCATTGGCATTGAGGGAAAACCTCTGTCCATGTTGGACGGATCGCTAACAGACGGCTTAGCCCTTGTCGACAAATCCAAGCCCGCCGGGCCAAAGTAGCATCGTGTTGATCTGTGTAAAGCTAAAGCTGTTATGTTATTGTTTAGACAGTCAGAGGAAAAGATAAGTGGATCGATAAGAGAACAGAAGACAAGTTTACATGAGGACATCTGCCCTGGCGCGATCCCATGGAACAATTTATTTAAATCAAAAAAGCTTCTGAAATTCAGGAGCCTCTTTGATTGGTGGATTTCACAAGTTGTATACCTACAATGCTTTAATGAATACACTGCACATTTCGGATCTAAAACCATGCAGAATGCGTGACCACACCCCTTTCCTCCTTTTAGGTGCTCCTGTAGCGTCTGTCGTTATTAAGCAACCTAAGCATTGCGTGACATTGTGCCGACTGCCACACGGCTGAAAAAAATCATCGCCTATACTGTAGTCTAGGGCAGTGGTTCTCAATCTTTTTCCGTGTGCGGCCCCCCTTGTGTACAGTGCATTCCTTCGGGCCCCCCCCCAAAGAAAATTTATGACAAAAAAACTGTTCTAAAATGTAACATTTTAATTAAACAAAACATATTAAGTTATACAAAGTAGTGCTGTTGGTTAGTAGCCTTATTTTTTCAATTCAATTCAATTTTTCAATTCAATTCAATTTTATTTATATAGCGCTTTTCACAATTTGGTAATTGTACCAAAGCAGCTTTAACATAATAGATGCAGTGAAAAGCACAGAAAATCGACAGATAGCACAACATAATACACGATAGCACAAGCAGCTAAATTTGCTGCGGCTATAAATCAACATTATAAGCGAACGTATTACTAATGTGAAGTATAGAAGTTAAGCCCAAGAGGGCTGCCTCCCCGGGTTGAAAAACCCCCTAGGAGAAAAAAAAGTAAAAAAAAGTCCTAGGAGGAAAAAACCCTTGGGAGATATACATATATTTATATACATTGAAACGAATAAGGAGATTAAGCGGAGATTAAGCAGATATTAAGCGGGTTCTGCCGGTGGTCATTGGTCAGGCATCGGCTGGACATCACGTTGAAGAACAGCCAGTAGATCAGAGGTGTGCCGACTTTCACATTTACCGGAACTGGATCTGTTTGTCTCATTGTCCTCGGGATCGAGGACGAACAGGGAGAGAGAAACAAAATCTTATTAGCCTAGGGGCCATTCACATGAAAAGCAAGTGTCATACAGTGATGTGATTTTAGTCAGCTTGGTTCCGGAAAGGCTTACTATTGCTGGTTAAATGAATTACACATAGTTGATGATTTTAGAAAATTTGTGGGCCCAGGGCGAGTCTATGTATGGGGCCCCCCCTATGATCTTTAAAATTACACAGAATTTATGATAGATGAATGTATTTTATAAAATGTCATAAAACTGGGGCTCCCCTGACACCATCTCGCCCCGGCCCCCAGTTTGAGAACCACTGGTCAAGGGGTCTCCAAACTTTTTGTGAGCAAGGGCTACCACAATGGATAAAACAATCTGGATGGCTATTTTTTGATGTAGTCTACTCAAAACTTCTCTCTTTTACTTGTTGACTTTGTTTTATTTTACTTGTTAATATGTAGGGATGGGGACGAGACCGCCTATGCCGAGACCAAGACCATAAAACATGTCAGTTTTCATATTCATGATTTAATATCACCCCAGTTAATAATCAACAGTTAGGCCTACAGACTAAGCTAGATTAGGAATTGTTTAGAGGAGCAGTCTTAACATCTTAACATGGAATATGCTTTTACTATCATTCAAAAATTCCTACCACATGCATCATCGTTAACGTTACTTTTGTTATGTTTTAAATTTTTTTTTTTTTAATTAGCAAATAATTTAATAAGCTCATGTCTTATCTTCTGCATAATAATATTTCCATAAAACGAAAACAATACTGAAAACATGTAATAGTAGTTTAATATGTTTATCATGGTTTGTTTAAATAACTTACATTGTATTGAATGAGAAGCATAAGTTACTGCTGCTGTCGGATCGCGTGAAGCTTAATGTGTCACCATGAAAAATTCGATAACTTGATAAAAAATTGCCATTTAAAAAAATCTCACACCAGAGGGACAGTTGTGACATTTTGAACCATCACCTGAAAAGGTTAAAAACAAGAAGTCTCTGTATATTCCATGTATTAAACACTCAACTGACTGTCCCACTGAATAGATACCCGTCACCTCAGAGGAACAACATGAAACGATTGAATATATCTTGTATCAGAACACTTCTTAATTTCATCCTCACACTGGCTCATACATGAAATTATGACTGTAATCATCATCATGGAAAACGCCGGCTCCGGTTCAGTGACAGTACGCGCCGGAAATCGCGCCCATAATTCGCCCAAAGCGCCATGGAGCGTAGGAATAGTGTTGATACACCGCTGATAATATAGTTATGTAGATTATATTGCATTTCTGTCAATAGATCCTCCTAAAATTGACACACTGCACCTTTAATAAAGACCAATAGTTGAATGATGCTGAGATGGACATGTGATGGTGTTCCTGTACGCTCGTCTGGTGTGGTTCCGGTGCGAGTGATCTCTGGATGTTGAGCTCTATTAAGTCTCTCTCTCTCTCTCTCTCTGCAGTTGAGCGGCTGTGTAACTCAAAACTACATTCTGACAGATCATTTTTTTCCTGTGCGCAGAGAATGAGTCGGCTATCGAACAGACCTGCGTCATCGGAGAGACTCTAATTCTGTCCAGCAGCTCAGATGAGCTCGGTCTGTACGAGCCAGAGCCGCGGGGACTTACAGAGAGCTGAGAGATGACAGATCTCAATGCTTCAGGTTTGTCTGCTCAGCTCTGTCTCGGTTACCTTGAGCAGTTTTTCCACAGTTATAATTTTTGGTAACTGCTGATTTTCCAGTCTGCCAGTCGGATGAGGATCTACAGTAGAGGACATTTCTGTTACTAATAGGCTGCCCGTTTATAGCACAGGAAACCTAATGGGCTTCTTACTTATGAGTTTTATATCTGTATGTGCTTTGACTTTTAAAATTAGTTTAGGAGGAATAAATAGACATAAATAAGTAAGGCAATTGATTACATAGGGTACACTGACTCATGATGTCATAGAAGAACCATTTTTGGTTGTGTGGTCCCTAAAGCAGGGGTTTTCAAACTTTACGATGCCAAAGACCCCCAGATACGATGGACTGTAAGGGACCCCCTTCCTAAAATATGTATAACAATTGACATGTTTTATAACGAAAATATTATTGGCTAAACTTACAGTAAAGCTGGATGTATAAAACATGTATTAATTCAAAACTGCAGCAAATTTGACAATAAATCATGTTTCATGGCAGCTTTACAAATAATTTTGCCTTACAAGCCCCAGTAACATAAAAGGGGTTCAAATAAGAAAAAAAATAAAGATACAAATTATATAATTATATAAATTATTCTGCAATGTATGTAGCAAGAAATTAGATAAAAAATACATTCACTGTAAAAAAAAAGTTGTTTCAACCTAAAAAGGTAACTTAGGTAAGTAAGGTTGCCTTTAAAACATGACTTAAAAATATTATTTGACACAATTTTACACAACTTTGTTTGGGTTATTGTACTAATATTTTACTAAAACAATTAATATTTAAGTTGAATTAACTCAAAATGTCAATGCAACAAGTTAACCGTACATTTTTTTTACAGTGTAATAAATAATTAAAATACATTTTCTCTACATTTTTTGGGGACCCCCTAGAACCTCTCGGAGGTCCCATGGGGGCCCTCCGAACCCAATTTTGTTTTTAAAACCCCTGCTATAAAGAATCTTGAATAATGAAAACAATTTTACCTTCAATGTTACACACAGTCAGACGCTTTGGATAAAATCTGCCAAATGCATAAATAATAAATATGTAGACGTTCTTAAAATTACATCTATGACATGTAGGGGTGCACCGATATATCGGCAGATGATGCTTGTTACGCTTCTCAATGAATTACAGTGAAATGCTGCTACATCCAAAAGCCAGAGGGCGCTCTTGTGCAGAAACTCAATATGCGCTGTGTATGCCCTCATCTTAACCTTAAATTGGGTAATACTGGGCTTAATCTGAGCCTATTTGCATTTATGAATGTAAAACTTACCATATAAAATAATAAGATTTAAAAAAATATATATGACCTTTAAAGAAGTCGATTTCTCCATTAAAGAAAAAAACATATTTTTTCTGTATTTTGATTTTCTCTCCACAGAATAATTCACATAAATGTTCAATATCGATCCAAAAAAAATCTATACTGTAAAAAATACTTTGCTGCCTTAAAATTTTTTGTTAAATCAACTCAGATTTACAAGTCATATCAACAGAGATGAGTTGTCACAACTTATAAAATATAGTTGAGAAAAGTCAACTTCATTTTATAAGTTGTAACAACTCACCTGTATTTATAACAAGTCATCTCTAGTCAAGATAAATAATAGTAAGTTGAAATGACTTGTAAATCCGAGTTGATTCAACAAAACATTTTAAGTCAGCAAGTTATTTTTACAGTGCAGTATGCAATCAAAGAAAAGTTGTATAATAGTTTCATTGTTCATATTTCAAAATACACACGAGTCTGAAAGATCCTTTTTGTATTTTTGCAGGAATTGGTTCGTCGGGTAAATTAGACGTATAATTTTGAAATAAAACTCAATATGCACTGTAGAGGAAGAACCTTACACACGCAGCTATAACAAAACTCCAGGAAATGTCTTAAGGATATATTTATATTGCTGTTCTTCAAACCTTTTCAGATACTTTTATAATAATAAAGAATATGAATAATGATAATGTTTGATGATGTTTGCTTTTTCAAATGCATGTTATAAACGACTCAAACTAACAGTGATTTCAGATTGATAAGGACTTACTGTACTGATCAAAAGCTGTAGTACATGAAATAGCTGTGCAAAATATCAACAGTGCAATTCAGAATAGTTATTGGCCACGCATTATTAGTGTATATCGGCATTTATCGGTGCACCCCTAATAACGTGGCAGGTTTGGTCTCAATGTAGAATCTATGACTTCTTGAAAAAAAACTTTTGAGATATTGATGAAATCTCGATTGCAATTTTTCTTTTCTGTATAAAGTGATTGACAGAACAGTTGTCCTCTACTTGCTCATCCCAGATCTTTAAAACTCTCTCCCTGTTTGTGAATTATTAATCATCCACCACCAGCTGCCATCCAAAATCGATCAATCGTTCCATCTGCACAGAAAATCTCCTCTGGATGTGTTATCTTTATACTCCACAAACAAACTGTAAGAATCTGAGCTGACCTTCAGAGCTTCTCATGTGAAGGTCAGAGGTTTAAGTCGGGCCGCGACACACAGACTCATGTTTTAAACAGAGGCGCTTATCTCGGAGAAGAAAGAGGATGCAGTGCTTCATCCAAACATTGAGTCGGAGAAAATGACTGACAACACAAAAACAAAACATAAAATATTACAAAATGTGAGATAAAATGTGAAACTTTTCTAAAGTTTTTATTTATTTCTTTACTCTTAAAGTCTTAAAGCAGGGTGTGACTGCAAGAGATACAGATGATAACTCTGTGTGTGTGAATAAAATAAGTTGAAATGACAGAAAGTGATGGGATAATTGCAAAGTAAATGCATTTAATGTTTCATTTATATGTATATGTGCCGTCAGCTTAGAAGCTCTTTTTATGCAGACAGATGTATTGAAAGACACAGTGTGTGTTTGTGTATTTTTGCAGACTTGTGTTGACGTCTATAGTTTTACAGCTTTATACAGAAGATCAGTGTTTGATAAATAACTCCTCGGGAAGTCTTGGCAGCGTCTGGCTGTATATTTCTGCAAGGTCACCTTGATAATCTTACACAGTTTGCTCCTAACAGACTAATAAATACTACGATTCTTGTAAACACAGGAAGGTTTTTCACCTGTGAGTTTATTTATTTGGAATAGAAAAGAGTGGGGAAAATACTATGAGCATAATGCTATTGCATTTTAAATTTAGTTTTAATATTTAAATTTACCCCACATTTCTGTTTAGTTTCAGATAGCATTGAGGTTTGTTTTAATTTAATAGCCATGGTTTATATTTTATTATAGTTATAGAATTAGTTAATAAAGACTGAAAAACATTTCCAGAAGTGTTTAGTGAAATGGAAATGAACCTGCATGACATGCTGTACCGCCATCTGCTGGCAGGATGACTTATGTCACAAAAAGCTAAATAATCTCTCATCACATGTGTGCTCAGGGGTGTCAGGTCAGGGTTGGGCAAAGATACATCAACATTTATTAAAAATAAAATACCAAATATCTTAACTATTTGTGTATTTTGAAAATACTAAAAAATACTTTTACAAGGGAGCATGAAATTTCTTCGCAAACCTTCCATCAGTTGGACTGTTTGATCTGTTGCTTCAACATTACATTGACAACTGATGGCACCTGTATTCAACTAGTTTCTAACTAATCTTTTAAATACTAAACATTTGATACAAAGTACGACGGCATATTTATCAACCCCATCAAATACAAAATACTATTTATAAATACTATTAATATCCCTGAGCTGATAATTATATGTGACATGGACCACATACCTTAGGGGTCAATATTTTGCTGAATAAATAAACTTTCCATTGACGTGTGGTTTGTTAGGATTGGACAATATTTGGCTGATATATAACTATTAAAAAATTTGGAATGTGAGGGTTTAAAGTTGTCCAAATGAAATCCTTAGCAACACATATTACGAATGATACATACATTTTGGATATATTTAAGGTAGGAAATGTACAAAATATTTATGTACTATGCTAATTTTTGTAATTTGCAAAAAAATCTGTAATTTTGACCCATACAATGCATTGTTGGATATTGATTTAATATAAGAGTGGTGTTGTGGTCCAGGGTCACAAATCTTATATTAACATGTCAATGCTTGTGTTTACAGTTTGTGCATTATGTGATTTGTAAATTGCATGATTATTTTTTGTAAATATTAAAAAATAAATAATGATCTTGTCGCTTCTGTCTTAAAAGCATAATGTGTTATGCTTGTACCCAGGTGAAAAAAATATACTTTCATAATGTACTTAAAGTGCTGTACAGTATTTTTGCATACTAATACTTTTTTTCTTAAGATAATTTTAAGAAAATCTTAATTGTGTCTCTGAGATTTGAAACACTATAAATATGAACAAAAATGTGCTAAAAATGTATTATAGTAAATTTCAACACATCTTTGTATGCAAGGTGGGTTCAAGTTTACTACAGGGTGGTTTCCCGGACAGGGATTAGCTTAAACCAGGACAAGGCCTTAGTTTAATCAGGAAATATAACTAGTTTTCAAAAACATGCCTTACTAAAAGTATTACTTGTGTGCATGTTAAGGCAAAACAAGGGGCACTGATGTATTTTAAAATATGTCAATGCAAGTTGTTTTCAGTTTAAACAGGTCTTACATTTATTTTAGTGTAGGACTAGTCTAATCCCTGTCCAGGAAAAGTGGTAAATATATATATTTTTAAATATAAAGATATGCTAAAAGAAGTACTTAAGAATAATTTTACTATATTAAATACAAAATAAGTGCATGGAAATATGGCCCAAAAAATGCCCAGGATTGCTAAAATTCAATTTCATCTTTATTTGCATTCAAGAAAATGTGTGGATACAATACCGCCTCCAGTCTTTCTTCAACTAAACCAGCAACATGTCACTGTGGTTTTTGTTTTAAGAAAGAAAAATTGTGTTTTTGTGTGTGTATGACCATTATTTTGTAAATAAAACTTTTCACAATAAAACTGTAAATATATTATATATGCAAACACACAAACAAACGCATACATTTATATCTTTAATTGAATTTTTAATGTTTTTTGAACAGTATGGCTGCAAACCTAAAAGTGACATACACACAAAAAAAAAAAATACTACAAAAAAATTAAACACTCCAGCATGTAAACTTGAAGTTCTGTATAGCATCTGTTGCTCACATTGTCAATGTAATCCCACAGCTTTATGTTTTAACAAACATGGTTCAAACCATGAATCTCTGAAAGTGTTTATACGGTTTGGTGAAATAGTCGTAGGTTGTTGGTTTCTTGAACGATGTTTTGTATTGTGGTTGTTAAGCAGCGAGTTATGTTGCACCCCGGGCATGAAGTGCAATCGCCTATAATACTGCTGACACTTTAAATCTCACAGCAGACATATTAAGCGTCCTGTTTTCTCCCATTTATTTTGCACAAGTCTCTGCTACAGCACAGATCTGTTATTTTTAAATGTGTTGAAATATTTTGCTTTCTTGAAAGGATTTGATTCATTATATCAATATCATATCTTATTCTGTCTGGTTATGAACTTGAGGAGGTACTAAACAGTTCTGAGATGTTATATCAGATTGAAAAAATCACTTTTAATTCCATTAGCAAAAACATATCTTTTGTAAAAAGAAATACGCTATTGAGCTGATCTTTTTATGGGTGTATGCAACATCTCGAATCAATGTTTCGTCTCTAACAATGTCTTGAATGAAAACACAGAGTGCAGGGCTTTTACGGTCCAGATCTAATGGTGTTAGTCAGACACTTGTAATCTCTCGTTCAATTTTCATTTGTAATTTAATTGAAATGCACTGTTAAAGTCCTCAGAAGAGACAAAGGAGCGTAACATCCATGAAAGTATCATTCACTCATCTCAATGACTGCATCTCAATCCAATAAACAGAGATGAGGCTTCATGTTCCTGTTAGTTTTATACTTGATATACAGCGCTGGGGAAAACTACTTTGATAGAAAAAATGCTCAAAAATGGTCTCAAGCTGTCAGTGGGAAGTAGGGGACCTTTAAAAGGTCTTAATATAGGTACATATATAGAAACTCTGTATCTTTGAGGTACTAAATGAACTCTTTATGTGCACAGGTGTATTTTTTTAAAGGCACCGGTCCAGTGACCGCAAGCAACAATTTCCTGACCATTTTGTTTTTACCATAATCCAGAAAGGTACTTTAATTTTACTTAGCTATATTTATCTGACTTTGACTCAGAGATTCAGAGATTCAGTGTCCGGAAATAAAACTTTATATCCTTATTAAATCCATAAACCTGTGTACAGTACAGCGCTGAAGCAACACTCGCTTTCAACAAATGCTGTCTGTTTCCTCTGTGATTCAGAGGTTACAGTCAATGTGAAAAGCGTGTAAACAATCCTGAGAGATCTGATCTGTCACAGCATTCAAAAACACTTTACACCAAAGTGAAGTTAAAGGTAACATGTAGGTACAGTAGTTCAGAAAAACAGACATGTTGTTACAGTACGGCGTAATGGACTGAAATGTACTTTGACTGATATTACTGAATGCTCAGTACACACACAGTTCACCTGTTAACTCTTTCCCGCCAGCATTTAAAAAAAAAAGTTGCCCCCCCACACACAAGTTTAATACCTTCCAGAAAATGTTCTTCTTTAAATATATAAACATACAATATATCAAATGAAAGAACCGATCCTCTGCTTAAAAAAAAATCTGTTTTATCTTACCTTCATTAGTTCTTTTTTATCAACTCTCAATGGGTAGGTTTCTTCAAAAACAACATTTTAAACAAAAAGCTGAAATAATTCAATTTTTGTGAAGGACTTTTGATCGAGATCAGATGTAGGGCGATCCTTAAAACATACACGGACATGCAGCTGCTTGCCCTAGGGCGATATTTTCGGGTTTTATAAGTTGCTGAAGTGTGCTACCTGCTGGATAATAGCAGTATTGCGAAAAGCCGAAAATACTTGTCATTGGCAGGGAAGCGTTTTCTCTTTATTGATGAGATAACTCATCAATGGCAGGGAAAGAGTTAACCAGTGGTGGCCTGTGACTTTTTTTTCAAGGGCGTACGATGCACATCACAACATGTATGTAGCCCGTCATGTGTGTGGCTTATCATGTCAAAATATGTGTTTGGCACGTGATGTAAACCTACGTGCATCACACGTGATGTCAAAATAAGTTTTTCCTGCAGATGCTTCGAATTGGTTTATTATAAAAGAGATTGTGTTTGCCAGATACTCGCTTAATCTCATGTAATCAAAGCTTAGTGTTAAGTTAGTGTCTTGGGAGTATTTTGTGAATGTGGGCGTCTCTTTTATCACAAACTCTTTTGACGTGTGTGCAGCAGGCACTTATTTTGACAAGACGCATGATGCACAAGGTTCACATTCATGCCCCTCGAAAGAGAAGTTAATGGCCGCCACTGCTGTTCACACTGTATATCTGTTACCTTTGTGTGTGTGTTTTTATATTTATTTTTATTTATGAAAGTAAAGTTTTGGCATTTTGGCTAGGGTCATCATTGGGAATTGGATTGTTTTTATGCAAATCTGGCAACCTTGCCACTCGAGAGCAAGCTTGTGCACAGGAAGTCACATTTAGCTGTGTTTGGAGTGCCGGTGTTGGTCCATCAATGTTAAAGGCAATTGTCCTGATCTGTCACCTCGTTGAACACTGGTTGTGCTTATGTTCGACATCTATTAAAATTTTAATCAAATAAAATACTCTAAGAATGATCTTAAGACGATTGGTGTGCGTCTTTCTGTTTTATGTCACGGTCCGGTAAGTGCCGTAAATAGACCCAAACATTATAATTGATAAACTGAACACACCAAGATAAGTGTTAACCAACATGACATAGAAAAAGGTTAGTGTAGTTTAAAAACCTGTAATATCTGTTAAAGGAACAGTATGTAGGTTTGTGGCCAAAACTGGTATTGCAATAACAAAACTTGTGGCTAAAACTGGTACTGCAATCACACAACTGGTGGCCAATACACAACATGACAACATAAACATCAGTTGAGGGCTGCAACTCCACTTTTTAAACGACAATATCCTGACCAGACTACTGTTGTCAGTGATATAAGTATTTAAAATGAAAATGATTTCTTAATGTCTAGTGACATATCAGGGTCATTTTATGATTAATTGATATAAATTTCTTACATACTGTTCCTTTAACTGTATAACATGTTCACATTACAATTATTATTTAAAAAACGTGAGCAAACTTTTAAACCTGTAATACAATTCAATTCAATTTTATTTATATAGCGCTTTTCACAATTGTTAATTGTTGCAAAGCAGCTTTACATGAGTAGATGTAAAGGAGAACACAGAAAATCAATAGATAATATAAGAAGTAGAATATAACGGCTAATGTTAAACCATACAAGCAAGCGTATTAATAATGTAACGTATACAGTAAAGTGCTAAGTTAAGCCAAAGTTGTCTGACTCTCCCTGGGACGAAAAAAACCCCTAGGAGAAAACACGGTGGGAAAAATTCCTAAGGACAAAAACCCTTGGGAGAAATTAATATATTTATATATATATATATATATATAGATATATTAATTTCTCCCAAGGGTTTTTGTCCATCTAGGAGTTTTTCCCACCGGGTTTTCTCCTAGGGGGTTTTTTCGTCCCAGGGAGAGTATACAACACTGCATGAATTTAAGTCTAAACTCAAAACCCATTTGTTTTAATAAATATTATCTGTCATGACATGTTTTTCATAATCAGGTCCCTTACACTCAATTATTCTGTTGCTTCAGATTTTTTCCTTACCCACCGATTTCCATGTTATCCTGATCTGATCCTGCTTGTTTTTGTTTCTGTTTTCTGTTATTTTTGGTTATTGTTTATTTCACTGGCAATGCTAAACGCAATCGCGAATTTTCCATTGTCTGCTACTGTATGTATTTACTGTTTACTCCGAACTGTTATTGTGAAGCGTCCTTGAGGTATGGAAAGGCGCTATATAAATGAAACATATTATTATTATTAATAAAATCACAAAATTTCCAAAAAATAATAAATTCTCATCTTTTAATGAGCACATTTAGCAAGATGAGAAGAAAAGTGTCTTGTTTAATGTTTAGATATCAGAAGGGCAAATAAAACAATAACAGAGCATCACGCTGTACAAATACACTTACAGAGTTAAAAACAAAACACAATACGTAAGTTAAATATAAGATTATAATAAAATGTGAAAATGGAGAATGCAATGCAAAGACGACTTTCATATGAGAAAAAAGCCGTGGATAAAAGGTAAGATTTAATCTCTCCTGAATCTCTTTCTCCGGCAGCATCATTGACAGGACTCATAATCTTCCCGTTGCTATGGTAACATTCACAGTAATCCTGTCTTCACATGCTTTATAGAAGAATTGACTTTTTACTTCTAAAGTCATAATTATGATGAGCGAGTCTGATCGGGCTCTCTGTGATGTGAATTACTAAATAGTGGTGAGCACGAATTCAAGGACTACCGAGGGCTTTAACCTGCACAGTACTGAATATAAGGACAATAAAACTCAATAAACACTCCTTCATTATTGAAAAGTTCCAAAAGTGCACAGTCCAAATGCTAAGAAACAGTGTTTGGTAATAATTTCTGACCTTTGTCTCTGACTGCTGGTATTAGCTTACATCTCATTTTAGTTCTGTCTGTCGCCCTCGACCTCGCGCTCACACGACGGAGGCGTCCATTAGTCAGAGTCACCGCCTCCTCTCGCAGTAAGCAATTACCAGAAAATATTCAGATGTGTTTTAGTTCCTGGAACGTGAAGTATGATAGACAGATGGAAAACTCATCTGTGTGTGTGTGTTTGCTCATGGCCATCCCTTGTTTAATACACCATATGTGCGTATTTATTAGAGATTTAAGGAAACAAGATGTCGCTCAATATTTGAGTCACACAAATAAATTACATTAGCAGCCTTACAGCCTTTTAGTAATGGATTCAGAGATAAATGGCGCGGCCGATCTGTTTCCTGTTTTAATAGATGTGAGGATGATATTACAGTGCTTTTACTGGCAAAGCTGAGAAACTGCCAACGTAATGAACACCTCGCTAATTTACGAAGTGAAGAGAACATGAAGAGCTCCGATGCGAAACCCTCTAAGTGCGTCTGATGTGTTTTCTTGTAAACGAGCAATTTAAGCAGGCTCTTAAGTTCAGCAATTTCACTTTAATGGCAATAAAAAGGTTATTAGTCGGTTACTGCAATGCCTTATTTTCACAAATGTCACTTCAAAGTCATTTCATTGGTGTCTTTTAATGCAAAACCCTTTAAGTCCACACTGTAAAAAATCTTTGCAGCCTTAAATTTATTTGTTGAATTAACTCAGATTTACAAGTCATGTCAAGTTACTATTATTTATCTTGACAAGAGATGAGTTGGTACAACTTATAAAATATACTGAGGTTGAAAAAAAGTCAACTTTATTTTACAAGTTATAACAACTCATCTGTAGTTGTAACAACTGATCTGTAGTCAAAATAAATAATAGTAAGTTGAAATGACTGGTAAATCTGAGTTAATTCAACAAAAAAATTAAGGCAGCAAAAAATTTTTTACAGTGCATGCAAGCTTTTTTGGCAAAAAAACTCCACTTTCGACAGTAAACAGTCGCAAAATCACTGAAGATGCAACTAGAAACATTACAAATGATGAAAGTCAGAATTCAAAATAGTAAGTAATAGCAAGTAAAAATGAAGTCAAATTAATTGTAAGAATAAAGAAAGAAAATCACACATTAGGGGGCGCTCTGATGCATGTGGCTGCCACATTTGGGTCATATTTAAGTCCATTTCAGATTCGTCTTTCGTTCAGTTTTATGACTTTGTTGAAAAATCGATGTGACATTTAGCAGATTTTGCCAACAAAGTGATATTTCTGAATGGCCTGAGGCCGGGATTAAACGGTTTAAAGTGAAAGTATTTGATATAATATTAGTTAATATCATTATTTCATTTTTGACCAAGGTGGCATTTAGCGTTTTTTGCATTTGAGCCCCTCATCTGTTCTCTTGATGCTTTATAAAAAAATATATCATTATTTCCAGGTCTCTGAAAATCTCAGCAGAGATCCAAAGCTTTTCAGAGCACCTGTCCCGTATGGCAAAAAAATATTTTCAAATATGATTTTTGATATTTCAAAAGATTTAAAAAATTGCTGAATTTTATTTTGAAAAATGTATTGTTCACCAATATATATTTTTGATATTTTAAAGTATATTTTGAAGCATTTTTATTTATGTCACATTGAAAGATAAACTTTTCATGTTACAAACCTTTAAGCATAATAGGTTTGAAAAGGTTAAAATTAAAAATATTTTTAACTACGACGATAATATAGTTTTTTGACATATGGGTTGTAAAATTACAAATGTATTTGTTGCCCTCTTAAACAGATTTTGAAATATATGTTAATATATGAAGGTTTAAACTAAATATAAAAATATATTCAAATTCAAAAAAATATATAATTAAGCTTTACTTTCGACTAAATGTATTTATATTTAGCATATATTTAAAGGGACAGTTCACCCAAAAAATTAAAATGCTGTCATAATTTACTCACTCCTATGTTGTTACAAACTCGTATACATTTCTTTGTTCTAATGAACACAAAGGAAGATATTTTGTGAAATGTCTGTAACCAAATCATTTGTGGACCCCATTCACTTCCATAGTAGGAAAAAAGAATACTATGGAAGTAAATGGGGTCCACGAACGGTTTGGTTACAAACAGACCTCAAAATATGAAGAGTTTGGTTCCAAAACGCGGTGATGAGTTACTTCCAAAATCAGTATTATATAGTATTAATTCTTAATTTTACGCAAAATCCAATATCTGCCGTGTTATTCCTTTTTTCCCAAAACGCGATAAACGCCACTCCTCCTTTTCTACAGAATGCAATAAATCCGCTCCACAAATTACAGTGCACCATTCAAGGCATTGTAAACAAATAATGGCGGCGCTTTGAGTACACGTAATCCTAGTTTTCCTCATCTACTTTGTACTTCATGATCAACAAACAAACAAAAACAAAATAATACTTTAATGGCATTGATAAACCTCAACATCTAATAATTTACGCGAGAGGCACTTGGGAGATGGGTGCTTGTTTCCCCGACAGCATCAAGCTTCTCATGCTAACACATTGACCCCAGGGGATCTTATGAAAAACTTTACATTATTTTATTCAAAGTCAACGATCGCTGTAAAAAGTTTTAAGCAACGGCGTCAAGTATAACCGCAGCAATGACAGTGTTCTTAATATGACAAAGTAAGTGTTTTGATTAATGACATTAATGTTTATTTTTTTAATCAGTGTATACCACTAGTCAACTAAATGAATATATCATGGCAAAGATGAATGCACATTTGTACATTCATTGAATAGATTTGTAGCTTTTTGAAAAAAAACTGTCATGGATTTATTGCATTTTGTGGAAAAAATAATTCAATTTTATCATAAATCTTTGAAAATCAAGTTATGGATTTAATTTGTTTATGTTTTTATAACCTAAACATGCTATGTGAAAGTTTGTAACAGAAAATAGTGGTTTTCATCTTGTCCCTTTCTTGGTATAGAAAACACATTTTTACCGAAATTTGTCAAAATGGATTTACAGTACTGGGTTTTGGAACCAAACTCTTCATATCTTCCTTTGTGTTCATCAGAACAAAGAAATTTATACGGGTTTGTAACAACATGAGAGTGAGTAAATGATGACAGAATTTTCATTTTTGGGTGAACTATCCCTTTAAAACATATTTTAGGCCAGAGAAGTATATTTTTTTGCCTTACTGGACCATGAAACATTGTATTTTCTTCCTACAGTATTTGTTTATATATTGTTTTTGTTTAATTCGATTTTGCTTTCAGCTAGCCCTACATCTGTGATGCTCTCAGCTCCATTTAACACCATTTCTATCTTTATGTTAACATGAAACTCTCTTTGCAACCCATTTTACTTCTGCAAATGAAACCGAATATTTAGTAGCCGCACAGGAGTTGATTTTATTCATGGGGAAATGATTGAAACATGAAAAGTAGGCGTTGCATACAGAATGGATCCAGGATGATTTGAGGTGGAGGAGATGTGATGGAGCTCAGATGACATCATCACACTCATTCTGTCTGATAACAGATCAATGTCGTCCCTCCCTACAACACACCTCTTTCAATAACAAATAAGCAATTTAAGAAAGCTTCTCTCTCTCGTCTTTTGTGCTGGTCCTTTTAATGTAATGTAATTAAAGAGGGGCAGCGGGTGTTTAAGGACAATCACAGGTCACTCAATATTACATAATAACCTAAAATACATTTGTGACCCATGCTGGCAAAATGAGTCACAATGCCTAATTTTGAGGTATTTGTACATTAAGCCCTCGTCTAGCGATCCCAATGCTCTACAAAGTCATTAAACGAAACTAAAAGACCTTTCGTTTCCTGATAGGTGTGCCATCCTAAATGCTTAATCAAATACAAAGCTGCGTGTCCATCATAGGGTTGTAAAGGTATGGCGATATACCCTGATATTGGCATGCACGATTATCATATTGTGAACATTGCAACTTGACTGCTTAGAATCCACTTATACGTATATAACGCTAAGAAAATGTCAGAGCCAGAAGCCATAAATTTTTATCTCTTCCCCCTGCAAAAATTAGGGAAAATCTGCAGTATGAATAATTTGGGTATCCGAAAATGGCCCTGGACTGTTTGCTCTCCCATTTATGCTGTTCAAGAGGAAAGACAAGTTGGTTTATTCTTATCTAATCTAAAGAAAAATGACTTATTCCTTATTTTATTCAAATGGCAGATGTGCAGCTTTATTTTATCTTTATTTTTCTTTACTTCCATAAAGTTTTTAGCTCATGTTTATATTACTAATGATTATTTAATAGCATATACCATGAAACCGTGATATTTTTTGAGACGATTATAATACCGTGAAAATCTCATACCATTAACCTTTCATCCACATTTGGGCTGGTTTGGCCTTGATTTATGTTAAAAAAAAGTTATTAAGAGCGGTAAGAAATGAAAACGATCTTCCTTATGTTCAACCCATTATCACGAAATTACGTACCTATAGTCACGTAATTTCATCAGTGTTTTCCGTTTTTTTTTGCGTGAACATGTCACGTATTTCTGTGAACATGTCACTGCCACGTATTTGTTACTCAACTGTTTTGTCTTATTTTAACAAATACGTGACAGTGACACGTTCACAGAAATATGTGACATGTTCACGCAAAAAGGCAGAAAAACGTGTCAGGGTCACTGAAAACACTCACAAAATTACGTGACTATAGGTACATAATGATACAGGGTTGTCATGTTGACTGACAGATCCAAAGCACGCACAAAGATGCACAAGCGCGTGACCTCGATATATACACATGCACAAAAAAAAGTTAAAAAAAAATTTGTTTTGACAAGAATACATGCAGATATAATCTGTTATGTCTTAATTGAATGTTTGGTTAACTGTCTGATGTATAACATTATATTAGATTCTTTCATTACATTAGATCTTAAAGCTGTCTGTCTTAATGTCAGACAATAAAAGAAAAAAAAGAGCTGAACATATATATTTTCCTACAGATATTGTTTTTTTACTTTGTGTGTGCTAAATCTATTAGTTTAACAGTGATTTAAAGGAATGGATGCAGTGATTTTGCTTTTGAATCCTCAAAAAATTTTAATTACATTTTTCTCAAGACTTTGCTGACTCTGTCAACCGGCAACAGGTGTAGATCTGTCATTTTTTTCAACAAATCATACATAGTTTTGAAGGTTTTTTAATAATGTCAAAATATCAATAACTCATTTTGGAAAATTGGCTCATTCTGACTTAATTTGCCAACACGGTCACAGTTTTAGTTTTACTGAAAACAATGTTTAAAATTGTACTGTTTTATTGTGAAGCTGCTTTGATGTGTTTTATAAAAAGCACTAAAAATACAACTGACCTCAGTTTGGTTGATAGTGTGGGTGGAGCTTGGATGTGGTTGCTATGGTGTTCTGGATGGTCGCTATGTTCTTTTTGGGTAGGCCTACCCAAAAGCAATAAATGCACTAAAAATACATAATACGCAATAACGACAGATACAATGTCAATCTGATGAGATTTGCAGCATCAACGTTTGATTTCACATCTTTGACATGATCTTATGCATTCAGTATTACATATATCAAGGTTATATTTTCACTAAATGTTTTTTTTACGTTATGTAAGATGATTGTATGTAGAAAACAGTAAATCATAAAAATCCCTTAAATTGGCTTTTTCACAAGCAGCATCGTATTTATAACAGCACACAGGCATAAATCACAAATCCAGTCAGTTACAAAGTATTACCACATGTCAAGCGGCACAGTTTGAGATGTCATTCAGGTCTATAGCACACAAATAGTCAAGCATGAGTTACAAACTTGAGTTTGATAGATTCGTTTATAGCAAAGTTATTTCATGCATATTTCTTTCTGTCATTTCTTCTTCAGTGTGCTGGATTTATAATTACACTGAATTTAAGCTGATTTAATTCTTTGTTTCATTCTTTAAAATAAATCGAATATACACAACATGCAGACAGTAAACAGCAGTCTGTAATAAAATATAAATACACAAATACACAGCATGAGATTATGAATCAAAACAATGAGTCATATATACTGCGTAAACTGTTGTTATGCATAATTCAGCTTTGTAACACATTATGATATATATCATCATTGGTTTTAAGTTTGTTGACTAAGTGTTTCATGTTATTGGAGTGAGATTGCATTTAGTAATGTGAACCGATGAGCTCTTACAAGCTGATGTTTTGCTCTTGGTGAGAGTATACGGTTACCATGAAGGTTTCTGCGGTCGGGTGCGCAGTGCATTAAGCCTCGGACACTTTTACTTTAAGTGTCTGTAATAGAGAGGCTTCAGAAAGCTGTACATGAATGTGAGCATAATCACATGTTTGATCCGCGCTTCATAACTTTATTATTTAAGTGCATTAGGCCAGTCTCTCAACACTTCTCATCTTTCACATTACTCCTGGTCTCTCATGCATTGGTATTGGTGATGGGTGTTTTGGTTTCTCATTGGGCCATGTTAAAATATATGTCACCCCACAGCTACTATGAAAACAGTTATGATCTGATGAGTGTACATCTATGAGGTGTTGCATAATATGTCTGATTATGTAAGAAGGTTTTGTTTCGTTTGGTTGGTTCTACAGCAAAAATCATTATACACATAACCTTCAAAATATTTTAGCAAGACAAAAAAGACCAGTGATACCACATCTGACTTTTTTCATGTTTAAGTGGTATAATTGGGTCCCCAGTGATTCTACCAACCTAGAAAATGTGAAAAATAACAACAGTTACTTAGTTTTGGTGAACCATTCTCTGCAAGCATGTGAAAAAATAGGTCATTGAAATTTGGCTCCCCTTGTGATGTCAGAAGGGGATCTTATTATAATAATACCGCCCCTTAAACTGCACTATCCGACCACGCCACTCCCATTTAGTGCAGAGATCAACTAATTTGCATTTTAAAGGACACATCCAAAATGGCACATTTTTGCTCACACCTACAAAGTTGCAACTTTAACATTTTAGAATAAATTATCTAGCTTATCTATGTTTTTTGAGCTAAAACTTTACATACAAACTCTGGGGACACCAAAAACTTATTTTATATCTTAAAAAAGTCTTGTGAAATGTCCCCTTTAATAGTTTTATGAAATTTCAGATAAGACAGAACTGTTGGATCTATGCTGTTTATCAGGAGAAAAACCTTGAAATGTCATTGGTGTTGTAAACATTATAAATTTAAGGTATCTAGGCATGATTTTATTGTTGGACACAGTAGAGAGTGTGTATCGAGTAGATGTATGTGACTTACAGTATAATGGTATTATGGAAATGTTTTTTTTTATGTGCATGTTTCAGTATCATTTTTCTGATCATCTTTGCGTAGATAAAGATTTTAGATGATGACCGCCTCATTACTCTGTGAAGATGAGATCAGTAACCAATAAAGATATGATTGGGGTTTAATCAGAGGTTTCATTTGAATAATGTGGACATTTATCCAGATTCTATGCATATGAATTTATTGCTAATGAATATCTTTCTTTTGGCAAAAGAGTAACATGACGCAAGAGGGTGACATGTTTTATTTTCAAAGAGAAAGTGTTTGCTAGATAAGCATCACTAGTTGCATTTACATTGCAGATTTGCTTAAAACTTTAGCGGGATTTTCTAAATGTCGACAAATGACTATTGCAAAATGATGCCGTTTCTATAAAGGTATGCATGTGACGTCACCTTTGGCGAAAGTGTCTGCAGTTACGCCTACTGAGTGCCAAAATTCTGAGAATTCAGAGCTATCAAATACACCAAAAGTAGAAGTAAATTGATCGTTCATGCCAACGTCCACAGACCACATGTGGGTTGATAAGTTGCTAGGGTCATACAATTTTAATGTAATTAGTTATTAAATCAATTTTTATATGCAATAATAAAGAATACACAGTATGATTCTCTGCTTTAGAATGTAGTGAAGTAAAATTTTTCCCAATACAAACATCCTAATAAAGCACAGATGCTTGGAAAATGTAACTAATGTAACTAAGTATTGTCCACCTCTGCTATCAAGTCCAATTAAATTCAATGTAAACTGCTAATAGTCAGTTTTACTTGCATTTTCGCAGCAGCCGCTATGAAAACCAGCCATTTTGTTGAACGTTTGCCACTCAACAGGGCGAGTTCCGGCGTGGTCACATGGAAAAGTGACGTCAATGCATACCCTCTATTAACCAATGATATGCGTCCATCATCTTGAAATATTAATTATGTGACTTCCTTGCATCAGGTGACTTGAAAATGCGAATAAACTGTTTCCATTACAGTTTTACGAAGTACACATTTCCGAATTATCTGAAAAACCACGACATGCAAAAGTTTAAAAAATTGCAATATTAGGAGTCTTTTTGAGAAATTGACATTTTTCATTTCCCGTATTTCTAATTTGCATTGTCAATTTGCACAATTTTAAGGGTAATGAAAACACAGCTAGTTTTACCATAAAGTATATTAAAGGTGCATTGTGTAATTTTTAAGGAGGATCTCTTGACAGAAATGCAATATAATATAACTATATTATCAGTGATGTATAAAGATCCCGCTAAAAATCTACATACCTTTAATACTGTATATTAGGGCTAAAGAAAGCAGATAAATATAAAAGCATAGCATTTTCTTTAAGCAAAGCATTACTATTGTTTGTTGCATAAGTTAGGTGTAACAATTTCTGGACATATTTTAAAGATATAGTTTGAAATTGTATTATTACTTATTGTTAGTAATAACTTTTAATACCTTCATGTTTTCCATCCTAGTCTATTTGGAATAGAGTAATACTTTATTCAAATAAAGAAAAATACCTTTAATTAACTCTGTGCTATTCTAAACTATATTTAAAAACTGCCATGCTTTTGTTGTTACTTGATTTTTCCTTTGTTTCTTTCGAAAGATGCTTTGGACCAATGAACAATTGTGAAAAAATTAAAATTGAATGGAGCCATTAGTGCTTAACACACATAAATAAATGGTTTGACTTAAAGAAAAGACCTAAGACCAGAATATCATGAAGTCCTGGAGGTGGGCTCTTTTAATCTGGACCAGTGAGCAACCACCTAGCAACCCCCCACAACACCATAGCAACCGGATGAAAACCACTCAAACACGACCACGTACAGTAGCGACACCTCCGCATTGTGGTGGTGAGTTTTGCACAATCGAGCATCACTTTTTTTCTTTGTTATTTTAAATGAAATGTACGAGTCAGTATAAGTTCATCTCGAACTGGGTTTGAATCTGTGATGGTTTGGTACCATTCCAGTTGATATTTTAGTGGAGATGTTTGAAGAGTGTGAGCGTGCTGTAGGGAAAGTTTTGAGCTTTGCTCTCCCAACATACTATGAGATGCATCTTCCCGTTGCATCTCTCTCTCATTGCTCTCATTGGGCGTATCTTCTTCGAGAGCCTTGCGCCATCTCTCTGCGTTCATGCCGTGAGTCAGAGCTCTGTCGCCATCTGTTAATGCCAGTACCTTCAGAAACGCTCAAGTACGGCTAATATTAGCGTTTTTCCCCCTCTCGCCCAATGCACATCCCATCAGAGGCAGTGTCCTGGGGGAAGCCATCTGTCCATGTGGCTGTGGGTTTTGGCTGGACGTCGCAGGATATGCGTGTACAGATCCTGTCTCAGCAATCCCACTGTGGAAATTGTAAAAATCACTGACATGTGTAAATGATTGCGGGTCTTGCCTGTTTGTGACTTTACTTTTTTTTATATCGATTGCTATAAAGTACATGTGTGAACTTGCGTCAGTGCTTTTTTAAAGGGCTCTGAATTTATCTGTTACCTAGTCTGTAAGTCCATGCAACATGCACTGTGATGCATGTTAATGCAACATTCGGGTTGTATTCAGGTCTAAGTACTCAACATGGACACAGGTTTGAATGTTTGAAGCACTGTTTTTATCCAATTCATCTTCCGTGCACTTAGAGGACTTTGCTGAAAAATCATTATGGCGGACAACAAAGCTGAATGGCCTTGGGGGGGGGGGGATTTTAAGAGGATTTTATGTAAAGGTACATATAATACGTGCTGAAAGCATTCGGTCAATGTCATCTCATTTTTGACAGAAGTGGCACCTTTTGCATCTGGGCGCCTTAATTTTATACTTTAAATGCTAAATCTAAGACCCCATAATTTCATAAGGTAATTGAATGAATTAACACATTGAAAAGTTGCATTTTGAAACATATAGGGGCTAGTTGTCACTTTTTTATTTTATTTTTTATTAGAAGTGCAAAACATACAACATACAATTAAACAGAACACAAAACAAAAACATAAAACAAAACAAAACAAAAAACAACAATTATGATAATGAAATTATTATCAAGCACTGATAATAAGCAAAAATTATAAATAAATAATAATATAGGTATTCATGTAATAACAATATGTATGTTATGTATAATAATAATAATAATAATAATATTAACAACAATAATAATTCTAAAGATGGTTATGATTACAGGAATATTTATATAATAATAATAATAATAACAGTAATAATTAAAATGCTATAAGCAATGCTACATATGATGACGATAACAATAGTAATGTCCGTAATAATAACTTAATATTAATAATAATAACAACAACTATAATATTATACTTAAAGATGGTGATGATGAATAATATTTTGTGATGATGGCTACTGTAATAATAATAATAATGATGATGTAATAACAACAGTAATAATTATAAAATAATAATAATAACACATACCCAACACATACCACACCAATCCAAACTTAGTTGTCGCATTTTACTCCAGTGAATTTTTCTCATGGTAGGCTTATATTTCTGTAATGCATTTTCTGTGTAGGTGCATGCCTTAAAGTCTTGACTAAAATAAAGATATTGACTTTCCATGGTTGCCCTGGAAAAATTCAGTTCATTAAACGCATGTTGACATTTTGTGACAACTTGCCCTAATAATGGGTCTTGTTGTTGAATTGGAGAAGTTTCCAGGAAAACCTACCATTAAATGACCTATTACAGGCTTTCAGCCTTTTTTTGAAGAATGAAGCAATCATTAAACACAAAACAGTTTAAAAATGGAAAACATATAAATAAACCTATATTTACGAAAATGCACAGTTTAGCCTCATAGTTAAAATCTGCCATCATCACACTTGCATTGATCTATGTCAGTGTGGTTTTATAGTTTACACCTGCTGCTATTGCATGTTATTATTTTACAAGCCAAATTAGATTTCGAGAAGAAAGGTATAAAGGCTTGCAAATAAATGTAATGTGAGCCGCAGAGGCAGTAGTTTGTCGGTCTGCTGCGTGTGCTCATTAATGTCTCTGCTGTTGACTTCAGGATGGACACACAACGCCGCCTGTCACTTACTGCAAACCGCATTCATAAAGAGTATTGTAACATTATAAAAACAATCATTGCCTCTCGCTAGGAAAGGCTATAGCTGTCAGATTCATACACACAGTTTTTATTATCCCAGACATTTTTCCAATGCCCAAACTCTGCATGAAGTGGTCGAATCAGACATTTGGAGAGCACTGTGATGTATTCATCTGCTGCAGGACATCTCTCTCTCTCTCTCTCTCTCTCTCTCTCTCTCTCTCTCTCTCTCTCTCTTCATGGTTTGTGTATTTTTTGTATCCAAATAAAATATAAAGTGTGTACTTTCTAATGCAAGCAAAACAATTTCTCAAACATTTATGCAGAGTCTTTAAAAATGCTGGATTATTTTTTATCCACCATTTGGTCAAAAGGAGCCAAACCCAACCAGTTGGGTCATAATTTAACCTTTGCTAAGTTGTTTTAACCTATTGTTAGGTTAACAACTGAGTTGTCCCTTTTTGACCCAACGCTGGGTTAAAAAAATAACTCTGCTTTTCATAGTATGTAGGTAAAGGTGAGGTGTGTAAATTTTAATTCAAATAGACGTCACAAGACAAACGTAGTGAGACAACGTAGTAACGAAACACTGTAGAAATATGAAGTCGACTTCCATGTAAGGGGACTTTGTGGTATATTTAGATAAAAATGGCTTATTTTAAGGTTATAAAAACAATACAGTTCATTATATGAGGTCTTTAAACACCACTGATAATATAGTTATGTAGATTATAGTGCATTTCTGTCAAAAGATCCTTACACAATGCACCTTTAAAAGACCATATAAATATGTGCAAAGGTGTTTTTAATCTTTATGTTGGTATGGAGGATAAGAATTTTAGCGGTTTTTCGCTATGCATTGGTAAGGCCAAATACTTTAAACAATCATTCATGACCAGGTTTTACAGGGTAAATGGGTGGATACGTGGACTTGTGATAATTAGAGTTCAAAAGAAGTAGTTTATTATAAATAAGCATAAGCACATTATCCATGCAACTATAAATGTATAAATATACACTCACCTAAAGGATTATTAGGAACACCATACTAATACTGTGTTTGAGCCCCTTTCCCCTTCAGAACTGCCTTCATTCTACGTGGCATTGATTCAACAAGGTGCTGAAAGCATTCTTTAGAAATGTTGGCCCATATTGATAGAATAGCATCTTGCAGTTGATGGAGATTTGTGGGATGTACATCCAGGGCACGAAGCTCCCGTTCCACCACATCCCAAAGATGCTCTATTGGGTTAAGATCTGGTAACTGTGGGGGCCATTTTAGTACAGTGAACTCATTGTCATGTTCAAGAAATCAATTTGAAATGATTTGAGGTTTGTGACATGGTGCATTATCCTGCTGGAAGTAGCCATCAGAGGATGGGTACATGGTGGTCATAAAGGGATGGACATGGTCAGAAACAATGCTCATGTAGGCCGTGGCATTTAAACAATGCCCAATTGGCACTAAGGGGCCTAAAGTTTGCCAAGAAAACAACCCCCACACCATTACACCACCACCACCAGCCTGCACAATGTTAACAAGGCATGATGAATCCATGTTCTCATTCTGTTTACGCCAAATTCAACAGAAATCGAGACTCATCAGACCAGGCAACATTTTTCCAGTCTTCAACTGTCCAATTTTGGTGAGCTCTTGGTGTAGTCTCTTTTTCCTATTTGTAGTGGAGATGAGTGGTACCCGGTGGGGTCTTCTGCTATTGTAGCCCATCCACCTCAAGGTTGTGCGTGTTGTGGCTTCACAAATGCTTTGCTGCATACCTCGGTTGTAACGAGTGGTTATTTCAGTCAAAGTTGCTCTTCTATCAGCTTGAATCAGTTGGCCCATTATCTTCTGACCTCTAGCATCTACGAGGCATTTTCGCCTACAGGACTGACGCATACTGGATGTTTTTCCCTTTTCACACCAATGGTTGTGCGTGAAAATTCAGATTGTGAAATACTCAGACCGGCCCGTCTGGCACCAACAACCATGCCACGCTCAAAATTGCTTAAATCACCTTTCTTTCCCATTCTGACATTCAGTTTGGAGTTCAGGAGAGATTGTCTTGACCAGGACCACACTCCTAAATGCATTGAAGCAACTGCCATGTGATTGGTTGATTAGACAATTTCATTAATGAGAAATTATACAGGTGTTCCTAATAATCTTAATAAAGTTCCTAAAAAAATTGTTTATGATTCCCTTCATACGAATACATACTAATTAGACAATTTGTAAAATGGTACATATTCAGGTTGGTTAATTTTATTATTTTGTAATTTATATACGATATTTTTGTTATTATCTGATGTCAAATATTACACTCTTTTTTTACTGGCAAGTGATAAAATTGATGCTGATGCTTTCTTTTTTAGTTTGTGCTATAACACAGTAAAGCAGACATCTGTCATATGTCAACTCAGACAGCCTGTTTTCCAGCGTAAAGCGGCTGGTGAAGCATTTTTGACTGCAGACAGACAGTATCTGTGCAACAGTGGCGCTTGACAGAAACTTCTCTTCTGTTGACTTGTAATCATACCCGCATCCAGCAGTGAAGCATCTCAGCGCTCTCCAGAGCTTTCCACCAGTTATCCAATCTGAGGCCATTAGTGCAGAGCTCTGGCACTACAACGCTTTGCATTCAAGAGATTAAAAATTAACCAGTTTGATATCTTTTCTATCATGCACAGGTTTGTGGGTCGAAAGAAAAGATTCCAGCGCTTGGCTACAAGACATGAAGTCAGAAACCTGAGAGAGAGAGAGAGAGAGAGAGAGACAGAAAGAGGATAAACGAGATATGCAGATAATTATGATTATTAACAAAGTCAGTGCGACAGAAACCAAGTTTCCAAGGGCACACAAAAAATAGCTCAGATTTTTCTCCGGTCAAAATAAATGCAAGGGCACCAGCATTTTATTTTGACAGGAGAAAAATTACAAAAATTGTTTGGTAATGTTAGGTTTCTATTGAAATCATTCAAAGACAAGCGGCCACTGTAGTTAATTAAAGTGTTAAAAGTGAAAGCATTTTTACAGTGCAGTAAACACAAAACAGGCACAGAATATTGATGATCATTTGCATATAGACTATAAAGCAATGACATCAGCAATTATGTCATTATGACTCCGTGCTCGTCTGGCAGAATTGATGTCACGCATTGCTCATCAGATTGTAAAACTTCATGACTTTTAAGGTCATACGTAGGGGAGAGCGGGGCACAAACGCTTTTTTTGGCTCAATCATTTACAAAAAAAATTGAGTTTGATTAATTATATTTTTACACAAGCAACACACACATCTCTGCTACAAATGACCATTTGAAGTTTATTTCTAGTACTTACCATTTTTGGACAATTAAACCAAACGTGACAGAAATGCAAATGTTATTACTTATCCAATAGGTGGTGTTCATTGTAACAGGCAGGGGGTTAGTTGTAACACTTGCGAAAAATTAAGTTTGGAGCCAAATATTTTTGAATACTATTTTCTCTATATACTTGAAGTGGATATTGTTTATATATCTGTCTATATCGACAGGTATTCACACTGTATTCATTCATCCAGCACTTTTCTAACACTAGTTCAATTATAAATGGATACAAATGTCTAAATATATGAGAAAAAGCAGCATAATTGACAAATTTTTTTATACGTGACCCAGTCTGTACAAATCATATTACAGTTTCAAAATCAAATTCTGAAATAATGAGCATCAAAGTCTGAATTTAGCCATTTATTTCATTATGATTTTAATCTTTGACGTGACCTTATTCAATAAATATTAAAGATATGAACAAAAATAAATTTGACACAATTTTTTAAGACAGGCAATTTTTTTGTTGGCAGCCAGCAATCATTTGTGTGTACCCTATTTAAACCAACGGCAAGAATTACGCTAACGTTAGCGGATTTCACAGCGTTACAATTATCCCTGCTGGGTCAAAATATTTCCAAGCCCACCAAAAAAGTTGCTAACAAGGTTCCCACACCAGTTCATTTCAAATTCAAGGACCATTCAAGGACTTTCCAGGTCCAATACCCTCAAATTCAAGGACTAAATGTGGGGACACATTTTAAGTGAGAGCAAGGTTACATCGTGTTATCTTTTAAGATACATTGTTACAGTTCCCTTTCGAGGGAACTCGCGCTGCGTCATTGCGGTGACACTTTGGGGACGCCTCCAGGGGTAAGTGCGTCGGAATGTGTATATCAAACTCAAACAATGGTGGACTTAAAGACAAAGACAGGGTGACGCGGGAGCCAGAAAGTATATTGCTATCTGAAATATTGCCAAAGACGGCGTTACAGGGACCCAAGAAGTATGGCAAGGGAGACGCAGCGTTTCGTTCCCTTCTTAGAGAACAACAGTTACATACGTACCCCGAGACGTTTTCATGTGTCAAACACATCTATGCAAAAAAGTATTTTGGTATGAATCAACATTCACATACAGAAGATATAAGCATTTAAAGCGAACAGTTTAGCACGTGTGCTTAAAAAGTCTAGAATTTTTATGATATTATCCTACACTACACAGGGAATAATATGGATTTTTTTTCAGAAAACTTCTTGCATAAAATAGATTCAAGCACTTTCAATGACCTGTATCTATGTATGTATATTTTCAAAAACTTCCCAGGGCCTTGAATCCCCCAGATTCACAAACTTTCAAGGATTTCAAAGACCCATGGGAACCCTGTGCTAAGAGCTGCAGACATATTTCAAAACGATGCTATGTTTTAGTCAACAAGACACTTATTAATAGGACATAGCATTGGATTTGGTATCTTACACACCCAACTTAGAAACCGAAAAAAAACATATGACCAAAACACTCGTTCATCAATAATTCTCTGGAAAAACATTATACATTTCCAATAATTTGCGGGAGATCATGAAAAAAATACCGGAAAACCAAAACGCTCAACCTTGTGCAACTATGTAAACAGTCCGTGTTACAATTAACCCCGCGTTATTTTTTTTCCCCCGCACCCCTACCTATAAAAACATACTGCTAGTTCTTTAAGGTTAGCTCTTAACTTTTTATTGTTTATTTATTAATTGAGTTTTATGAAAAGTGGAAATACTTTGGCTCTGTGATTTGTTCAAGCAATTTAGTAATATCCCAGACCTGGTGACAATATGGGTTTTGGATGAAATGTTTTAATGAGGAGAAGCTTTGTACCCTTTATTAGAGCACTGTTGAACTCGTATGTGTTTGGTGCATCTCATCCTAAGATGAAGTCACGCTGGAAGAGTATTTTACCCTTCAGTAACTTAATTTTATCCACTCTTTTTCTTTGAATTTCAATTGAAATTTGCAATGGGTCATGAAGCGTGTTTACCTTTGAGCTCTCTGTCTCTCTTCCTCTCTCGCAGTCTCGATCTACCATCAGTAAAGGATAAATGCCATAAATGCATTTAATTAAATTCACTTTAATTTAATGCATTTGATAGTTGTAGTTTAGGTGAGTATGCATGTTTTGTGCATCAGTCTCAGTGTTTCATAGCCAATAAGACTTAACACACAAAAGACCGTCTGGCCACTCACTTTAATGTCAAAGAGGCGGTGCTTTGAAGATTGTGAAGCACTAATGAATCTCTTGCGGTCCTGATGTGATTAGTGAGTGTGTTGCCTGCTTTAATTGAATTGTTGAACCCACCCATCCGCCCTCATGAGCAGGTATAAAGTAATTGAGGAGCTTTTCTCAGAGGTCAGAAGTCACGGGGTGTTTTGAAAGCCAGACGCTGTCCCTAAGGGCTCATGAGGAATGATGCCGAGCTGTTGTTGTATTGTTTGCCGTCTGTACAGTGTGGTGAGCTCATGGCAGATTCTGACTAATCAGTTATATTAGATAGAGACCCTGACCTCCCCCGCTTTCAATCTGCGATGATGCGTCCGTCTGCGTAGACAACATAACAACTATGCAATCCATTACTGTGCCTAAACCTAATTGATATGGTGGTATGAGAGTACAAAGAGATGCTTTTGGCCGTATGCAATATGGAATAATAAAGTAAATGGTATGCAGATGTATTTAAGCAATTTGCTTTGCACAATAACGCTGTTTTGTAGTGCACACTCATGCAAAGTGCTTTTGTCACATTATGATTAAGTTATTGTTAATTCTCATCTCAAAAGATTGCATTTCTAAATTTTAAGAACTGTAATCATTAACAAAGTATTGCATTGTAACTCAATGAATACAATTATTCTTCCTTTCTTATTTATCTATTTGTTTAATTATTTTATTCAACTTAAAAATATTAGTTGGCTTTGTCGTGCCTTAAACGGCAACCAAGTAACTTACTTGAAGTCGAAGCAACTTTTTTACAGTCCTGCCTACATGTATGTGTTACACTTTCATTTTTTTGACTTTCACTTTATTTTGGGGCTTTCTTAACAATCATGTTGCTGACAGTAACAACACTGACACACATCTGAATCAACGTGTCTGCAAAAAATGACACTGATATCATTAAAAGTTACCACAGATAATTTATGTTAAAATTGCCACTTTGTAGGCTACCCAGTCTCACGAGGTTTTGTGATATTGTCATTACACTTTTCATTCTTTTTTCGTGATATTATCAAGAATTTCCGCATTTTTTCTTGATCGTATAACGAATTCCTGTTTTTGTGTGATTATCACGTATTGGTTACTCAACTGCTTTTTCCTATTTTTTGTCGCTTCGGTTTAGGGTTAGATTTGGTGCTTGCATTTAATGGTTTAAACAATTTTTTTCTGACTTATTTTTTTTATATGTCGCCTGGCGTTAGGGTTAGATTTGGGTAGGGATGTCATTTTATGTAAATCTAACCCTTAACCGAAGCGACAATGGTAAAAAAATAGGACAAAACAGTTTAGTAACCAATACGTGATAATTACACGAAAACAGGAATTTGTTACACGATCACAAAAAACACGGAAATTCGCGATAATATCACGAAAAAATAATCAAAAAGTTGCGTGACTATGTCGCGAAATTTTGTGAGACTGAGCTGTTGTAGGTGTGAGCTAAAATGTGCCGTTTTGGGGTGTGTCCTTTAAAATGCAAATGAGCTGATCTCTGCACTAAATTGCAGTGTTGTGGTTGGATAGTGCAGATTAAGAGGTGGTATTATCCCCTTATGACATCATAAGGGGCGCCAAATTTCAATTACCTATTTATTCATATGCGTGCAGAGAATAGTTTATTAAAACTAAGTTATTGGGTTAATCTTTTTCACATTTTCTAGGTTGATAGAAGCACTGGGGACCCAGTTATAGCACTTACACGGAAAAAGTCAGATTTTCATGATATTTCCCCCTTAAGTGGTTTTTAAGAGTATTGCATTAGTAAATATACCTGTAATACTTTAGATTACGTGATGTCTTGAAGTGATCCAGATGATCATAAAGCATTTTATTACAGAGCTGATGCATGTTGTAAATGTATAGCCTACTGTGTGTAAGTGTCTCTTCTCTGTAACATTCACACTGACAACATTTTTCTCTTGTCTCATTATCTGAGCAATGTGGCATTTACTTGACTGAATTTGCCGTCTGTTCCTTGTATTGTTGTGGCATTTACATATTTAGAGCGGCGAGGATGTATATTTAATTATTTTCGTCAGGCACATTTGTCTCCACATCAACCCACTCAGAGGAACAGAAGTGCCGAGAGATTCAGATGAGGCATTCATTGTCTTATCTCCCCTTCTCTGTGGAGCACAAGAATATAAAAGATTTATGTGCTGTAGGAGGACCTAAACCATTGTCCCTCTTCTTATTTTGGTTGTTTTTGCCTAAAACCAAAGGGAGGAAATCGTTTTTATTGGATGAAGTATTAAAAATCAATCTGTAATATCACAGCTCACTGCCAAATATATTATGTTTTGGACCGTTGTGAAATGCATGAGAGGTTGTTAATTTAAAAGGCAGAAAAGGGAAATGTTTCTGCGGTTGGAGAGCAGGTGTGTGCGCTGTGAACCGGATTGTAGCATATATATAAAGTAAATCCCAATCATATGTGTGTGACTGCACATACCTATGAACGTAAAATTGTGTGAATTAACATAAGCCATTTATCTTTAATGAAGTTAGTTTAAATAGGATTAAAGTGGACCTGCACATTTTAACAAATGCCTGAAAATGCTAATCTGCAAGGCAGGTTCTGGAAATCAATGCAATGTTTTCTGACAATATAAATGTTCATATTTGAAAATATATGAACTACGGGAATAATTATATAATAAACACCTACTGTTAAATGTTCATTAATGTCTTGTTGGTGCTTGAAAGGAGAACTTATTCCACTAACAGGCTTCATACACAGCAGCAATGCTCTAGAAAATAGCAACACAGTCGCATGGCAATATGTATGAATTTTACGACGTGACTAATTCGTTTGACCAATTTCATGTGGTTTAGGGTAGTGTTAAGCCTGGAGTATAGTCTGTTTTTTTAACGTGTACACGAACGTACGTGAACGTATGTTGGTCTCCAACATGCTGCCCGCAGGCACAAGGTAGCCCACACAGAGTCTGTGACGTGCCCGCATAAGCACATTCTAATAACTCTCAATTGTAATATTTATTTATTACATATTTTTTATATTAGCTTGGCTTCTTTTATCAACCCAGTATCACGAAATTGCGTGACTATTTCACGCATGGACCAGCGTGACAATGTCACGCTTTGCCGCGTTTGAGCGTTTGCATGTCACGCTTTCTGTTTGTGTCGCTGTCACGTATTGGTTACTCAACTTTTTTGTCCTAATTTCTTACCATTGTCGCTTCGGTTTAGGGTTAGATTTACATAAAATGACACCCTTACCTAAACAAACTCTAACCCCAACGTCAGGTGACAATTGGTTAAAGTTTAGAAAATATAAAAGAATAAGTATTGTATCTTTTTATTTTATAAACCAATACTTAAAGTGACAAATACTTAAAGTGACATATAACAGAAGCACCAAATCTAACCCTAAACCGAAGCGACAATGGTTTGAAAATAGGACAAAAAAGTTGAGTAACCAATACGTGACAGCGACACAAACAGAAAGCGTGACATGCACACGCTCAAACGCGGCAAAGCGTGACATTGTCACGCTGGTCCATGCGTGAAATAGTCACGCAATGTCGTGATATAGGGTTGCTTTTATACATGTTAACATTTTGAACAATGATAAAACATATCAACAAGTAAAATAAAATAAGTAAAACAAAAATGTTTTGACTAGACTATATCAAGTACGCCTTTAGATTGTTTTATTCATTGTGGTAGCCCTTGGTCACAAAAAGGTTGGAGACCCCTTGCCTACAGTATAACATAACATATGTTGTGTTTTGGTGCTGGTTTGCTAGTGAACACCAGCTAAACCAGCACCAAATCAGCACCAGCATTAGCACCAGCTAAACCAGCACCAAACCAGCATTAGCACAGCATCCCATGCTGGTCATACCAGTAAGACCAGCTTTTGTTGTGTTTTGGTGCTGGTATACTGGTGACCACCAGCTAAACCAGCATAGACCAGCATAATTCCCATGCTGGTCCATGATGGTTTGATCCTGTTTTTTTCAGCAGGGTTATCATTTTACAGGTATTATTTATGCTATTATAGCAACATTACACACTAACTAGGGTTTAAAAAATAGGATCAGAACATACGTGACCTTTAACCCCTGGTTAAGTACGGACATAGCAGAAAAATATTTTGGAAGTATTGTAAAAAAAATGTTGACGATATTTTGATGGTTAAATGATGGTAAGCACATGATGTTACCCATTGAATTCCATCATATTTTTTTATTTCTACTATGGTAGTCAATGGTTACAATCAGCTGTGTGTTTACCATCATTTATCAAAATATCTTCTTTTGTGTTTATCAGAAACCTTGTGAGACTGGGTAGTTTAGAACAACATGAGGATGTGAAAATTAGGACAGAATTTGCATTTTTGGGAAGGACTATCAATTTAACAGTCACTTCCGTTACTGGATGTCCTGCGTAATACACTTAAATTAATACTTTACCATAATAAACTAGTACGTAATGTAACTGAACTGTGGGTAAATGTTTAGGCATCTAACATGAGACGTGTCATAAAAAAGCCCCGTGTCTTTTGACTTTATTGAAGATATCACAACAGTTTAACACAGACGTGTCACCTTTTATAAGGTGGCATTGATAACACAATTTGTCTGTGTATAATAACACGAGATAAAATCCACACACGTATGCAGGTCGCTTCCGGTGCCCAGTGCGAAGCGCATCTGGGCGCGCGCTTGTGTGTGTGTGTGTTTGTGTGTGTGAGCATGAGCGCGCGCAACTGACTGGAGCGCGAATCCAGTGAGATCGTGAGAAGCTGCCCGCACAGCGCGCGAGGCGCAGAGAGAGACTCGGTCCAAAACGCATTTATTCTTCTGTGAAAACGGATCTTTTTCTGGACCAGAACCTTGTGAAGGGATATATTTTACTTGAATGTGAATCGTTGCGCATCTGTAAGGTGTCTGTGGAAAAGAAACCAGGGGATTTGAGTCCTGTTTCAGTCAGATGCTGATGAACTGAGAAGGATTTTATCCCGTTTTACTTCTGAGGAGAAAAAAGTCTCAGCTGATGCTCACGAACGGAGAACAGAGAGAAACGACACAAACCAATGAGACACTAAAGAGTAAGTTAAGTTTAAAAATCTTCATCGTCTTTCTGATGCATCGCGATGTGATTTTTTATTCCGGAGCGCAAATTGTTGTTCGACACGTCAGGTGTCACTTGACATTCATTGGAATCTAATGAGGCGTTTCACGTTTTTCAAAACGTGATATTCGATAGATTTTAAAATAACATATCATTTCAACATATGATTTGAGATGCTGTGTTTTTGTTCATCTGTATAATTTTAAGGTTGATTTATAAGCTCGTGTCATTGTCGCATATCTGCACAGGTCAGATAATAAACTTATTTAATATCATCGGTTCAGATGCCCATCTGCTGATACTGGTTAAACTGCATATGTTTCATGAAAATCTTATGCATTACAGTATATTATAAGTGTGTAATAAGTGTATGATTTTGTGATTAGCATTTATTCGGATTTAAATTCTATTTCTATATTATATTAGTGCATGTGCAACATTGAGACTTTAATGTATATTGCATGGCTTGTTGGTTATGTGATGGTCAGTTTGGAAGACGGGATGAAAGATACTGGGAGAAGTCAAAAGGATGTAGCGTTGAGTCATGGGCAGGTTGATCTCTCTTTAGACATATGTGTGTGAGAGAGAGAAAGCATAAAAATTCACATATTCGTTAAAATTACAGTGTTTTAATGCAAACATAAAGACGTGTGAAGAAAATTGTGTTCATTCTTGTTTCAATGGGCTCAATTGAAATGCACTCAGTGTGTAAGAGCACTGCCAACAACACAAATGCCACAAATGTGTTTTCATTATGGCAGGGGTTTAACAATATGGATGCATTTATGCACTCTTTGCTGTAATTTTAAGATAAATTTAGTTTATAACAAGTGTAACATCTCTTATAGACACATATACACGTACATTAGACAAATCTCTGCGTTGACACGGTTACGGGTCTGGACCGAACTGAACTTCCGGTCTCTGTTTATTTAAACATTTCATATGACTTTTAAAAGATGTAAAATAAACCTTTGGTGTCCGCAGAGCACACATGCGAAGTTCTAGCTCAAAATATCATATAGATAATTAATTTATTATGTTAAAATTGAACCCACTTTGTAGGTGTGAACAAAAATGTTGCAATGTGTAAATGCAAATGAGTTGATCTCTGCATTAAATGGCAGTGCCGTTGTTGGCTGGTGCAGATTAAGGGGTGGTATTATTATAATAAGATCCCCTTCTGACATCACAAGGGGAGACAAATTTTAATGAGCTATCTATTTTTCACATACAGAGAATGGTTTACCAAAACCTAGTTACTTGGTTGTTATTTTTCACATTTTCTAGGTTGATAGAAGCACTGGGGACCCAATTATAGCACTTTAACATGGAAAAAGTTAGATTTTCATGATATGTCCCCTTTAATGGTCTGGCAAGTGACTAAATTGAACTCTACAACAAATACCTCATCGAAAATAACAAGTGTTTTGGTTTCTTAAAGACGAGGGAGATGGCGATCATGGATGTGAGGTTTGGCAGCTAATTTGTAGTTAAATCTTTAGCTTTTATTTAAACTAAGGTAATCTACTTGTTGTTTACATTGATTGTTATCAGAAATAAGCATCTTTAAAAGGACTGTATTAGTATTGATTCTTTATGGATATTTACGTTACGTTTGTCTATGTTGTTACTGCTGAAACCGTCGTATTTATTTATTAATGTATGAGCATGTGTGTATGTATCATGTTATATGTGAACCTGCCATTTCAAGTCATTTTTTACACTTTTCTACATAAAATAATCCAGAACATTGTGTGAAAATATAACCTTGATATCTTTAATATTGACTGCGTGATCTCAAGATTTCAAGATTAAAAGTGAAATCAAGGATTGGGGATAAAGTATTATATGGTGTGATTTCTGTCTTTAATGTGTGATGCATCAACATTAAGTTTGATTTTTTTTGTATGCAGGCGTGGATTTCAGTTGTAAATCTGTCTTGAACCTTTGTTGATGATTTCAGACTCTGTCTGGTGATGTATAGACCTACACAGTAAACGGAGAGCAAAACATCTCTACCTAATAAACTGTTGGAGAGCTACACTTACACTCTCCCTATCTACAGCATCTCTCTCTTTTCTCTCTCTCTCTCTCTCTCTCTCTCTCTCTCTCTCTCTCTCTCTCTCTCTCTCTCCCTCTCTCAGTAGCTTTGCCCATGCTCTTTCAGGTTCTCTATGATGATAAATGAGGTGTATTTTCAGTAATGAGTGGGAGTGTAAACATATTTGGAGAGGAGTGGTTCCTTCCCACCTTTATTTTTGACTTAGTATATAGCTTCTCCACATAACTGCAGAGTGATACAGCAGTCTTGCAGTAATGGGCAAGCATAGCAACGCATTGAACATCTATCTCTCTGGTAACAAAATACATGACTTGGATAACATAGTGGGAAGTCAGTCACAGTGTAAATTGGAAATGTGAGTGGCAAGGACGAATTACAAACTGAGAGGCTTGTGAGTCAATACACCACGGAGACCCCTTACACCACAAGTCCTTCCTGATGACCTTCAGATAACTTTATATGAACATTTACACAATTGCATAAAAAATAATCTGAAAATAAATGCTATTTGACGTCTCCGCTAAGTGCTCAGCAGCACTCAGATTTCACTCTCGCTGTAGCTGTTATCACAGCGGTAACCAGCAAAGCTCAATCGTGTGACTAGTGTGAAACATCATACATGCTCTGTGTTTTATTATTATTATGACAATCATGCATTTTTATAACCTTCCTCATATGAAATCACTATTCACAAAGAAAGGACTCAAAGTTGGTGCATCATTGTGTAGTGCAAACATTGACCAATCTGCAGTCCAGTGAATGTGCTCACATTTCATTCCTGCTGGTGCACAAAAGCATGGCCAGGATTTTCAATTACCCATGCTTTTGTTTGTTGTTCGACAGAAAAGTCCTTTTGTTTTATACCGGCATAGATGAAGGGCTAAACTCGATCATTGGACCTTATAGTCAGGAACAAAAGTTATGCTGTAACAAGTAAATTAAGTCTTAGCATTGGTCATTCACATAGAAAATTCAGAGGAAGTGGATCGTTTTCTTTCTAAGCGGCCTCTTAAATCATTTAGGAAGATTTTCCCTGATGGTCTTCCACAATACTAGCCATCACTGCTTTTATCGTTACATTTTTACATTTTATGCATTTAGCTTATGCTTTGATTCAAAGCGATATGCAGTGCTTTCAAGCTATATGTTTTATCAGTGTTCCCTGGGATTGCACCAATTTTTATCCTTTTAATATACTTAATTCACAATATTACAGTATGTAGATCAAATAGCACAAAACGCCTTTTGATAGCTTTGCTCAATAATAAACAATAAGCTTTTATGCCAGAATCTGCTAAGGAACAGAAACATGTTTTATTAGTTTGTTTGTTTCATCACTTTGTTCCTGGCATATCAAACCTGAAGACTGGAAATGAGTTTTCTGCTGTGTGGCTTTGATCATTGCGTCAGAAGTGATCAATGAATAAGCAATGTGATTTTATGCATGGGAAAGTTGAACTAATTTCCAAGTTTCATAAACGCTCTGGAATTTGATGTAATTTGGAAGTCTTCCACCCAACAAACATAGATTTTCAAAACTCCCTTTTAAATTAAAATAATACAAAATAACAATAATACCATTGTATTATATATGTACAATGATATGTAAAGAGAAGTCTGCGCTATAAGCACACTGTTTTTTTTATAGCTGTGCCTGAAACTATATCCTTTTAGTGCACTATATTTGGTGTTGATCATTTTGCAGTGCTGTCTAAAAGCTGATTTTAGCTACTTCACTGTGTTTTTGTATTGTGGGTGCATCACAATTCAGGGGCTGGATCCTTATAAGGATGCGGATTTTGATTGCAAGGCTCTTAAGTCCACAAAGCAAACTGAAATGAGATGGTCCAGCCTACGGGGGGAGTTGCATCACTTGCTGTCAGATATATGGAGCCACATATTTTTTAGTTTATTTTAGAAAATATGACACATTGATGCGTTTTAAACTACCCAACAGTATGTAAAATTTACCAACCTTAGAAATGTATACAAAAGTAAAATGCAACATGCACAATATTGCAGCAATAATATTAATTCACATCACTAAAACATTATTTAATAATAAAACAGTGACAAGGACTTTTAATTTGCAAAATATACACTTTGATTGAACTACAGTTCTGAATGTTTATTCAAAATACCCAGACGTCACAGGTGCGCATTGAATCTTGGAATAGCTAAGGCTGTGAAGGATCCATCTGGATCCTTGGTTTCAGGGGACAAGAAGGCCGCATTTGAAGGCTGTGAAGGAGCCTTCAAATTCGGACAGCCTTTGTTGCGGCCCGATGACATCTTGGCCTTCAAATACAGCCTTCAAAAGATGCAGCCCCTAAATTGGGATGCACCCTGTACATCTTTTTGCTATTATATGAATGTTGCATTTACTTTTTTAGGAAACGTTTGTTAACATTTCCAGCTGATATTATGTCCAAAAACACGTTTGAGTGACATGCTGATGCAATATCATTTGTTAAAGGAGACTGTCATACTGTATCATGCAGGGGGCAGGATAAGATACTTTTATCTGATGATATAAAAGTGTCAAAACAGCCAAAATATTGGACAATATTGCAAAATATCCTTCTGTCTGTATCATTTTAGAAAAATATGAAAATGAAGCGTGTCATTATTCTCTCTCCCTATTGCATATCATGTCATTGGTTGTTTGACTGGCTGGTGAAAAACACAGTTCTGTCAGGCGCTACTGAACATCTCACACAATGTCTCAGCAGACATGTATCCTCTCTGCTCATTCTTTTAATGAAGAACTCTTTTCCAGTACTCACTTTTTCTTACTTTACAATGTATGTGCATGAGATTTTTTTCTTTTAAGAATAACGGCAGGTGCGCTAATGAGGCTGTTGGTATAACAATGCAGGCATCTTTTTGTTCTAGCACAGAGATGGTATAAATAACAATACTTTTTGTCATTTTCAAATAACAATACTTTTTGTCATTTTCAAGGCAAACAGCAAGAAGTTGCTAAAAATTGTATTGTGATTCATTTTAATTTAATATTATCTCCACCGATTTGATTGCTTATGTATATTCAACTGTGCCATAAAGCCAGTCTTTAGTTGCACGTTAGTAACAAAAGCCAAAAACACATTGTTTGGGTTAAAATTATTGTTTTTTATGCCAAAAATCATTTGGATATTAACTAAAGATTGTGTATCGTGAATATTTTTAGCACATTTGCTACTGTAAATATGTCCAAAATGTATTTATCATTAGTAATATGTAGGGGTGGCACGGTTCATGAAAAAAATCCGAACCGTTCGGTTCGCTTGTCTCGGTTCGGAGCACGTGTGTGTCGTACGGTTCAACGGTTCATGGCATGCGCAATGTATGTAGCCTCGTGCCCTGTACTGTATGTGACCTCAGATAGCGTGTTCCCCTTATGCGAATAGCGCGAAAGAAGAGGTGACTGGTGTGGAGAGTGAGTGCTGCCGGTCATGTTACGTGTAGAAATGGCAAGAGGGAGAGAAAAAGAAGTCTGCCCGCAGTTGGAGGATAAGCCAGCGTCGTATAAGTTTGGTATGTGGAAACATTTTTTGTTTCATGTTACCTATGATGACAGCGGATATAAAACAATAGATACAGCCACACGCGCGACAACCATCTCTCCGACCATTTATCTAATCTGAGGTAATGAACACTGTTTTACGTCTTTTCGTATTCAGCGCTATTTTTAGCCTTTCGTTGATAAAACGAAAAAGGCTGATTTCCGCGTAGTTTCATTTTGCTAGCGTGTGAAAGTTGCGCGATCTTATTTCATAAACTGCCCCTTAAAGTAATCAGGACAGAAATGGTCAAAAGTGGACAAAAGAGACGGATTTAAATATTACAGGTGTAAACGTTATGTTTCTCTCTCGTTCACATATTCTCTCTGCAGTATTTAAGCAGCCTCTCAGTGATAAATCTTAGAGCTACACTGAAGTTGGCATTTTGATAAAGGCAAGTTACCTTAGTTTGCTAAAAATGCACACAAAGTTCATGTAGATGGCAATACACATTCTCTTTTTTGCCAAATAAATGAAAAGCATGTTGAAATCATCAATGTCTTCCCTCTCGCTGTGTCAAAATCTCACCTGGCTTTCCTCAGGGATGTTCCTAATAATGTGCTTAAAGTCAAATTCAGTTTGTGCATGATTACATGCTATAACTTTTTTTAATACTGTATCCTAAATGATGGATAATTAATACATTAATAAGATAATACATTTCTGGAGTGTTAAAAAAATAACAACAAGAACCGTACTGAACCGAGAACTGTGACCATAGAACCGTGATACGAACCGAACCGAGGGTTTTGTGAACCGTGCCACCCCTAGTAATATGTGTTGCCAAGGACTTCACTTTACAGGTGTTTTTTATTAGATTTTTTTTGCAGCCTCAGATTCCAGATTGTCAAATGTTGTATCTCGGGCCAAATATTGTACTATACTAACAAACCATACATCAATGGAAAGCTCAATATAAAAAAATACCATTTATGGTCCAGGGTCACATATATCCTTCACTGAAAAAAATGATTCATTGATTTTAATCAATTTTTTTAAGGTAAGTGGTTGCAATCAATTTATTTAAGCTACATTTAAACAAAAAGATTAGTAAAGTAAAATGAAATATAAAACTTTTGTTTAAATGTAGCTTAAATAAATTGATTGCAACCACTTACCTTAAAAAAATTTATTAAATTCAATGAATCATTTTTTTCATTGCAGCTGTTTTCACACATAGCTAGGATCTTTTTGCATCTTTATTGTGACATTGTACGAAAGTCGCTACAATTGTCATATGTTTTTTTCCCACAAAGATGATCTTAAACTGTTCAATGCTCAATAACCCAATAATCTGTAAAACTATTTACCACTATACTGATTTCCCTTTGCACATTAACGTTTTAAGTTAACTAGTATTCTCTTCACTTATTCAACCCTGTTTGTCTTAATTACAAAAAAAAATAATTTGATGAATAATAATTGACGCTCCTTAATTTCCCATGTGGGATCAATAAAAAAACTAAAGTATCTAATTTTTTTAGACAATTACTTTTTTTTCATTTTTTTTATCAAAAGTATTTTGTTGCACTGATATTTTAACATATAAAACATTAATATTCCCTAAGCTCTCTAGACCATGACAATCAGTACAGAAAATAGACGTAGAGCGGTTTATAAATAAACTCTTGCTCTAATAACATTTCACCGTAGATTGAAATTGATGTTTTCTGCTTAATTTAATCTCAAATCTTATTCACAGGATGAATTTAGTAACTTAATCAGAAACCCCCTGAGACAGAACCACTATTTTGCCAAGATGACAGTAAAGCCAATTTTGCAGTTTAACCGTCTGCTCCCTGGTGATTTGACAAATCTTACGCTAAGTTTTGGAGCTGCTTCTAATCCTGGTATAACAAAACATAGCAGAAGCTGCATGCCGATTAAATATTTCTGAAAACATAATGAACACTGTTATTAGGCTGTAATGGATATTTGTGCTGTTGGAAAACCTTAAAGAATAAGTCCATTTTCTTAAAAGAAAAATCCAGATAATTTACTCACCACCATGTCATCCAAAATGTTGATGTCTTTCTTTGTTCAGTCGAGAAGAAATTATGTTTTTTGAGGAAAACATTGCAGGATTTTTCTAATTTTAATGGACTTTAATTGAGCCCAACATTTAATACTTAACTCAACACTTAACAGTTTTTTTCAACGGAGTTTCAAAGGACTATAATCGATCCCAAACGAGGCATAATGGTCTTATCTAGCGAAACGATTGTCATTTTTGACAAGAAAAATAAAAAACATGCACCTCCAAAGCACAACTTCTCGTCTAGGTCCGGTCCAGCGCGACCTAACGCAAATGCGTAGTGACGTAGGGAGGTCACGTGTTACATATATAAAACGCACATTTGCGGACCATTGTAAACAATAAACTGCCACAAAGACATTAATTAGTATCAGTTGACATACAACAACGTCGGAGCTTTCCTCTTTCTCAACACATGTAAACACTGGGGCGGAGTTTCGCGTTCGTCCTCTTTGACCTCTTGACGTGATGACGTATTGCGTCGGGTCACGGTAGCGCATCACGACCGGATCTAGACGAGAAGTTGTGCTTTAAAAGTGTATATTTGTCATTTTTATTGTCAAAAATGACAATCGTTTTGCTAGATAAGACCCTTATGCCTCGTTTGGGATTGTTTATAGTCCTTTGAAACTCTGTGAAAAGTGTTGAGTTAAGTATTAAATGTTGGGCTCTATTAAAGTCCATTAAAATGAGAAAAATCCTGCAATGTTTTCCTCAAAAAACATAATTTCTTCTCGACTGAACAAAGAAAGACATCAACATTTTGGATGACATGGTGGTGAGTAAATTATCTGGATTTTTCTTTTAACTCTTTCACCGTCAGCATTTTTTTAAAAAGTTGCCAGCCAGCGCCAGCGTTTTTCATGATTTTCACCAAAGTTTAATGCCTTCCAGAAAATGTTCTTCTTCAGATATATAAACATACAATATACCAAATGAAAGAACAGACCCTCTGCTTTCAAACAAAAAAAAACGTTTTATCCTACCTTGAGTAGTTCTTTTGTAATCAGCTTTTGAATATGTGTAGGATTCTGCAAAAACACCACATTTTGAGCAAAAAGCAGAGATAATTCCATTTTTGTGATGGACTTTTGATAGAGTTCCCATTTAGAGCGATCTTTAAAACAGACACGGACATGCAGCAGCTTGTCAGAGGGCAATACTTCCGGGTTGTATAAGTTGCGGAAGTGCGCCACCTGTTGGATAAAAGCGGTATTGCGGAAAGACGGAAAATCTCGTCATTGGCGGGGAAGCGTTTTCTCTTAATTGACGAGATATCTCATCAATGGCGGGGAAAGAGTTAAGAAAATGGACTTATCCTTTAAGGTAAGACATCCTTAACATTTTTGTGTGCATCAAGTTCAAATAGTTTTGTAAATATTTAATAGTTCCTAATTTGCACCACATAGACTAAGTACGCTGAATAATATATAGGCATATATCATGGTTACGAACGTACAGACTTACACTTATAAATAACTCCTTTAAACACAAGGCTGCACCACTAGCATTTAATTCAACAGTGGCTATAAGCACAGTAATGTTGTGTAACATAAAAAGTGTTGCCTATGGTTAAAGTTTTCCTTTGATTGAGTGATGCTGAAGTGGACCATCAACTACTTTCACTTTGATGTATCGTGTGAGAGCAAATAAAGATCAGATAACTTTATTTGCAAGCAAATCTAGTCGATTTTAGGATGGGATAGCGTGAAGGTCTCATGTTCACAGCCTGTTCATATTTGAAGCCGCTCTGACGCATTCGGTATCGCATGTACGCACACAAGTGTTTTACGATCTGTGTCCTGTGATGGCCATCCGCAAGTGACCAGACGCCCTATCTGGTTTATGGGAGATTTTATGGAGCCTTTCGCAGATGTGGACAGATACTGTAGGTGTTAGATTGTGACTTCAATAATAGGGCTCAGGACAAAGTGGTCCATCTCTGGCCTTGACACGCTCTGGGGATTGAAACTCAAGAGTGTATATATATCAAGACACCGCTGGTTAATAAAATATTCCATCATATCTGTCAGCAGGTGAGCCGTTTGTGCTTTAGTCTCAAGTGGACATCTTTGATATCCCAAGGCCATCTGCGAAGCATGGAGACTAATAAAGCCATTGTTTCTTTAGATGTTATCATCTTAAATCATCTTTTCACACTGCTTACTACATCTTTTCCAATATAAACAGGAAGTGAGGAGTAAACAAATTAGTGACTACTTGCCGTACACTTCATGAAAGCTTTGGAAAAGATGCTTTTAATCTTTTGCTTTTAAGGGTCTTTTTAAAAGGTTTGTTGTAAATGTTGGGCAATATGACAAAAAATCATGGTTTACCCTGCTGAAGAATCCAGCTAAGATAAGCAGGTAGCTGGTTTAAGATGGTCCTCCTAGCCTGGCAAAGCTGGTCAGTCTGGTAGGTCAGCTAGTTCAGCTAGACCAGCTTAAAAAAGTGACCAAAACACAACTAGACCAGCTTGCTCTGCCAGCAAAACAAGCTAAGACCAGGCTGGGAAACCAGCTTATGCTGGTCTAAGCTGGATTTTTCAGTAGATTTTTAAGTATTCAGCATTTTTGTCTCACAGTTTTAATATATATGGGCAATTCCATGCAAATGTCAACCTTATCATTTGTACAAAGCTCATCGTACGATGAAAAGCGTGATGTGCTTTGATTGGCCAGCTATTCACTGCGATGTGATTGGCCGAATAAGCATGTGACGGAAATGTTACGCTCCCTACTAGGGATGCTCCGATCGATCGGCCGCCGATCGGTATCGGCCGATAACGTCATTAAATGACTCGATCGGTCCTCGCTAAATTTGCCGATCTCCTAAACCGATCTTTCTGTTTACCTTTGTCAACATAGGGCTCCTGAATGCGGCTGCAGTTAGAGACCATTTTTACGCAATGCGAGCATTTTTATAACCCATCGCTCGTGTGTGACATGCAGATTTGCATTTCTCTCTTTGCGTTTGCAGAGATAAGCGTATTTTCTATGAGGACGCGATCTGATCAACAGCGCGACGCGTCTTCACATCCCCATCAAACAGCGTATACAACACACATCTATTGCGGATAATTGCATCCTCGTGCCAAAAGTTTATTATTTGCATGCATTTTAAAGTTTGAGCGTTTAAACTTTCATTTTCCTCACTGCTGCTCTCGGCCGCGTACATCCGGCGCATGCACACACAGAAGCCTCAGTCATCAGTGCACGTGAACAGAGTGATCTCTCTCACGTCTTAAAGCTGCAGTATCCTAATTCATCTCTCAATAAAATCACTTTCTGCTCTTCACTAAAGAACTGTTATACTTCATATGAATGCGTGTATGTTTAATTCATACAGTTTAGACTGTGAAGTGTTTTATTTTTATCACTTTTAACAGACATAAGACTTTTTAAAGGCATATTAAACTTCTCTTTGCAGAAGAAATATTTGTTGTGCTAATTTTTTGATTCTCTATTAAAACAATAATAAACCTAATTACTGCAAGTAATATAACAAAGGCAACATCTGTGTTATTACTTTATCTAGAAAAAATTTTAACAGTAACAGTCATCAAAAAGCTTGTATATCAGCTTGAAAAATCGGTATCGGCATTGGTATCGGCCGATCACGAAGACAACAAATCGGTGATCGGTATCGGCCTGCAAAAACCCTGATCGGAGCATCCCTACTATATTAGGAATATACGCTCATAAAGCAATACTGCATGGAGGGGGCGGCAACAATACTAAAGCGAAAATACAGGTTATGTCTTCTTTTTTGGCATATACATTTGGGTGGTGTTTTGCAAATCTTTACACATAGTGGGTGCATGTTTAAATGAGGTGTTTCAGAAAGGCGTGGATGATTATAAGTGATTCATCTTTGCAACTTTACAGATCTTGCTTTTGTTTGGTCTCAGATTCTTCACATTGCATATAGCTTTAAAACATATAGCATTTAAAACTGCGTACCAGAATATCTAACATAATTATATCTTCATTACTGATTATTAATGAAATGAGTATGAGATAAGAGATGGTATGTGTGTATGTAGACATACAGACAGACAATATTATGTTCATAATCAAATACGTATTATAAAATTGCCCGTTCTGGTTTTTTATTCTGATGATTAATATTTGTACTATAACATAAATACAACTTATTTGTTGTGTTGTATTTTATGAAATCCTGCTATTCATATGAAGTAACTGTTTTATAAAAGCAATAAGCCCCCCGAAGCTGTGGTGTTGAAGTGCATTTGAGAACAGCTAACGGGGTTTTGTAAACACCTTAATCAATAAGATTGAGGACGATCGGATACAATTTGGATCATATTGAAGGGGGTGGTGTACTCTGATCTGTGATCCGATCAGCGGGTGAAAAGTACACCTTGTAAATGCGTCAATCGTAGTATTTTCTCAATCGGACGCAAAAATGCATTGTGCACATGTGCAGAACCTTTGTGCTCAAGTTCACATCTTATATTTACCTCTTATATCACACGATTCTCGTGACAGAAACACGCAACAGTAAGGCAATAGCATCACGCATTATTAAGGTAACATTAATGAGGTCACGCAATGTACATTCTGCAGCGTTTATGTGTACTTTTTAAACATTAGGCTACTTAAAGCAATAAAATAGCATTGTGACTTTTGAAAAGTGTGATTTCATTACTTATATCTGAAAACTTCTTCTCCAACTCAGTTTTGACTTTTGTTCAGAGATAAAGCGTGAACTCGACGAGAGATGCTGTCTTCACCGTAGCGTTGCCAAGTCCTCTGTTTTTTCATATTTAGATTTGGGCTACTGCTTACACTCTTTCCACCAGTTGTTGTTTTTTTGCGGGTTAAAGATTACATGATTTCGTTGATTAGTTATTGATATTTGTGCATTTGGATGCTTTTGGGCTAGTTTTGAATGTCTATTACGATGGTTTTGATACGCGAATCTGGCAACCCTGGCTGTGCGCTTGTGCAGATTTTCAGTTCAGATTCTATAAAATATACTTGTAAACGAACATTAAAATCAGTTTTGGTGCATGTTTGCCGTAACCTTCAATCTTATTAAATTCACTCGGATTGACCAAATTTTGTGCATGTAAACATAGCCACTGAGAAACTGGAGGTCCCCCACATTCCCGTTTTCCTTTCATGTCTGCAGAACCCTAAACCTGCCCCACAGGTGAGCGTTTTGAGCAGTGATGAAAGAAGCGAGTGATTCATGAGTTCACCCGCCTGCTTCCTCCTCTGAGACTCCACGGACCGCAGGCATTATCAGTAGTAAATAGCTCTGAAAACGCTTCGGCCAGGACAGGCCGTGCGGCGCGTGATTTATTGTTCATGATGCAGCAAATAGTTAGTCGTGTTACCGGAGGGATATAAGCATTTTCATGGCCACAGTTCAAGTTTATTTCAGATATAAATTCTGGAAGATGTTGGAAGGGAAAAAGCCACATTGAATTGATGACAATGAGACGTTGGTTGCCAGCAGCCAGCAAGCAAGAAGTATTGTTTTAACAAACCAAGGCCGAGGCTGAACCAGCGCTTAATATCTTACATTTTGTAAGGAGGTTTGTTTTCCTTGAGCAGAAAATGGAAACATTTGTTCCAGGACGGAAGTTCTTCAAAATATTCTGAGGGTTTATATTTGATACTTTCTGCCGCGATTCTGATGTTTTATTCAGCAAGAACAATTAACATTTGCACTTGACACGCTGCAGGCATGTGAAGGGCACAACAATGGCAAAGGAGCATTGTGCTTTTGGCAATGATCTGTGTGTTGTGAATGAAAACATAATTCTGGCTGTCTGGTCCAGCTCTCTCTCTCTCTCTCTCGCTCGCTCTGCTCATTAATGCTTAGAAACTGTAATCAATGTACGTGATCGATTTCTCTGTGCGCAGCTGGCTGGACAGGATCACATTTCCCCTTCGCTATACTGAATATCTCAAGGGGCGGAAAACATTTACCTCACATTAGACATGGACATGATGATCCTGTTTACTGGCTGACTGAAGCTTTGTATGAATTATTTACCTCACATGGTGGAACAAATCATATTATCAGAGAGCAGAAGTGTTTGGTCTGTTCTGTCATTTCATAGATCAACATTTTCTGTTGACTTTTCCTTCAGTTTTAACCTTGAAATCAGTGTTATGAATTTAGATATTCATCATTGACTTTATTAGCAGCTAATTTTCCATTTAAACATCGACTAATTGCTCACACTAGACTCTTTCTGAATATAACCGTAGCATTCACAGACGTTTCAAAGGATAATTGACAGATCTTTGTAGAAAATAATTTGTTATGCTTTAATAAGACATTTGTTCAAGTTCTAGTAAACACACATACCGATAAAATGTAATTAATCCAACCTATCCTTCAACCCATATTATTGTTTTGGCCGTTTGTCCAAAATATGGCCAAAAGATGCGTTTACTAAATTATATATATATATATATATATATATATATATATATATATATATATATATATATATAATTATATATATTGGGGTATAATTTTGCAATGATTACATGTACTGGAATATGATTTTCAATTTAAACCAACAGGATTAATTGTATTTATATTACACATTACATTATTTAGACATTTAGTGCAAAAACGTACCCGTTTATTTATTATATGATATAAAACACAGTATACAAAGCAGTCATAACTTTTTCAAAAAGTACTGAACTCTTTCCCCGCCATTGACGAGTTATCCCGTCAATTACAAAAAAACCATTTCCCTGCCAATGACGCTTTCCTGACGAGTTTTTACAGGAATCAATATTTCCGCTATTATCCCAAGTTATAAAAAAACTGAAGCAAAAAAACTAATTTAACAACAGTTCAAACTATGTGTATGTTTTGATCATCAATCTGAAACAAAAATCCAATTTTTTCAGCTTTTTGCTCAAAATTTTGTATTTTTGAAGAAACGTACCCATATTAAGAAGTTATACAAATGAGGATTGTATGAAAAGTTTTTTTTTCCTGTTTTGTTTGTTTGTTTGAAAGCAGAGGGTCTGTTCTTTCATTTAATATATTTGTATGTTTATATATTTATAGAAGAACATTGTCCTGCAATGCATTTTGTGAAACTTTTGTGAAAATGGTAAGAAAAGGTTTGCGAAAATGGGACTTTGGGCATCAAAAAGGGCACATTGGACAAAGGGGCAGGGGCTCAAGCACCCTTCCCCTGCATGTGCCTTTTTTTCATCTGCTTTACATTTTTTATCAGTAGTATTTTACATTATTATTACCTGAACCGCCGTCTAGTAATTTTCTTTTATTGGTACATAAAACATATCTGTCCATTTTGCATGAGTTCTCAGTTTTCTAATATATATTAAAGTGTTGTGTAATGGTCACACAGCATGCAGATAAAAATATAATATATATTTTGGGTTAGTATTTTATTTAGATTTGTTAAAAAATATGACTTACATTTTAAGATTTATTCATAAATGATTCTTTTTTTATCAACTCATGAACCCATTCACCCATGTTTGGGAAACCCTGCGTTAGATCAAAAGGTTTAAGATCAAGGGAAGCATATAATGAGACAAGTGTTCAAACTTGTGAGTGCTAGTGCAGACTAAATTTAATGAAACATTTTTTCATATAACTTTAAGGACGTCCAACAAGTTTATGGTAATACTATGAAACAGCAAATGATTTTTGACTAGACAGAGACTTTGGCCCCTTGTCCACCGAAATGTTTAAACGCAGCTGAAATGCCAGTTGTCGCTTGACAGCGTTTCTTCAGCTGAGCGGTTTTATTGCTATTATACATATTTTTTTGTTTATTAGTCGTTGTGCAATGCCGGCTGGTTTGTGAGGTGCCGGCTGGTTTAATTGACATTGATGAACTCAGCGTTTCAATCAAAGTTGAACATTTGTCAAAAAAATGGTGGACAAAAAACGCTAGCTGTTGCCGTTTTTTTTAAAGCGCAGAGCTTTCATTGGAAACAATTGAAAACATGCCAGCCGCAGGAAAAAACACTCCGGTGGATAAGGGTGCTTAATGTAAAAATGATTTTCCTTCTCTTTCTGCAGTTTTGAATTCTGCCTAGGACCTTGTACTGTATAACAGTGTTAAAAGTTCAAAGGCCATACATTTAAACTAAGTGACAAATAACAACATTTTCTGGAATATAAGTTATAATAGTAATAGGATTTTACCCCAGGGTCAAAGCACTTTAGTGTTGTATCTTCTGTGCGTTTTGTTGCCGTGTGAAAAATAAATTATTTACTGTGGCCTATTTTGTGCAAGTTGAGCATGCATTATTAGAGTCATAGAAATACAAAATATTGAATTGCTTTACAAGCCCTAGTTTGTAATGTTGGTATGTTTGGATTTAGTTTGCTGTAAAAATAAAAAGCCACTTGTACATGGATGTGGTCTGTGGTCTGTCTGGTAAAGCATCATCAAACTGTTCTGATTGGTTGTGATTTGGTTATGATTGTCTAGCATCACGTGCATTTTAAGCTGTGAGTAAAAATAGCTTGTCGCTGGATTCTTGTCACGCTGTATCTGGTTCGAGTTGATGTTAGTACAGTTGTTGTAAGTATGTTTGTACACTCAGGCCTTCAAATGATATTTAAGGTTAAGTGGCTGTGATTTGAGCCTCTCAGGGCTTCAGTTTAAGTCGAGTCTTGAGCTCGAAACGATTCACAGTGTGACACTGATCTTTGTTTCTGTCATCAGAGAGAATCCACAGAGTGCCTCATTAAAGCCTAATTTTGACAAACTACATGATCTCTTGGGACTCGACAGGTTTACATATAATAATGAATAATGAAGGCTTGAAACACCCTTTAAGCATGGAGAGTTGAAAATATTACACAATTCCCACCAGCATAACAATTCATTTTGGGTTTCACCTGACGATATCCAAGTAACTACCCACATCAGTTGCGAATTAAAACTGGAATACCGCATAAAACATTTGCGAATAAAGCACCGTTTCCATCTAACGAGACGAAAAGCACAAATGCGTCACTTTCTCATAAACTGGCGGCAAATGTCAAAGAAAAAAATGTATTTGCCACAGTAGGAGAAGACACTGTGAGCTTTTTTGTCTATAATTAATTACTTGCATATCAGAGCGCACAGATGAAATGCAATAAACGCGTTCATGTTATCTTGCATTCACTGTACCAAACAACTTTGATGACACGCTTTAGATAAGTGATATTTCAGAGGCCGATATATCGGCCGATATTTTGATTTTTTTACTTATCGGCACTTAAAGGGGACAGAGAATGAAAAACCATTTTACCTTGTCTTTGTTGAATAATGGTAGTCTACCCACATTCACAAACATACAAAAAGTGCTAGACATGCTAAACATCTCAGTCTCATAGAAATTCCTCTTTTAGAAATGTCAGCCAGAAAACAGCCCAATCTGAAAAACTGATGCTTATGACATCACAGGCATCTAACTTCTTTAGGAAGCTTCTATGGCATTACAGACCCAAACAAATTTTTTTTGTCTACATGTCACATCACAGAACAAGGATAAATACTCCGTTCAACCATTCTATGTCACCTTTAAAGTCAAAGTCTGACAGACAGTAAAATGAGCAATCATTATTCTCTTTTTAACATGACATTATCTTGTGTCACACACAACACCATACTAGTTCAACACACTTAATCAAACATTACTGTGAGATGTCAGAACCACATTAATTATGTCTTGTAAATATGTTTTAAATGGGTATATTTATAAATGTTATGCATAACAAATGTTTATTTAGGTATAACTCCTATTTACTGTAATAACATTTGTGTTATATCGGCCTCATATCGGCCATACAGCTTTCCTAACATCGGCATTGAACATAAAAAATCCATATCGGTCGACCACTACTTTGGATAAGACATTTCATAATGACCAAATCACATGACTTTTTTGATGCACATTAATGAGTTTATTCACTAAATGTGTTTCCATTGCACATGTAAAAAATGCAGATGTAAAAATGCATTCGAATGTAATTTTAGTTGAGCGCATATGTTTTTTATGCACATTTTTAAAAAGTATGCACATCTTGTTTTTATGCGATACCCTAAAATGTGCATAAAAATAGTTGGATGGAAACATTACGGAAATTTGGGTTGTAAACTTCAGATCGGCAATCAGTGGCGGCTCGTGACTGCTCATCCGAGGGCGCTTATTCAAAATAAGTGTTCGGAGTGTCATATTTGTTGCTCGTGTTTTCAAAATATGTGTTTGTTGCATCATGTAAACCACGTGTTTGCAGCAGGCACTTATTTTGACGAGACACGTGATGCACACAGGATCTCTCGATGCGCAGAACACATATTTTGAAAAAAGAAACCGCACACATGACGGGCTACATACATTTTATGACGAACAAAAAAAAGAAATCACCGGCCGCCACTGTCTGCAATATTGTAGTTTATCGTTTAGATATTGTTTTTGTTGTCCTGTGTTCTTTACTAACCCAACATTAATATTTTCTCAGCGGTTTACAGCTATCAAACTTTATGTTTTAAAAAGTGGACAGATTATTTATGGTGGTTTGCCAAAATATTGTGATACTGTTGTGACCCATTTATTCACCAAGGACAGGATAGGCGAGCGATGTTATATTTGATCTCTGACTTGACTTGCATGATTATAAATCACCAATCTTACATGACAACCTCGTCTCTCGTCCTCTCCACCCCCAAAAAACATCATTTTCCAATGCAACCCCATGCATAGACCTCATTATGTATTTAAAAGCCGTAATTTCTAGCATGCTCCCTGTTACATTAATGATGCAGGCTTTAATCACTGTCAACATTTCAGCGCTGTACCAATCGTAGACATGTTAGAGAGTTTTCACCAGCGTGCCCGTGACAGGAAGTGGCCTGCTGAGTTTGGCTCCGTTCAGTTTCTATGCAGTCTGTTAGCGCTGTGGGCGGTGTGCCTGCACACTGATGAAACTGCTACTGTTATCAAAAGGAGGCTCCGGTTTAGCAAGGCGTGTTTGTTTAATGCTTTTGCAGTGTTTATCATTTGCGCCGACTTGTCATGCATCGTGTACAGAACGTCACAACAGTGTAAATGTTTTTATTCAGAAGTCTAAGCAAATATTAAATCTCCAATGATCCTAAGATTCGTACTGTATGTCGTGACGCCAGCCATGTGTTGCTGCCCCCCACTGGTGTATTTCCTCAGTGCTTCTGTTGCCAGTGTTGTGTTTTACTTACAGATTGCTGCGAGAGGAAAAAAGCCGGCGTAGCATCTGTCTAAAAAGCTCAATCGTGAGTTTACGGCCGAGTAAGTTGTGCTAGCAGATACGCTCTTGTCTCTTAAATCTGTTGATAAGTTTATGGATGTCCCTCAGGCTTTCGTGCTGACTGACCCCAGCATTGCCATTGGCAGCACCAATTAAACAAATGATGGTTTTAACTGAGTTTTTGCAGATTGTGGGAGCTGCTGGGCGTGTTTACTGGCATTTTTTTCCTTCGTTGGGTTGTCCTGAGGCTATGCTTGCTTGTAGTCAGCCAATTTCAATTGTGATTTCCAGGCAGAGAAAAAATGGCATTGAAAAGGCATGCAATATCTATAGCGAGTGTAATGTTGTGTAGTTTTGATCTGCATGAAAATATGAATGTCTTAAGTGTTCAAATCTGTTAATTCATAACATATGAAAGCTGCCCTAGAAATCTCTCAATGAAATGATCTCTTACCCACAAATTCTGAATGACTAGAAAGGCTATATTTTTTTGTCAAAATGTTTGGGAACTTTGGACGTTGATGAAAACATATTCGCATAGTGTGATAGAGACTCTGTCAAGACCACAGGACGTCTCATATTTTACCTCTCATAAGCCGAACACATTTATCTTTTAAACAGAATGAAGGATGTATGAATATTATATTTCTTTGAAAGTCTTTACAGCTGCAGGGCTCCAAAATCTCCCACATTCGGTTTCATTGCCTCACAGTGTTTTTATTCATTAATCAAACTTTCTAGTAAACAAAACAATAAAATGGCCATTAAATGTTTTCAGGAGACCATCTGTTGACTATTTAGCGTTAACCTGAGTATCTAATGTAATTTTTTTGCTACCCATGTGCAGTAAAGCAGTTTTTATCTGATGTTGGCGAATGGAGCCATGTTTTTCATCGGATGAAAGAACAGAAATGGCGAAAGTAATGAGTGAACGCAAAGCCATGCAACCTCTGGGCATGAACTCTGCCGAGGCCGATTGGGTGCAATTAGAAAATTGTCGCCTTGTTAAGGACAACATAAGAAATCAAAAGCAATGCTTTGAGCCAAAAGGTCGTGTGACCAGCCTAACTCCCTCTTGCTCATTTTCTGTCGGCTTTTTGCGATATCTTACACCACAGACCTGATCACATTTCCAGGAATTCCCTGGAATCCTTGGAGCCTGATGAGTTTCTCTCTCACACTTCCATGGAGCATGCACACTAATTGATTTGTTGAGAAGCGAGTCGGTAATGCCCTCCGCCGCTCTCTCACCACACATGAAGTCGTATTTGATTTCTCACTAGTTCGTTTTCTCATGCCTCTCTGTATTTCATCACCTCTCTGAGACGCACCTGCTGACTGATGCCACATGCAAGAAAAGCCAAGACATGGAAAGCATACAAACACCCAGTGCTCAAATCTCTTAACACTGCATGATTACTTTTCCAAAACGAAAAATTATGATTAGTGTGTTTATTTGCGGGCTATTTACACTGCAAAAATTATATAAAAAAAACATACATTTTTATTTTAACTTAGCAAATTAAGTTAAATTTGCCATTTAACTTGTTTTTATAAGTTATGTCAATTCATCACAAGGCACTTTTAAATTAGTAGAGGAGTTTCTCATCCCGCCCTTAGAGAACAAAATTATTTGAAATAAATAACACATTAATTCAAACCAAAATGTATATAAAAAATGTTAATAACAATGTATTTTACCTTTCAAATCTGAGAGCAATTCTGGCCAGAGTACGACCCATCACCCAAACCAGTGGCATTGTTTTTAACCCGACTGGACCCGAATGTAAACTGACGTGTGTGCAGTCTGCAGCCCCGGTGGCCTCGCAACAAATTTGGCGAGCTGCTCCATTTGTTTATATGACGATGACACCAAGGTAACCGCTAAAATTTACATTTAAAAATATCTGACATGTCTGTCTGAACGAAAATTAGCCTATCGCCAGCCACACAATGTCGCAAGCGCTCTTGCAAACAGAGGAGAGGTTTAAAAAGGACATTGACACACACATACGAGAGTTCAGGGCTTCTCGGGTCCATTCGGCAAAAACACATTCATTTTAAATAACCGGAGACCGAATTATTGTACCCGACCCGTGTCCGAGGCATGCGTGAAACTTTTAGACCTGAATCTGATTGGGTCTTCGGTCGGACCTCGGGTTTTCGTACTCCGTGAAGACCTCTTCTTCACATAAGCCCAAACATGGGACTATGCTTACTGTGAGGATCCGCGGGACCTAGTGCCCCCTCCTGGTTGGGAGTATTTACGTCCTAATACAAAAATCATCATTTTAAAAGTATTTGATTAAGTATAATATGGTCCAGCGGGCCGTATTAGAATTTACCCCGGGCCGTGTGTGGCCCTCAGGTCGCCAGTTGCCCATCCCTGGTGTAAATATTAAAAACCAGAGCTGCACGATATTGAAGAAAAATGTGATATGCGATAACTTGCTAAATGGTGCAATGAACGATATGCTAAATAATAATGCTTTCATTTTAACTTTGTTTAAATCATACATTAACAAACATACATGTTTTACATTCTTTATCATCGTAGATCATCTTCCACACGTCAGCACACACACAAGCCCTTATTCGTGTGCCTGACTACTTGCTGAAACTTTGCCTACACTAAAAAAAAATGATTAATTCAATTTACTCAATTTTTAAAGGTAAGTGGTCGCAATCAATTTATTTAAGCTACATTTAACAAAAGTTGTTTTTTGTTGTTTTGTTTTTCTATTTTTTTTGTTTAAATGTAGCTTAAATAAATAGATTGCGACCAATTACCTTAAAAAATTCAGTAAATTGAATGAATATTTTTTTTCAGTGTATACCAGTGGCGGCTCGTGACTCCACATCCGAGGATGTGCTAATTCCAAATAAGTGTTCGGGGTATCATGTATGTGGTTCGCTTTTCCAAAATATGTGTCCTGGGTGTTGAGAGATCCTGTGTGCATCACGTGTTTTGTCAAAATATGTGCCTGTGTCAAAACCATTTATTATAAAAGAGACGCTCACGTTTGCAAAATACACGCAAGACACTCCCTTAACATTAAACTCTGATTACGCATGAGATTATGTGAGTATCTGGCAAACGCGACTGTCTCTTTTCATGATGAGCTACATACATCTTTTGACGAACTTTGCATCGTGCGCCCTCAAAAAAAAAAAAAAAAGAAGTCACCGGCCGCCACTGGTGTATACATAACCTTTAAAAGTATTAAAATTATTAAGCTATTTCAATATATTTGCAAAATCTTGCCAATTTTTGTATGTTGTGCAGCCCTATGGAAAGGTATATCAGTTTTCTTAGTCAGGATCATGGATTTACAGTACGTAATCATTTCGTTTAGTTTGTCTGATAAAGCACTATTTTAAGCCTATTTTAAGTTTTCCTTCCTCTGCCTATGAAACAGGAAGTGGATTGATGAGCTTTTCCTTATTTTAAATTAACCAGTAGCCTTTTAATCAAGGGGTCAGCGTTTGCCACGGACCAGTTAGCTCCTTTTTCAGATCTCATTCCACTGCCAAAAAGCACGCTTTCTGCATGGTCAGGCAGTTTTTATTTCAGCACCAAGGAATAAATAATTTTGCAATGAACATATAAATGTTTCATTATGATATAGTAAATATTTAGCCAGTGATGGTTTTCATTTTAAAGGGTGAAATTGAGTTTCCTCCGTTTACTGTCCTGCACCGTGTGCAAAGATGCCTGAATGCAGTTTGCAAACTTGCAGGGGTCACGCACCAGCCGTGCAGCTGCTATTGAGATGAATGAAATGTTAATGCATGGCTCTCCACAGGTATAATAGACCTCCTTGGCTTTAGTTTACATCGCAGCTTGTAGCATTGATGAAAACATTTTTGCTTTTGTTTGCCGGGACAGGATGGAGATGTAGAAACTAAACTTCTGTAGTAAGGGTCATATATGAGGCAAGAGATGATGGGGTGATGGCTGTGATGAAGAGGAGGGAGGTTATTGTCAACATGCCTTAAAATAATTTCCAGGGTTCCCACGGATCCTTGAAATCCTTGAAAGTTTGTGAATCTGAGGGGGAGGTTTTTGAAAATATACTTACATAGATACAGGTCATTGAAAGTGCTTGAATCTATTTATGCATGACGTTTTCTAAAAAAAAACATATTCCCTGTGTAGTGTAGGATAATATCATAACAATTCTAGACTTTTTAAGCACACTAAACTGTTCGCTTTAAATGCTTATATCTTCTGTATGCGAATGTTGATTCATACCAAAATGCTTTTTTGCATAGTTGTGTTTGACACATGAAAACGTCTCGGGTTACGTATGTAACTGTTGTTCCCTGAGAAGGGAACGAGACGCTGTGTCTCCCTTGCCATACTTCCTGCGTCCCTGTAACGCCGTCTTTGGCAATATTTCAGATAGCGATATACTTCCTGGCTCCTGTGTCACCCTGTCTTTGTCATTAAGCCTCACCATTGGTTGAATTTGATATACACATTCAGACGCACTTACCCCTGGAGGCGTCCCCAAAGTGTCACCGCAGTGACGCAGCGCGAGTTCCCTCGAAAGGGAACTGTAACAATGTATCTTAAAAGGTAACACGATGTAACCTTGCTCTCACTTGAAAAGTCTCCCCACATTTAGTCCTTGAATTTGAGGGTATTGGACCTGGAAAGTCCTTGAATGGTCCTTGAATTTGAAATTAACTAAGGTGTGGGAACCCTATCTCATTTTTGCTTATTGTCCTTTGATTGTGGCAGACAAACATTTAGTACTTGAAGAAATAAAAAATGCATTTATGCATCTTCAACAAGATGAGAATGAGATATTTTTGACAATATTTTTTTTCCAGGCAGATGAAGACTGCACATTTTAAATGCATATGGTTCATTACATCCATTATTGTTATTAGGAGTAGACTAGTACAGTCTTGCCACAATACTCCTGGATTTCTTGAATTTGCATAGTTATATCTACATTAAGTCAGCTTTTCAGTATATTAGATATATCACCAACATTAATCAGGCGAGCGTTTTTGCAAGACAAGCCTATGCCTCTATGCCTTCATCTAGTCTGACTCTGAGTTTTTCTCCAGCGTTTCATCAGAACCTATGAGGTTCTGCCATTTATTATGTTTATTTCTGGGGCAAGAGCATTTATCATAGTAAAGCGGAGGGTGGAGGAACATACGGTGTCTTTTTGCGGGACAGCTGGAGGAGAGAGATGGTCGGATATGTAAGCCTGCCACCTGCCTGCGAGTGTTTCCCATGTGTGGAGGGAGAACGTGATTGAGCGGCTTTGGGGGTGAGGAGCACATTAATTCATGTAGTCCTACCTCAATGGGTCCACGAGGCAGATGGACCATATCTCATGACACCACTGTCGCCACCTACCATTTGTTTAATTTACAAAATGGTTTATTCAGCTTTATTTTAAGGCAAAATTTGCAAATGCAACATTTTAACGGTTGACAGCGACACACATCTGATCTTGCTTTGTTTAAAGGGGGGGGGGGGTTTCAACAGTATTTCATGCATTCTGACTTATAAACACAGTTTAAAAGTTGGTTTCCTCATGCTAAACAAAGACAAAGTGTCACAAAAAGCAGTTGGACATGTTACAGCGTATTTCTGTGCCGAATGCACTTCGCCGGGGTTCGTACAAGTTTCGGAAAGTTTTTTTTTCGATTATGGGTCCAGCTGACGTTTCAGGGGTAAGCTATACGTATCACTTCTGTTTGTGGGCACTTCCCCTGGAAAACATCACCCACATGTCAATCAGCGGGAGAGCTGACATGTAGTGAATCATAAGTTTAAAGGTAGGGTAACACATTTTGAAAAATGCTAACGGTAGCCTCCTAGCAATGAAATCCCGATCCCACCCTCAAGTCAAATCGCCATCCAAAGTCACGCCTCTTTCAAAACAAATGAACACGCACAGATCAGATGGTCACATCTCATGCCTCATTCAGCAGTGAGAAAACTTTGCAGTACAAAGTCAAATAACACTTCCAAAATAACCAAACAACTGGTTTACATCAGAATTAGTTTAAGCACACGTTCGGTTGTGTAGACGTAGTAACTATATCGCTACGCTAATCCGTAAACGAACACAAATTTCATAAGCAACACAATGTTTCATCAAAGTAGAATATCTGAATCCATCTCAATACAAACATATCACGTACCCACCTGACCAAAATAAAGAGTGCAACGACCCTTTCAGACCCTTTGCCTCCTGCAGCTGTTTTATCTCGTGGTAAAGCAGTAAAGTTACCGATGTTCATTTGGGTTTTTGCTCTTGCTGATCCAGGCAGTTTTTGCTGTTGTTGTTATAAAAGATGTCTTTCGTTGTGTGCCTCCTATGTAGGTTGTCAATTCAGCAGAAAAGTTTGCTGTTCTCACTGTTTACAGACAGGAGGTGAGCGCACGTGAATGCGCCGATGACGTATGGTGTCTGCGTGGACTCGCTGCGTGGAGGGCATTCAAATTACGCTTATGTATGAGGGACATAAATGGAAACGTCCGTTCGGACCGAAATCTATGATTTGTTGAACATTTTTTGGTCCTACGCCTTTCACAGATGACATACATTTCTACAAATACATTTAAACAATTTAACACAGTGATTGCTATCAGGATGTGAGGAGACTTTTAACCAGCATAACAAAAAATTTTTAGGATCAAATTTGTTACCCTACCTTTAACAGTCATTGTTGTATAAAGTGTCGCCTCGGACTCGCTCCTCCCGCAGCTCGTAACTCCTCCTTCCAAATTTTTCGTACGTTATTAGAAAGAATTGGTAAAGCTAATCTGTCTTATAAATCTAATTAAACTGAAGACTCTTCTGAGATATGAAGGAAGGATGTAATACTACTATAGGTACTCAAGATTAACATGAGATAAGCAAAAACAGCATGTGTCATGGACGCTTTAACTTTGTAGTACTGTATTGCTGCTCAATTTCATACTGACTTGGATCTTTGCACGCTATTCATGTACTACATTTAAACCACATATATTCTGTTTTTGTTACACAAAGCTATTGTATGGCTTCAAAGACCTTAAAAATCTGAATTGGCCATATTGCCCATCCACTGGCCATTGCACAGTGTCATGTGGACTGTCTCTGTGGTGTCTTACGTTTTGTTGATTTGTTTATCTTGACAAATGTGCCCTTTAATTCTTGTCTTGTGAAAATAAGTTTTTTGTATTTTATAGCCAAAATAAGCACATATTGGGTTATTGGTTTATAGTTACCATGCTGCTGGAGTGGATCTGATTAAATGTGGTACTTTGGTCTGTCCACATGAAGCATGCAACAAGAAACGTCTTTCTGATGAGCATCAGATTCTGACTTCAGGCCTGATGGACCAAAAACTAGTTTTTCATCAGCATTTGACATAAAAAAATCCTCTATTTCTGCAGGACTTTCTCTGTCCCCCAACATTGTGAGCAGTTAAAAGATCTCATGAGAGTCATAAAGAAAGGAAATAAAGCTTGAAGGGTTGTTTATGTGTTTTTATTACCTGATAGAGGACACTAACACGCATGAAACATCTGGTCCTACAGTAAGGTGATGGGGTGGGCCTGGACCGCTTCTGGTCTCTTCTCTTTGTGCTGTACTGCGGTGCAGGTGTGACGTGACTCTCCTCACATCAGGACATTATTGATTTGAAAGATGGATCTGCTCTGAGCTGCCCGCAGGATAAACTAGAGGAGAGAAGATCCTGTAAGCTGACAGCAAATTTCTCAAACCACACGCACAGATATATTTTTTTATCATGCAGTTAATTTCAGATATATCAGGAGATTACTGTGAACCTATAATGATTCATTTCATTTTCAACTTTGGTAGCACGTTATATTAACTTCAATTAGGAAGTCATTAGCAAACATTATAAACTGCACATCGGGTATTTTATTTAAATATAAAAATATGTTAGCGTGGTTTTCTGGCATTTGAGCAAGTAATGATTCATTAAGTATATCAGTTCAAAATGTTTGCTAATGTTATTAATGAAAGTTATTATAGAGTTTTACCTTTCCATTAATTATAATTAATAAAGAATATTCTTTATTCAAAATATTGCAGGAGAAACCTTACATCTTGCTAAAGTGCTTTAACAAAAATATGTGATCCATGAAATCCAAAACATCATTATATTAAAAATCAAAATTATTGCATCAATACCTGCGTTTCCATTATTAAGATTTGCACAACATGTCAGCATAATTTTCCAAATTTTCTTTTTTGGGATTGACTGAAAAACCACCTCACCCAAGCATTAATGAAGGGTAATGGAGATGTAACTACATGGCCCAAAATTGCGACTTGTTTTAGTTTCTTTACGAAACGTTTGCATATACTGTGTAATAATTAGCGAACGTCTCATGGAGACCAATAAAACTTTACACGGATGATTCAGTTTTGTGCTGTTTTTATTGGGGCTGTCACAATGATTAAATAATCGTCTCATTGCGATTGTTTGACCTCATCGCTTTCTGATTTCAGATCACCGCAATGATTGCACATCTCTCTAGAAAACACAAGGGGGAGCTGCAGCGCCTGTATAAATGAGAAATTATCAGATTACTTTTAAATATGTGTTGTGTATTAATATTTACTGCCAGGTAAACCTTGCAAAATATTTCATGTAATTAATCACAACAATGTGTGAAAATTATTTCATAAACAAAAAAAAATTTATGAGAATTAAATGTCAAAGCAATTAATCGTCATAACCGTGAAAGCACTAAAAACAGGCAATTAATTGTCATAATCGTCAATTTTTTTAGACAATTAACCGTCAGCCAAATTTTATAACCATGACAGCCCTAGTTTTATTTCATATTCATAGCTGCTTTCAGAGTTTACACAGATTTCATTGTTTCTTTAAGAAATGCGATCATCAAACACACTCACTACCTATCTAAATAAAAGTTAGTTGAACATAACGTAATGAAAGTTGACAGAAATATATTAATATTGTATAGGAAAATCTAAGATTTGTACTTTAATTTGTACTTTAAGTTTTGTTATGCAGAACAAATTATTACATTTTATACATTCAGTTTATAAAACATGCTGTTTGATAAATGAAATGTGAGCATTAAAGAAAATGAAAAGTGAAAATACAAAAACTTTGTAAATTATTGATTCAATTTAAAGAGCCAGTAAGATGACAATTTTAAGCATCCTATCACTATTTATAAGTCCCGGACAACAGGTTTAAATGCATGCAAGGTCAAAAAACACTGTAATTTTCTCAAAATATAAATTTAAAATTACCCCATTTCTCAGAGATCCCCAAACGATTCGTGTGAAGCCGTTCAACGACTCAGCCTCCCTAAACCCCACCTTTCAGTAGCCTACTCTGCTCTGATTGGTCAACTGACAGAGTGCCTTTGCACAGATCACAGATCAGTCTCACAGACCATAGATCGGTGGCACAGACCAACAACAGTGCAGCATGTATTGACCTCGTGCTAACATGATTTACTGAGAAGACATTGTCAACATCAATACACATCATTCATCATTAATCCAAGCAATAAAAATGACGATTGAAACTAACAATTTTACACTCATTTAAGCATTTATCTAAACTAACCGGGTCATAGCAAAACCGTAAATGAGCATGAGTTAGCCGTTTGCTAACGTGACTCTCTGACAGTAAATTAACAGTTTAAACACACAACATCATTCATCATTAATCCAAACAATACAAACGACGATTGAAACTAACAATTTTACACTCATTTAAGCATTTATCTAAACTAACCGGGTCATAGCAAAACCGTAAATGAGCATGAGTTAGCCGTTTGCTAACGTGACTCTCTGACAGTAAATTAACAGTTTAAATACACAACATCATTCATCATTAATCCAAGCAATAAAAACGACGATTGAAACTAACAATTTTACACTCATTTAAGCATTTATCTAAACTAACCGGGTCATAGCAAAACCGTAAATGAGCATGAGTTAGCCGTTTGCTAACGTGACTCTCTGACAGTAAATTAACAGTTTAAACACACAACATCATTCATCATTAATCCAAACAATACAAACGACGATTGAAGCTAACAATTTTACACTCATTTAAGCATTTATCTAAACTAACCGGGTCATAGCAAAACCGTAAATGAGCATGAGTTAGCCGTTTGCTAACGTGACTCTCTGACAGTAAATTAACAGTTTAAATACACAACATCATTCATCATTAATCCAAACAATACAAACGACGATTGAAACTAACAATTTTACACTCATTTAAGCATTTATCTAAACTAACCGGGTCATAGCAAAACCGTAAATAAGCATGCGTTAGCCGTTTGCTAACGTGACTCTCTGACAGTAAATTAACAGTTTAAACACACAACATCATTCATCATTAATCCAAACAATACAAACGACGATTGAAACTAACAATTTTACACTCATTTAAGCATTTATGTAAACTAACCGGGTCATTGCTATCGTGACTCTGACAGTATATAAGTTAGAGTTTAAACAACGATATCATTCATCATTAATCCAAGCAATAAAAACGACTATAGACATTTTACACTCATTTAAGCAAGTATGTAGCTATTATCATACTTACAGGTTGTGGTTAGGAGACGCATGTTGTTCCAAATAAAGTGGGTACTGAACCATCTTTCATTGCCAAACGTCTAAATCCCTCCGTTAAAAAATTATTTTAACCACTGATTCTTCACAGCCAGACACGTTTAGAATATCCCTCCTTGAAAAAGTCTCCTTTGGTAGTGAAAACAACACAAGCTGAAAACACAGCGTGAGCTGATGTTTACACTCACACACTTACTAGCTGTGGGCGGGTCATAGTTTTCGTTTCTCCCGCAGGCAAGGCTGTAGGCGGAGATTAGTATCTCGTGTGACGTGGATAAGTTTGTGTGACGTGGATAAAGACAGGCAGGAGATTCAATACATATAATGACTCGTTTCAGCAATTCAGAGTCGACTCTGCTTTAGAAGCCAATAACTTTATTAATCGTGCACTTTTTGGTTCAACTACTTTACACGTTGTTTACATTGATGGACAGCTACACGACACACTGCAATAAAGGTTAGTTTCGATTTTGGATCTGTGTGGCTCTTTAAAATAAATACATCTATGCATTATTATACATACAGTATCTATGGTCCAAACACAGTAGAGGAAGGGCGGGACAAATATCACAACAACCAACCAGAGCATCATATAACGACTGATAAACAAAGCAGAACTATCATAGCAACCAAAGCGCTCAGCTGAAAAAAGCTGGCAAGCGCCTAAGGTTGGCGTCCGCCTGCCATTTTCAGACATGTTTAAACGCTTTGGTGTACACACCCCCTAAGAGCTTGTTTAAAAATTGGCCAAGCACAATTCAAGTGTGTAGCAAACAATTTAAGATCAAGTTTGATTGTTTAAGCTTTGAATCTTCAGGATAATAAAGTTGTGATGCTTCTATAATTGTCATTGGATGCTCCTAAATTGTTGCTGGTGCTCCTAACTTTTACATTTTGAGCACCTACTAAAAAGTTAATTTCGAGCTCTGTCATAAATCACTGAAAACAATATACAACATTTATTGTAGTAATTCTAAAACTTGAAACCAGTTTGAAGGAATTTGTGTAAGAATTGAATTAATGAGTGAAGCGAAGTCATATATGTATGTGTGGGCAAATATATATACTAAATATATACAGTATGCAAATATGCAGATGTGTTTAACTGTCTCCCTGTGGCATCAGAAGCTGAATGCATTGAGTCGGTGCTGGACAGGACAGTGTAGAGATGAAAGCAAGTTGGTCAAAGCATTCAAGCTCTGTTATTGCAGCTAATTGGGCGTGCTGTTTGCTGGAGGGCTCGTCACAGTTTGACACGTTAGAGGACAGGTTTCCTGCCGCTCTCCACTAGACTGAATTTTTCGGAGTCTGTCCCTGTCCCACTGCCCTTGATCCGGACCACACCTGATCCTCTTTCCTTTATTTACTGCGTTCTTCCTGCTCCGGGTCTGTTATAATGACAGGCCCGTGTTATTGTTGGGAAGTTTTGATATTTGATCATAGTGAGAGTGCTGACATGTCATTAGTCAGACTGACTTCTGTGTGGCATCACCACACAAACGCATGGAGGGAGATACAGTATAAAGTGTTGTTTGAGGTGGTTTGTAACTTGGCAGTCCTGAGGATGGAGAGTACATACATTTTTCTAAAGATAATCTCACAGGCGAAGCACCTTTTTTATTTGGTGGCGATATCGGATTAATTTGTACAACATGAATCTTACAAAAATGTGTGATTATTAGGAAGAAAGCAAGAAATGAAACCTGGTTGCATAAAAGGTACAAATTTATACAAATTAGTCACCTCATAAAATAGCTACGTATTGCCATGAGATTGTGTTGAAATTGCGAAAAGAAAAGGCTAATAATGCACTTTTTTGTCTAAAGATTGTTTCATTAGACTCTTCCTCGCCTCACAAACATAATTACAGTTGGCAAGTTGCATTAATTTCTGTGAATAAGATCAGACTGTCGAATGCAATGAATCGTTTCCAAACTCTTCTTCATTTTGCTGTGTGTTAGATTGCGGTAGTTCATGCATTAAACATTTTAAATCGTCTCCCTTTAAATATTCAAGTCCAGGTCTACGGATGTTTTCTCTGTATAATTGTAAAGCCGATTGCTCAGAAAAGTAATAGCTCACCTTTCAAGGCACACAGTCTGAATTATCATTCATGTCTGTACACAAAGGATGGTTTATCAGGAAAAGATTTAATTTGCCTTGCATTGCTTCTTCAGTGTCAGTTGCCACATGCGTTTAGGAGAAAGTTTGGTTAAGTATATGGGTGATTCTCACGAAAACTTGGTTTTAAAAATGTCAAGCATGAAAATGTAAAAATTGCTTAAATTTACTTTTTTTCCCACCAGACATTGAAAAACAAAGTCTGGAGTAAATGGGAACATTAATTTAAAAACTTTTACTTATCATTTAACCATTTTTGTAACATAATTTAAAAAATTAGTCCTAAAAAATCTCATTACCGCAACAGTCAGAAAACATCAACACTGACATATTTTCAAAATGACATGACAAACCTGAAAGAACATAATTTGGAGATTCTGCACATGCATTTAAAATCTAAGTATTATGCTTCTATTAATTAAATGAACATTTAATAAGCATCTGTTGCGGTAATGATAATCAAAATGTCGTGTAAGCATTCTGACAAGACAATATTTCAAATTAACTGTAAAAAAATGATCTTACCTGGTAGCCATCTTGAAGTAACTGGTCCATGTGCTTGGTCACTCAAAATCAAACTTTATTAAAATTCTGTATGTGTGCTTAAACTGTTCTCAAAAAGTGTTGCGGAGGATGAGAACATCAGGCATGGACACATCATTTTCCTAATTTTTCTTCATTGTTATTATACATGAATATTCAGTAAATATTTTTTCTGTCATCTAAAGTAGTCTAGCAAAACATCCATTTATTTTTTTTCTTTATTTTTTTGTCTTAATTTGATTAAATTACAACATAACGCATGTTCAAACACAGCCGGACACATTGCGGTAATGAGAATTTCAGCAGAAAATGAGATAAAATGTACAATTATAAATTCTTATGTTGAAATCACACATTGTGCAAGCTAGAACACAGTATTATGTTAATTCTGATGCTTTTTAATGTTACTATATTACACATTTTAAAGCTAAAATCATTAGTGCCGTGGTGTTTCAATGGTTTCGTGAGAATCACCCATGCCTACTTACTAAGTATGCAAGTGAGCAAGTCTGTCTGCCACAGAATTACAGTATATCAGTCCACGGCACACAGGCTGTGACATACGAGGTTAGAGTTCGAGTGGGCCGGACGCAACAAGGATTAAACGATACACCACAGGGAATATAAATGAGATCAACTACATGTTATTGACTCGTTCAACACGTATTATAGATGTTGTAATCTATTCAAATTACCATTTAAAAGATTATCTTTCAATAATTTTGATTATGCAGGCCTGATACATGTTAAATGCACGCAGAGACGTATGCGCATGCATACCGAATATTTCATTTAAATTATTTGACAGAACGGTTTCCGTTCCTCTCCTGCACGATTGAAATCTCACCCCCGTGAATCCTCACGGCTGCAACCGCATAATGAAGCCCAGAACAGCCGCGTATAAGAAACTTTATCTCACCGCAGAGAAAATAATCACAGTATGTAATTGAGGGCAGCCCTTGAAAGACAATAGACGAGATTGAAGTGGCCTGGTTAATTGTCTGTGGGTTTGTGCTCCGTGTCTTGACTCTAAAGCAGAAATTCCCTGCTGTTGTCCCGAGGAATCGGCCTGGAGAATATGGCTCTTGAATTATTCACCTTACAATCTACAGTAGTGTCATGACAAATTGGAGTGAATATGTTATGTAAGATTATAAACGGATCGTTCCGGTCCTTCATGCTAATGGTAATAGCTGCGGTTTATTCACAGTAAAGCACAACCATGACTTCTTTACTAAGATAATATTAGTATAACTACATGGCACCAGTACTATAACATAGAGGCACTTAATGATTTTATGTGGGAAAATTGACATAAACACTTGTGTTCATTAAAATGTTTGTTATGTGGTAGCAGTTTTATAGAAGCAGTACACTCCAGACTGCCATATTGTGAATATAGTTACGACTGAAGGGTGTTGTTAGGCGTAATGTGGAGCCTCTTATACAATTGTTTGGTGGTCGTCCAACATGCAGCAGCAGTTTATGAAAAAGATGAGTAAATATTAAGGATGCACCGATACAAAATTGATCTGCCGATACGATATTCGATTACTTAGGCTGCATTTACGCTGCCTGTTTGAAGTGACTCAATTCCGATTTTTCCCTCATGTGGCTCAGCCCACAGTTCACCGAAACGCATAGAGAAGCTATGGTAGCCGCCACAGGACAAACATGTCGTCTAAGACAAAATACAGTAGTGACAAAACACGCTCTGTAGAGCAGTTTAGGGCTACTGTAGAAACATGGCGGCACAAAATGGCGACTTGCATCTAATGGGACCCGTGGTGTATGTAAAAAACTGCTTATTCTAAGGTAATAAACCCATAACAGTTCAGTTTGTAAAGTCTTTATACACCACTGATATAATATAGTTATGTAAATTCTATTGAATTTCTGTCAAAAGATCATCCTAAAAGTTACACACTGCACCTTTAACATAAATAAATAAAAAATGTGAAAAAAAGTACCACACCTATATGTAAGTATATCATTGGTGATATGCATTGGGCTTTGTGAATAATAACCAGAATTTTGTAAGAAATAATTGACGATGGACTGTTGAATTTTTAAAAAATAATGCCGACCCAAGGCGATAATGGGGCATGACACGAAGCGAAGATAGCGAAGATGTGTGCATTTTCAAATAATTCTAAGTACCGGATTCAATTATTTCGCTTATACCATGGTTTCCTCAGACATTGCTCTGGTGGTTATTTTAAGTCATTTGACAGGTCAGGTGTGCGTTTATTGAAAAATAATGCATACCCGTGAAACATTTCTCAACTAATCACAATAAAGCATTCAACAGCCCTGTGGTATAATAGCGAATATTCAGAAAATAAAACTGCATGTAAACATCTTACTGCAATTAAGTCCTTACTTAAGGTGGATCGGATGCAAATTTGGATCGTTTTGAAAGGGGTGGTGTAGACCGATCTGTGATCCAATCATCAGGAGAAAAGTAAGCATGTAAACGCGTGAATCATAGTATTTTCATAATCGGATGCGAAATACACTGTGCACATGTGCAGAAGAATTGTGCTTAACACATTTTCCGGACTATAAGTCACACTTTTTTTTCATAGTTTGGCTGATCCTGCGACTTATAGTCAGGTGCGACTTATATGTCAAAATTAATTTATACTGACTAACATGAACAAAAAGAAAACATTACCATCTACAGCCACGAGAGGGTGCTATATGTTGCTCCTGTAGCCTACCCCTGAAGAAAACAGTTAACTGAAACATTAACTTTAAGACAATGGAAAAAGACTTAACAAAGAAAATATACACAAAATAATTGCGACTTATAGTCCAGTGCGACTTATATATGTTTTTTTCCTCTTAATGACACATTTTTTGACTGATGCAACTTATACTCCGGAGCGACTTATAGTCCGGAAAATACGGTAAGTTAACGTCTTATATTTACCTGTTATTTAAGTATCTCACGATTCTCGTCACAGAAACATGCAATAACAGGGCAATGACAACACGCATTATTAAGGTAATGAGGTCACGCGCTGTACATTCTGCAGCGTTCGTGTCTTTCATAACATTACATAAATCAAATCAGGCAATAAATTAGCGTTGTGCCTTTCAAAAAGTGTGTTTTTCTTGCCTATATCTAAAAACGTCTTAAGAACAACTTTCTCCAACTCAACTCTGATTTTGTACATTTATCCAGAGATGAACTTGATGAGAGATGCTGTGTGCTACGTTACCAAGTCCTCTGCTTTTTTGCGGACTTCAGATTTGGGCTACTTTTAAACTGTTTTAGCAAGTTGATTTTTTGTCTGCTGGTTAAAAATGAAAGGATTTCGCTCATTAGTAATTGGTATTTGGACTCTGAATAGTCATTGGGATGCTTTTGGGCTTGTTTTGAATGTCCATTGGACTGGTTTTGATTCGCCAATCTGGCAACTCTGGCTGTGCGCTTGCGCAGACATTTGGTTTGGATTATACTGACTGTACATGTAAACAAACATTTTTATCAGATTGCAATGTAAACTTTACTGTCGTAACTTTAAATTAAACAAAAAGTCGTATTGACAAAATTGTGTGCATTGTGCATAGTCATTGTCACCCAATTTAAAATAATTACACAGTATGAGTTCTGAAGTGTTTTTCCACCCCTTTTGATTTGCCAGAATATAATCTGCACTCATCATTGGCTATTTTTAAACAGTTGGATGATGCATGATAGTGGAAAAAACGTCTCGGGTTACGAATGTAACCATTGTTCCCCGAGAAGGGAACGAGACGCTGCGTCGCCGAAGCTACGCTATGGGAACGCCCTCTGCGTGATTGCGTCTGAAGCACGTATGTCAAATCAGTCCAATGGTCAAGTGACACGTCATAGGCGGGTGACGTGGGAACCAGGAAGCTATAAAAAGAGCACCCAGCAAGCCAACTTCAGCTAAATTGTGCCGAAGCAAGACGAGACAGGGATGCAGGGAGTATGGCAGGGAGACGCAGCGTCTCGTTCCCTTCTCGGGGAACAATGGTTACATTCGTAACCCGAGACGTTCCCCTTCGAGGGAACTCGAGCTGCGTCGCCGAAGCTACGCTATGGGAACGATGTACCAAAACACCATACTACCAAATGCCTGTCTGTGTGTAAAAACGCGCACAGCTTAAGACATGAGCACCTGGGCTCCAGGCGTAGCACCAACATCTAACTCGTAAAACCGAACAAATGTGAGCGGAGAGGACCAGCCTGCCGCATCACAGACATCCTATATTGAAGGCCCTAGCCACAGGGCCTTAGAGGCTGCCATACCCCGGGTAGAATGAGCCCTGACGGCGATAGGTGAAGGCCGTCCAGTGGTCTCATAAGCCAGAGAGATAGTCTCAACTATCCACTTACTGAGTGTCTGCTTGGTCGCCGGCAGGCCTTTCTTGGGCGAGCCAAAGCACACAAACAGTTGCTCAGACCTCCTCCACAAAGAAGATCTGTGAACATAGGCATCCAGTGCTCGCACTGGACACACCAAGTTAAGCTTTTCCTGATTCCTATCCCTAAATGGGGGAGGACAGAGGGCCTGAAGTACGACAGGTCGTGGCACATTAGTCGGTACCTTAGGCACATAGCTGGGCCTTGGGTACAAGAAAGCCTTAACCATCCCCGGTGCGAATTCAAGGCACGTAGGGGAAACCGACAGGGCCTGAAGGTCACCCACTCTCCTCAGAGAAGTGACTGCCAACAGAAGTACTGTCTTAAGTGCCACAAACTTGACTGGAACGGTCTCAATGGGCTCAAACGGAGCCATGGACAGACCTTCCAGCACAACGGCCAGGTCCCAAGCTGGGACCCTGGGTCGGACTACAGGCCTCAGCCTCCGAGTGCCACGAAGGAAGCGAACCACCAGCGGGTCTCTCCCAAGGGATTGCCCACCCAAAGGAACATGGTAAGCCGAGACGGCCGCCACATACACCTTCAGTGTAGAAGGAGATAACCCTGCGGTGAACTTTTCCTGCAGAAACTCCAAGACTGTACCAATTGGGCAGTTCACAGGGTCATGCAGGTGTTTGCTGCACCAGGAAGTAAAAACTCTCCATTTAAAGGCATAAAGCTTCCTCGTGGAGGGAGCTCTGGAGTGAAGAATGGTCTCAGCAGCCTCAGCTGAGAGACCAGATTCTATGAGTCTGGCCCCCTCAGAGGCCAGACCCACAGTTTCCATAACTCTGGGCGGGGGTGAAGAATCGAGCCACCCGCCAGAGAGAGAAGATCCCTCCTGACGGGTATTTCCCAAGGTGAGCCGTCGAGGAGGGACACCAGGTCCGAGAACCATATTCGGTTCGGCCAGAATGGGGCTACCAACAACAAGCGGACGTTGTTGCGACGAACCCTCTCCAGAACTCCCGGGAGCGGAGCGATCGGGGGAAAAGCGTACAGCCGTAGCCTCGGCCATGGCTGAACCATGGCATCCAGTCCCAGCGGTGCTGGATGTGTGAGAGAAAACCATAGCGGACAGTGTGTCGTCTCTCTGGACGCAAACAGATCCACTTCCGCCTGGTAAAATCTCGTCCAGATGGACTCCACCACCTGAGGGTGGAGCCTCCACTCCCCGGGCCTCAGCCCCTGTCTCGACAGGACGTCTGCTCCCCGATTCAGACACCCGGGAATGTATACTGCTCTGAGGGACAGCAACTTCCCCTGTGTCCACAGAAGGATATGCCGCGCCAATTTGTACAAAGGGCGTGAACGCAAACCCCCCTGGTGGTTGATGTACGCGACTACCGACGTGTTGTCTGTCCGGACTAACACGTGATGGCCCCGCAGGTGAGGGATGAAACATCTCAGGGCATAAAACACTGCCATCATCTCTAGGCAATTTATATTTTAGCTGAGCTGTCTGGCCCCCCATAATCCATGAGCCATATCCCTCCACATAGTTGCTCCCCAGCATCTGAGGTAAGCATCCTTTGTCATTGTAACTCGACGGTACTGAGCCCCCAACATCAGACCTTGGGAGAGAAACCATGGTCTCTTCCAAAGATCTAAGGCACGAAGACATCTGCGCGTGACCTTGATCAGACGGAACGGGTTGCCCCTCGGGGAAAACCCTTTGGTTTTGAGCCACCACTGTAGCGGTCTCATGTGAAGCAGCCCAAGGGGTATCACATTGGACGCTGCTGCCATGAGCCCCAACAACCTCTGAAATTGTTTTAGAGTGTGTGACTGGCCTATCTTCTCTCTGCCTACAGCCACTTGAATGGATTACTCACTAGCAGGGTTCAGCTGTGGGTTCATTGTCGTTGAATCCCATATATCGCCAAGAAAAGCTGTCCTCTGTACTGGAGAGAGCATGCTTTTCTTTGCATTTAGCCTTAACCCCAGTTCTCTCATGTGGGTCAGCACAGCATCTCGATGCTGCGCTGCCATACTCTCTGATTGGGCTAAAATTAGCCAATCGTCTATGTAGTTTAAGACACGGATGCCCCGGAGTCGTAATGGAGCCAGCGCTGCATCCATGCACTTTGTAAATGTACGGGGTGACAGAGATAGACCGAAAGGGAGAACCCGATATTGGTAAGCCACGCCCCCGAAGGCGAACCTCAGGAATCTCCTGTGTTGCGGGAGGATAGATATGTGAAAATACGCGTCTTTTAGATCTATCGTCACAAACCAGTCCTCGGATCTGATTTGTGTGACGATCTGCTTTATAGTTAACATCTTGAACTTTAGTTTTGCAACAGACCGGTTCAGATGACGTAGATCTAAAATCGGACCTATCCCCCCGTCTTTCTTTGGAACTATGAAATAGCGGCTGTAAAACCCTGACTCCCTGTTGTGAGGAGGAACACATTCTATGGCTTCCTTGCACAAGAGAGTTTCTACTTCTTGTTCCATTGTTAGAGTCTGCCCAGCACCCACTATGGTAGATAACACGCCGTTGAATTGGGGTGGCTGGTTGCAAAACTGAATTTTGTAGCCCTTTTCTATTATTTGCAGAACCCACTGAGACACGTTTGGCAGGAGTTTCCATGCTGCCAAATTTTCTATAAGGTGGACCAGCCTCTCGAGACTGGCTTTTTGTGTACTGCTTAAACTTTTCCCGGTGCCCTGAACCAGACTGGCAGGGTTCAATCTGGGTGATATTAATGCCTCCCTCCTCGGAGAGAGGTGTTGCGTGCCCCGCGCACGAGGCACACAAGAATATGAAGCCGCTGTGCCCCGAAACACACACTGCGGCGGGGTTAACACACTGGCATCCCGAGGGCATCGAGAAGAGACGGGCACCGTGTTGTGAGGTGACTGCCGGCTCTCCCCGATTGGGGGCTGCCCTCGGAAATATGACACTACGTCCCTCAGGACTTCTTTTTAGCCGACGCCTTCCTCGCCATAATAACAGCCCTCAGGTCTGTTTTCTGCTTGGATGATGTCTGAGTACGACCGCCCGAACCCCAGTTCTTTTGAGGGGGACCACGAGTGGCAACACTATGCTTTTGCGATGCTCTATATGATGTCGATGGCTGCTCCCGCCCAGCAGCCCTAGAATCAAGAGCACGGCGGGGGAGATAGCGTTCGAACGCCGCCGACTGCTTACGAGCCTCCGCAAATCTCTCGACGACAGTATTAACGGCATCGCCGAAAAGACCGGAGGGCGCAACTGGCGCGTCTAAGAGAAATGCCCTATCTGAGGTTTTAAGCTCGGACAGATTAAGCCATAAATGGCGTTCCGTGGCTACGAGAGCTCCCATAGATCTACCCACGGCTTTCGCAGTCTCTTTAATCGCCCTGAGTGACACATCAGTGACTCGACGAAGCTCTTTAAATATATCAGACGTACCCCCCGCCTCGGCATCTAAATCTTTAAGCAATTCTGCTTGGTACGCCTGTAAGACAGCTAAGGTATGCAATGAAGCCCCAGCCTGCCCTGCAGACTTATAAGCTTTGCCCACTAACGATGAAGTTAACCTAACCGGTTTCGTGGGAAGCGAAGGTGATTTCAATGATGACGCCGCAGCGGGGGAGAGATAGCTCGCAAGCGTCTGCTCCACCCGGGGCATCGTTAAATATCCGTGTTCACCCATCCCCACAATGTTGGAATACATGGTGGCGTGAGGGGTATGAACACGGGCTGAATACGGAGCTTTCCATGATCTCGACAGCTCGCTGTGGAGATCAGGAAAGAAAGGCATGTTGCGCCGCGAAGGTTGAGGTTTCTGTTTTAAAAAGCGCTCGTCTAACATGCTCTGAGGACGCGCGCTCTGTGTCTCCGCCGGCCAGTCTAATTTTAAGCGAGCCACGGCATTAGTGACAACCTCCAATAAATCATCGAACGCGGGGGACGAATGAGAGGGCTCCTCAGCGTCCACCACGTCTACAGACATAATATCGACTTCCTCGGACGACGATAAATGCAAATCTGGGCTCCCGCCCTGGGCGGAAGAAACCGCAGCGCGGGCTTCCGAATCCAGAGACGGGGCACTAGATCCCGCGGGTGAAGGCTGAGAAAGGGGAAGACCCGTCTCAAGCTCGTCCGCGAGATCTAGTTGTGATCCCCACGATCGCAGCTTCCGCTCTGCCTCGGCAGCAGCGGGCCCAGAACCGTGGGGAACACGCGGCTCACCACCCTCCTCGAAGAGTGCGAGCCGCGAGCGCAACGTACGGAGCGGCATCCTATCACAATGTGCACAACCACCCCTCTCACGAGACGATCGTGCGTGTTGTGCCCCGAGGCACATAACACAGAGATGATGCGAGTCCTCGCTCGTAATGAAACGAGGACACGGGGAAGCACACTCCTTAAAACTTTGTTTGGACTTAGACATGACACACACTCGCTTGCTGAGGCACAAAGAGCTGAAGTTGGCTTGCTGGGTGCTCTTTTTATAGCTTCCTGGTTCCCACGTCACCCGCCTATGACGTGTCACTTGACCATTGGACTGATTTGACATACGTGCTTCAGACGCAATCACGCAGAGGGCGTTCCCATAGCGTAGCTTCGGCGACGCAGCTCGAGTTCCCTCGAAGGGGAACTGCTTTTATCTCCTGATACCGATTATAGGATGATATATTGGTGCATAGTAAATATGCATGATTGTTACCTTTTTTGGAAGAAGCAAATCTCAATTTGAATTTTATTTAATCTCACTGCTGTATGGGAGAAACAACTGAGAAATTATAGAGAATCCCCACTGCAATGTGTGTACTTACATTTGATATTTAGTCGAAATGCAATTTATTTCTTTGAAGCTAAAATTATATGCTACTGTTACACACATGTTCTTCTGAGTGGGTGTATGATTATGTGATAATTGCCTATTGTGATTAAAAGTGACCTATATTTTAAGAACTAAAGTTGTGTCTATTTAAACCTCACGTTACTATACAGACGCTGCAGTGTTTGAGTTCCTTTTATAAAGGCAGCAAAAACAGGTGCATGTACAGTATCTGTCCTAACATCTCCTTAATCTGGAAAACAAACTTAAGACAGAGCACATGCAATAACATTACATTATTCACACATAAAAGCTTTGAGTTATAGACAACAGGTCTTGCGTGAAATCTATTCACGTCTGGTAAATAAGAGGTGTATTTGCTTTTATTGAACACATGGCTATAAATAGTGATTTGACAGTGACATGATCTGTGGCCATGAGACCAGACGTACAGTTTAAAAAATTCATTAGAATACTAACTCGTACATTAACGTCGGCTGTGTCTCCTTGTCACTGTGGTGGTCGTCGTGTTCGGTGAACTCGCTGACAGCTCCAACAGTGTCTACATCACAGGGACAAAAAACCTGTCGACCTCTCAGCCTCGACAGGTGTGCTGTGTGTACGTGAACAAGACAATGTAAACCATGACTCTTTTACATGAGCAGTGAATAGTGCTATGAGGGTATGTTTGAGTTGCAGAACATGAATCATGAGCCTGAGTCTCTGCAAACGCGTGTGTGTAAAAAAAAATCAAGGTTTTTATCTTGAGATACTGGTAAATGGTGTTAAAGGTGTTGTCTAAAACTCTGTGCTTAAATCACTAATGTGTGGCCTCGTTGAGTGTCCTATTGGCTATTTGATATTGCTGAAACAGTATTATAACCTCCAGCACTCTGCAATGCCATTCTTCAATAAATAATTCAATGGATTTTTGTCTTTTTTTTGTGCCGTTTTATTGCTATGAGTGATTGCTAATTGGTAACTAAGGGCGCACTCACATTATCCAAATCAAACTGCGCCCGAGCACTTTTGTCCCCCAAAGCCTGGTTCGTGTGATCGCTCCGTACTCTGTTCACTTGGGCGGTACATAAGGAGAGACGTCCATTGTGCGACCACTCACCTTCATCTACCTTCGTAAAAACCATCCGATGAGTTACGTGAATGTCTGAGCTGCAAACTCTACAGATCGACTAGGCAATATAATAGGCACGTAAGAGGGCTGTGTGTCATTGCGCCCCAAATGACAAAACACGGACTTAACATTAAGATGGTCTCCATTGGTAAGAGAGCGCTTTACCTCCTGTTTTCTTCAAAACAATCGCATTCTAATGACGAAAGCGTGCTCAGGCTCGGATCGGGCATCAGTGTTAATGCGTGATTCTTGGGGAATCGTGCTCGGGCGTGGTTCGGTTGTGTTAGGTGTGAGTGCGCCCTAAGGTATTTTAGATACACTTTTAATAGTAAAGGTACATCATGATGCCATAAAAGAACCATTTTGCCTGAATTGTTCCATAAGGAACCGTTGGGTTTCTTTGTAGTAAAAAAAACGTTTCTTAGATTATTAAAAGGTATAAAATAAATGTTTCTTCTGACTATATTGTTCTTCTGTGGCATCGCTGTGAAGTACCTTTAAAGCATCTTTGTTTTAAGAGTGTAGTTGGTAAGCCAAGGGATATTGTGATCCTCACATATTGTATCCATGACTATAAGAATAAATGACATCAATAGTGATGCTTGTTTTAGTGCTGCAACAACTAATCGATAAAATAAATAAATGAATGTGAAAATAGTTGTCAATAAATGTCATTATTGATTAGTTGGTTTGTGACATCACATGCTTTATGTTCAAGTTTACTTTTACACATGGGTACTCTAAATTATTATTATTTTTTTAGCTACAATAAGTGCAAAATTGAATTAAATAGATATGTTAGATTGATCGATTAATTGGAAAAAAAATAATCACCCCGATAAATTGATTATGAAGTTAGTTGCAGCCCTACTTGCTTTAACCAACACCACAAGTAAATGTGTTTATCACAAAGTATGGATGCTCCGATCAGGATTTTTGCAGTCGATACCGAATACCGAATTCTTGTCGTCATGATCGGCCAATACCAATGCCCGTTACTGATTCTTCAAGTTAATATGCAAGCTCTTTGATAACTGTAACTGTTACATTTTTTTTCTAGATAAAGTAATGCCACAGATGTTGCCTTTGTTAATTAGGTAGCCTATATAATTTATATAGAGAATCAAATTAATAAAAACCAAAAATATTTCTTCTACAAAGAGCAATTTAATATGTCTTTTAAAAGGCTTATGCCTGTTAACTCATTCCCCGCCAGCCCCTTTTTGTAAAAGTTGCCCGCCAGCATTTTTTGTGATTTTCACAAAAGTTTCACAAAATGCCTTCCTGGAAAATGTTCTTCAAATATATCAAATGAAAGGACAGACCATCTGCTTTCAAACAAACAATAAACAAACTAGACATAACAAAAACTTTTCATCCTATCTATATTTTTTCTCTGCTTATAAACTCCTAAATATGGGTATTTTTCTTTAAAAAAATTGGCAAAAAGCTGAAACAATTGCATTTATTTGAAGGAATTTTGTTAGAGATCAGATTTAGAGCGATTATCAAAACATACACAGAGTTTACAATTAATAAATCATTTTTTGCTTGAGAGACTTAAACTCTGTAGAGATCGCTCTGTACTCGTGTGCTGAATTACAGGCTGTGTCTCTGTGTGCGCATGTGCTATAATGAAAGTATAAATTGTCAAAACTTAAAACGCATGAAGATAAAATGTCCGCTATAGATATGTGTTGTATGCGCTGTTTAATGGGGATGTGAAGACGCATCACGCTGTTAGGACCGGAGCGTGCCCTCATAGAAAAATACACATATCATCTGTAAGGGCAGAGAGAGAAATCCAAATTTGCACGTCGTAACGGATTATAAAAATGCTCACACTGCGTAAAAATGGTCTCCAATTGTAACCGCATTCAGGAGCCATATAATGACAAAAGTAAACAGAAAGATTGGTTCATGAGATCTGCAAATTTAGCGAGTACTGATCGAGTCATTTAATGCCATGATCGACCAATACCAATCTGCGGATAATCCTGTTCACAGTTGCCAAGAAACTTGGCATATATTGACAATTGTACAACATTTACAGCATTTGTCAATAATAACTTCAGTATTAAGTGCGTTCTTTATCTATTAATGTCTAAATTTGGAATATGGGCCTTGTATTCCAGGTGACATGCATTTTGGTTACTTGTCATTTAGCTATCGTCCTATCCAAAACAACTTACAGTGCACAACCTGCAAGCGCAGTCCCCCTGGAGCAATTTGGATAAAGTGTCTTTCTCAAGGGCACAGTGCTGATTGGAAAGCTTTGTATCTTTAGACTTTTATGGGTCCGCCCCAGCCGGGCTCCATTGTGCTGCTAGCGCAGAATGTAAACCACTACACCACAAGCCGCCTTTGTGTTTTGACAGAGCACATCCTCACTGTAATGTCTGTCTCTTTACTCACTGCAAAGGTGGCCTCCTTAAAATAACAGAGCTGTTTGTCAAATCCTTTTGCTTGAAATATAAAACAAGAGGCGGACATGACTCTTCGCTACCCTGATGAGTGCTGTCTCTGTAAGCTGACATCAATAGGCCCTCATTCCGTCCAGTGGTGTAGACAAGGACAGGCCTGTGCATGCAGACGGGGAATAAGTGTCTCTGAAACCAGAGCTGATCCTCGGGATGCTCGCAGGGCCACCTATAGCGAAGTCTGGATGCTGCGAGGTTCATCTCTCATATCACAGCTTAGGATCTGAGAGACGCATGAAGAAGCATGAAATATTTGCTTTAAGAAGAAAAGGGTCTTGTTGTGAATGCAGATTGTGCAGTTATATTATTAATGCACAAGAAATTGTGTTGTCATAGTTACATATGCTCTAAAATACCATTTAAACAAGGTTCAAATAGGCATAGATATGACTGGTAATGAATAATGTCACAAGTAGGGTTGGACGGTATGCCAAAATTCTTATGTTACAGGCTTGTATAAAGCATAACGTTACAAGCCTTAGGTTCCATTTTGTACCTTTACAGGTATGCTAAACATAATACAATGTTGTACCTTTTTGGGTGCATTACTGTACATTAATTCTTTCCCCACCAGCATATTTTATGATTTTTACAAAAGCTTAATGCCTTTCATAAAATGTTCTTCTTAAACCCTCTGGGGTCTGGCAAAAGTCTCATAACACTGTGTTAAGCACAAACTGGGCTACAATATTATATGATCAACATGTATGTGTTTGTATTTTTGAGAGAATAATGTTTATTCGTGGTTTTTGAAAAAGCTAAATTTTTAAATCACTGATATAAGTCCACAAAACTCATTCTAAACATGTTTTCCCAAGACTTTTCAAAACAGGATTTAGCAGTCTAGAGCAGTGGTTCTCAAACTTTTTCCATGTGCGGCCCCCCTTGTGTACAGTGCATTCCTTCACGGCCCCCCGAAGAAATTTATGACAAAAACGTATCTAAAATGTAACATTTTTATTAAACAAAACATATTAAGTTATACAAAGTAGTGCTGTTGGTTAGTAGCCTTATTTTTTAGGTTTAATTATACAGAATTCGTGATAAATGAATGTATTTTATAAAATGTCATAAAACTGGGGCCCCCCTGGCACCATCTCGCGGCCCCCTTGGGGGCCCCGGCCCCCAGTTTGAGAACCACTGGTCTAGAGTTTTGTCTTCAAAATGATGTGAAAATCATTCGGCCTAGTCATTCACATAAAACAATATATTGATTTATTATTGATTTTAAATGATAAATAAATCATATATGTATGTCCAAAATCAGCAGAGTAATCCAAGTCTCTTTGCGGAGGGATTGAAAAAAAAGAGTTTGCAGCGCCCCCAGAGTGTTAAATATATCAACATTCAATATTTCAGATGAAAGAACAGACATTTTTTTCATCCTACCCTCATTTGTTCTCTTTTTATCACCTATCAAATATGGGTAGGTGTCTTTAAGAATTCCATATTTTGAGCAAAAAGCTGAGATAGTTGCATTTTTGTGAATAAATTTTTGTTAGAGATCAGATTCAGAGCGATCATCAAAACATACACAGAGTTTTTACTGTTTGACCTTAAAGGCGGAGTGCACAATGTTTGAAAGCCAATGTTGATATTTGAAATCACCTAAACAAACACGCCCCTTCCCCAATAGAATCTATATAGAAATAGTGCTATGTAGAACCATATGTGGTGCTATATGGCCCCTATTTGGTTCTACACAGGTGCTTCACTGGTGCTTCACCGGTGCTATATGGCACTAAAAACGGTTCTTCTATGATTACGAGTAGGGATGTCCCGATCAGGTTTTTTTGCCCTCGAGTCCGAGTCCGAGTCATTTGATTTTGAGTATCTGCCGATACCGAGTCCCGATCCGATACTTCTATAATACATAAAAAAATAATAAATAAAAGCGAAAAAAACAGAACCAGGATGTTCCTTATGTCATGTCGCATGCATTGCTGTTTCTGTGTGGAGTCAAAAGAGTCTAACTCTGTGCCAGCGCATAACTACAGATGTGTTAAAAAATAATGAGAATATATATAGGATATGTACAGTGGTTAAATTGGGATTTGTTTTGAGGGTTCGAGAGGTAAAATGTTTAATCCTGATGACAGCAAAGCCACTGGTGTGTTTCAATGAAAATTTGGACCTCTGATAGGATTTTATAAGTTTCAGTTTTAAAGCTGTGCCACATGTTGACCCAAACTTTAAAACCTGAACTTTAAATTATGCAAATTTATGAGTCTGACACCCTATATGCATTTGTTGCACATGTCATTATGCACAATTGATCAAACTTTGAAGGAAGTTATAAGAATCAACCTCCTTGACTAATTCTAGGCATAAGATAGGCTACCCAAAAACACTCAATTAACAAGAAAAACAACATACTGATTCAGCAATATATCTTATAAATTAGCCATAGAGATTCCCTAAGCTGGTCAGCAGTTATACCTATAGTTAGGTCGTAATTAATCTGTATAATCAAAATACATTATTTTATTAAACTATACAATCAGTTGTATCCAGTTATCTAGTTAACATATTGTAATGAGATGAGTGACATGGCTAGACATACTTTAATACTTTGTTTCTAGACTTCTATTAAGTTTTCTCGACGTGGGCACCATTCTAAGGCCAGGGTATACCTTTTTTCCGCGTCCGGCTCGCGCGCGCACGCGTCCGCGCAGCTTTTCGGGTATACTCCCCGCCGTTACACGCGGATGGCCGTGTTCGACACTATACGCAATACAAATGATTTCTTTTTCAAATTATTAGTCTAACAGGCTGTCAGGCTGTTACAGTACATTAAACCATTAAGATAGGTGAAGAAAAGTAACTGATCCACCATTGCAAACACAGTTTAGAACAAACAACAAGACAACAAAGAACAGCAATCAAACAAACATGCTCCAGGGCTTTCTGTTCTGGGAAGAAGTAAAAGTTAAAGAAGAAAAACGATAGTGTGTGTGCAAATGCTGTCTATTTCCTTTGTATAATTGTTTATAGTGGAGTGCCCTGTCTAAATATTTTCACGCGCATGCGCTGTTGTACTCGGACTGTACGCGCACTGTCCGCGCGGTCTCAAATTTTGGGCTGCACGCGGAGGGTCCGCGCGGCCGGCCGCGGACCCTCTTGATGACGAAAATGACGTCATGCGGACGGCGCGCATACGCGAACGTCCCTAGTATACTTTCGGCTTTACCTCTCTCTCTTTATCTCTCATCTCTACAGTATCCTGCGCGAATGCGCGTTCTTGAGGTTCTGAGTGAGACGCGGAGCTGCGTCTGAGCACATGGTGACAAAAACGATCAACGCGTCGTTTAAATGAGCGGTAAAAGCCCGGTTTTGTCGTGGGTTCCTTGCACGCACGAGTGTGAAGCCTATGAATGAATTTGAAAGCACGTCAATGGGCTTGTTCGGCTTCGTGTGGCGCCGCGGCGATCGACAGCCGGGTGACGTCGAACTACCGCGAGAGTGATCCGCGAAATCATACGGATGAGTTTGCTTTTAAATCGCTCTCGCGGAACTTAGACGTCACCCGGCTGCCGGTTGTTGCGGCGCTGCATGAAGTCGAACAAGCCTATTCTCTTCTCATCAGTTCACACGCACCAGCGCAGCGCGTACACTGGTGCGGAGCAGAGCGAGACCTTAATGGATTTTAAACCCTGCATATGTATCCGAGTCCTGATCGGGAGGTAATGTCCGATTCCGATCGAGTCTGAAACCACGTGATCGGGGCCGATTTCCGATCACGTGATCGGATCGGGACATCCCTAATTACGAGCAAAGAACCACTTTTGGTGCTATATAGCACCGTTTGTTTTTAGAGTGTAGAGAGTTAACTTGTCAATGGCGGGGAAGGAGTTAAAGATCTATTGTGCACCTTTAAAGGTACATTTAACTGTTTTGTACCCTTGAAATTTAACTGGTACAAAATTGTTCATTAAGATACAAAATAGGTTTTTAGGGTATGATGTTGTACCCCATTTCAATGTGTTGTATACCCATTAAGGTACAAAAATTAACCTTTGAGGATACCACTCTAGCGACAGAAAATTTACAGTTTTGTACCTTTTGTACCTGCTTTCCCATGTTGGCACGGATTTACGATTAAACTGACACTTCATTACAACTGCCACTAGGGGGAGAACTCAGACGGTCGTGTCCGAATGTCGTGTACAGCGGAAAGGCGGCTTTAGGCATGATGTGCAGTAATTAAACTTTACTAGCATTGCGCACACTCTTTAGTGTGTTTCTCTACGGTAATGTGTAATTCCGCTATTATCCACAATTATCCCAATTTATAAAAAACTGAAGCAAAAACTTTTAATAAAAAAATATATATAAAAATTTAACTCTGTGCATGTTTTAAAAATCGTTTTGAAATTTGTTCTGAATATGATCTCTAACAAAATTCCTTTATAACAATGGAATTATTTTTTGCTCAAAATTTGGTATTTTTTAAATATATATTTAAAAAGTTATAATAAAAGAACAAATGAAGATAGGATAAAACGTTTTTTCCCGTTTTTTTTTCTTTTTTTTTTTGAAGCAGATGATCTGTTCTTTCTTTTGATATATTTGTATGTTTATATACTTTTAAAAGAAAAATTTACTGGAAGGCATTTCGTGAAACTTTTTGTGAAAATCACAAAAAATGCTGGTGGGCAACTTTTTTAAATATGGAAAAAATTTAAAAAACAGAGTTATCTCGTTTTGGAACCAAACTCTTCAAATATTTATATCATAATATGAATAGTATAGTGAAATCTTTACCTTTCTTTGCCTCATACCACCTACCCCTAGTTACTAGATTGATGTTTCATTGTGAAGCCTGGATGAATGCTCCCAAAGTGCTTCTGTGAGGAGCCTGAGCCACATCAGTTTGCCTGACATGTGCACTTTAATAAATGAAGAAAGCATTGTTTTTAGTCAAGCACAGATGCCAGAGGTGGTCAGGTTTCGATTGGTCAACCTAAGAGATGTGTCATGTGACTGTAATTACCTCTGTGTGTGCTGGAGAGAGAGAGAGAGAGAGAGAGAGAGAAAGAAAGAAAGAGAGAGAACATAATTATGGGAAATCATAATGCATTGTATGTCGGCTAATGGCAGATCCTGTCCGTGCTCGGGTATAAATCAAGGAAATCTGTTGCTCTCACACAGTGGGGTGTGTCCTCCTTCACATTGATTAACATTATGAATTCATACACTGTCTCTGTCTGTTAAAGCCTCTGGCTCTGGGGAGATGAGTGCTGTATTCGAACAGATGTGAACTTAACCCACTCTCACCCTTATATCACCCAAAGACAAGATCCCCTTTGTTTGTGTCACTGCGAATGCTTCGTTTCTAAGTGCTGTATGTTGAAGTAAAATAGATTTCTTAGGAAATGCACTGAAAAGGGATTGAAGACATTAAGGAGGTTAAACTTGTACTTCATTCAACATTCTGGTGTAAATAAATAAATCTTTTCTGTGTAATTTTTATATTTTTGAAGGTTAACAACATTGGGCATTTCACTGATATGAGTAAATGTAATTTGTGTTTAAAAGCAATTTTTCTACTGAATGTCTGAAGCACAATGGGTTGTTATTTAATCAACAGTACATTTTCCTCCCTATAACTGACCTTGCTTGTGAAAACCCAGTCATTTTTTGCTGTATTGTTTTCTACATAAAATCAACCTACATAATTTAAATATAATATCTTTAATGCTGACTGAGTAAGGTCATGCCAAAGATTGAAATCAAACTTTGATGATTTAAATTTCATCATTAGATTTTGAGACTTTATCCTGGATTTCACAGACAAGGTCACATATATTTTCCTTTAAATGGTAGATTGCCAAACACAAATTGCTAATCTGTTTGTTTTTGTTTGGATTAATGTGTGCATGTGTTCGACTTATAAGTAAGAGATCATGTACAAAGAGCACAAAAGTGCATACGAAATCCTGACTTGGTGAATCAGAGAGGTTTTGTTTCACCCTGAAGGAGTTGATTTGCTGGCTTCTTATTAAATAATTAAAGCTACAATATATAAGATTTTTGTAAGAAAATATTCAAAAACCACTTGCACAAGTGTAATTTATTTCATGCAGTTGTGTACTTACATTATCCCAAAAGTTCCCAAAGATTTGTAATTCCTATTTTGAATAATGGCTTGTCCCTTGTCATTATCGGCTATCAATTAAGTAATATCTTCATTTTCCGCTTGCAGAAACTATGGCAACACAAGGTGTGCCTTGCGGATGATCAAACGTAAAAGTAATAAAAAATAATTTATAACCTCATCTATGAACATACTTAGCAAATTCAACACATCTCTGGATTGTGAAAACAACATCTCCCATTCTTTTGCCTTTGTTATTGTTTGAAAAATGCGAACTCTAGTGGTGGAAAATCGTACATATTGTTCCTTTAAAGGAACACGCCAACTTATTGGGACTTTAGCTTATTCACCGTATCCCCCAGAGTTAGATAAGTCCATACATACCTTTTTTATCTCTGTGTGTGCCGTAACTCTGTCTGACACACCCATCGCTAGCCTAGCTTAGCACCAAGACTGGAAGTAAATGGCTCCAGCTAGCATACTCCTCCCAATAAGTGACAAGCACCTAAGAAGCCCCGTGGTGAGGAACAGGGAGTTTGCACAAGTGTTGCGCTAATCACTCTGCACAAGTAGCAGTGCTTCACCATCTGAGAATATAGTTCCCAGTATGTATACGGTTAAAAGATGTCTGTGTCTCATATGACCTTGATATTGGGCGTTATTTTGTCACTTATTGGGAGCAGTATGCTAGCGGTGTGTCAGACAGAGTTACGGCACGCACGGAGATGAAAAAGGTATGTATGGATTTATCTAACTCTGGGGGATACAGTGAATAAGCTAAAGTCCCAAAAAGTCGGCGTGTTTCCTTAAATAGACATGAAATATTGATTTTAGTGATTTTTATGCAAGCGTGAGAACCACAGCTTTGTAAGAAAATCACATACCTAGGAAAATGCTGGGATTGACATATCAGATTGAAATAATCCAGAGATGAGCGGCAACTTATATTTACTGCTTGATTCTGTTCCAGAATGGTCCTGATGGCATCAAACATTCAAAAAGACAAATCAGTAAAAACAAATCATTTCAGGACAGGTTGCCGGTATCTGTCTGTTATGTGCAAGCACTGATTACTGCAAGAAAAGCGAAGAAAGAGCAATTTAATGTCACAAACATGTATTTTTGCGGTTGATGTATATTGACAGGATTTATTGATGTATTAGCCAGTACAAACATAAGTGATTGTTTATAATTTTCAACCCATTCTGCTGTCAGAACTGATTCTTGAAATTTCAACAAAACCTCATCTATGTGACAATTAATATCAGCTGAATTTGTAAAACAACATTCACAACACAAATGTCTGTGAATGTATCATCATTGGACTGATAGTGCAGGTGACATGTCCGTCAGATTCTCTCTCAAGCTAATTTTAATCATTTATATTATCGAGCCTTGAACACAACATCTGGTTGTGACGTAGTTTTGCACATCAACTGTGAAATATCTCTGTTTTCCAGTACATGCCAATTATGAGTCTTGCTCATTTGTCTGTTTCTATTCTAAGATTCTCTCACGTTGGATCTCAGATCAGTAGCAGCAGGTGCTATTGTCATCTCAGGTGCTCCTTTTATTGAAACCTGCTGGCATTAACTCTTTCCTTTGCATTTCCAGTCAGCGCCAGCATTTTTATGATTTTCACAAAAAGTTTAATGCCTTCCGGAAATGTTCTTCTTTAAAAGAACAGTATGTAGGATTGTGGCCAAAACTGGTACTGCAATCACATAACTGGTGGCCAATACACAACATGACAACATAAACATCAGTCGAGGGCTGCACTGTTATAGAAGTATTTGAAATGAAAATGATTTCTTAATGTCTAGTGACATATCAGGGCCATTTTATGATTAATAAATATAAATTTCTTACATACTGTTCCTTTAAATATATAAACATACAATTAGGGTTGTCAAAAGATTAATCGCGATTAATCGCATACAAAATTAAAGTTTGTTTTTTCATAATATATGTGTGTGCACTGTGTGTTTTGGGCCATTTTGCCTTTATTTTTAACATTGAATAAGCAGAGGACAGGAAAGTACAAGGAGGAGAGAGGAATCGAACTCGGATCGCCAAAAAAGGAAAAGCACCACATGTCGGAGCACTGCCCACTACACCATCGGCTCCGATGTCTGTAATTATTTTGTATATATAAATACACACATACATGTATATATTTAAGAAAAAATTATGTATGTATATATTTTATATTTTTTATTCATATATAAATAAAATATATAAAAAATTATATATATATATATATATATATATATATATATATATATATATATATATATATATATATATATATATATATATGTAAAATATATATACATGTTAACTCTTTCACCGCCAGCATTTTTTAAAAAAGTTGCCAGCCAGCGCCAGCGTGCCTTCCAGAAAGTTTAATGCCTTCCAGAAAATGTTCTTCTTCAGATATATAAACATACAATATACCAAATGAAAGAACAGACCCTCTGCTTTCAAACAAACAAAAACCGTTTCATCCTACCTTGAGTAGTTCTTTTGTAATCAGCTTTTGAATATGGGTAGGTTTCTGCAAAAACACCACATTTTGAGCAAAAAGCTCAATTCCATTTGAGATAATTCCATTTTTGTGACGGACTTTTCATAGAGATCCCATTCAGAGCGATCTTTAAAACAGACACGGACATGCAGCAGCTTGCCAGAGGGCAATACTTCCGGGTTTAAAAAGTTGCGGAAAGGCGGCGCCTAGTGGATAATAGCGGTATTGCGGAAAGACGGAAATACTCGTCATTGGCGGGGAAGCGTTTTCTCTTGATTGACGAGATATCTCGTCAATGGCGGGAAAAGAGTTAACATACATGCAAGTGTGTGTATTTATATGCAAAATAACTACACACAGTGCACACACATATATTATGCAAAAACAAACTTTTATTTTGTGTGCGATAAATCAGGACTGCCTTGAGTCTCAGATTACACGGATTAAACTCAGCTCCGAAGTGACGTAACTAGCCGTTTCGTCACATTCAGTTTGAATTTTAGCGCCCACCACCCCACTCGCAGGTCTCCACCCACCAGGTAACTAGAGAGCACAGAGTAGTCACTTCGCTGATACCCTCTGTGCTGTCATCATTTCTCACGGAAATAAGAGCGCTATTTGGATATTATGGATTATACTCCCGCCTACTTTTAAAAACAAAGTTTTAACGCATGGTTATTGGAACCTGGAGTAATCTTATATACAGTGTGTTACCACGCAAATAGTCATCAGATTGTAGGCGATAAGACGTTCATGCGAAATCTGATGTAAACAACAGACTATGTATCTATATTTCACGGATTATACGCATTTGTGGACAAAAATGGTCATTGGATGTATTTAATTGGACTTTCATGGATCATTCACACATCTGAAACAGACTGGATTTGATTCGCGATCGTTGTATCAACACAAAAGGTAAGAAGTCACGTTATATTTTGCATGTTGTCATCTTCTGTCACAAAATACTACATTTATGATGCTAGAGCATCTGTATCTCAAAACAGAGATCATACATTGATGCTAATCCCGTAAATTATACCTTTTAAATGTATAGTGATGTTAAAATTGTTTGTAAACAGTAGGCTATATAGATATTTTTGCAGGCTAGATAGTTTACAGCGTGGTTTTGAAAGTTAAAAAAAATTTAACGGCTTTATTTTACAATTCTACAAGAACTAAGTAATAGTGCTTTGCCAAACTAAAAGTTCTTTGCCAAACTAACCGAGACCGGGCCTTACCGCCCCGGCTTTTCTGACGAGGCTAACCCCAGAGCCTCTTATAACTTTACGGTCCGGACCTCCCGCTAGCTTCTAGCAATTAGCACGCGGTCCACAAGCAGTATACATCCCCCGCCGGGTTTTAATTTCTGTAATTTGCGAAAATTATGCGTTTGAAAATGTTTTATAACGAGAATATGTTAGTATTGTCCAGGGAAAACGCGTTTATTGTTGAAAATCCTACATCACAATTGACTCTGGAATCATTGTGTGTCATGAGTTTCTTCTCCTGTAGTGTACTTATAAGTGATACTTTTCTGCATGATTTGTCTGTTGGCAACATAAACCGTTAATAATAATAATATATAAAATAATAACACATTATGGTCTGTACTGCTCACGATATCACTATGCACGCACACATGATGTTAGTAGGGAGCAGCAGCTCATAAATATGTAATGACTAGCTCAAAACGGCACAATCTGAAATGCCCTGAAACAGAGACTCCTAGAGATGGGTAACAATCTTTTCCTACAAGCTATTTCGAGCAAACAACTTTTGAAACATGCTTTATGGAACTCATACACCTATTTAACTTGTGGAAAAGAAGTCATAAGATGGGCACTTTAACAAAAAGTTTCAGCCTACCTTCATTTGTTCTCTTTTTATTGCCTCTCAAATATGGGTTTCTTTAAAAATACAAAGATTTTAAACAAAATAATGAGATAATTGCATTTTTGAGAAGTACTTTGTTAGAGATCAGATGTAGAACGATGATCAAAACATACACAGACTATTTACTGTTTTTGGATCAGTGGATGCTTCAATGCTACATGAGCTGGGTAAGAGCGTCACCTAGTGCATAATAATGGAAATATGAATTGCCGCAAAAACTCAACATTGGCAGGGAAGAGTTTTCTCTTCATTGATGAGATAACTTGTTATTGGGAGGGAAAGAGTTAAAAAAACTTCTGTCTTAAAGTCACCAGATGCTCATGTGCTGAGGTTTGAAGTGAAACTCAATCCGGGGCTTTTGTAAAATGACGTGACAAGGCCATAGTACTGTACTGTGGCTTTGGTTTCGGGTTGAGCATGATCTTTTCATTGTCTGTATTAGTGTGTGTGTGTATGTGTGTGTGTGTGTGTGTGTGTGTGTGTGTGTCTGTGTGTGTTTGTCAATGCATTGTCCTGAGAGTGTGCAGAGTGTCTGATTTCTTGATTGATGCATTGGTTACATTATACAAGGTTGCATCATACATTTACAAACACATGTTTGTTTTACAATCATGGCGTGTACCGTCCATTGACCTCCAATGATTATTTTTATATAGAGCTAAGATTTTTTTTCACATGTGGGTGGCAGCTGGAAATGGGTTAACACCGTCTTTATTTAGAAACAGTTTATATACACACTCTGTTCCTTTCTTTGGAAAAAAAAATGAATCTCAGGAAGCCTGCCAGGGTAAATGAAAGACAAATGTGGGCTTATCCAAAAGCAAACAGTCCTAAAATCTACATCAGCGAGATATTGTGAGGGATGCTGTCTTTTTGGGTTATTTTTCCTTTTTGGCAGTAGACTCTCTTTTTGAAAGAGCCCCTCCATCAAGCCGAGGTTTAATGAAAAATGATACATCTGTAATTTTATTCTACCTCATTTTTCTTAGTCAAAACACATTAATTAACAAACCAAGCACTTTATCAAGAATACCCAGCAGTCCTGTTCAGAGGTAATTGGTTTCTGAAGGGAACATGTATGTTTGACAGGTGGTGCTGGGGTTTGGGCATTAGAGCTGTTCCATTACTGAGATGGCAAATTAATATGCTGCCATTGTACATTATTTGTAAAATCTGAGTGGTCTACTGGTGTTGGGTTGAATATGATCCTTTTATGCGATGAATGGAGCTCTGCGTTGCTGAATAATTTTCGGAGGACAGTTATTTTTATTTTGTACTGTGATTTTGTGTCATCGTGTGCTGCTATAAACGTGCTGATGAATTTACAGCTACAGTTGTTTAATGTAAAATGAATCTAATGAATAAACTAATTAATTTAATTAAATGTTTTCAGTTATGCACATTTAAATTACATCAGATAAACTGTTTGCACCTTTCACAGATGTACACTCTTAAAAATAAAGATATTTCATGATGCATAGGATGCCCAAACTCAATCCTTGATGCCCTACAGAGTTTAGCTCCAACTTGCCTCAGCACACATGCCTGAAGGTTTGTAGTATGCTTAGTAAGACCTTAATAAGCTGCTTCAGGTGTGTTTGATTAGGGTTGGAGCTAAACTCTGCAGGACACCGGCCCTCCAGGACCTCTGCCATATAAGAACCATTTTTGGTTCCATTCAGTCAAAGGTTTGTTTAAGAACCATGTCTTTCTTTTTTTATAATCTGAAACCCTTTTTTTCACTTCAAAGAACCTTTTGTGAAACAGAAAGGTTCTTTATGGAACCATTTATTCAAAAATGGTTCTTTAGACGGAGCCAATGGTGTAGTGGTGCTCCAACATATGGTGCAGACACACTTTCAGCGACCCGAGTTCAAATCTCGAGGTCCTTTACCCATTTCAGAACCCTTTCTCCACCCTGTACTTTCCTGTCTAAGTAATAAAGGCATAAATGGCCCAAAAACATAAATAAAGTTCTTCAATGGCATCGTGAAGAACCTTTATTTTTACGAGTGAAAGTCAATGTATGGCTTTGCACTTTTTAAAGTACACCTCTACACATAAATACTCTAATTTAGGGATTTATTTAGCTATAATAAGTAAAAAGTCTAATTGAATAGATGTTTAAGTTTTATCCGATTAATCGGAAAATTAATTGTCTGATTAATCGATTATGAAAATAATTGTTAGTTGCAGTCCTATTTCTTTATTACCTTTTATAACTGAATAATCTTATTTACCACAAAGAACCTTTTGTGAAACAGAAAGGTTGTTCATGGAACCATTTGGTCAAAAATGGTTCTTCAATGGCATTGTAAAGAACTTTTATTTTTAAGAGTGAAAGTCAATGTATTGCGTTTGCACTTTTTAAAGTACACTTCTACACATAAATACTCTAATTTAGGGACTTATTAAGCTAAAATAATTAAAAAGTCTTTTTGAATAAATGTTTATTTTTTTCCAGATTAATTGGAAAGTAATCGTCCGATTAATCGATTATGAAAGTAATCATTAGTTGCAGTCCTATTTCTTTATTACCTTTTATAATCTGAAGAACCCTATTTTACCACAAAGATCCTTCTGTGACACAGAAAGGTTCTTCATGGAACCATTTGGTCAAAACTGGTTATTCAATGGCATCATGAAGAACATTTATTTTTTAGAGTTAAAGTCAATGTATGGCTTTTGCACTTTTTAAATTACACCTCCACACATAAATACTCTTATTTAAGGATATGTTTAGCTATAATAAGCAAAAAGTCTAATTGAATAGATGTTTATTTTTTATCCGATTAATATAAAATAATTGTCCGATTATTCGATTATGGGAATAATTGTTAGTTACAGTCCTATTTCTTTATTACCTTTTATAATCTGAAGAACCTTATTTTACCACAAAGATCCTTCTGTGAAACAGAAAGGTTGTTCATGGAACCATTTGGTCAAAAATGGTTCTTCAATGGCATTGTAAAGAACCTTTATTTTTAAGAATGAAAGTCAATGTATTGCGTTTGCACTTTTTAAAGTACACCTCTACACATAAATACTCTAATTTAGGGACTTATTAAGCTAAAATAATTCAAAAGTCTTTTTGAATAAATGTTACGTTTTTTCCGATTAATCGGAAAAATAATCGTCCGATTAATCGATTATGAAAGTAATAATTAGTTGCAGTCCTATTTCTTTATTACCTTTTATAATCTGAAGAACCTTATTTTACCACAAAGATCCTTCTGTGACACAGAAAGGTTCTTCATGGAACTATTTGGTCAAAAATGGTTCTTCAATGGCATTGTAAAGAACCTTTATTTTTAAGAGTGAAAGTCAATGTATTGCGTTTGCACTTTTTAAAGTACACTTCTACACATAAATACTCTAATTTAGGGACTTATTAAGCTAAAATAATTAAAAAGTATTTTTGAATAAATGTTTATTTTTTTCCGATTAATCAGAAAAATAATCGTCCGATTAATCAATTATGAAAGTAATCATTAGTTGCAGTCCTATTTCTTTATTACCTTTTATAATCTGAAGAACCTTATTTTACCACAAAGATCCTTCTGTGACACAGAAAGGTTCTTCATGAAACCAGTGTTTCCCACAGGATTTTGAGAGACTGTGGTGGTGATGACGTCACCCGCTAATTAGCATATATATGACGTTATCATGTCGTGTTTGCGTTTGATCTAGTGTTGGCACCTGAAATATGTTTCACTTCGACTCTTTGATCTGTATCTGTATTTGATCTGTAATATATATCAAATTATATTTTAAGCCGAATTAAGCTGTTTTAAATAGTGAAATAAAAATGTAAATGGGAATCATGAAAATTCTATTCGTGGGGGCCAGTGTTGATTCTGTGGTGGGCCACCACAAATAAATCAATGTATGGGAAACACTGATGAAACCATTTGGTCAAAACTGGTTATTCAATGGCATTGTAAAGAACCTTTATTTTTAAAAGTGAAAGTCAATGTATTGCGTTTGCACTTTTTAAAGTACACTTCTACACATAAATACTCTAATTTAGGGACTTATTAAGCTAAAATAATTAAAAAGTCTTTTTGAATAAATGTTTAGTTTTTTCCGATTACTCAGAAAAATAATCGTCCGATTAATCGATTATGAAAGTAATCATTAGTTGCAGTCCTATTTCTTTATTACCTTTTATAATCTGAAGAACCTTATTTTACCACAAAGATCCTTCTGTGACACAGAAAGGTTCTTCATGGAACCATTTAGTCAAAACTGGTTATTCAATGGCATCATGAAGAACATTTATTTTTTAGAGTTAAAGTCAATGTATGGCTTTTGCACTTTTTAAATTACACCTCCACACATAAATACTCTTATTTAGGGACTTATTAAGCTAAAATAATTAAAAAGTATTTTTGAATAAATGTTTAGTTTTTTCCGATTAATCGGAAAAATAATCGTCCGATTAATCGATTATGAAAGTAATCATTAGTTGCAGTCCTATTTCTTTATTACCTTTTATAATCTGAAGAACCTTATTTTACCACAAAGATCCTTCTGTGGCACAGAAAGGTTCTTCATGGAACCATTTGGTCAAAAATGGTTATTCAATGGCATCATGAAGAACATTTATTTTTTAGAGTTAAAGTCAATGTATGGCTTTTGCACTTTTTAAATTACATCTCCACACATAAATACTCTTATTTAGGGATATGTTTAGCTATAATAAGCAAAAAGTCTAATTGAATAGATGTTTAGTTTTTTATCCGATTAATCGGGAAAATAATCGTCCGATTATTCGATTATGAGAATAATTGTTGGTTACAGTCCTATTTCTTTATTACCTTTTATAATCTGAAGAACCTTATATCACCTTTTATGAAACGGGAAGGTTCTTCATGGAACCATTGAGTCAAAAATGGTTCTTTAATGGCATCTAGAAGCACCTTCGATGCATTTGCCTGCTATTCAGTTGATATATTAAATCAAAATGAAAGTAAATTCATTCCTTTTAGCGCATTAGCTGCAAATTGACCTCAACCTGGACGTTGCACAAGTACATTTGCTTTGTTTACACTGCACTGAACACTTTATACGCCTCCAAGAGACTTTATGTGTATGTATATACAGGATTTTCTGAACATGTTTATTTTTATACACTGCATAACACTGTACATACTTTACACTTACACGTCTTCGCACATTCACACTTTAATGTGCACACACTTGCACATCTGCTATTTTTTGTAATTTAGTACTTTGTACCTTTGGTTTGTGTCCTTATTTTTCATATGTTTGTGAGGTTTTACAGAATAAGAATTTCATTGTATAGTGCAACAGACAAATAAAACTCTCGAATCTTGAAAAATGTGCATGGTGCGATTTACAAAATCTAGTCTATAAGTTCTTTATGATTAACATCAAACCCCATATTTCTTACATTCAATGTTGTGTTAGTTACATCAGCTTTATCTTTAAAAATCTACTATAACAGGTACGACAGTCTCTTCATATTCTCCTTAATGAGGTCTTTATCTCAACAACACCTTTATGCCAGCCAGCCTGTCTGTCTACCTGCCTTATAAAAAAACAAACCAACCTGTTTTAATGCCATTACTGTCCTCAGTTACCTGTTGGTCTGCTGCCAGGAAAGAATAGGAGAGGCCGTCCCATTTACCTGTGCAAAATCAAACAATGGTCCCCTTCTCCGATTGGCCGTGGAGATTAAAGCCCCTCCCTCTGCCCTTGTTGTAATTCAACACCTGCTTGATTTTGCCTGTGTCTGAATTAGCCTCGTTCACAGTCTCAGAAAGCGTCCGCCTGTCCCCAGAGACACTAGCGCTTCTGTCCCAGCTGAGAGCTGAGATAGAGTAACGCTGTCCTCTCAGTGTCAGGTATATGGATCAGTCTGTTGTCCTGCGCACACACAGCTGCCTTCCTCTGCAGGATTTTACATTTTTCATGTTTTTTAAATGAGGATTTTTCTATAACGGATCAAGTTTTCTTTGGATGGTTATCTTCATATGGGTAAGTGCATGGTGCATTGGATTGCAATTGCATTATTATGATATTTTAATAATAGTAGGGAGGTTAAAATCATTTGCTCAGCTTTTATGTATGAACTTCATGCTCTATTTATCTTTATATATTCCATCATTATATCAAAAATACTCAGTGCTCTGTTAATATACAAACACGTTGGTGGTTTAAAGGCAACCAGTATGAGGATCACAGCTGTCCTGTGGCAAGAGATTGTATCAGTGGTTTATCTCGGTTCGTTCTTCTTTAGCATAATAATGACTTTACACACTGCCTTTTCTGAAGAGCTGTTAGGGAGATTTTTTAAGGTTATACATTTAATTTGTGTGATTAGATACAATATTGCTCAAAACATTATTAAATTACACCACATGTTTCTAAGAAATTTTAATTAAGTTTGTGATATGCAAAGTCTTCAGAAATGCTGAACTAGTTGTTTTAAAAAACTACAATGGAGTCTGAGAATATTAGTAAAAAATGTGTTTGTTTAGTATTTGATGAGTTATGCAAAAATGCAAAAATTATATTAGCTGTATAACAATTTACATTTGCATTTATGCATTTGGCAGGTGCTTTTATTGCATTGCAAACTATGCATTTTATCAGTATGTATCTTTCCTGGAAATCAAATCATTGACCTTTCTTTGCTGCTTATGCAATACCTTACCAATTAAACTACAGGAAGACATCATTTAAACTTTAGTTAACATAAAAAACTAATTGTATATTACAATTTCTTAGTATTTGCTTTGTTTTTTTGCCTTAACCCTCGGGGGTCTGAGGGGGTTTTGGGGCCCTGGAGAAGTTTTGAGTTTTTCTGTTGCTTAAAAACATAATAATGGGAAAAGTCACTGTATTCAGCACAAACTGGGCTACCATAATATGTGAGCAACATGTTTTTATTTTTAAGAGAATGATGTTTATGTGAGATTATTGAAAAAGCAAAAAAAAAAAAAAAACGACTTGAGAACAGGATCTTGTAGTCTTCATTTTTTCTTTGAAATAATGTGAAAATCTGTAAAGTTAAATAGACATCATGTGTTGGAAATCACCCATATGTAACTCCACAGGTTTGTGCAAAACCTAAACATTTGACCTTTTTGTAGTCACAAATTTGCTTAGATTTGATTAGTGACAAAATATTTCTTTTTCATTGTGCGTCATTACCTTTCTTTGTTTAAAGCTTCCTTTTCTCCAACTTTAAGCGAAAGAAATTCTAGATTTTTATCATGACCTCAGTCTGTAAAAGTGTTTTACATTGTTCGCAACACACGTAGGAGTCCATTATTCACAAGGTGGTTAAAGTGAATATGACTTCATACAGTATATACAGGGCAGTATTGAATGAGCCGGGGAACTTTTCCTCTGCGGTGATTGAATACTCCATCAAAAGTGTCTTTTGGTGGGAAGTCAGCGGGAACAAGACTGTCTGTCACACTTTGTTCAGCAGGGAATGCATTTGTGTCCCCAGGGAGCGATTTTGTTTCACGCAGAGAGCCTTACGTGTTTCAAGCATACCATTGTCTCGTGTAATCCTACGGTCCTGCCTTACTGCAATGCCGTCCATTCAGTCGCTGCCAAGATTTCTCTCTCACTCGCTTTCTGTTCACACTTTCAGTGGTTGCATGTTGCTACATGGACCACCAACATGCAGCTCTCGTTCGCAATAACAGAGGAGGAGGTGTGCAGAAAGAAAAGAGGAGGACATTAGGCTTTGTGCTTCTGTTTACTCTCCAGATGGAACAACAAAAACAATAGTTAGAGATCTTAACCTCTGTGACCTTATCTCCCAATGGTCCACTGGCTCAGTTGAGTGGGGTGTTTTATGACCATGAGGTTATCCCATTGTATATTCGTGTTCCCAGCATGTCCTGTGTCTGTCTGCTTGGAGATTGAAGGAATTTGGAAAGGTGGTTTATCTTTAATTGTGATGTTTGCTTGTACAGGTGCTCTTGTAGATATGAAGTGACTAACTGGTTTAAGAGCTACTTACCCAAAGTTTGATTATTTAAAATATCTTCACCTTTAATTGGCATTCACTTTACAGAAAGTAGTTTGTATCAGAAAGTATCTTGCAGAAATTATCTTGAACAATCAGCATTTAGCTACGAATGTATAATTTTTTAATATGCCAGTTTTGCAATTTATATTTTGCTTGCAAACTAGTTTCGACTGACATTGCATGCATGATGACGTATCCAGACGAACTACTTTTTTTGGCCTTTATTTAGACAGTATAGTGGAGTGTAGACAGAAAAGTGTTGGGTGTAGATAGGGATCGGCAAAGGACCTCAGAGACGGGAATCAAACTCGGGTCGCCGTAAGCACACTGGTGCTATATGTCGATGCAACCATGAGGCTATCCATGGCCAGACAGATCTTGACCCTCAAGTTTACCGTGGTTATACAATAAGTACAAACTGTAAGTTGACTTGGTGAGTAACTGTCTGCTAAATGAAGAATAGTGCATTGTTTCATGGATACATCCCCTACGTGACAGAAGATGGTCACGTCATACACACAAAGCATTCGGGGGTTTCCTCAAAGTGTTTCATCTCTCGCCTGGATGTGAATGAATCCACTATGAGCTATAGGGACAGTAATTTGTTTGGTGTATAAAGTCTCCATTTGCTGTTTATTGCTCTCTTTGATGGAGAATTCAAAGCCAGAGTCCCTCTACCATGAGTCTCTGAAGAGGAGTTCAAAATAAGCCAAATTTAATTATCTCTTGAATATCCGTCTCTGTGATTTACAGTAAAATGCATCACCGCTGCTATTTGTGTCATCTCACGGTGGCGCAAAGACCGAAGGACGTTAGCATTATTACGAATTTCATTTATTTGGTTTAAAAATACAGATACGATCTTTAAAATCAACCGTCCTCCCTTCCTTTGAAAACTTCAAAAGCTGATGTGTGAAATGGCAAACTTTGATCTTTTTTGACCTGAGAACTTTGATTGGTTACCAGCTCTGTACTTTTCCCCTTATGAAATAGGAGACATCTGCTATAATTACAGCGCTCCTTGAACATTCTAGCCAGGATTCGTTTTAAACCCTTAAACCCCCCACAGTATTACACTACTGCAATTAATTTGGTCCAGACCACTTAACTCTCAAAGTTTCGGTCAATCAATTCTTCGTCTTTGTTAACTTCATAGGTTAAGATGAAAAATGTAAAAAATGTTCTAGCAAATCAAAATTGATAGAATGTTAAATAACTTAATAGTTTAACGGATCACAGAAATGCACGGTACGGAGTCACGGATCCGATCATTTTTTGGATCAGGGTGATATGAAATAAAACAAACTAGAGAACAAATCAACAAATGACAAGGATATATAAATAAAAAAGAGCAAAGTTACAAATAAACTAAGGCATAGCAGTAGTATTCAAGTAAAAGTACTTTTAGTAAAAGACCTCCACTGCTTCACACTCATTGGTTGTCGCTCCCGATAGTCGCTCGTCATTTGCATAAAATTGAACTGTTCTCAACTTCGTCCAGGGTTTTCTTCTAGGTTTTTTTCATCCCATAGGGAGTCAGCCAACATTGGCTTAACTTAGCCCTTTCCCGTATACGTTACATTATTGCTACGCTCGCCAACATTGGCTTAACTTAGCACTTTCCTGTATACGTTACATTATTACTACGCTCGCTTGTATGGTTTATTATTAGCCACTGTATTCTGCTTCTTATATTATCTATCGATTTTTCTGTTTTCCCCTACATCTATTCATGTAAAGCTGCTTTGAAACAATTAACTGTTGTGAAATGGCTATATAAATAAAATTGAATTGAATTGAAGGAGAATGCGTCACTCCGCCGTTGTAAGTCTCTAATGGTGTGCACGCAGCTTTAGCGTCTTCTTGCGCTTTAATTGTGTAAAATTGCTTGAATGTGGACATTTGCATAACTTCGAAACACATGCAAATTATAGACCTTCACTATATAAATTTGCTAATTAAAACACAAATCACTTGCTTGTCGAACCGTGGGATCACAGATCAACTGGGATCTGTTTAACCAGTTTGAAAAAATAAAGAGTTTGGTTCCAAAACGTAATGAATCCATTTAGACTAATTTGGGTAAAAACGTGTTTTCTATACAAAGAAAGTGACAAGATGAAAACCCCTATTTTCTGTTACAAACTTTCATAAATCATCATTAGGTTATAATTACATTAAATATTCAGATCCATAATTTGATTTTCAAAGATTTATTATAAAAAACACAATTTTCCGCAAAATGCAATAAATCCATGCCAAGTTTTTTTTTTCAAAAAGCTATAAATCTATTGAATCAATATATAAATGTGCATTCATGTTAAATTCATTTAGTTGACTAGTGGTATACACTGATTAAAAAATAAACATTAATGACATTAATCAAAACACTTACTTTGTCATATTAAGAACACTCTCATTGCTGCTGTCATTCTTTGGATGAACTTTTTTGACAGCGATCAGCTGTAACATTTTTTGGTCCTGCTCGATTTTCGTTGACTTCGAGTAAAATAATGGAAAGTTTTTATAAGATCATCTGGGGTCAGTGTGTTAGCATGACAGAAGCTTGATGCTGTCGTGTGAGAACAAGCAACAGCCGACATTTTTCCTTCACCCGAGTGCTTTTCGCGTAAATTATTCTATTTTAATGGCTTACGTTTCTTCCCCGCCACAGGTTTATGAATGCCATCAATTATTATTTAGTTTTGGTTTGTTTGTTGATTACGAAGTACAAAGTAGAGGAAAACTAGGAATCTGTGTGTATTCAAAGCGCCGCCATTGTTGTTTACAATGCGTGTAATGGTGCGCTGTGATTGGTTAAGCTAATTTATTGAATTCTGCAGAAGAGGAGGACTGCTGTTTGTCGCGTTTTGGGAAAAAAGAGAGAAAAGATGACAAAATAACAGGGTGGATATCAGATTTTGCATACAATTAAGAATTTCCTTAAATACTGACCAGATACAATACTGATTTTGGTGCTAACTAATTTTTTTTAAATGCCGTTTATCGCGTTTTGGAACCAAACTCTTAAAATATAACTTTGTATTTAGTATCAGCATCTTTTGCAATTCAAGTTATTAATGATTTTATCATATTTGTGATATCTGGTTCTTTTTTTACCATATAGAGCCACATTTACACTGCAGATATATGTGTGTTGATTCCCAAGTCTTGAAGTTTCTTTGAGGCAGTTTTATTTACTCAGAACTCTTGTTTCCTGTTGTACGTGTGTTTGTGTTCTTGTGTGTTTTGCGCTGCTGCGACACAAGTCTGCGCTCGTCCTTCGAATGTCTTCAGAAAGATCCTGACAGTAGCGTTGCTCGGAAACCATCTCAGTGTTTTCTCAGTTCTCTGTAAAGCCCGAACTTAGAGGATTAGAGTGCAAGAAAAGTATCTGAATGCCGTCTTGTAGACAATGTGAAACTCAGTTACCCGCTCTTTAAAAGTTTATACAATGAAATGTATCGCATAATGGGTTAAGGTGCTTTAGAGGAACAACAGGTGTCTTTCTCTGTGAAAGCGCTTTTCTCTGCAGGGGTTGTAATGGAAGGTGTCTTTCATATCCATGTCACTGACCCTTTGTGTTATTCGACCTTTTTCGACACGCCCTGGGACCGCACAGAATTAGCACTGAACGGATTTAACGTGTTTATGAAAGATTTAAAGTTCTCAGCTGTTGCCAGCAGAAATGTCACAGAAAGATCAGCGGCGTTGACCCCGGGAAAACGTTCATCTTTCATACGCAGACATTCTGGCTTGCTTTCAGCTTCTGGGTGTGTTTGCAGGAAACCGTCTAATTTAGAGCAAATTGTATATGACAACTAGCTGGAAAGACCGCAGCGTGCCGTTTATTAGGCGATCGTGTCCTACATTTACAGGCATGCCTCCGCCCGTCAAAAACACTTCTCATTCTCTGACTCATCTGTCTCGGGCCGACCATCGACACATGCAAATCAGTTATTTCAGATAAAGCTTTTTTATTTCCTCTGTGAGATTTTCACCTAGCAGATAGGGTTACACCTCAAACACACGCACACCAAAAATAAATGCACTATCACCCCACTTTCCTCAGTCAACATAGTGCAGCGAATGCAAAATAACAGCGTCTGACTGCTTCCCTCCTGCATACAAAACTCATGTAAAACATGTAAAACAAGTGTATTTTAGCCACTCACGTTCAGTACAGTATTGGCTGTGTTTGTTTTGTTTATTTTGGCTGTGTTTGTGTTGTTTTATTTATTGCTTCACAGTATTAGCTGTATGATTAAATATTCTGAGATGGAAAATCTAGAACAGGGGTTTTCAAACTTTATGATGGCAAGGACCCGCAAATATGATAAACCTTATGCCTTATCCATTTACATATTTTTGTATAACAACATTTAAACACTGTTAGATAAATAGTAATTTTGATATTATAAAGACAGCAAATAATTAGCTAATATTTATTTTTATATAGATATCGTTAAGACAGATATGTGGGTAACACTTTACAATAAGGTTGCATTAGTAAATGCAATAACTAACACGAACAATATAGTTTTTCAGCACTTATTAATCTTTTTTAATGTTAGTTAATGCCAAATGTCATGTTAGTTCACAGTGCATTAACTAATGCTGTATGACGGTATGTTCCGTTACCGTGAAATAAAATGTCAGACGAAACAGATTTTTCTTTTCCGTGTTTTCCACGTAATGTAAATAAGTGGGCGTGGCCAACTCGCGTGTGTGATAGAGAAACATGTAAATCCATCCAATATGTATATGTAAATATAATCCACTCATAACAAATGAACGAGTGATTTCATAATAAGCGCAAGTAGTGAATCCCCGGTGGTCTCTCGTTCTCTCTCTGTGCTCATGCAGAGGTCTCTTGAGTCGTGCCCCCAAATAAAGAAAGCCCTTACCGCACATAACGCTGGTAATTGTTGAAGTTTTCTAAACTGTAAAGGGGACATATCATTAAAATCTGACTTTTTCCATGTTTAAGTGCTATAATTGGGTCCCCATTGCTTGTATCAACCTAGAAAATTTGATAAAGATCAACCCAGTAACTTAGTTTTGGTAAACCATTCTCTGCAAGCATGTAAAAAAAGGTAATTGAAATTTGTCTCCCCTTGTGATGTCAGAAGGGGATCATATTATAATAATACTATTATAATACTATAATAATACAAAACTCACGTTTATCAGTGACACAGCTGGAGCGATGTAGTTTGACGTGCCGTTTGCTCATAGTACAAACATCTTTGAATAGAAATACAAGAAAGAGACGCAACCGTTAAATTGCAAGTCTAAAAAGTAAAGAACGACAAGACCATCTCAAAACAGAGACCTCATAGCACATGTCATAAACTTCATATATAAAGATGTCATATACAGGTATTTTCTCTGTCTGGTTTGTGCATCATACTTGTTAGTTTTACATATTGCCTTTTTTAATGTACTGTATGCATACATACAAAATACAATAACAAGATTTTGTCTATCAATACTTATATTTTGTTATCTTTAGTGCATTTTCACTTTAACACTAACTTAAACTTACTATATTTTTTTAATTGTGGTGAGCATTTAGTTAAAAGCTATTAGTGAGTGGCAAATTTCAGCCAATTTTTATATATACAATACCGTAAAAATATACCCATTACCGTGAAATAAAATTACTCATTTTATTATACCGCCCACCCCAAGGCACAACTTTTGATTTTAAAAATGTATATTAAATGCTGAAATTGACATGAACTAAGATTAATAAATGCTGTAGAAGTATTGTTCATTGTTAATTAATGTTAGCTAATGCATTAACTAATTGTTTACAAATATTGTAAAGTGTTACCAATATGTGTTAAGAAAAGGCGAACCCAAAAAAAGTGTCATTAGTTTTGTGTTTCTGTTTTAAGCAGACTCACTCAAATAAATAAAAAGTTGGGTTTACTTAAAAAAACTTTGTCAAGTGGGTTCCACATAGCTTTGTTAAGTAATGTCAACAAATAAAATGTAAGTTGTATTTACTAATAAAGTTTGTGTAAAATTGACAATTTAAATGTTGCATGGACTAAAGAAATCCTAGTAAAGTCACTATTATGAAACATTTATTTGATGACAACAAAATTAAAAATAATGATTTAATAACTCCATAACAACGAATCAATCAATCAGAGTGCAGCTGCCCAATACAATCTTTATTTAATTACAGTTTATCAAACATATCACAAACATATTTGAAATGCAATGTTACATTTCAAACCGCTTGTTGGTTTGTTTTGTTCCAAAATATATCAGAACAAGTTCATTGACTCATACTTGGCCACTTATTACTCATGTACCTATCTAATGGTGCTACACTTCTGCAAGAGGGTGCCAGAACAACAATTTACCCATAATACACTGCAGCATCATCAGCCAATGATATGCAAGTCTGTATTGGTTTTATTAAACCGTTTACTTTTACGCAACAATGTTATATTGGCTGAACAAATAATTTTGAAGTAAAGCTGACAAGACGCAGTCTTTTGTTGAAAATACTAAGTTAAAGTAATTATATGCAGTTACTTGTGTTTGTTAAGTAAAGTGAACAAGAAATTATTTAGTAAAACTGACTCCGACCAAGTTCATTTTGGATATCAAAATAATCAAATCTTAAAATCGAATTCAGTTTTATTTCAGAGGTGAATTCATCTCGTTCAGTGGATTTTTCAAATGTAAAACAAACCAGGAGACTGGGGTTGTGCAAGGTGAATCTGTATGGCAGAAAGTTAATCTCATTACAGATTTACTCAGTGACATGCATGTCGGTGTTTTATTTCACACTAAAAGCAGTATGCTTACTGATATCGGCTGTTATTGGTTCTCTGTAGAAAATAATTTGCCACTGCAGTTTAAAATTGAAAATCGTCTGAATAATTTCATGCAACAAGTGAAAAGCATACAAGATGTTCATAACCATACATCTGTTTTGGCTCCATGTGGCTGTTTCAGGTGTCAGATTAGTTCTTGCTGAGATTTTTGAAGGAAATATATTTTCACTGCTTTTGATTGGGATGTTGATGTTGAATAAAGAAGTTCAAACGACAAAGTCAAAATAAAATTTGATTCTTGGCATATTTTATGTATTTTTAGCCGTATTATTAGCAATGCTATTATTTGTTTTTTTCCACCTGCTGCGCTCGCTGCATTCTGTGTGCGTATTGTTGTGATCGTGATTCGAATGTCTCAACAGCTCTTTCTAACCGGACTAACTCAGTTTCAGCTATGTCTATTCTGGACTTTGTCTTATAAGTAGAGTCCATTTAAAGGATGGTTCACTGTGCTGTAGGGATGAGAGGCCTGCCGAGAGGCTCATCAGAGCATCGCCGCGGTGCTCTTCAGCATCCCATCGATCTGTTCCTCCTCCTCCTCTCTGCGATAATCCGCTCCCCGAATGGACCGACAGGGCCTTCACACTTATAGGCTGGGAGAAAGTGTCACATCCTAACTGAATCCTTTAAATGATTTGTTCACCTGAAGCGCTGCAGTGAAAGTTTGTCTTCCTTACAGATAATAATAGCAGCATATCAGACTAACCTGCTGTGTTGTAAAGGCTTTTAAAGAAGGTTAAAGCTATGTGTGTTTTATCAGCAAACATCCAATCAGATAAGTGCTTAAGAGATCAAGAAAGTCAGACAGTACTGTATATGTACATACTGTAGGAGGTCTGTAGACGTGCCGTATCCATCGAAACATTGTGTGTGACCTTATAAAAACATCGCTCTGTTTGTTTACACAGCCTGACGTCTTAATTTCTGGGTAGGCTGTTTCACAGAACAATGGAGGTTGGATAATGTGTTTGATAAACTGATAAATTTAGTTTACTGACCTTGCGTTTAAAGTTAAGCTTATTATTATTATCTGCATGCAACAGCTACGTAGTGGCTTAAACAGTAAGTAAAAGCTGCTGAGGCATTTAAATATCTCTCAGTCTGATTACTAATGAAGCGTATTTTAGGATGAAATATTTTCCCCTGCTTTCTTTGTTTCCTCCGCTCGTATGATAAGAAGTCCTCTCTCTTTTAGTATAGCGATAACTCACTGAGACACATTACCAGCATCCCAGAGTCTTTAATTGACTAAGTTTTTACTATCTCCCTTTCCTTCTCAAGTTATTTAGTATTCATTTCACTAGCATAAAACCTAAAGCTGTCAGTATATCTCTAATAGACAGACTCTCAATAACAAACCACACATGGGTAGCTTTTAGGGCTAGACAATAGTCCCTTTCACACATACAGTCTTTACTGGTAATTTACTGGTAAATTGCAGTTAACATGTCAAGTGTGAACAGAACCTTTCCGGTAAATCAGTGCTCCCAATTTACCAGTAAGACAGGTTGTAAGATTACCAGTAATTTACCGGTAAGCGCTATATGTGAACGAAAATTATAGGATTACCGGCGTTTAGAACGGACGACGTCAGACCGTGCTGACAGCTTCGGGCCAATCATAGCGTTTTAATACAGATGACGCGTTTACCCCCGCACTGTTTACTGACGTTTCCACACACATGCTGCTTGAAAGTTGAGCACACCTGAAGTTTACGTCCACATTTCTTCACCAAAGTTGTTTAAAACAGCTTACCGCCGAATTGCCGACGTCCTTAGCACACCCTCTGTGAAGCCTAAAGTGCAAGCAGTACTTTTGTTAAAAACGCATTTTCGGTTTGACGTCATCTCATTCAATGTTGTTTGGTCATGAGCAACTTCGCGACTGTTTACCACAGACGTGAAAACAACAAAATACGGACCGTGGATATGAACGACGTGGATTGTTTACAAATACAACACTGAGCTCGCCGCGTGCTACAGGTACTTCCGCATTCTCAACGAATTTACCGGTATTTTAATACTGATGTGTGAATGATGTCTTACTGGTAAAATAACGGAACGCCACTGCGTGTGTGAACAGCACATTTTTGTATTTACTGGTAAATTCATTCTGGTAAATTCATGGTAATTTACCAGAATTACTGTGTGAAAGAGGCTAATATTTCGATATCAATATATTAAGTTTTTTTATAACGTGATAACAGCGTCCCATGGCCGTTCACGTTACGTGTAAAAACGTGTGTTAAAACGCAGATCAAGGTGCTTCTTCCTTTCAATGCACGCTCCCGTGGCGTCTTTCGTGGCTAAGCAACCATGGACCACCCTCTTCAGGACGGCGACGGACACGGAATGCCTGATCGGATTTAAATCGCTCATCTGTACCTTACTTCAAATCATATCATTGTCACCATGCAATCAATTAATCTGGTTCGGACTTTAAAGTGTTTGCTCAGAGAAGAGCTGTCACTCAGAAGTACAAAAAGGAGGTGCGGGGATAATTTTGTATGAAGGATAAACACAAATTAAAGATGAACCTTAATTTATCATTTTTTAATTGTAAATATTATATTGTTTTAACCCTCATAAGCCCCTATTTTCCTGTATATGTTAGAGTTCCTTGGGGGTAAAAATGACCCCAGAAATTAAAAGAGTGATTACAAAAAATATATACATTTTTAATGATACAAATAATATTTTTTTTGTTTACTTCCCATCTGTACATTAATGCTGTGTATTTGGGTATTTGGGAGATAATAAGAAGTACACTCTAAAAACAAATGGTGCTATATAGCACCAAAAGTGGTTCTTTGCTCGTAATCATAGAAGAACCGTTTTTAGTGCCATATAGCACCGGTGAAGCACCTGTGTAGAACCATATATAGGGCCCTATAAAATCAGTTTTATTTTTTACCAAATTCCGTTTTATTTTTTCCCAAATTCCGTTTTCTCCGTTTTAATTTTTGCAAATTCCGTTTTATCCGTTTTAATTTTTGCCAATTATATTTTTTACCCTTTACTTTTATTTTAGTCATAAAAAGAGTGTGCCTTTAATGTTAATGATTAAAATGTAAATGATTTGGGGAAAAACTGGATAACAGGATCACTTAATGACTATAAAAGATGCATTTACACACACACACGCACATACACACGCGCGCGCGCACACACACACACAACTCAATTCAATGCATTGTTTTGTGTTGTTGCAGGAGGCTACAACAAGGTGTCAAAGCAGTGGTGCCTTCAGAAGTGCCTTAAACACATCAATCCAGCGGAACGCGATCCATATTTTATACACAATCGCTCGAAATGCATATAACTTTACAAACATACACAGGATAGTGATCTGACTTAGGACAGCATGAGCGCGCAGCTATTTGCACGTGCGAACGAAAGAGAGACAGAGAGCGGCGCCATGATGCAGATGATTATATTTTAAATGCGAGGGATAGTTAGTTTGCCTCAGCTCGCTTGAAATGCATAAAACTGAACAAATACATGAGGATTTGTGTTCGCACTTCGGACAGATGCGTGAGCGCGGGCAAGTGAGAGGTACAGTGATGATCACAGACATGGATGAGAGAGTGCATGTATCTTTGCGCTCACCGTGAACAGAGTGTTGACTAAACTTCCAAAATAACAGTTCTCCGGTCACATAAAAGTCATGTGAGACCTGCTCGGAACTAAGTGCTTAGCGTCGAATTTCTTAATTTTTTCGCTGATGTAAGCAGAGTCGTGGAAAGCCGCTTCGCCATGGTTTCAGTGTTTTGGAGGGGGTCTGAAACGACGCGAGGGGGCGTGTCGCCCAGATTTACTTCCCCCGGTCTGCATTTCCCCCAGACATACGTTCGTCTCCCACACAAAAACATATTTTTATTCAAAATATGTAAAATTCCGCAAAATTCCGCGTTAATACTAGATTCCGTGTTAATTAGCCAATTCCGCGATTCCGTCCGCGATTCCGTGATCGCGGAAATTATAGGGCCCTACATATAGTGCTATGTAGAACCAAATGTGGTGCTATAGTGGTGCTATATGGCACCTATATGGTTCTACACAGGTGCTTCACCGGTTCTTCACCGGTGCTTCACCGGTGCTATATGGCACTAAAAACGGTTCTTCTATGGTTACGATTCAAATCAACAGTTTTGGTGCTATATAGCACCGTTTGTTTTTTTAGAGTGTACTTTGTAGCTGTTTACCACTAAATTAATCAACTACACCATTAGCTTGCCTGTAAAATATAAAATTTTTATGAAAATTTCACATAAATTATGATCTAAATTTGATTTAAATTGTTTTAAGATATTGATCTAGATGTTATGTGTTATCATCTGGTGTTTAGAAAAAAACATAAAAAAATTACAGTTTAGGAAATAAATCATTTTGACCAGCAGATGCCCATAGAGGCCCATTCATTTTACTGGTTGTGGCCAACTGCTCACATCACTACTTTAGTCATAAATTTTGTGAATTTATGTTTATATAAACATTAGAAAGGACATTAAAAATAAATATGTGTGTGTGTGTGTGATTGAGCATGTCTTTTCTATGTTGCATTTGTGCTCTAGTACCAGGCCTACTTTTCAGTGTTGAAATTTTCATATTTATTCTAGATGCATTGATTTTTTGACAAAAAAATTTTGTCAAATTTTTTTACACCTCTTTCAAACGACCGAATCAAGACCAGTTTTTTATATGAATCTTGATAGATAATCTCTGAAAAGTCACAAAAACTTATTCCACTGAGATGAAGTGAACCAGTTTTTTAACTTAAGAAAAGTGGCTTGGGGTAAGATTGAGGAACTTATTAGGGTTAAAGGAGGAGGCTTCATAGACTTTTTTAGTTTCTAGACGGATTTATAACGTATCGACCAAAGTGTAGAAGTATATCAGTGATAGAAATGTTGGCCATATCGTCCAGCCCCAAGCATCTTAGTGACCAAACTTCATCCCGTGCAGACACAGTGTGCATAAACGACAGTCTTGAATTATTTATTTTCTTAGATTTTCTCTCAGCAATGACAACAGATGCATGAAGGAGAGAGACAGATAAAGAGAGAGAGAGAGAGATGCTATAGTTCTTGATTACACTTGCACTCTCATCTGCTCACATATTCTCACATAAACGCTCTAATTTCAATGTGCGTTGTGAGAGAGAGAGAGAAAAAGAGAGTGTGTGTGTGTGTGTGAGAGAGAGAGAGAGAGAGAGAGAGAGAGAGAGAGAGAGAGAGAGAGGCGTCCTGGTAATTAATACCAATTCAAAGCCTAAGTGCTTTGAGAAAAGATAGCTGGATGCTGATATTGGCTCTGTGGTGCCTCGCAATCCCACGATGCAAAGCGGGCCCTCCCCTGCTCATTGCATCCCTGCACAGCTTTGAAGAGTGACTAAAACAGATAAGATACAGAAGCGAAAGAAAATTAGCTCTGTTCAAATCCACTTTCTTCTGCCATCACAGACCGCTGCCTTTCAAATGAAATGAAACCCTATAAGCGACAATTCTTGAACACCCTACATAGTCAGCATCGATTGTGAGTGTGCATCAATTTAACATTGTATGAAAGACGTCATAACTGGTTCTAATACGTCAGCATGTACTTTACATTACAGTCGTGTATGTTAAATCACAAAGAAAATGGAATGAAAAATGGTGCGTTCAAGGTTGAAAAATGCATCAAATAGGAGGCCAGGCAGTAAAGGCAGTCGCTCCTTTTTATTTTTAAAGGAATAGTAGCAAAAATGTCATGATAATTTACTCATCCCAAGATCATCCAAGATGTTCATGTCTATCTTTACTCAGTCGAAAAAAAGGAAAACAAGGTTTTTGAGGAACACATCATAAGATTTTTTTCTCCATATAGTGCACTTCAATGGGGTTTAATGGTTAAAGGAGTAGTTTCAATGCAGCTTCAAAGGGCTTTACACACTCTCAGCCGAGGAATAAGGGTCTTATCTAGCAAAACGATCGTCCACTTAAAAAATATACTGTATATACTTTTAACCAAAAAGCTCATCTTTCTCTGGCTTTGCGTCGCGTCTATTACTTCACGCAGTATGTAGAGATGTTGGAAAGGTCACGCTTGGCGTAGGAAAAAGTCAAACGCTGCACAATTTCACAATATCAACCGGCTGACTGTAAATTATCCTGCTAATTACACAGCTTTTTACCTCATAAGTAAGCTAAGGAACATTAAATATTCATTTGAAACATTTATTTGCTAATTTTAAACGAATGCAGACCTTCCAGGAGTAAAACACGTTTATTTTCGGTTTTAAGATCAGACTAGACGTTCAAATGTCACAAATATAGTCTATTTGGTTTAATAATTTGTAAATATAATGTCATATGTTATTAATTTTTGTGTAATATTAATCTGTACCTGTCAAAATTATTTGCAGCATCTTGGTTACAGTGTGTTATTAGTTTTGAGGGGTTGTTATCTGGAAATAACAAACTTGCAAATGTGGCGACTCGCCAAATTAAGCATTCCAACAAGCTGTGTAATAAAAAATAAATAAAAGGTAAAACACGAAGACGGACGATTTTGAAGTTGGAGGGGAAAATGAGATTGTACTTCCGCCTATGCCAAGCATGACCTTTCCAACATCACCATGTAATGCGTGAAGTCGGTCGACTGAGGAAAGAAAGACATGAACATCTTGGATGATGTTGGGGTAGGTACTGTAAAATTTTTAGTTTTAAAATAGACAGTCAGTCTTTGAGTTGTTGGTGTAGCTCATTTGGTATTGTAGAGCATTGCATTGGCAGCGCCAATGGAAATGTCTAATTTAACAGTCCTTTTAGAAAAATCCTGAGTTTTTTGTGATTGTTGCGGGCAAAAATCCTTGATCTTCCGGCAAGTTTTCTTAAAAAATGTGATGAAATATGCGAGATATTTATGCAATTTATGTGATGGAATTCCGGGAACCTCACAAAAATTGGGAGAACTTGCAAAAACTGCAGGAACTTGCAGCTTTTCAATGATGTTCACGTCAAGTAATTATGTCACTTTATAACGTTCCCATGGCAACAGGGGACATGGCTGCGCTTTTGTGAAGTAAATGCAACATTGTTCAACTTTCTGCTAAGATATATGTGACTTTTTGCTACGAAAATGCGGGGATTATAAAATCATGCAAGCCCCGCATATTTTGCACGCGGAAATCTGCAATAAATCTGGAAATATGCAGACTTTGGCTAATTGTGCATTGAATCATGCGATCATGTTTTTCTGGAGGGACTGATTTATGTTGGGATAAAAGTATCTGCCGAATGCATAAATATATATGAATTAGAATAAGAATACATGGGACACACAAAATTCTTTTTCCACAAAGTTTATGCTGGCACACGCATTTGAAGTAAATGAGGGATCTTAGAAGGCAGCATCATTTTGCTTGCCTTTAGACAGCTTAAACACAGCCTGCTAATTAAATCGTTTAAATATATAAGTTAAAATAAACAAAATATTGTCTAAAATATTATAATAAAACTAATAGTCAACCTCACTGACTAAACAATGGACTAGTCATAGAACAATGGAGACCGTGGTGACCCGTCGCTGCTGAGAGAAGTGACTGCAGATCACAAGATTTTGGAACAGAGCTACAGTGTTGAAGAAAGAAAATCTGCCTGCTGTCTGCTGTGGTCTTTATTAAACTAAGTGCTCTCTCATGGGTGCACATCTCTCAGGAGAGTCCTGCTATGGCCACTGACCACATTGTTGTAATGGAGAGATTTATGTGCTCGAGGGACTCGTAAAACTGCTCCCCTCTCTTCCCACGAGTCCCATCAGGCTGTTCCTCTCCACGAGCCGCTTTACTACAAAACAGCTGGCAGATAGAAACACTTTCTCTAGAAAAGCACTTGTGCATGAGTGGGAATGCAGGTGTATTTTAAAGGAGCGTTAATGAGACGAGGACACTTTCGATCCTGTTGTGACATTTTTAGCTGTGATGCTGGTTGGTGTGACATGTGTATATACAGTATGTGCATTGTAATGAAGAACAGGTGGCATCTTCAATGCTCAATGATGTCACAGACCACATATGAAATCTCTCCATGTGACTGAGAGGTAAATATTTGTGTGTCCACACGTCTCACTGATTTCATGTTTTGTCTATTCGGAGTTTTTATTTTTAGAAGATGATGCTAGTTGTAGTTTCCATGTCTTTGTGATGTTTAAAAATAACCAAAACATAATGTCACCAATAGTTACTCCTTAGTAGGGGTGTCACGATTTTCTAAATCCTCGATACGATTACATTTTCGATTCTAAGGTCACGCCTTGATTCCATTCTTGATTTTTACTATTTTTTTTTGAAAGCACAAAAATGCTAAGTTAGATAAGGTTGACTCGCAGCACTCAACAGATGTTTTTTTTTTCCGCTTGGCAAGCCGACCGGACGTGACACGGGGTCGTGGCAGCATCAACGATTACATTTTTTAATTTGAATTTCGAGGTTGTGACTTAATTTCGATAAATTTTGATTTAAAAACAAAATCGTGACACCCTTACTCCTTAGTGAAAGAATCAATGCCAAATACATAAAAAAGCGAAGACGTAAAATAGTATGTTTTTTTTCTGGAAATTTTATTTGATTTTATACATAAAACAAGATTATAATATATTTAAAATAGGGCTATCAAATGACTAATCCCGATTAATCACATACAAAATAAAAGTGTTTGCATAATTTATGTGTGTGTATTATTCTGTATGTATAAAGAGTTTGGTTCCAAATGAACTTGTAATGAACTTTTTTATTTTTCAAAAATATAGTTTTTTTGTTTTGTGCATTCCAATTATCAATCAAGTTTGTTTTTGTTTAAGCCTTCATAACTAAAAAAAAAATACAGCTAAGTAGCACAATAAAACACAATAAATACATGATAACGTAATAATAAACATGTTTTGAAAAAAAACTTTTTAACTTTAATTTATTTATATCATAAAAACAAATAAAAAATATACATGAAAATGTTTCTTAAATATATATTTTTTGTTTTATTTGCATTTTGTATTTTTTCATTATACACGTTTGTGTATATACATATACATAGTAATTACACACAATACACACACATATATTATGCAAACAAAAACGTTTCTTTTGTATGCGATTAATCTCTTGACAGCCTTATATTATAAATATATCATAAGCTTGTTTCACGTATAAAATTTGATAAAATTGAAACATGCTATTTTATATCTTCGCTTTTTTAATGTATTTGACATTTATTCGTTTTTTTTTTTTTTACTTTTTCCCTTTTATTATGTATGCGATTAATCATTTGACAGCCCTAATTTTAAACCATACAGTTCTTTTCTATCACATATAATTGTTAAGGTTGCACTTTAAGTGGCCGGTTCCAGTTTCTCCTACCCGGTCAGGTCATTGATCGCTTTTTTGTGATAAATTGGGGCTTCATAAATGCACTATAATTAAACAAGGAGAGCCGGAGAGAGTGCCGTCACCCAATTAAATTCTGACATCTCATTGCAATCAATATCTTCACCCTAACATTTGTGAATCGCCACTTTGCATTTAAGAAGTTGCCACAGTGGTATCCGCTATGACCTTTTGAGTGAGTGATCGTGTGACGTGAGAGGATTTAGCGCTTCATGTTAGCACTAGCGTTGATGTCGTGGCCTGTAGATGACTTGGGTTAATGTTCTCCCTCGGGACAAAACAGTAATTAACCTCTCCAGGTATATCTGACCTCACAGAGGATCAGCTATTTGCTCACCTGTGTGACCTCTGGATGTTTTACTGCACGGCCAGCGAAGAGTTTGTTGTCGCAGGCTGTTTAACACGTTATCGGCATTCTCAACAAGCTCAGATCCGTCATCAGCAGTGCTGGATGTTTTCTTTGTTTTGTTATAGAAACCTTTTTGTCAAAAAGTTTTAAAATCCATAGCCAAACCACACATTTAAATGCACTTAATGTAGCTATTTCTTTGTGGGCTGGACACAGTGGGTCAAATTCACTTATAATTGCATACGATTTTCGTATTTATACCCATAATTAGACTTTTTACGAAAACGTTTTACCTAATTCGCAACACGTGCGTACGCACATGAATTTGTTCTTATACTCATTGTTGCGTACGTGTGGTATTAGTTGTTCTTGAAATTATTCGTACATTAAGAAGACATTTTTGTGCGAATGTTTTTGATGATTCATCCTTTCATTAGTATATGCAAATTTCACGCACAAATGTGTGCATACACATGCTTAGTGAATGAAACCCATTGACAGCAGTTGTTAACTATTCTGTACTTACAGAAACACGTTTTTTTCCAGTAGATTGGTTACCTTTAATTAGTTTATCTATTGCTCATGTGATCTCAAACCAGGCGTGTAAAGAATAGAAAAGCTTTTTCCCAGACTGCCGATATGACCAGAGTCTGCCGTAGCATCATCCATGCACCTAATGCCTCTTTCAGGAGTCATATTTGTCTGATCAGTGAATTCCAACAGGAAACATTATGTGTGTGGGAATACGGTTCATGGGATGGGCGTGAATCCATACAGTTGCTCGTAATTACTGGAGTTCATTTGCAAAGAGGTGCAGTCCATCACATCTTGGCATCTGTGGCGTTTTGGACCAGACTTGGTGAACGCTGGGTCACCCACGGCTGATCATTAACTCATTATTGTGTATCAGGCTGTACATAAGCTTTAACTCCAGTACATTCAGACCTATGACAGTTTTATGGAGGCTTTGGAATACGGAGCAATAAAACACTCAGTGGAATGAATCCTGGAATGCTTTGGGAATGTCTTTGCATCTGTAGACTGCAGTGTTTTGGCTAATGTTTGGTAATTTAAGCTTTCCAGCAACTAATTTCCTGAAATGATTTCACTCACTATGCTGTATCTACATTACATTCTCCATTTCATCGGATATTTCAAACCTTGTTTTTCTGGAGCGCTCTAGATATTCATGTTCATTAACTCTAACCACACAACCTGTCAATTATTTCTTCATCTCGATTACATAACAGCTTTGAGTGACTTCAACATAATAGATCTACTTCTCATAAGTGTTAAAGCACAAATCATTGCTCGTAAACCTTTTACACACATTCACCAGGATCATTTTATTTTTTAATAGCCCATTGTGAATGACATTGCTTTATATAGAAGAACAGGGCACATTAAAACAATCTCAGGGTTGGTTTAACTTTTTTTAAAGCATTAAACATTTGTTTTTGACCAGAAAATGAGCACATTTTGAACAACAATGTTGTCCAGGTGGGAGTCAATGATAAATAATAAATAGACTTTAAGTTATAGTGGAACCTGTATGAATTTTATTTCATGCACCTACTAAAATTACATAAGAAGCAGTTAGACAGCTGTGAGAAACGGTAGTGTCATATGATAAATGATATTTTGTTAGCTAATGCAGAAGGATATAAATTTAAACCTGGATTTCTTAGGGGGCGTGCACACCAACAGCTTTATTTTTTGCCGACTACCAGCTTTCTTCAGCTAAGCGCTTTGGTTGCTATGATAGTTCTGCTTTGTTTATCAGTCATTGTATGATGCGTCGGTTGGTTGTTGTGATATTTGTCCCGCCCCTCCTCCACGGTGATTGGATGGCCATGTGAGAGCTGACATTGACGAGCTGAGCTTTTCATCCGAAGTTGAATATTTTTCAGCAAGCGCGGAAAAACGGCCAGCTGCTGGCTTTTATTGAAAAACGCAGCGCTTCCATTGGAAACAATTGAAAACATACGCCGGCCGTCGACGTAAAAAACTTTGGTGTGCACAGCCCCTTAGTGTCCAAACACTTTTTGGCATGACTACCTATGTGTATTGAGCCTCTTTTCTGTTTCCTATAGTGCATCTTAACTGACTGCTTTAAAAATTGAACAATTAAAACTCATACTGAACAGTCACATAAAATGAATTGTTCTGGCTGGAAATTTGTTGTAAAATGTCTATAACACACACCGATGACCGCATATTGTACATTAATGTGTCAAATTTCTACATTTGCTTGGCAATGGCCAACAGCCAATAAGATCATGAACTATATTGAAATTCTAAAATTTGATATTTCAAGGCACACTATGTTAGATTTGTGTAATAAAATATTCAAAAACCACTGATATATGTGATATATTTCTCTGTAATACGTTTAATACAGTCCCTACTTGCATATCCCAAACATTCCAAAAGGATTTGTAAATTCACAGAAGTTTCTATTTTAAATAATTGTTTATAGCTGCATTTCCATTAAAGGACTAGTCCATTTTCTTAAAAAAAAATCCAGATAATTTACTCACCCCCGTGTCATCCAAAATGTTGATGTCTTTCTTTTTTCAGTCTAGAAGAAATTATGTTTTTTTGAGGAAAACATTCCAGGATTTTTCTCATTTTAATGGACTTTAATGAACCCCAACACATAAAAGTTTTAATGCAGTTTCAACAGAGTCTAGTGAAACGAGTGTCATTTTTGACAAGAAAAATAAAATTATGCACTTTTAAACCACTTCTCGTCTATCTCCGGTCCTGTGACGTGCCAGCGCGACCTCACGTAATTGCGTGATGACATCGATAGGCCACATCACGTGTTACCTAGCCTATATGACACTGAGATTTGGGGACCATTTTAAACAATAAACTGACACAAAAACATTAATTAGTATCATTTGACATACAACAACATTATTACGGTCCTCTTTCTCCACACTTCTAAACAATGGGGTGTAGTTTCGCATACGTCCTCCGTGACCTCTTGACGTGATGACGTATTACGTGAGGTCGTGCTGGCGCGTCACAGGACCGGAGATAGACAGACGAGAAGTTGTAGTTTAAAAGTGCATATTTTTTATTTTTCTTGTCAAAAATGACAATCGTTTCACTAGATAAGACCCTTATGCCTCGTTTGAGATCATTTAGAGCCCTTTGAAACTGCAATTTTAAACTCCATTAAAACTGTTACGTGTTGGGGTCCATTAAAGTCCATTAAAATTTCCTCAAAAAACATAATTTCTTCTCGACTGAACAAAGAAAGACATCAACATTTTGGATGACATTGTGATGAGGTTTTTTTTAAGAAAATGGACTAACCCTTTAAAAATTTGTGCAAAATATTAGCGATATTTTCTAAATGTTGACAAAAAACTATTGCGAAATAACAACGTTTCCATTAACCGATGTTATGCAACTAAACCGTAATTTTGTTCTCTCGCAACAAGTAATGACATCAAAATATTTTGATATTCTTGTGACGTCGCGTGAAGTCGACCACACCTCCATCATCATGTGACCTGACGAAGTTTCCATTGCAGGTTTGTGATATATACCTTGTTTACAGTGCCGAAAAACACCTAACCCAAGCGTAAAAAAACTTTTGTTCCAATATATGGGAGTTTATGCGAAATTGCCGTTCCATTCTCCATCATAGCATCATCAGGCCTTGCCTTGATTATTTAAAATAAATAAATAACAAAGTAACATATTGTGCCATTAATTAATGCATGTTTTTATTGAATTTTAATGCATTTGATCATATAGCTTTATGTCATGAACAACAACAACACCAAAACACAAGCCGTTTTGGATTTGTATGGTATTACTGGATTGCTTTGGATTAAACTTATCCATCAGTTACAGACTATCAGGAACAATCTTACTGTGTGGTCTCATTTTGCTGTTGCATTTATCATACACTTTATATTCTCTCTCACTCTTTCTCAGTTGTTTTCACCCTGTTATTACAGTATATGCAGCGCACTTATCTCTTTTTTCACTTATTAGTGTAATCATACCATTCGCTTCGCTGTTGATACTTTGCACTGGGGGCAAACTTTTTTCATAAATCTTTTATGGGCGCTTAACAGGACGTGTTGCAATAACTCATCTTCAGGAGCTCGTCTGTCCTTTCTTCTTTAGTTTCTTTCTCTCACACACTAATCTTGCTTTTCTCGGCTGTAATAATTAGTTAGTGAGGTGATGAAAGTCTTTTTTGCCTTAGATTTCCCCGTGGCCGCATAAACCCACAAGCGAAACACCGAGTGCTTCCCTCAAGCAAAGATTAAAAAAGTTTATCATTCAATATATGCAGAAAGAGATGCTGTACCTGTATGCTGTGTGTCATTTAGAGGTCTCAAAAGATTCATTTACTTCTGTCATTTATACTAAACTTTATCTCAGCTTTCTTTCTTGAGAGTTTACACTTATATTTATGGCCTTAAATCCCTTTTCCTCTTTGCCGGAGCACAAATCTCGCTATGAATCTCCTCTCAAAGCTCGGCACTTGAAAGTTGCGAATCTCGCAGGATTGCGTAGCTGCGGGGCGACCGGTTAAGATGTGCACCTGGTGATGAGCTCCATCAGTCTTCTCTCTTCCTGTCTGTCCGTGCATGCAGTTAAGTTTTGAGATAAAAGTTAGATGTGTGCGTTTGTGCATTTAAACATTCCCGTCACGCTTTAGGCAGGTATAATAGCCTGATGCCACATACATACAACTAGAAAAAAGTGGACACACCTACTTTCCACATTTTAGGGTTATCATAACGTTGAAAATAACACAAAGTAAACCAAATGTTCTAAAGCATGTTTGTTTGATGTAGCTATCTGCACATTTAATTTCAATAAATTTCACGAATTGCATCCCAGGGCGGTTTTTAAAAAGTATAGATTTCCAATACATGCTGTATACTTGTTAGCACAGTTTTTGTAAAACAAATGCATAGGCACATATTTGTCTACAAAACCAATTTCAAGCATTTAAATGCACACGTTCAGATCAAAAGATTATTAGAATTATAAATTCAGTGTCCAGACTGGTAGCGTCTATATAAGACACAGAAGTCCCATTAGCAGCGCTGATGAAAGACGGTCTCTTTTTGTCTAAAGATCCACCAGTGTTGGTTCGCAGTCCTCGACTTTGATGAAATTTGAATGAACTCTTCGGTACGCAGAGCCGGCGTCTGTGACTCGCTCTGTGTCTCCTTCCCGTGGGGAGTGGGCGGATAACAGGGGAGATAAGAGAGCGCTGCCCCTGGAGGCTGCTCCTCCCGCAGGAGAAACATTTCTTCACTTCTCCTTCACAACCCCAAAGTCTGTGGGGAAAAGATATCAGTCGCTCCCTGCTCGATTCTGCTGGATTTGGGTGCTCTTTCCAGAAACAAACAGAAAGATTGAAACTGAAACTGACATGTAACCTCATTAGTGACTGAAATGTGTGTTATGACTTGCTTCACATATAACAAGAAAAGAAGAAACTCACAACTGATTCCAGTAGAGTCTGAAATAAGCGTGTTAAACTAATAAATCTGGGGTGGTATAAGGGTGAGTATATTTTAAGTTTTTCTGTGAACTATTCCATTAACTCTTTCTCTATCAACCAGAGTAGTGCAAAATAACAGCCAAAATTAAAAGGTGCACTCAAAAACATCACTGGGTTGTGTTTTATGTACCACAAAGTGTTGGGCGAGTCGCCACGAGTGCAGACTCCACTACAGGTGTTGCAGGTCCTCTGGTACCTACGTTTCAGCACTATTAAATTACAGGATAAAAAATGAAATTGTAAACAAAAGTAATTATCCCACACAAAAGCCCTATTTGGACAGTAATTGTTTCTCATTGAGACAAAAGGTATTTTCAACATTTACAGGGGAGTTGGTGGTTGTATTCTACACAGTCTCACAAAATTATGTACCTATAGTCACTTAATTTTTGATTCTTTTTCGTGATACTGTCACTAGGGCTGGGCGGTATGACGGTATATTCCATTACCGCAGAATAAAATGTCAGACGTAACAGATTTTTCTATTCCGTCTATTCCGCGGAATGCAAATAAGTGGGCGTGGCTAACTCTGCCCTCCAGCATGTTAGACTGAGTGTGACGGAGAAACATGTGAATAGTTCACTTATAAAAATTAATGAGTTATTTGTGTAATTTTTATAGTAAGTTTCAGTGAATCCATCGCAGGTCACGCAGCGAGACTCTTGTCTTGCTCGCTCTCGCGCTCTCTCTCTCTCTCCTCATGCAGCAGCCGGCCGGTCTCTCGCGTGCAGAGGTCTGTCTCTAGGCATGCGCAAGGAGCTGCGACGCCATATAAAGAGTTCTTCTCGCACATAATGCTAATAGTTGTAAAGTTTTCTGAACTTTAAGCAAGCTAAGACAAAACTCGCGTTTATTTCAGTGACACGTGCGCTGCTGGAGCGATGTAGTTTGACGCGCCATTTGCTTATACAAATTTTGGTCATTCCGCCCACCCCTAACTGTCACGAATTTCTGTGTTTTTTCGTGATCGTGAATTTCTGTTTATGTGTCATTGTCACGTATTGGTTACTCAATTGCTTTTCCTATTTTCAAACCATTTTTGCTTAGGGTTAGATTCAGTATTTGCATTAGTTTATTAAAAAAATTCTGATTTATTTTTTTATATTTTCTAAATTTTAAAACATTGTCTCTTGGCATTAAGGATAGAGTTGGGGTTGGGTTTGGGTAAGGATGTCATTTTATGTAAATCTAACCCTAAACCGATGTGAAAATGGTAAGAAAATAGGAAAAAACAGTTGAGGAACCAATACGTGACAATGACACATAAACAGAAATTCGTGATACGATCACGAGAAACGCGGGGAAAAAAAAACGTTGACTAGGTACGTAGTTTCATGTGATTGGGCTGTTGTATTGACGTCCCAATCCAGAATAGCAGTGTTTTTCTCTGACCACTGTTTTTTTACAGACACCAAGGTTGTGTGTTATTTAATTGCCGTCCGAATCCAGATCTCTCAGTTTCTGCACTTCCTTTTTTATCACTGAAAAACACTGTATACGCTTTGCATTTACATTGCATCAGTGTAGCAGCTTTCTTTGCATGCATTTTAAACATTGACATCTTCATAACTGAAATAATGAGATGTATATGGGAAAAAAGTTTCATCATCGCTTCACTAAAATGAATGGGAGCTGATGTAAATAATGAGAAGAAAATCATGAAAACGTTTAACATGTCTATTATCAGCAACAAGTGCTTAATACAGTTTTAAAATGTATTCAATTACACAACAGTATACATATAATCAAGTATGCAGGTTTTGTGAATGATCATGTAATAAACTACACATGCAGCGCATTTCCAGGTGTTTCCAATTATAAACTCACATATCCACTGCAAATTTATCTCCATCTGAATGCATGAGTTTTTTTTCATGGAGGAGGCATACAAATATATTTTTACAGACATCCTCATGAGAAACAATTACTGTCCGAATAGGGCCCCTGCTGAAAAACCAGCATACCAGCAAGACCAGCATATGTTGTGTTTTGGTGCTGGTTTGCTAGTGAACACCAACTAAACCAGCATCAAACCAGCATCAGCACCAGCTAAACCAGTACCAAACCAGCATTAACACCAGCTAAACCAGTACCAAACCAGCAATAGCACCAGCTATACCAGCAACAAACCAGCATTAGCACCAGCATCCCATTCTGGTCTTACCAGCAAGACCAGCATATGTTGTGTTTTGGTGCTGGTATGCTGGTGACCACCAGCTAAACCAGCATCAAACCAGGATCAGCACCAGCTAAACCAGTACCAAACCAGCATTAGCACCAGCTAAACCAGTACCAAACCAGCAATAGCACCAGCTATACCAGCAACAAACCAGCATTAGCACCAGCATCCCATTCTGGTCTTACCAGCAAGACCAGCATATGTTGTGTTTTGGTGCTGGTATGCTGGTGACCACCAGCTAAACCAGCATCAAACCAGCATAGACCAGCATAATTCCCATGCTGTTTTTTTCAGCAGGGGCTGTAGCAAACTTTTTGCATTTTCCATTTTTGGCACATTTAAAGTCTTGCTCGCTATACAGCTTCATACGTGTTTCTTATGTAACATTGTTTCTAAGGCCCTGTTTGCACAGGTATGCGCCAGTTTAGGAAAATGACAACAAACATGTTGGATTATTTCCAAACATGTCGGACCTTCAAGTTGCCATAGCAGCTCTGATAAATATACAAGAGTCTTTCCAGCAGTTGTACGAAATATTCACAATCAGAGAAGGGGCATTAATTACCTGTATCAAATTGTTGATTCGCCAATTCGTCGGAGGCAAACCAGACGGCTTGGACGAGACCTGGGAGAACATGGAAGATGGTTGTACGCAGGCACGCGGACTTGGTGTTGTGTGTCAGTGCTTCACATTGCCACCTAGCTGGCTGGAGTGCAAACTTCATCGAATATCACACACTTTTGCGTCATCATATGCACGCAGATCCCCCCAAAATGCTTTTTTATAAAAGCGGAATAAAAAGTGATAATGCAACACCACTTTTGCGTTTTTTTTCAGAACGTTCCCGTGTAAACGTAGCCTAAGCGTCAAAGGGATACTTCAACGTATAATGAAAATTACCCCATAATTTACTACGTCCTATGCTGAAAAAAAATCCCTGTTGCACTTAAATGTTTAAGTTTAAACAACTTGAATTAATAAGTCATTTCAACTTTTTTGACTATTTAGAAGTTGCTATAAATTATAAAAAAACAAGTTGTAATTACTTAAGCCTATTAAATTTATGCCTTTATTTAACTCAACTCCTTACTAGTCCAGAAAGTTGAAACTTGTCAATTTAAGTTGTTTCAACTTTTAAGTGTTTAAACTTTCAAAAAAAAAAAATTTACATTTAAGTGCAAGGAATTTTTCAAAGTGAACTGGAAGCTTGTTATTATAGTTTATAAAGTTTTGAATATGGATATTTATCTTACAAAATCACATCCATTACCCTCAGAAGGCCTTTATTAACCCCCTGGAGCCGTGTGAAGTACTTCTGGGAAGGATGTATGTACTTTTTTGAGTTTCATTCAGAAGTTGTTCCCTTGGAATTGACAGGACATTTTCTAATAAAACTCGTCTGGAAAAAAAGATAATTATACACATCAGGGATGGCTTGAGGGTGAGTAAATCATGGGGTAATTTTCATTATTCGCCCAAGTATCGCTTTAACGCTAATGGATAAGTCAAATAGGATTGAAAATGCACTGTCTGGCGAACTTGAAAAATGAAAAATGACATTATTACATGTTTAAATCCTGACATCTGCATTAACCTCTATTTTTAAAGATTAGAATTGAAACGGATAAATGATAGTCGTCTAAACAATATTGGCATGATTAGATAAGCAACACAACACAAAAGCTTTCCGAACACTTCCCCGTTTGCCTTATTTCATTTCCTTAAATGATTATCCGACATATCTGCAAGAAAATGGCACTGCTTAGATGAGTACATCCGCATCAGCCCCCTTGAATTTAAGTGTAGGTCATTATTAATATTCAAAGAGCATTGATTTTCTAAGTGTATCTCAGATACTGTTTTACAGCTTTTGCATACGAAGGGATTTCTGAGCACAGGAAATGCAATGCACAGCCAGCAATGTCTTCCGTGGGATTATGATAGATTATACATCACCCCAGTATTAATAAAGCAAGTGCTCTTTGAGCTATCATCACTCTGATAGACTCTACAGTAAATCAAGAAAATCTGTTGACTGGCATTAACGCACATCGGCATTATGAGAGCATTCATACATAACGTTTGAATGAAAGAAAATTGCACTTTATTTAATTACATTTATGCGTTTGGCAGATGCTTTCATCCGAATTAATTTTAAATAGCATTTTTATATCACTCTATGTGTTCCCTTTGGTTTAAACCCTTAACTTTTTGTGCTTCTCTACTACTGTAACAGAGGTACAGGGACACATTTAATGACTGTATATTCACATGTTCAAATACTATGTATTCAATGCCATAAACATCAGCAAGTCTTTAACTAAAAGTTTTTTTTATCTTAAAGTCCCCCCCTGAGATTTTATGTTAATATTTTATTTATTTAAAAGCATATTTGCATGTTAAACAATTTAATTTTTCATCCATTAAAAAGTTTTTACGTGTAGTACTTTACGTATTTATTGTAATTAGTGATAGACCGATATATCGGCCGGCCGATATATCGGGCCGATATTTGCGAGTTTTATGTGTATCGGCATCGGCCGATACATGGCTGCCGTGTTTGCCGATTTTTCCGGCATAATTTACAGACAGAGTGCTGGAACCCGCAAGCGATTGCAGGTCATGTGACTAAAAACAACCAACCTTTTCACGACAACATTGAAAGCTCGGCTGAACAGCTGATCATAGCTGAACAAAGTGGGGGTTTTTTCATCTTTATGGGGCGGTTTCCTGCACAGGGATTAGACTAGTCCTAGACTACAATAAATGTAAGAACTGTGCAAACTAATAACATCTCTTTTTAACAACATGCCATTTTTTTACATAATTTTTATGATGTAAATTGAGTGAGCAAAACCAGTATCGACTCCAAATATCGGCTCAAGAAAATCGGCAGCCTGTATCGGTCATCGGCTAAGGCTGATGAAACAAAAATCGGTATCGGCATCGGCACTGAAAAATCCATATCGGTCGATCCCTAATTGTAATTATTATTGTTATTGGACCTTCATCTTTATTGGTACATAAAACTCATCTGTTCATTTTGCATGAGTGATTGAGTCTGCAAAATGGTGTAATGGTCACGAGGGTTGGGTGATGTGACTGTATATTCCGTTACCGTGAAACTGATTTTTTTCTGTGTATTCGTGTAACGTAAAAAAGTGGGTGTGGCCAACATGGCACTTCCGCATGTTAGACTAAACTTGACAACGGAAAATCATCCATGCAGAAGTGCGGGCAAGGAGCTGTGCCACCAAATAACTTCCCGCACATAACGTTAATTGTTGTAAAGTTTTCTGAACTTTATGAAAGCAAAGACAAAACCAACGTTTATATCAGTGGCATTTTCACTTTATCACTAATTAACTTATTATATTTTTAAAACTGTGGTGAGTATTTAGTTAAAAGCTAATTAGTGAGTGGCAAATTTCTGCAAATTTTTACCGTATTTTCCGGACTATAAGTCGCACTTTAATTCATAGTTTGTCTGGTCTTGCGACTTTAGTCAGGCGCGACTTGTAAGTCAGTATGAATTAATTTTGACATATGAACCAAGAGACATCATTACCGTCTACAGCCGCACGAGTCCGATATATGCTGCTCCTGTATTTATGTAATTCAATGAATTCAGTGATGTGAAATGACGAGCCTGCGAACTTGATGTGTGCTGGCTTGTTCTGTTCATTTAGCCTATTCAGCTTTCCAGGTATGTTCTGTATGCTATTGTGTATCGTGTAAATAACTGATAATGTTACATTAACGTACAACATCTATTCAGCCTGCTGTTCTGTCTGCTATTGTGTAGATGAATAACTTGCCTTTCCAGATTAAATGTCTGTTTTTCGGCTTGGATTTTGTAAAAATAATTTTCTAAATAAATGCTTGGTGTAGTCCATTGCAACTTATGTTTTTTCGTCTTCCTGACACATTTTTGATTAATCTGACTTATACTCCGGAGCGACTTATAGTCCAGAAAAATACGCTATATTCCAAAAACAACATAAAGATGAAAAACGTACATACCATGAAATATTACGTTTCCGTGAAATAAAATGATTTATTTTGTGAAATGGATTTTTGGTCATGCCGTAGTCACGCCATGCAGATTAAACAAATAAAATATATAGTTTTATTAGCAAGTGTTTTTTATTAGTAAATTGTTGTTAGAATGTTAGATTTAATTTTAAAATTGTTTATTTACATTTTATGATTTAATTGTAATTTATTTTTTTCATCAACTCACAAATTCCCTGCAATTCTCTCACTCACCACCAGGGATTCCAGTTTGGGCAATCCTGTCATAGAAGAACCTTTTTTGGCGGTGTGGTTCCATAAAGAACCTTTAATATCCGAAGAACCTTTCTGTTTCACAAAAGGTTCTTTGTAGTTACAAATAGTTCTTTCGATTATAAAAGGTATAAATCAGTGGTCTCAAACTCCCGGCCCGCGGGCCATTTGCGGCCCGCCCTCCCCCTCTCTGCGGCCCGCATCACCTTTCAAAAATATAACATAATCTGGCCCGCAGAAAGATTTTTATTCACTTTGTTTTATATTCGTTTGATTTTTGATTTAAACGTTTAAGGGTTCGTTCACATGTCGCGTCTAACAACGCGTTAAAAAGAGGCAAAGCATTACTTTCCAAAGTGCTAGGGAGCGGAAGTTGCGCTCCGTAGCGTGGGTCGCATCACCCGTTGCTACGCAGCCATGAGCCACGCGTTTCGTGATGTCGAGGATAACGGAATGCACAATCGGATTTTAATTCCTCTGAACCTCGCGTCAATCATATCATTGTAACCATGCGATCAGTTAATCTGGTCGGGACTTTGTAGTGTTTGTCCAGAGAAGATTTGTTACTTCCAGATGGAAAGATGTTACACAGAGAAGATCGAGCTGCGTGTGTTAGTTCACCTCAAGTCACAGCATCTAATGGAGACACCGCATATGCAACACATTTTAAACTACAGATAAGAAGAAGAGCCATCAAAGTGCCCAGGTTAAGAAAAGAGAAAAGATTAGGAGAAATGTACAGAAGCTAAAAGTATGCATACTGCTATATATAATAAAGTATAATATATTATTATGTAGCTTACTATTTAATTACACATAGAGCAGTATTATTTTTTTCTGTTTAACTAGCTTATGTAACATTGACTACCCATTTAAGTTTTTATTAATATTTTTCCACATATAATAGAAAATTCATTAAAACTGAAATAACAAAGAATATAATGAAGTCAAAACTATGACTGAAAACAATCCAAAATAAATCAAAACAGAAACACTTACTGATGGTATTTTTTTTATAATAGTTTATAAATCTATACAGGAATTAAATTTGTTAGTTTAGTGTAAGGTTTTAATAGGTCTTAGTTATTTAAGATAAGGTTAAGAAAAGATTTACTTACTTTTATAACATAATGTATTTTAAAAAGATAAAACCACTGCTTATATATTTTCAAGTATTATTATACATTAAATAATAGAAAATAAACATGACATTTACAGAAATATTGTACTTTTTTAATGTAAAAATAGCTTTGCGGCCCCCCGATGAAATGTCTGTCTTAGAAATGGCCCCAAGCCAGTTTGAGTTTGAGACCCCTGGTATAAATGAAATGGTTCTTCTAAGAACTTTTGACTAAATAGTTCTCTAAGGAACCAAAATGGTACTGGTGCAAAGAGAGGACATAACATTACTGATTTGGGGTACTGATCTGGTGATTGAGGAAGGTCTCAGCGACCCTTGTGCAGTCATGAGCGATTTTTGGGAGAAATGGACTGACCTTTGACCCTTTATTTAAACATGTCCATCATCACTGTTGGCTGCTGGTACTATTTGTCTTTCAGCGGAGGTGACTCAAGTCTTTAGAAATTCATGCTGCGTTCAGTGCGCCCTTTGTTTTCCCAGTGTGCTCTTCCGTCTCCTCTTGTAAGAATGTTAAAGGGAACCTGCAGGGTGGGCACGCCGGAGACGGCTGGCCGGCACAGTCGTAACATCCACTCAAAGCAGACTCTCTGTTTTCTTTAAAAATGCTGAGACGGAGAAGCGCAGGGCGGCAGCAGATGCTGCAATTACCGTGTGTGCTGAAGCAGAAAGACGTGTGCAAGTGTCTTTACTGTCACTTTGGGAGCGTTTGTCTAATTTTTGTGTGTTTACTGTTTGTAAAACACGCGCAAAACTCCACATTTTTAACATTTGCTAATCTGTGGGTTGCTGAATGACTGGTTTAGTCATCAACGCTGTGTTATTAGGGATGTTATTACTCTTTGTGTTTACATAAATGTTAAAGTTTGTCTTTGTTCAAAACAGGTTGACAGATTAGAAACTGAATGCAGATGCACTTGTAAAGATGCACATTTTTTGTCCGAGCTGCTGGTGTAGTTTGACCAGGACCACACCCCTTAATGCATTGAAGCAACTGCCATGTGATTGGTTGATTAGATAATTGCATTCATGAGAAATTGAACAGGTGTTCCTAATAATCCTTTAGGTGAGTGTGAAGCGCCAATGACCTCACAGCGACCCAAGTTGGATTCCCGTCTCTTTGGTGTTTCCTGTCAACTCTCTACTACAATACGATCCAAATAAAGGCATAAATCCCATAACATATAACTATAAATAAAAACAGAAGTAATAATGAATGAATCAATATCACTAATCAGCCATTGTGATTCATCCCTACTGTGTGTTTCTGCACATTTAAATGTATTTATTTGGCAGACACTTTAATTCAAATGACTTAGTGCATTTAAGTTACGTTTGTGTCAGTATTTGTGTTCCCTGGGAATGAAGCCCATGAGTAACACACTTGTTGATCCAGTCAGACTACCGGTTCACTTAATGGCTCATGCTTTCTTTAATAATCCAGTGAAGTGCCATGTTTGCAGACCAGAGATGTTTCTCCTCCGCTCAGGTGTTTGTAGACTAAGATGCTGCCTGCAGGAATTTGAAAGCACACCATCAGCTCCCGATCAAACGGCGATCGAGGGAGAAAGCTTTTTGCCAAATGCCAGCGGCTGCAAGCGTTCCTGCTGTGGTGACTGTAATTAGTGCCGGTGGATGGGCGTCCCTCTGTGCTCTTTCCATGATTATTTTCTCTGTGGTGTGTTGGATAGCAGATGTCTGCTTTGTGTGAGCGTGATTAATTACCTCGGGTCCGGCCAATTACGTGATGAGCGGTGCTGGTTAATGAATGAACGCATCATCGTAATCATGAGTAAGTGTGTTTGCGTGGAGGTTCTGTTTGGAGAGCCCTTACCAGGCAGCAATGGGCACACACAGATCCCTGTGCACACACTTACAGCGGGAACCCGGCTGGATCCGTGTGTTCTCCTGAGATGGTTCTTCAATTCTCCTTGGACTAATTGTGGCTCAGGCTTACTTTTTTTCTGTTTAGCACCACTTGATTAAATGAACACAGTGAAGTTATTTGTTGTGTGAATAGTTCACCCTGAATTAAAAAGCTTGACTACTGGAAGTTTCACATATTGTAGCTCTTTACTATGGAATGATAGTTTATAGTTTATATAAAGGATTAGTCATTTTCTTTTAAAAAAATCCAGTTAATTTACTCACCACCATGTCATCCAAAATGTTGATGTCATTCCTTGTTCAGTCAAGAAGAAACTATGTTCTTTGAGGAAAACACTCCAGGATTTTTCTCATTTTAATGGACTTTAATGGACCCCAACACTTAACAGCTTTGATGCAGTTTAAAATTGCAGTTTCAAAAGTATTTAAACAATCTCAAACGAGGCATAAGGGTCTTATCTAGCGAAACGATTGTCATTTTTTTGCAAGAAAAATAAAAAGATGCACTTTTAAACCACAACTTCTCATCTATCTCCGGTCGTGTGACGTGCCATCGCGACCCCACGCAATACGTCATTATGTCAAGAGGTCACGGATGACGAATGAGAAACTGCGCCCCAGTGTTTACAAGTGTGTTGAAAGAGGACCATTCCATGTATGTGGAATGATACTAATTAATGTCTTTGTGTCAGTTTATTGTTTAAAATGCTCCGCAAATGTGCGTTTCATACATGTAACACGTGACCTTTTGGCGTCATTACGCAATTACGTGAAGTCGCGCTGGCTCGTCACATAGCCGGAGGAAGAAGAGAAGTTGTGGTTTAAAAGTGCTTATTTTTTATCGTTTCGCTAGATAAGACCCTTATGCCTCATTTGAGATCGTTTAGAGTAGGGCTGGGTATTGTTAGGAATTTCACAATTCGATTCAATTTCGATTCTTGAGGCTTCGATTCAATTCGATTCGATTCAATTCAATATTGATTTACTTGCTTCGATATCGATTCAATAATAAGAAAATACACAAGCAATTAAGTACCTGAGTATATTTTTAAATAATGTGTGTAGTATTACTAATGTTTGATCACGTTGATGGTGCAGGCTTGAAAGAAGTGCTGCTGTTTGCCATCTTTGATCTTTCTGTTTTGATAAAGCGCGTCTTGTAAAAAATAATAAATAAAAAAAAATAAAAAAAATAAAGCACGTCTTGTACAACGCTGAACGCTCTCAGTAGAGTGTTGCCCACAGCGCCGCCACTGGCCGGGGGGGCTGAATCGATTCATAGGATTTGATGAATCGATATTGAATTGAGAAACAAATAATTGCAATGCATTGATGAATCGATATTTTTACCCAGCCCTAGTTTAGAGTCTTTTGAAACTGCAATTTTAAACTGCATTTAAACTTTTAAGTGTTGGGGTCCATTAAAGTCCATTAAAATGAGAAAAATCCTGGAATTCATTCTGGATGACATGGTGGTGAGTAAATTATCTGGATTAAAAAAAAAATTAACTAATCCTTTAAGGGGTGGTTTCCCAGACAGGGATTAGACTAGTCCTAGACTAAAATAAATGTAAGAGCTGTCTAAACTGAAAACAACTTGCACCGACATATCTTAAAATATATCAATGCCCTTTGTTTAGCCTCAAAATGCACACAAGTAATGTTTTTAGTAAGGCATGTTTGTTGAAACTAGTTATATTTCCTAATTAAACTAAGGCCTAGTCCCAGTTTAAGCTAATCCATGTCTGGGAAACCACCCAAAAAGCATAAAAGTGTGCGTAATAGAATTTGAATAATTTGAATAACAATTATTTGGTTGGTTCCTGAATCCTCACACAACAAAACCAGTCATATGGGTAAATTTTTAGAAATTGAGATTTAAAAGTTGAATAAATAAGCTTTTGATTGATAAATGGTTTGTTGGGATAGGACGATATCTGACCGAGATACAACTGTTTGAAAATCTGGAAAATTAAAAACAAAAATATTGCGAAATCGCCTTTAAAGTTGTCCAAATGAAGTCCTTAGCAACACATATCACTAATGATAAATATATTTTTTATATATTTACAATAGGAAATTTACTAAATATATTAATGGAACATGATCTTTACTTAATATCTTAATGATGTTTGGCAAAAAAATCATTTTGACCCATTCAATGTATTTTTGGCTTTTGCTACAAATATACCAGTTTGACTAAAAACTGGCTTTGTGGTCCAGTGTCAAATATAATTTGGTTTCATAATATCTTGCAATATAATGCAGTCATAAGTCCTGTTTATTGTTTTTATTCATTTATTCCTTTCATTATCTTGCTGACTCATGGATAAGTATGAAGTGATGTAATCATCTTGGAATGCTGAGGATGATGATGATGTAATGTTTGACGACTTTCCATTGCAACATTCTGATGTCATTCTCCTTTATGTCTCTGCCAGGTCTCACTAAATGATAGCGTGAGCGTGTAGTCATCCAGCGGGAGTTTAGGAAACCCCTGCGGTGAGTGCCAACCACAAATCATGGTGCCACGCAGCCGACAGGCCTCTCCCCATGCCAGTGCCACACGCCTCCTGCTGTTGATCTGCCTGGTGGTGCCAATCCACGCAGATAGTAAGTATGATTTTAAAGACACAGATGTTTCATTGCTTCTATGTTAGTGAATGTGTCTGTTTGGCCTCGTACACACTGCAAACCTTGGGAAGGTCAACCACATTTAAATGCAGAAGTAAATCCCTCAAATGATTATTCCATGGCTGTACGGAAAAAGACTCAAAAATGTGATGATTGACACCATAGCAATGTTCTGCCGTCTCGCGTGGTTATCATTCCAAAATAATATTACAGCGTTTTTTTTTAATAAACCTCCGTCTTGGCGTGGAAAGCATTTGTGATGCTGCTTCTCTCCAGGTCCTCGTCATTTTTGTGTTGACATTAAAACTGTGGGTCCACAGGACTGAAGCTGTTATAAACAAACTATGGCAGGAATGTTATGAGGAAATCTTGATGTCACAGGAATTTGGGATAAGGCATGATAAAGTGGATGCAATCAACGTCATGTTGTTTGTGTAATAACGTACTTTAGGAACTTTCAGAATTGCTCTCCACGGTCTCAAGAGACCCACATGGTTTTAAATGAACGAGACATGCTTCACTTCACATTTAGCCTGATCGTAATAGGAAAATGATTAGATCAGAAAATGTGGGACGTGCTGATTTGTTTGTTTTTTGCGGAAGAAACAGTTGTTGCCGTTCCTAAAAGAGAAAGATTTCAGTAGAAACAGATTAGGTTTTCTACAAGCGGTTTTCTGACTGTGTGTCGTCACTACTGCTATAGATGAAGGCTGATAACAGTGTGTTTGTTTAGCAGTGTAAAGGTCACGAGTATTACGTCCTGTAGTCCCTGAACCCTGAGGACAATAAAACCAATAAGGACACTAACAACAACTGGTCACTTATTACTGGGCTCAATCTTCATTTCTTCTGCATTAATCATTTACCAGCAGCTGAAATAAGGTAACTGAAATGAATTACCTGGAATTATAGTGCAGGTTATTGTGTGCCATGAGAGCAATATTTGCATCCATTCTTCTGGAATGTTCCTCCTGTTAAACATGCTCTGTTTGTTTTTCCAGCAAGGTTTAATTACCTGTTTAGCTAAGGAGAATGTTCTGGAAATAGTATAAACAGGTCAAGTGGTTTACAGAGTTTATTTGTGACCCTGAACCACAAAACCAATCATAAGTAGAATGGGTATATTTGTTCAGGGTTCCCACAGGTCCTTAAAATTCTTGAAAGTTTGGGAATATGTGGGGAAAAATTCAAGGCCCTGGGAAGTTTTTGAAAATATACATACATAGATACAGGTCATTAAAAGTTTTCTGGAAAAAAAAATCCATATAATTCACTGTGTAGTGTAGGATAATATCATACAAATTCTTTTTCTGTTCACTTTAAATGCTTATGTCTTATGTATGCGAATGTTGATTCATACCAAAATGCATATTAGTTGTGTTTGGCACATGAAAACATCTCGGGTTACGTATGTAACTGTTTTTCCTTGAGAAGGGAACGAGACGCTGAGTCTCTCTTGCCATACTTCCTGCGTCCCTGTAACGCCGTCACTTACCCCTGGAGGCGTCCCCAAAGTGTCACCGCAGTGACGCAGCGCGAGTTCCCTCGAATGGGAACTGTAACAATGTATTTAAAAGGTGACACAATGTACCTTGCTCTCATTTGAAATGTGTCCCCACATTTAGTCCTTGAATTTGAGGATATTGGACCTGGAAAGTCCTTTAAAGGTCCTTGAATTTGAAATTAACTAAGGTTGGGGAACCCTGTTTGTTGCAATAGCCATCAATGCATCGTATGGACCAAAATGATCTTTTATGCCAAAAATCATTAGGATGTTAAAGGGATAGTTCACCCAAAAATGAAAATTCTGTCATCATTTACACATTCTCATGTTGTTACAAACATGTATAAATGTTTTTCTTCTGATTAACACGAAGGAAGATTTTTTAAAGAATGTTTGTAACCAAACTGACATAGTGGGCAAAAAGAATACTATGGAAGTGAATGGGGCTCATGAACGGTTTGGTTACAAACATTCCTACCATAAATATATCAAAAATGTATTTCGTAAGGAATAATTGACGACGGGCCATTGAATTATAAGAAAATAATGCACACCAAGGTGGTAATGCGGCACGACGCGAAGCAGAGCAGGTGTGCATTATTTTCAAATAATTGAAAGGACCGGAGTCAATTATTTCGCTTATACCACGGTTACCACAAACATTGCTCTGGTGCCTATTTTTAAGAAATTTGAAAAGATAGGTGTGCGGTTTACAGAAAAATAATCAACACCCATAGAACATTTCTCAGCCAATCAGAATGCAGCATTCAACAGACCCGTGGTATAATCATTAGAAATATGTGTTGCTAAGGACATTATTTTGACAACTTTAAAGGCTATATTTTGATTTTTTGCCTTATTTTTATAAATGCCACTTTAAATGTAATGGTAATTAACAAATTTGACTGTCTTTCGCTTCAAAACCCTCCAAGTGCAGTCAAGATTTTTTTTTTTGCCAAAAACCTCCACATAAAACATCGACTTTTTTAGGACATGACATTGTAAACATTTGTGCAGAAGTCAATTTTTATTTTACTTTATTTTATTATTTATTTTATTTTATTTTATTTGTTTATATTTAAGGTAGAAATGTACAAAATGTATTCATGGAACATAATTTTTTACTTAATATCCTAATGATTTTTGGCATATAATAAAAATCAATAATTTTGACCCTGACCCCACATATGGGTTGCATTTAGGTCCGAGTACTCACAAGAGACTCAAGTTTGAATGTGGTTCATGGTTGTTTCATAATCATCTTCTATGAACTTAGAGGACTTTGCTTGAAATTTGACGTGATGTTTAACAGATCCAACAAACCAGTATTTTTTTAATGGTCAGGGGCCGGGATTAAGCAGATTTGAAGCAAAAGTATTTGATAAAAATATAATACGTGCAGCATTCGGTTGATATCAGTACCTGGACCACAAAACCAGTCATAAGTCGCACAGGTATATCTGTAGCAATAGCTAACAATACAAAGTATGGGTCAAAATTATCGATTTTAATTTTATGCCAAAATTCATTAGGATATTAAGTAAAAATTATGTTCCATGAATATATTTTGTACATTTCTACCTTAAATATATAAAATGTATTTATCATAAGTATATGTGTGTAAAATTAAGGCAATTTTCTCAATATTTAGATTTTTTGTATCGTCATATTCCAGATTTTCAAGTAGTTGTATCTCGGGCAAAAATCTATCCTATCCTAACAAACCATATATTAATAAAAAGCTGATTTTAATAATATAAATCTAGTTTTGATTGTTTTATCATCAGAACAATTAATTAGACCAACGGTAACAGTATTTTTTAGCTTGTTACCAAATTTATACAAAATGGTTAATGAATATGAAATTATTATATGAAGGAAATATCAAACCCACTGGCAGTGTTGATCAATTAAAATGGTGTGTAGTTTGGCAAGTGTCCCTTCATTTGCCCTTTGATTTTCTTTCTATTTCAGACTGCTGGAGCCCTGAGCAGTCATGCAGGCCAGAAAACCTTTAGCGTGTTTCTCAGCCGCTTTTCTTTCTCGCTTTTCTCAGCAGTTTCTCCAGCTTGCGTTCACATTATGATCTGCTCAGTAGATTTTCATTTTCCTCTCACTCTTTGTTTTTTTAGTTGCTTCCCTCGCAGACTCACACAGAACGTAATCTCGCAGGCTGCGAGCACGGAGTACAAAATTGTCATGTTTTATTTATGAGAGCAAATACGCTGCAACTTTAGCGTGCGGTTGCAAGAGCGCTGGGTCTTATTGAGTTTCTGCGGTTCTGCTGTATCTGTGTTGGAGAGCTTCTGCTGCGCTAATGCTAATATCAGATTAACGCCAACAGTCGCTAAACGTCACATTTTATTTTTTGCATAAAATTTATAGACCTCTAAAAATCTTGCTTACACTTTCACTTGTTAAAACCTTGCATGCCCACACAATGACATACATGACCAATAAAGTCTATGTGGTTATTTCTCCATCATTTTGCAACGTTTTCTAGCATGGATCTCGTTCGGACCAGGTTTGAGTTTTGTAGGGGGTTGGTTAGAGTATCACTCACTATACTGTGCCATCGAGAAAGACCCTTAACCTTGACTTACTTCAAGGGGCAGCCAGCCTGTGATAATGTACTGTAAGTCACTTTGGATAAAAGCATCTTCTAAATGACAAATTAGTGATGGTAAGACCCTTCGCCCTGCACCTGAGTCGGGCTTGACCTGAGAGACTCGTGGGACAACAGCACAGACACTCACTGCTAAAGCAGCCAATGATCGGCTTTACCACTGCCAGTTCAAACAAGATTGATTATTTAAATCACTTGGGATTAAGCAGCGATTTGTCTGAATGAACGCATCAGTAGCGCTCCAATGCTCAGGGGGTTAAAAAGGGCTGTGTAACAAGATTTCCCTAAATCTATTTAGATTTTAAGGCCGTGTGTGAGCTTAGGGGTTAGACACCGAGCCATTTTTAACTGTCCTGGCTGTATCGATGTCCGGCCTAATTGACGCAGATCTGAATGGATTTTCTGGATGAATCGTGAGAGTTCACCCACCAGGCAGATCTATCAGAAATGTTTTAGGCACAGGCACCTGTTAGTGTCAGAGACAAGTCATGTATTGTGACAAAGAAAATGCAGTGATGAATCTTGTGTCACGCTTATTTGTTCAATCTGGATGTAGTCATTGGTGTCAATAAGGTGTTTTTGTGGCTTCACTTGAAGAGGGTGGGGTTTGCAACACCAAGGTCATAGGTTAAAATTCATAGGGTGTGTCTCAAACAACTCCCAAGGTCATGAATCAGTATATCGTGTACACAAGTTCGGGCACCCTAGCTCACTTCACATTGGGACACTGTTCACTTATTTTTGTGTGACGTGTCTGCTTAAGCACTTTGTGATCATTCTCAGCTGTTATTCATCACCAACCGAACAAACCAACATCTCTCGCACTTAAAGTATATTATAAAAAACATAATTATTATCGAAATACATTATACTCTTACTGTACTTTCACACCGGCACCCTGCCAACGACGCTAGAGTAGTGGACGCTCTGATGCTCAAATTCATTCCCTGGAATCCTTTTCTGCCTTCTGATTGGTTGAACCGACCATTTCTGCCTTCCGATTGGTTGCTGTCGAATCACGTCATAGCTCTTTACCATAAAGTTGAGCTGATTTCAACTCTCCTCGATGCACACACTGTCCAAGAAGCACCGCGTTGCCGGCTCTCATTGAAAATGAATGACTTCCGGCCACTTTGACACTGTGGTGGTTACATATCTGTGCATAAATCAAACAAAAGTTTGATTTTTAAAAGTCACGTTTTGTTAAGTTTGTTGAGTTGGCTCGCCGGATTTCGGTTGGAGAGCTTCAGAAAAGGTCGCGTGATTTACGGTAAGGGGAACATATGTGACCATCGATGCTCACTAGTTTTGCATTGCATTGTTGGAATTTTTCTGTTCCAGTGCACTTGAAGGATTTTGCGATTGAAAATGTCCGACTCCCTGATCAGTGTCCTGACTACTGAACAAGGGAGCCATATTTTCGCCCCCCCCCCCCCCCAAAAAAAAAATATTTTTTTACAGCCAACCATGAAAAAATAAAAGAATTTCTTCAAACAAATAGAGTCCCTTTTTGGCAAACGCTATTAACATTAGTGCCCACCCCTACCAATGTCTGGTTGACCTATTAAAAGCACAGAGGTCTCATCAGCAGTATTTAACTCACAGGAAAAGTACTACTATTCTTTACGACGGTAACATAAAGAAAACGCAGTTTTAATATATAAATCAGAAAAAAATACAAATCACTTTTACATAAACGTAATAACACAACACATATTAATATGAAACTATTGTATTTATAGTTAAACATCCCCCAAATACCCCCTTATCTTTTCTTATGGCGCTTTTCCATTGCATACCCCACGGTTTAGTTTAGTTTGGGTCGGGTCAGCTCACCTCACTTTGGCGTGGTTAGCTTTTCCATTGAGTTAAGTATCACTTTGCAGTGGGAGGGATTATAGGCGTGTCGTTATATTTACGCTGCCTACTGCTGTGACATCATACAAGTGAGAGCGTTGTTGTACATTCCCATACATTTATTTATTTCTCAGTCTGCCACAAAATTAAAATTCGCCACCACAAATATATGTTTGCACATTGCGTTTATAACTACCTCTGTCTCACATGTCTCATTCAAGTTGCATTTAAGCATATATAATGAGGACATGCACGTCGCGAATGTGCCGCCACAAACTGCAAGTCTGGAAAAAACTGTTATGGTGTCCCGGATTCTCAACCTGTGGATGTTTTTCATCGCTAAAAGGGTGTTTGGAAACTTATAGCAGAACACAGATAACAACATGTTTGCTCGAGACAGCGCAAGCTAGCAGTAAGCTAAAGCTAATATTTCCATTATAGCAATGACGCTTCTCTCAGACCAATCAGTGACCTACAGTGTTTTTGCGTCACGTTTGGTATCAGCTTGGGTCGCTTGGAACCACAACCGAGATTTTACGAAAAAAAGTATTGGGTACTACGTACTGCACCCTATGGAAAAGCTCCCAAAAGTAAGCTGACCCGACCCAAACTAAACCAAACCGTGGGGTACTATGCAATGGAAAAGCACCATTAGACTTACCTCATTATTTATTCAAATACAACAGCCAGTGACAAGTCTCCAGCAGCTTTCAATATGTTTGTTTTATTCAAATTAAAATGTGCAGTTTGTTTGTAGCATGATATATAGTAGATATAAATAATATTATATGGATGGTTATACAGTAAATTTATGGTATTATAACAGCTGCGCAGTTTTAAAATCAAATATTGGCAGTTGTGTTATCATCGTCAGCTGATTCAGCTCACAACAGAGTCTGCCATACCTTGGCTTTAGGTGAATGAATGTCACACTTGTTAACGCATTATCATATCTATACAATGTTGACATTTAAAACTTTTATCATTTGGTCGGGAGCAGCTGCATGTACTCTGCAAAATATCTCTTTAGAAAAAGCCTCCTATAGCCCTTTATTCCCTCTACGTTTGACGACATTGATAAGACACAGAATATGAAGTATGTATTTTCTGTTTGAGAAATACAAATAAGTAAAACCTTTATATCTGTTTTATATATTTTACATTGAGTGTTATGACTGCCCACCCAACATTTCTGACTGCCCCCTAGTCCAGCAAGCCTAGTACCGGGCCTGATGGTAGACATCCTTACTTCTCATTGAACGTTTTGCATTTGAGACTTTTAAAAGCTCAGAATACAAGTAATCCAAAGAGTCTGATGGGCTGAATGGAGGTTCATTTTCGGTATTGTACATGAAGATAAATGGACCGACTGTAGCAAAGACCGTATCTGTTACAGCACTGAAGGGCTCAGCTTTGATTTTTTTTTGAGCAGATGAGAGTCTTTCTGTCAATAGGAGGATGAGAGAAGCTGCAAAACACAGCAGGAATCACTCAGACAAAGGAATCAAAGTCACTTGTGTGCAATAACGCCGCACATCATGCAGCCCAGAAATTCAGCTTATGGTCCTATTTTGGGAAAGAGAGAGTGTTGGATTTCAGGGGGTCTTTATATCTTGGAGGACAAAAAACTTTATCTTTACGATATCTTAGATAAATATATGAATCTATGAATCGTCCTGTAGGGTGTGAATGTTTTCTTTAGTTGATGATTTGTTATTCATTTGAATTAAATGTAAACCATGTATTACGTTGCAATTCCTGTGCAACTCTCCCCTATTGTTTGTCCTCACCAAACCCATTTACATTCCAATTGGCACTTAATTATGGTCTCAGACTTGTGATTATATACCTTTTCTTCTCTGTATTGCACACTGTGTGTCTGTACCTCTGATATTTTTTAAATTAAAAGCCTTAATGTCTTTTTTTCACTTACAAAGACAAACACAGAAACCTATAGGTGTGACACATATAAAACCTCATTTACACAGCATGCTGATCCTAGAAAAGTCCCATAAAATTGCAAGTGTGCTTTCTGTGTGAACGCAAACACGTCCCGTAATTGATTCTGGGATTGCTACCATAAAGGATTAACATTGCTGTAACTTTTACAGAATGCGTCCTGTGTGAACAAAAGTCAGAAACAATGACGTAAGGGGCGCAATGTAGTGAGGAGGCGCGTGTCACTAGCCATGATTTCATCCACACGTTTTTATCCGAATTAAGTGATATCGAATAAAAAATGCCTTATGGAAAGCGTAAAATTTGATTAAATTTCATGAATATCATCTCAAAAGAAATACGTTCGATCTCACCGGATTTTATCTTGATGGATATATGGCTTATGAGATTAACGCTGATGGAAACGTTATTGCCGAATAAATAATGATTTGCGATTAAATTTTAGTTAATTTTATGGCTGCAACCAACCACAAAATGAAGAAGAAAAAGTTTTAGGTCATTTTCACTCTGGTGGCACACATGGCAGATGTCAACAAAGTCAGATTTAAGTGGACAAATGAGGAGACGAGATACTTTTTCAATTTAATTTACCAGAGAAATATAGCGGCTATTTTAGATAGCAAAAAAATAAGAAATGCCATAATTTATCAGGAACTCACGAAGGAAATGTCCAACAATGGTTATAACAAGACGTGGGACGTCCTCTGGAGTAAATGGAAGGCGCTCAAACAGCGATACATGTTTCAAAAAAGAGAGTTATCTCGCAGCTTTGCCGGAGGGAAAATAAAATGGATCAGATCCTCGGCCAAAGACCAATCGTAGCTTCCTTGGCTTCTAATTAGGGATGTCAAAATATGCATTTTCCCATATTCGGTGATCATTTAAATTAACGATCAATCAATCGAATAATCGTTAACAGTAAGAGTGCAATAAGCCATTACAGCAGTGACATATAGCCAATGACATAAAAGTGTGCGTAAAAATGCCAGCTTCCTCACGCAAATGAAAAGTTTTTATTTTGTCTAAATAACATGGTAGTGGGATTGTAAAATGAGTCAATGTAGTTGGTGTTTTGATAAAAATCATCAATTGAATCTCGTAATGAAATATAATGACTAATAGACACAGTAAACTCCGCCTCATAACAGGCACTCCGCACAGTCGGATGAAAGTCCATGCGTCCTTGACAAAATAAGTTTTCATTATAATTAAGTGTTATTTTTCTAGTTATTCACCTTGCTTTCTGTGTCGTTGATACATCGCTTGTTGTAATTATATCCAAGAAGCACACAAAGGGCACTTTTCCCGTCGTCACCTCAGCTTTAGACCTGCGGCGTACTTTCAGCAAAGATGCTTTTATTATGAAGATTTCAACCTTCCATTAGAAAATCCGTTTAGCGTGTAGCGCCTCAGCCAGTAATGATGATGATCAATGATATATGTTGTGGGCGTTCAGAGTGTAACGACAGTCAGTTACAGTTTACATTTAACAGTTTATTGCCAGAATGTAAGTTTTACATTTTAATCTGTTTATTAAAAACGGCTTCTGGTCTCCTTACCTGTGTAAAGCAGCGTTAGCAGCTTGCTATGCTAATCTTGCAGGCTTCCCTGAAGAGGGTCTTTGCTTTCAGTATCCTAACTGTGTTTAGATTTTCGGCATCGGAACCTCTCAGATCCACTGCGGATGCCATTTCGTTCCGTTAGCAGCCAGCCTCGTCTCGAATGAGGTTATAAAGCCCTGAGTGTTTGGCATCAAGCATCGTTGTGATCATGGCTAATTTAACTTGTTCGCGCTTGTTTAATTTTTTCACCAGCTGTGTATGTGCTTTGCGCAGGCGCCGGACACACGTGCTTGCTTTGTCGACAATCGTTAATTTTTATCGATTTAATTCTTATCGACAATTAATCGAAGATCGATTAATTGTTAACATCCCTACTTCTAATATTAACAGCTCAGGTAAGATATCACGTTATCATTCTCATTTACTTTGAGAAACGCGTTAAGCATTGATCCGTACTATCATTTCACGTTAATGCCTTCGTTGTCGTTCATCATCATAGCAATTTGTTGATAGCGTCGTTTTCTTATTATTATAGCTTGATATGTCGCTATCAGCTGGCACATAAGCACTATTATAACTTGTGAAATGGCCAATCCATTTTGTCTAGCAAAACTTTGTTTGCAAATGTTTACTTAAATGTTGTGCGATTCAGTGCGAAAATGAATAAAAACACCTTCAAATTAGAGTGCGGATCGGGCTGAATTTTTCTGTCCGAGCCCGGCCCGCGTCCGAACGGGCAGTAACCGAACCCGACCGTAACCCGACAGGCATTAAGATATTTATGTCCGAGCCCGACCCGAGCCCGAAACAGTTAATAATTGCATTGTCACAGCAACATAAACACATTTCCGCACACATGAAGACGGATGGCGATAGTTCATCTTAAAATAAAACTTTTAAGTTTATCAGCTTACCCCCAGACCATCCAAGAGGTAGGTGACTATGTTTCTTCAGTAGAACACAAATGTAGATTTTTAACTCCAACCATTTCAGTCTGTCAGTTGTATAATGGAAGTGGATGGTAACAAAATCCGATAGAGAGAAAAAACATGCACAGACAAATCCAAATTAAACCCTGCGGCTCGTGACGACACATCGATATCCTAAGACACGAAATGATCAGTTTGTGCGAAAAACCGAACATTATTTAGATCATTTTTACCTCTAATACAACATATCCACAGAGAAACGGGAGTCCCGACCCGTATACTCTCTCATGCTGTGCCACCGTTACAGTAGGCGGCAGTATGCACCTGAAGTTGTTTCGCAAGTCGCAACCTGCTATTAAACATTAGATGAATAAGAAGGTGATGTGAACGCGCGTGTTTCGTTTTAAGATGAACTATCGCTCTAAACAGGCTCATTGGCTACCTTCATATTATAATAAGCTGTTTTAAAATTCAAATGTTCAATGCCTTATTGCGCCGAGCCCAACCCGAACCCGAACATAATTTCAAAATATCTATCCGAACCCGGCCCGGCCCGTCGGGTTCGGGTCGGGTATCCATCCTCTACTTCAAATGTCTCAAATCAATTCAATATACCAATTTGATCGCAAACCAGCATGTGACGTCATTTCGCACATGTTTTTATTCGCTTAAAAGCCGTTGAATGGAAACACACTTTCACCAGCTTTATTCGCATACGTTTTTTTTTTACCGAACTTGATATAATTCGATTGACAAGTGGATGGAAACTTAGCTACTGCCACAAGAAGTTATCATTCAGCTCTTTGACACGGGGGTTTTAAATGCAGATTAACATTCACAACGATAAATGACATAACAGAATAACGCATCACGTGCTCCTTTATGATCTTATCATTAACAAAAATGCACACACGTGGTTAGGCGGTGCTTAAAAAACCCACCAAGTGCAGGATCTTTACTGAATGCACTTATGGGGTCCGGAAAATCATTGGCAGTGTGAAAGAACCAAAATCAAATGGTCCCGGACAAATCCAAGGACACATTTTGTATTTTTCATAATCTCTTTGTGAAAAGGGCTTGAAGCTGGCTTGCCATTGACTGATTACATAGCTGTCTTGTTTCGTAACAAACAATACAGCTTGATATTATAATTAGAAGGTATGCACCGAAATTTCGACTGCCGAAAGATAAAGCGTCTGAAATTATAAATAAATCAGGATTGTGTATTGTGTATAAATGTAGTATTAACAATGCTGCTAAGTTGTTGTATCACTTTACTACTGTTTTGTACATAAATTCTTAATAGTTTTCTACAAATTTACATTATTTAAAATTAAAAAGCTGTTAAGTTTGATTGTGTTGCATACTAAATGAAGATTATTTAGTATTGTTTGATTTAGTAAGATTTTATTTTTTATCCAACTTTAGTGTGTATTTTTTTTTAAAAGTGTGATTATTTTAATTCAGATTCATAAATTAATAAAAAACAATATTATTACAATCATACAAAAATAGAATATTTTTTGGTTTTCGGCCAAGTCCTTTCAGAATTTTCAGTTTCGGACCAGAATGTTTATTAGTGCATCTAATCTAATCTTTAATTACATTAAAACAATGCCAAAACCTGAACTGCAGGAGAATAAAGCATCAGTATATACATTTCACACAGATTGTGTGTGAATTTTCCCAGCACTGAATAAACCTTAAGGGGATTAAACCCGGAAAGGATGTAGACGGAGGTTATTTGCTGTTTTTAGGACACCTGTGTGGTAAATTCTGAGAAGATCTCTACTGTTGTTTGTTTACAGATGCCTCTTGCTATGTTGTGTCATCGGATGCAATGATGCGTTCTTACATTTAATGCGGTCAAATATTTGTTGGGATTACAGTATAACGCCTACTGTTTATTTATTATAGTTTTAATCCAGTGTTATGTATAAATGCACTAACGTTTGGCAACACATTCAAAACACGGTTAAGTGCATTGGCCTAAATCTGCCTTTCAGTCTGTTCTGCTTATATTTTGCACATTTTGGTCATCGCAGAAGTTATGCATCATGCAGCTTTAAAACGATTGTAAGAACATAATCTTAACTTTTTTCCTCAAACTAAGCAAATTGTGTGATATCAAGGGGCGGATTAAACACAGATTTGAGTCAATTTGATGAACGTTTTGTTTTCCGCACTGTTATCAAGCAAAAGAAAACTGAATAGGATCCCGCACTGGGAGAATTGATTCCTTTCAACAGCCATTTAGAAAATGTGTGCACCTCTGGGTCTTGTAAAAAACCTCTGTGCCTGTCTTTGTGTTTGTGATGTGAATGACTGTGTCTGTGTAGCCACACCGTTAATGAGGGCTTCGCCATCCAAAAACAGCGACTTTAGTTTGAAACTTTTGTCATCTGTCAGTGTGAAAAGCAGCTCCCCCCGACTCACATACAGTATTGGACTGTTTGGCTGTCTGCCTAGATACCATTAAACTCTGGTTATCTGAGCCCAAATGAGAGAAAGGTCCTGGAGGACAAGAGCATGGTGTTGAATGACAAAGACGCTGCGGCACTGATTGTCTGGGTGTGTATGTGTGATTCTTGGTCTCCATTTCATCATGTCATTTTATCCCTTCTGCCTGTATTCATCTTTTAGCAATATGCACTGTAACCTAAATCACAGCTAATAGTAAGTCTCACTTTATTATATACCAGTGCTTTTCAAACTTTATGATGCCCAGGACACCCTACCTTAAATATTTATCAAGTTATATTTTTATGTATAACAAATATAATTGGCTACACTTAGAGTACGGCTGCATTTTCACTTTTGCATATTGTTTTATTGCAGCTTTACAGGGAATACTGCCTTACAAATCCAAGTAAGTGAGATAAAGAGGGCTGAAACACACTAGAAAGATAAAAAGCAAATGCAGTATAAACAAGTTTGGAATGTAGAGATAAATTTTTATCCAAATTAATTCACGTCTGAGGTTGTATCACCCACAGTGGGAAACAGCAGAGTACATAATAATAAAATAATAGTGCAAAATAATCTTAAAGTCCTGTTGTGAGTTGGCCTAAGAAGGGAATTGTTGAAAACTCTTGTAAAAAGCAACAGTTTTTAAGAGAAGTAAAGAAAACATAAGCATAATGTATAGTAGTGTTGGGCGATATGCCCCATTTTGAGATCGTCCTATCGTCAGCCTGTATCGGGGTTGGGGCTATAGTTTACTAATTTATTTTTTTGTTCATTTTTTACTTATTGATGACAAGTCACTTGATTGATGGACAAAAAAGAAGCAAGGGCAACACTGTCATGACCACAACCTTCTTAAAACTATTAATCCGAGGACGGAAATCCCAGGCGCTCTAAAATTAGCTGGTTTTAACCCTCTGCGCGCTAACAACCTCTCTATTACAAGGAAATGTCAGAGCCGCGTGTATTACAAGCTCATGTGCGAGGAAGAGTCAGAATCATGCGTATTACAGAATGAGTCCATGCCGCGCACATTCAGGTCCAAGCGATGTCCAAGACGCGCGCATTAAGTCCAAGTGCGTTTGAGAAGGAATCCGCGCAATTTCGCGTAATGTGAAACCCACAAACCCTCTCACGCGAGGAAAAGCACGCAATACGCATGTTAATGTGAAACTATGATGATGATATTAATAATACAACCCATTCTCACTCCCCAAGGCGTCAAAATCTGAAGCATGTTCAAACGCCTTCAGCGTCAGTATGAAGAAGCGAAGGGTGCCCCTATGCGTCACTATATCGACGAAATGGGAACTCCGTTGCTTTCATGCTAATCCCCCAGCGTCGGACACAGACGAAAGGGAACCCCGGAAGGTGATGCCGTCGCGTTGTGCGGCGATCGGCGGGATCGTGCCGCTTCTGGACGGTGGCTACTCAATTTTTGTTCCAAATTTTTTACCATTGTCGGTTGGGGTTGGGGTTAGAACCACTTTCTGTTACATAAAATTACATCCTAACCCAAACCCAACTCTAACCCTAACCCCAAGCGACAATGGTTTAAAAATCAGAAGACAAAAAGTATAAACCAATACAGACATCCTAACCCGAACTCTAACCCCAACCCCAAGCAACAGTGGCTTAAAAATAAGAAGACAAAAAGTATAAACAAACTGACATCCAAACCCCAAATCTAACCCCAACCTCAAGCGACAATGGTTTAAAAATTGGAAAAAAAATTGAGTAGCCACCGTCCAGAAGCGGCATGATCCCGCCGACCGTCGCACAACGTGACGGCATCACCTTCCGGGATTCCCTTTCGTCTATATCCGGCGCTGAGGGATTAGCATGAAAGCAACGGAGTTCCCATTTCGACGATATAGTGACGCATAGGGGCACCCTTCGCGTCTTCATACTGACGCTGAAGGCATTTGAACATGCTTCAGATTTTGACGCCTTGGGAAGTGAGAATGTGTTGAATAATAATAACCATCGCAACTATCATCATGAAAGCATGCTATTGGCGATATGTCTGACAATCGTCGTTACCCGATCATTTATTGGCACAACCCTAATGTATAGATAATGTTTATTTCGATTTTTGTCATATTTTGTGTTTGTCTTTTGTAAAACGTCCTAAAAAATATATATCCACAGGTACATCAGAAGGTTTTTGCTACATTGCGTAAAACTCATAGACTGTAAAAATATGTCCGTGACATCACCTATAGGTTTGTAAAGAGCTTTTTTGAGGCCAATAGTTGGCGGAGCCTCCCGTCGCCATCTTGGCTGCGCGACACCGCGATAATCGAAAATGTGTGAAGCTGAGATGGGTGGGTGATGAAACCATGGCCGCCATTAATCGACAGTAGTGACAGCAGGGGCTGTTCAACCATCACTCAAGTGGCCACGCCCTTAATTATGCAGAACTTAACATTACATGTTAAGTCAACGCAAAGACGCGATTTGGCATCCTGCGGCACGGTACACGCAGCACGGATGGCGTGTTACGTGCGAATTGAGCGTGGCCGTGGGAAACGCACGAGTTAAAAAATCTGAACTTCAGCGGATATCCGCGCCGCGTTAACCAATCAGGACCTTGCTGTAGTAGTGACGTAATTACAGAAAGCGAGCGAAGTCTCATCAGAGTCGCAGAAGCCCCTCCCATGACGCAAATTTCTGCGTGAATGACTAGAATTAATGAAGCAAGTAAACTCAAATGTTCAAGCGTCCAACTACGTGCAAATAGCGCGTTTTTGCCACCTCTACCGCGGCTGGTGTGAACGCACCATAAGGCTTAATATAATTTAAACAAATGAATTACAAAAAAATTCATCCCCCTTTTAGTTGTCATGAAGGGAAAATTTGCTATATAGACCAAAATCACTTTTTGTGCTAGGCTGTAAACATATTATTTCCTACTGTAAAGTTGGGCATTTTAACATAGAGGTCTTTGGAAATTCAATCCCTTTTCGAGTAAGCCTCTAGTGGCCAGTCGATGAGTTGCAGTTTAAGGGGCTGGACACACCAAAACTTTTAAACGCGGCTGAAAACGCCTTGGGGACGCCGAATGCCAGCTGTTTTTCAGCTGAGTGCCAGCTTTCCTCAGCTAAGCGCTTTAGTAGCGCTGATACGTCATCTGTGAGACGGTTGGTTGCTGTGATACTTGTCCCGCCCCACCTCCACTGTGATTGGACCACCGCGTGAGAACTGACATTGACGAGCGGAGCTTTTCTTCCAGAGTTGAACATTTCTTAACTCTCGGCGCTCAGCGCTGAGCGCGAAAAAACCCCCGGGCGCCGGTTTTCAGCGCGGAAGAAAACCGCTAGCTGCTGGCTTATTTGAAAAACGCGGAGCTTCCATTGAAAACAATTGAAAACATGCGCCGGCCGCGGGCGTAAAAGCGTTGGTGTGCACGCCCCCTAAGTCACTTCCGTATTGGCTTCATCAAAGAGAATGGAAGGTTGCCCCTTGGTAAAACTACATTTCCTACACATCTGTGTTACGATCATGTCTCTCACATTTCACTCGCTTTATTCTAAGATTTATAAGTCAATGTTTCATTTATTTAGCAAGTAACTGTGTAGTAGTTCAGTGTTTGCTCTACTTATATGCAAGAAATTGAATGCTGAAGAAATTAACAAAATATATACCCCAGCTGCCACTGGAGCGGTACCCTTTACATATAAGAAACCATATTAGTACCTCAAAGGTAGATATTGGTACAAAATGTATACATATCTGTATCTAATATGTCACCTAATGGTACATATTAGGACCTTTTTAAAGGGAACTGCCCCAGTGACAGCTGAGGTACATATTTTGACCATTTCTTTTAACAGTGTACACAGTTTAAAGTTCTTAAATATTATGAACAAACCCCAGCCTTTGATCTTTTCCATAACTTGTAATATTGACCAGCTAACTGTACATTATCCCTTTAATATTCACATTAATATTCAACTTTTTCCATGCGAATAGAAATCAGACTGCAGGAGTCAATTGTTCAGTTTCTTTTAAATAACTCGTCTCGCTCCCGCTCTGTTGAAAGGCAATTACATTGTCATCAGAAAGCTAATTTTCTGATTCATACTCTTCTCAGAACGCTGAATGAGTTTATTAGTGATGTCAGAGACATAAAAGTGAGACGGTGGGTTGATCGTTGTCGTATAATCACCTGCAGAGTTTCTCTGCTCACGTAGCATGAGAAACAATACAAACCACATCACACCTGCTAACTTGTATCAGCGCGCGCGAGAGAGAGAGATTGGAGTTGGTTATGTTGGTGATAATAGGGAACCACTTTTCCTCTCTATAGCTATTTAGACAGAGCTATTACTGTAATGCACCACCCAATGGGGAATAAAAGAGAAGCAATTTCTCTATAGCTTTATCTCGCTCCTCTCTTCTCTTGAATAATAAAACAGTTCAGCTGGCGTCTCTCTAACTAGGTTTGGGAGTTCAGCCTTGGTCTTACCTTATTACCACCCACCGAATATTCAACCCACTCGAACAGTACAGTGAGTTAAAAGTTACACAATTATATGACTTACTGTATAAACCACAGACTTCTAGCTGTAGATAAGCTCGATCAAGTTTTAGGCCAGCAACTTTATAGCGTTCTTACCTTTGAGCAGTTTTATGAACAGCAATATAAAAAGTGCTCGTCTAGACAAACATGTTAGTACAGCAGTAGTCCCCTATAGCAGTGGTTTTCAAACTGGTGGCCGAGGCCCCCAGGGGGGGCACAAGATGGTGCCAGGGGGCCCTAGTTTTATGACATTTTATGAAATACATTAATTTATCATGAATTCTGTGTTTAAACCTAAAAAAATAAGGATACTAACCAAAAGCACTACTTTTTTGTATAATTTCATGTTTTTTTATTAAAATGAAATAACACCACTTACGAAAATGAAGCATGGTTTTACTACAGTTATACCACGGGTCTGTTGAATGCTGTATTCTGATTGGTTGAGAAATATTAAGAGGAATAATTGACTTCGGTCCTTTAAATTATTTGAAAATAATGCACACCCGCAGTGTAACGGCGTTGTGCCGCATTACCATCTTGTGGGTGCATTATTTTTTTATAATTCAATGTAATTATTCCTTATTTAACTCTTTCCCCGCCAGCGTTTTTTTTTTTTTAAAGTTGCCAGCCATTGCCAGCATTTTTTATGATTTTCACAAAAGTTTAATGCCAGAAAATTTTGTTATTTAAATCAGGGCTCGACATTAAGGCTTGTCCGCTTGTCCGGATTTTATGTGTCACCAGAGTAACTGCTGGCCCCTGCCTGGCCACCCCTATTAAAAATCCCTTGCTCCGCCACTGATTAGCAAAACACAAAAAATACATTATATTATAAATCTTTACCCGGACAAGTGACTTTTGTTCATGGACAAGTGAAACATAAATTTACTTGTCCGAAGGACAAGTTGCTCAAAAAGTTAATGTCAAGCCCTGTAAATATATAAACATACAATATATAAAATGAAACAACATACCCTCTGCTTTTAAAACGTTTCATCCTATCTTCATTTGTTGTCTTTTTACCATCGTAGTTCCTTCAAAAATATCAAATGAGCAGAAAACAGAATTTTTATAAAGGACTTTTGTTGGAGATCAGATTTAGATCTATGTTCATAACATACACAGAGTTTGAACTGTTTTTGGCCTCAGTATACGCTTCTGTGTTTTATAAATTGGGTTAGAGCGCCACCTGGTGGATAATAACGGAAATATGGAGCAATAAAAACTTGTTATTGGTAGGGTAGCATTTTCCCGTAATTGACGAGATAACTCATCAATTGACGGGATAACTCGTCCATGGCGGAGAAAGAGATCAAATCAAAAACATGGTTACTGTAGTAAAACCATGGTTACCTAAAATGGACTTAAAAGAGCTCCCCGCTCCAGGCAAAGTCATGCAGCACTTCAAGCCGCCTCCTCCCAGCGTTCATCGATCTTAAAAACGCCCCCCATTCATATTGAGAGGCAAACACAGTATAGCTTTGTTCGTCTTTGAACTGTTTTTGGCCTTAGTAGACGCTTCAGGGTTTTATAAGTTGGGTAAGAGCGCCACCTGGTGGATAATAGCGGAAATATGGATTGCTGTAAAAACTTGATATTGGTAAGGTAGCCTTATTCCCTTAATTGAGATAACTCATCAGTTGACGGGATAACTCGTCAATAGCGGAGAAAGAAATCAATTCAAAAACATGATTCCTGTAGTAAAACCATGGTTACCACAAAAAAAAACATAGTTCATTCTTGGTTACTGTACTAAAACCATGGTTTTGCTTACAGTAATCAATACACCAAAAAACCATGGTTGCTACACTTTTACCACAAAAAACACGGTTAATTTTCATAAAGGTTATTGTATAAAGCCTTTTGTAAACACAACATGACTTTCAGGTGGACCGATAAGAACCAGTACATGGTCGGCACTGGTGTTAAACATATTAACACACTCTTTATTCACATCCAGTCAGATTCTGTCCTGCAGATACAGTGTAAGCAAGCACATTTGGTGATAAGCAGCGCATCCATAATTAATGAGAATAAATGGCCTAGGCTGCTGTACCTCGAATTGATGTTTGACTGCCTTTCTTTCACTTCATGCAGGTTTTGCTGCTGTATAGAAAGCAGGGGCGTAGCCAGAATTACATTTTTGGGGGGTCCTATCTTAAAATGAGGGGGCAACTCATATATATAAGATATCATAAGATGTAGATGGCACATTGTCACCGAATATTAATTAACTCTCATGCGAAGATAAAAGTGTAAGTAACGCGTGACATGAGCTAATCCAATCAAGTTTGAAAATAGTTGCATTTTACAGCGCAGCATTCTGATTGGTCAATCTATCAATCAGACTAAGAAATCAACATTTTCTTATTTTATTTTAAGCAATTGGAAATCTGAGGGGGCCAGACATGTAAATGAGGGGGCCAAGGCCCACCCAGGCCTCCTTGTGGCTACGCCCCTGATAGAAAGGGACAGAGTATCATCGTGCTGTAACAGTAAATCCAAAAAAACATGAACACAGCATGAAAATGGCTTGGTCATCTAAAATGTTTTGTCATTATTGTGCATTTGGCAGTTTGTGGCTGTTTTTTGCTTTTTTGTTAGCGTTTGAGTTTAAAGGACACATATTGTGCAAAACCCACTTTTAAGGTGTTTGGACATAAATGTGTGTTGGCAGTCTGTGCACACAACAACCCTACAATGAAAAAAATCCACCCACCCCTTCTTTTTAAATTCACATTAAACCAAAGCAGTCTCATTAGACATGCTTAGACATCACTGACATCACACTGATAAAGCCCCGCCCATGGCCATTGACTGATTGGTTTATTTTACCCTAAAGCTTTTCTAAATGTGTTTGTTAGCACATTGCAGCACTAATGCTGATAAATATACTATTGTCTCAGACTGTATTCACAGGAATCAGATCTTTATTTACTGAAAGCGCTCACTGTGTGTTGGTAAGGGAGTGAGGAGCTGTAGCTCATATGCATTTAAAGGTACAGACATGAAAACAGCGCCCAAATAAGGACATTTTGAACATGCTGTTACAAATGATCTGTGGGTTCATTCTGCACAATTGAGACTTGAGATATTACATATTGTAAAACTGGGCATATTAAGAAAGTCATCTTTAAACACTTCCAAGCACAAGGATTTCAGCTCTTATTAGCGCCTAATATTATGTGGCAGCACTTCATTTGGCAGCAAACCGTGCCTAACATCTGATCCTGTCAGACATGAGAAATAAACACAGGCAGCTACAGTGTGTTGATACTCAATAATCCTGTGATACGGGGGCAGGACAGATTAACAGTGTTCATGCACCAGGCCGAGGTGTTTTTTATCAGTTGGTCCAAGTAATTTTTCTGACTGATTCCACTTTGAGAGTTGCAGTTATGTTCTATAAATAAAATATCGTCTCGTGAGCCAGACTTTAGTGTCAGCATAAACCGCAATATCAATACTGGCATATTGTAGCTTATTCAGCAGAAAAATGTGTAGGCTTGTTTAAATAACGACACAGATTTTGTTCTGCAGACGACACCAAAGAAATGAAACCTCTTTGACTTCATGTTCAAAGTTTTCTCACTTCAGAGATAATAAGATTTGAATATTTTAAAGAAATCTTGAATAAATGCAGCGGTATAAAGCATGACTGGAGATCCTTGGTCATGTTCGAGAGTGAGAGGGTTAATGAAACCCACTTTAAACTCATAGACTGTAAAATATATAGATGTAGTGCTGTGACATCACCTGTAGGTTTGTGAGCATTTGCCATCGTCATCTTTGCAGGGCAGATAACTGTAAATGAGCAAAGAGGTAAGACATTGGTAGAGCTGAGGTGCCTGGTTGCCTAGCTCAGAGGTCCCCAACCACCAGGTCGCGATCCAGTACCGGGTCGTGGACAAGTTGCCACCGGATCGCAAGAATGTCCTGAAAAAAATTGTATAACAGCTATGTAATAGCTTAATTGGGTATTTTGTACTTTAAGAGCCAACTTGAAATAACATAAATCATTTCCACTTTTGTACAGAGCCGCACTTTCTCTTTTTCGTGATCTCTCTTTATCTCTACCAGCGCAGCGGCATTCACATTGCTGTCAGAGTTTGAGCATACAGTACTTCTAAAACACAATCAATCAAAGTATTGCAGAGGTATGAATTAATGAATCATTTGCAAATATACGTCGCAAATCATGTAAATACATGGAGACGTTCAACTGTGTGACATTGCAAATGACTGAAAAGTAATTATTTTATTCTTCTGTAAAACAACTTCAGAATTATTCAGCGATCGTGGCACCATGATCAAAATAAACTCTTTTACTGCAGTAATAATATTTTAACGGCTACACTTTTAATGTAGGTTTGAAAGGAAGCTAAACCGTTCTGTGTCAGTCATCATTAAAAGCATATGGTTAATGGGAGTGTCCATGCTTCCGCCCCAAGCCGCAATTCTTCTGGCATCTCTCCTCCTTCACTGCATTTTTCTTCCGTTCTGTTACTTGAACTTGGGGCTTGAGCCCGACCAAGATTCGAGCTGCTTTCAAAAACAGCAAGCCAAGTTTGTTTAACGTTAATTATTAAGAATAAATGGGCAGGCAAACTAAAACAATAAAAGTAAAAAAACTATCTGCCAAAATATGGTTTTACCCGTCTATAGAAAATATACTATAAATTAAGCTATTGTTAATTTTTCTAATGCGTGGTTGTTTGATCTTTACTTTCATTTAAAACGTTATACATTTCGCAAAGGATGATTTTCAGCACTTTGTTTGAACAGCAACTCAGCTACCCCCCCCCAAACCTCAACCCCCGGTCCGCAATTTTTTTTAAAAGCTGAAACCAGTCCGCGGTGTAAAAAAGGTTAGGGACCCCTGGCCTAGCTCGATGGTAGTTACAGCAGCGTCAGTTCACCTGTCACTCAAGTGGTCACGCCCTTAATTATGCAGAACTTTAAGGCTTAATATAATTTAAACGTATGAGTTACACCCCCCCCCCCCCCCATGAAGGGCAAAATTAGCTATAAAGACCAAAAACACTTTTGTACCAGGCTGTAACATATTTATTTCTGCTGTAAAGTTGGGCATTTTAACATGGGGGATACTATCGGATTGACTCCCTTTTGAAGTGTGTCTCTAGTGGCCAGTCGATGAATTGCAGTTTTATTCACTTCAGTGTTGGCTTTGCGAGAGAGACCGGAAGGTTGCCCCCTGGTTAGACTCCAGTAATATTAAAGGGACACTCCACTTTTTAAGAAAATATTCTCATTTTCCAGCTCCCCTAGAGGTAAATATTTGATTTTTACAGTTTTGGAATGCATTCAGCCGATCTCCGGGTCCGGCGCCACCACTTCTAGCATAGCTTAGCAGAATCCATTGAATCCGATTAGACCACCAGCATCACGCTTAAAAATGACTCAAGTGTTTCGATATTTTTCCTATTTAGAACTTGACTCTTCTGTAGTTACATCGTGTACGAAGACCGACGGAAAACCAAAAGTTGCACTTTTCTAGACAGATATGATTAGGAACTATACTCTCATTCTGGCGTAATAATCAAGGACTTTGCTGCCGTAACATGGTTGCAGGGGACTATTTTCAGGCACTGCGAATATCATTGCGCCTCCTGAAGCCATGTTGCGGCAGCAAAGTCCTTGATTATTACGCCAGAATGAGAGTATAGTTCCTAACCATATCTGCCTAGAAAATCGCAACTTTTAACTTTTCGTCGATGTAACAGGATGTAACTACAGAAGAGTCAAGTTTAAATAGGAAAAATATCGAAACTCTTGATTTTTGAGCACAATGCTAATGGTCTAATCAGATTCAATTGATTGTGCTAAGCTATGCTAAAAGTGGTACTGCCAGACTCAGAGATCAGCTAAATGGATTCCACAAAGGTAAAAATCAAATGTTTAACTTTAGAGGAGCTGGAAAATGAAAATATTTTCAAAAAAGGTGGAGTGTCCTTTTAATAGATTTGATAAAAATTTGGGATTTTCGATTACTTAAAATGACATCTACCAAAACAAATAGATACCAATAATTTAGCTTTTTACTTCAAATTATGATGTCATGAAATCCTAAAAGTGCAGAGCGTACAAACTCCAATTATTTTGTCATTGTGACCCAATTCAATATAATCACACATTATTATTAACTATGATGTAATTTGCCTTGATCATTGGCTGCTTTTAAACAAACAACCCATTGGTAGTGGGAAAAATGCTGCCGATTATAAGCCAATATACTGGTGCATCCTTTAATAAAAAATTCTAATTTTAATAAAAATTATTTTAACTTTTATTTTAAAGTGTATTGTGTTTAAAATGTCATCATACAAATTCACAAAGGTCTGTGCTATTTTCAAACACTTTCTCAAATATTTCACAAATTCCAAGGTCCTTTCATTCAGACTCTTAATAGTCTATTATGCAGTGTTTAACATGATGTATTCTTGCTAACATGTAACTGCGTGAGTTATGTTTGTGCCGGACAGCTCTTGGAGCGAGAGAAAACACAGATGCTTTGACTTAAAAGAGCTCCCGCTCCAGGCAAAATCATGCAGCGCTCCACGCCGCCTCCTCCCAGCGTTCACTGACCTTAGAAACGCCCCGCATTCATACTGAGAGGCAAACACAGTTCAGCTTTGTCCGTCTACAAATACCCATTTTAATCAAATCCTAATCTATGGTCGGAGTCTCTAAATTGCTTGTAAGCTCCAATTTAAAGTTTTTATGATTGAATCATGAAATTGTAATGAAGCATTTGTACGCCAGAGGATTGAAGCTCATCTTGTCATGCACTAGACATCTTTTGCATCGTGTATGAGAGATGTACGAAACTTTGTTGACGAAACTGTTTTTCAAGATAAAGTTCACACATATATGTACATTTGTGTTACTGTCGAAATTAAGTAAGGGACTCAAGGTGGGCATCATTTTTGGAGTAAAAACAAGAAAACTGGGATACAGGAATGATGATGTCTTGATTGTCAGAAAGAGTGACATTGAGTGACACACCGTGCTTTATGATTGACAGGTGATTGACAGTGCTCACATACTCTGTTATCTATGTTTCGGTAAGGTAAAGTGAGGGCAGAAACCAAGGGAGCCAGATTGCTCTGCCTCTACAACACACATGAAAGTCAACATATAAATATTGCAGGAACCCAGCATGCTAGAAGAGTGCAGTGTGGCTATGAATCTATGATGCCTGATCCAGGGTCAGAGGTGAACAGACAAAGTTGCATCAGATGAACCAGTCATGTCATGTGGGCTCTCTGGGCGATGCAAATCTTTGGACATGATCATACTGAAGTACAAACAAACCATTGTGCACCTTTTATACACTAGTTGACTATAGGGGCATTTTTCCCAGATACATCCTGGCCATGATTACGGACCATCTTCCGGAAGTCGCATTTGTTGACCGTGTACGTCATTTAAGTTATAAAATTACCATTTCTTTCAATATAGTTTCATGAAACGCAACGGTTGTTTTCTGAAATAGACCCTAAAAATAAAAAACCTCAACGATGTATGCGCCTGAAATCCTTACCAGTCAGTGGGTAGTCATACGGTGGGCAAAGACCCAAACTAATCCACAAGATTGTGCTACCATTGCACAAAAAATTTATTAGACCATCAGTCTTTTTGTCTCAAAGATCATCCAGCATTATGAAATGTTTAAGACAACTACGTTTTTTACCTGAAACCAGTTTTTTAAGCGTTTGGCTGTTCGTTTGCACGACAAACATTCGAAAATTGGTTCCAAAGTGCAATTTTTAGAGAATGCCGTCTTTATCCTTTTCAGGTAAATGGAAAAAATGCAAATCTGTGAAAGCGATGATGTCAAGCGCATACGTGTTTCGCATTCAGTCTACAGGCATGCGCATTTTCACGAACACACACAACAATGGAGGAGTACATGATTGCGTTTGTGTTGCTAAAAAGTTGAAGTAACAAACCAGCCTCATCATCCGTCCATTCAAAACTGCCAGCTGCTTCCCATACAGCAAAAAAAATCAAATAAACATTTTAATTTATTTCAAAATATACAAAAAATGCACAAAGAATATATGTGCTGTAATATATTTTGAAATATGTTTTTTCACTTATTTATTTGTTGGACATATTTTTGTATATTTTAAAATATATTTTAAAAATAAATATATATTAAAGCATTTATATTCACATTGCATTGGGAGAAAAACTTAAACTGTAAACATAACTGGTTTGAAAAGGTTAAAATTAAGTATATTTTCAACTGCAAAAATATACGTATAATTTTATATTTTATTATACAATAACTATATTTTATACAAACTTATATATTTTGGCCAGGAAAAATATATTTTTGCCGTATGGCTTGTAAAATTAGAAACATATTTATTAGCATATATTTATTTAAAAAATAATTTCCGCAAGCTATTTCTACGCCACTTCCTTTGGCAGTGTAAGTGACATTGCCACTCACTGGCCTGGCATTGCCACCCACTTGCCTGGCATGTATTATACTAGTCTGGCTCCGCCCTCCTACGTGCTTCTGCTTAATTTTCATTTAGCTTCAGAACAATGTCTGGGACTGCTGTGTAGAGTTTCGTTTTCTCCGGCAAAAATCTGCAGGTCCAATCAGCGAACAGCGGGGAGTGGCTAAGAACGCAGACATTGAGGTCGTGCGCCAGACTGAGTGACATACGTCACGACCAAACGTTAGCGATTGGTTATGGCAGATTCAGAGTGACTCTTGGCAGATCCAATAGTTTTAAACTTCAACAGAGGACACTCCTTAACGGTAGTAACGCTTTGCAATGGAGCATGGCCAGACTCTCTGTACAAATGAAATGAATGTACGAGAGTCTGGTTGCACAAGGCTAGTATTATACAGCATTTTTAGTAATTTTCGCGTTGCCATGTAAACGCGGATCTTTTTGACAACGTTGTCGTGTGCATATGAAATTTTTCACAAATGTAAAAGAAAAACTTTAACGTTTTCAGAACAATCGTTGTCGTGTAAAGTAGCCTTAATGTGAACTCTTTCCTGTTCGGTATTCTCTCCGTTTTAAACTGTAGTGATGAATGAAAGTCAAACTGTATTCATCAGAAATAAATCACATTCAACTATTAAAAAGCACAGATTTCATTGCTAAAAACAACGTTATTTTGTGTATTTAGTGTAAAACAATGTGTTTATGGTTAAAAAAACATATTATTTTCCACATACTGTACATTTTTCCAGATTTCACTCTCTTCCTGAAATGCACAAATTTGAAAAGCGCTGTGTCCCTGATGGGCCAGCTAATCTGTACGTAGTGATTGGCCTGAATACCTCTGACATCAGCAGGAAATGTGACGCTCCTTACCATGTTTAAAAGATTTGGTTGCTAACAGGAGTTAACTTACAGGCTGTGAGTCCGAATTGGGAGGAATTATGATAATGTCGGTTTTATCTACATCACCAATCCCAGGAAGTAAACTATTGCTTACAATTTGTGTGTTTGTTGTAGTCCAAGAAAAGAGATTAACGTTGGAGACGATAACTCGCGTCATCTTTTACTTTGGGGTTTGTACCTTTTGCATTTCATTAACATGTACTAATACACACTTACACACCAAAGGAAATTTTAAAAACATGAATCGGACAATGGGTGCTCTTTAAAGCCTATTTTTCTTTTAAGCACTGTAAGTATATAACTGTTATTGGGCATCTGAATAAAAAACAATAACGTGCTTTACAGTTTTTTCTGCCTTTCTTGTGGAACGGTAAATTGCTGACATCAGTTCTGTGAAGCAAGTGAAAAGACAGCGAGAGAATTAAAGGAAAAGAAAATGACCTGCTCCCTTAGACTCATTCACGCATACAGCACCAACAAAACCTCCTGCCAAAAAATATGAAGACATTGTCCCCAGAGAGGGCAGCGGTTTGCATTATGCATCCATAGTCGGAGACAGAAGTAAACAAAGCAGTCGGTGAGCGGTATGATATATCTGTTCCTCCCCGCGGCGCGCTGGATGGCCAGAATCTTTAATTACGCTGTTGTCAGCTCTCTCTTCCTCTACAGACGTGTTTTCGACAGGGGACCGGGCCGGTTGGGGAGCTCAATTTGTTTGGGTTTCTGTGGCTCATATTCTGTCAGAGCATTTCATTATGCTTTTGATACATCCGCTGAGATGAAGCTCTAATGTCTTATACACACTTTATTCTTTTCTCAGGTACAGCCAGCAGCTGAAGACCTTAAGCAACAGGGAAAATACAATTCCCTCTTATTACCCATATTTATTGTTTTGACGCCATGCCGGACATGACCCAGTGCGCATTATTGGGACCATGTAGGAGATCTGGCTGAAGACACTGTTAAAAAATGCTTATAGCAAGGACGGTTTTATTGCTCTTTCATAACTCTGGAGACTTAAAAGGAAAAGTTTACTCAATCGTATTTGGTTTTAACTTTTAGTTTATTTATTTTCAAAAACACAAAAGCAGATCTTGGAGTCTGAGTGAATGTTTTTGTTTCATTTGCATATTTATAATTGGTAACATGCAACATAAAAAATACTGTGGCATTGGAGATCAAATAAGATTTTAGGCTTTAAAGAAGGAAAATAATATGTGTAAGCGAAGGAAAGGCATTCATGTGGTATAGCTTAATCAGTAGAGTATTGCATACAGTAAGCATCGTAAAGCTCATGGGTTTGATTCCCAAGGAACACGCATACGGAAATGCAAGTTGCTTTTGAAAAAAGCGTCTACCAAGTGCATCAATTAAAAAGTAACTTCATCTCCAATATCCCTTATAAGAAATAAAACAGGAATCATAATACATCCGGTGATACGGGCATGCAATATAGAGCTATAAGGTACTGTAAATGTGGATAGCGTATCGTGATGAAGTGAAACTAAAGGGTTAATAAACACAAACTGAAGCAGATGTTGTAGAACGTCTGGCGAACGATGATAGATGATAAACTGATTATTTCCCACTATTAATTGCATTATCTTAAAGGAGTGTAACTACTGTAGCATGTAAATAATGCACATAATAAAGTGAGCAGAGCGCTCAACAATTATATCTAATCAACATGCACGTGCAACCTAGCTAGCAGGTTGCTCAAACAACAAAATCACCAGCTAACTTACTTTAAATTTGTCTAAACTAAGACTAATACAATAACAGGCTTAAATAACCTCGAAACATAAGTCCACTTAGAGTTCTCACGGACACGCGATTTATCAACTGGCTATCCTCCAGACAGTGACGGGCCACGTTTTTCTCTCATTTTCAGCCGTGTGGCGCACGTGCCCGCTCGCCATTTCGGTATTCTCCAAGATTCACTTGACGACCTTTTGAGCAGCAAAATGTTTTTTTTTTTGGGACGACCTAGTTAAGGCGGTAGGGTTTCCTAGCTTAGGCGGGCCGCCTGAACTGCAAAGTGCTGCGGGAAACCATGAATTCATGAAATCTCTGACTTTTGTGTGAATGCCCTACTGAAAAATCCAGCAAAGACGAGCATAAGCTGGTTGCTTGTTTTAGCCGGTTTAAGGTGGCAGTAGCTGGTCTAAGCTGGTCCTCCCAGCTTGGCAAAGCTGGTCACAGCTTAAAAAGTGACCAAAACACAGCTAGACCAGCTTGCTACTGCACCAATATCAGCTAAAACCAAGCTGGGATACCAGCTAAAACCAGCTCACCAGAGATATCTGAGATTTGTCTTTTTTCTTTGCTGTGTGTGTGTTTTAATGTCTCTCTCTTTTTCTCTCTCTCTCCTTCCCCCAGGCATGCCCAGTTTCATTAAGACTCCCGAAGATCAGACAGGTATCTCCGGAGGGGTGGCGTCTTTTGTGTGCCAGGCGGTCGGGGAACCCAAGCCACGCATCACCTGGATGAAAAAGGGCAAGAAAGTCAGCTCGCAACGCTTTGAGGTGTGTGTGCATGAGAGATGAAGAGATCCTCATGCTTTGTACCTGTGCCAGCTGTCCTGTGTTAACATGAACATGATATCAAAGTGCTTGCCTTTATTCTCACCTATAACTGAGCTTTCAGGCGTCTCGCGGTAATTCAGGCTCACTCTTTGATTAAGATCACGCAGGGGTTTTATCTTTAATCGTGTCTTGCTGTGAGATGTCAAGCGTTTGCTTGTGTTTCATACAGTACAGCCGTGTTGAGATCTGTCGATTGACTGAAGTACATATTGTGCTCAGAAGGTTGTTGTGGCCTCTGTTTGGCTCGAGTCAGTGAGATGTGACGTTTCTAAAGGTGTGAGCGTTTGACTAAAGTTATCCTGCCATCACTTCAGTTTTTGCCTCTGTTGGCAATTTCAGCATTGACGCAGGTGGCGAGTGTGAATCGATCTCTTTGATGGGACGGTCTGATGTGTTAGCCCGGACCTGCTGTGGTCATTTTAGGGTGAGCGAATCTTGGACGGTTATCAGTCCTGCTGGTCTGTTCAAACCTTTTATGCATTCAGCACACTGTGCACAGGCTCATAATGTGACCTTGGACCACAAAAAATGTGAACACATTTATAATTGAGATTTATACATCATTTGAACGCTGAATAAATAAGCTTTACATTGATGTAGGTTTGTTAAAATAGGACAATATTTGGCCAAGATACGACTATTTGAAAATATGAAAACTGACGATGCAAAAAGTCAATTTTACAAAATTACTGTATGGGACATGATCTTTATTTAATATCCTAATGATTTTTGGCATGCAAAAATCAATCATGTTGACCCATTTGGTGACTGATCCAGGGTCAGTTATATGCTGAATGGTGTTTTGCACTATATATCTTTATGCTCAAATAATGCTGTATATAATCAAATTTATGTACAACACAGACATTAAATTAATATTTAGCTTAAAATTCACTGAAGAAATGAATAGTTGAATAGTCAGTATATTAATAACAGATGTGTTGCTTGTTGTGATGTCACAACAAAGGGAACATTACCATACTACTGTATGTCTACATTTGCACACATACCACGTTAAAATTCAGCACCTCGGGCGATGGGAAACCCGAAGCTTTTTGAAGCTTCGACAAATTGATTCAGTTTTTTGAATCGTTAGAAACACACACGCTGGTTATACCTGCAGGTCAAAATATTGTAAAAGCAACAAGATCTGTCCAAACCAGAGGCGATTCTAGGGTTAGAGCTTTAGGGGTGCTGAGCACCCAATGAGCACCGCTGCCACCACCCACTGTCACGACTGGGAACAAGAATCAGGACGCACTCGCAGGGTTCACATGAAATAAATAACATTTAATATAAAACGAACAGAAATAAAACACGAGGAGTAAAACAGCAACACAGGAACATCCAATACAGGGAACAACAGGAACAGACGTGGAACGATGACAATGACAATGATCCGGCGACAGGTGAGAAACAGACAGCAGTATAAATACACAGCACTAAACACAGAACAGGTGTGATGAATCAGTTCGTGAATTGTCCAGGTGACGTAATCGGAGACACAAACAAAACATGACACGGATCACCGTGACATGACCCCTCTCTCTACGAGTGGCTACCAGACACTCACATGAACAAAACAAACACAAAAGTCCGGTAGCAAGAGTCCAAGGGAGGGGTGGAGGGCTTGAGGACCCTGGCGATGCCGGCAGCCGCCGGGACGAAACCAACAGGACGGTGGGCCGGACTGCGCCAGGAGAACCGGAGCGATCGCTCCGAGAACCGAGGCAGACGAATTACCCCCCTCCTGGGAATCGCCGACGATCCGATGCCCCCCGGAAGTCATCTCCCGTCCCCTCGCGGAAATGGGGACCCTCACTTCGGTAGCCACCCCGGGGAAATGATCGGGCGTGGTCCGTTCCGGATCCCCCTACGAGCGGACCGTCGACGACGACGACTCAACCGTTGGGGGACCGCCTGGGCCGATCCTCCTCCCGCAGGCCCGCAGGAGCGAGCGATCGCTCACGGTGGTCCCCAAGAGACATCGGGGCTGGTGGAAAATGAACCCCGATGTCACTACTCCCCCTCTATGAAACTCCTGGGGGAGCCGCCCTCCGTGAACCCGCTGCGTCCAGTCAGGCCGGATCATTCTGTCACGACTGGGAACAAGAATCAGGACGCACTCGCAGGGTTCACATGAAATAAATAACATTTAATATAAAACGAACAGAAATAAAACACGAGGAGTAAAACAGCAACACAGGAACATCCAATACAGGGAACAACAGGAACAGACGTGGAACGATGACAATGACAATGATCCGGCGACAGGTGAGAAACAGACAGCAGTATAAATACACAGCACTAAACACGGAACAGGTGTGATGAATCAGTTCGTGAATTGTCCAGGTGACGTAATCGGAGACCCAAACAAAACATGACACGGATCACCGTGACACCCACTCTTTTTTCCTACAGAAACCAATAATATGTCTATTGTAAAATAACTATAATTGTAACATTGGTTCAACTAACTCCAAAATCCAGATTTTTTTGGAGACCTTTCAGGCATGAAAACGTGTCAGGGGTGCAAAAGATGAGAAGAAAATTACCCTTCTAGGGTCTGGGAGCATGCTCCCCCT